>NC_090928.1:864912394-865537394 GCF_040938575.1 Ambystoma mexicanum
TCTCCTATTCGTGCCGCTATCACTTCCTTACCAGTATGTACAGGATGGTGTAGTTGTGTTAATGCTGTTTGTAATAATGCGAGAGGCATCACTACCTTTCCTGTATTATTTTGTCTCGACAGGGCGTCTGTAGGGGACATTGAGCACCCTCTTTTTACTCAGAGTTCTTTTTCTGTCATTAATGCGGCTGCCTGTATTTCCATTATTTGGGTTTCTGGTAAATTGTTATAACCGTATTTCATTAGCATTTGTCTTGCCTCTCCCCTCTCTTTTTGTTTTTCTTGGAGGTCCCATAACTCCCCAAAATATGATGCGTGTTTTGCATAGAAATCTGCTGCTTCATTTCCTTTTGATATTGGGTCCTCTCCATTAGTGTGTGCTTGGCACTTAACTAATGGGAGTTGTATAGGGTATGTCACAACCGCAATTAGTCCCCCTAGGTGGAGTGTGTGCTGTACTGGTGTGTCATCTGCCCATCTGAACACTCTCCTTAACTACCTTGCTCTGTTGATGTCACATAGACACTATCTGAATAGATAGTGACCCGTTTCCCTTCACTCTCTCTAAGGGCTATTATTAGGGCTACTAATTTCGGCTGCTTGAGCTGAATACTGGGCTGGTAACCTAACACATCTTACTGCCTCACTTGTTCAGTCTTCTCTTAATCTTACCACAGCTGCCCCCATTCTTCTCACCCCATCACC
Organism: Ambystoma mexicanum; assembly: GCF_040938575.1. Classification (NCBI taxonomy): domain Eukaryota; kingdom Metazoa; phylum Chordata; class Amphibia; order Caudata; family Ambystomatidae; genus Ambystoma; species Ambystoma mexicanum. The sequence continues at coordinate 864,913,099 of NC_090928.1, forward strand.
TTGGTCAATTGTTGAGGATCCGTCAATGTACAATACATCTCCCCCTCAAGTGCATCTTCCTCTACTTTACGTGTTTCAGAGTATAGTTCAATAGCTTTTGTACAATCATGGACATATTCTCCCTCTCCTACTTCTTCTGCTAGGAATTGTGCTGGGTTGACGTTTTCGCACCTTACTATTTTTGTTCTAGTCGGGATAGGATTATTTCATAGCCTGTTGCTCTTTGTGTAGTCAGGGTGCTTTTTGGCTTGTGTAAAATTGCAAAAAGGGTGTGCTCCACATAAAGTGTTGTGGAACATCCCATTGATATTGTGGATGCTTTTTCTACAGCAAAGGCTGCAGCCGCCAAGTGTTGTTCGCACAGGAAATGTCCTGTCACTACTGGGTTTAACTGGCGCTGTAATATGCAATTGGTTTGTAGCCCCTGCTTGTCTTTTGTGTTAGTACCGCTTTCATTACCACTCCATCAGAGTGTGAGAATATAAAAACTCTTTCTTGTAATCAGGGGTACCCAGGACTGGTGCTGTTGATATTGCCTCTTTTAATTCATTAAATGCATCTGTAATTTCCATTGTCCAGTTCAGTGCTTTCTGTCCCCTTTGTGCGTCCCTTAGGGCTATAAGTAAGGGACATGTGTATGTGCTGTAATCATACACCTATGCCCTGCAATAGTTGCATAGGCCGAGGAACTGTTGTAATTCTCGTACTGTCTGTGGTTGTGCTGTGTTTAGTATTGTCTGTGCCCTCTGAGGGGCTATGTGTCTGCCCTTTTGTGATATCAATTGTCCTATGCATAGAACCACTTCCTGACACTATTGCAATTTTGGCTTGTGTACTTTGTATCCTTTTTCTGCTAGTACTGTAAGCATTTTGATGGAGTCCTTCCTGCCTTCATCTTCTGTTGTGCTGCAGATGAGAATGTCATCCACATATTGCAAAATCGTACTCTCTGTCTCTATATTCCCTTGGTCCATTTGGATTACTCTGTTGAAAATTGATGGTGACTCACAGTATCCTTGGGGTTGTCTTGTGTGCTTCCACTTTGTATTGTGATACATGAAACTCAAACTCGTTAAGTCTTGGGAATCTGGGTGAAGTGGTGTAGAGAAAAAGGCGTTTTTGAGGTCAATCAGGGTGAACAGTGTAGCCTCTGCTGGGATGCTGCAAAGTATTGTAGCTGGGTTAGCTGCTACTGGATATTCTGCTTCGACAATATGCTTTAAGGGTCTCAAATCTTGTATGAAATGCCATGATCCTCCATTTGCCTTGCAAAGGGGGTATACAGCAGTGCTGCAAGGTGATTCTGATGGTACTAGAATGCCTTGTTCAATGAGGGTGCTTATTGTCTCATAAATGCCGTCATCTGCTTCTTTTTACAGTGGGTATTGTCTAACTCTGGGCAAAATTACTCCTTTCTTCAATTTTTATCTTTACTCCCCCTATGCTTTTGATGCACCCCACGTCGTAGGGGCTTGTTTTCCATGAAGAAGCTGATACCTTTGCTAGGTCCTCCTCGCAGAATGGGGGTGGTGCTGAGAATGATGCTTCTAGTACCATTTTCTGGGCCACTTCTCTGTCTATTAACCATATCCAAACATATACACTAATTTCCAGTATCATCTCACTCGTTCCCTTTTCTTGTGAGAAGAGTTCTTCATCAGATACTTGTGTCAATCTACACCCTTCTGCTAACTCTATTACTGCCCTCCTGGCCTTGCCTTCATTGTCTAGGGCGTGTATTAACCCAGTCCTCCCGTGCCACGATCCCTTCAATGTTTATTGACAAAAACTTTCCTTCTTTCTCATCTGTGGGCGTTTCTGGCCTGAAAAGGTACTCACCTGGTCTTCTCCATACTTTCCCTGCTATTCCTGGTAACCATGCCATTGCCATGTCTGTCCCGTATTGAAATACTGCTGGGTGTACCGGCTCCCCCCTCTGCACACTCTTGCCACAATATGCCTGGAGTATCTGTCTTGCTGTGAGCATATGTATACCTGGTGTGGAGCACACTGTACCCTTTTCTGTGAAAGAGATGGTCGTGTTCAGTCGGCTCATTATGTCACGTCCCAAAATATTTACGGTGCTTGTTTAGAGTATAGTAAGGGTAGTGATAGGTCATGATCGGCAATAGATAGGGAGATGTTATCAGTGAATGGAACCATTTCTCAAGCCCCAGAAAATCCTTGAGTTTTCATGGCATCGCCTGACAACGTGTAGTTCCCTTCCCGTACGCATGACCTTTTGGCCCCCGTATCAACTATTACACAAATATAAGGGGATTACCTGTTAATCACTCTCTGGCTCATCAGGTAAATATCAAACAGAATATATAAAGGGTTTTTGAATCAGAGTGAACAGGATGCCAAGGAAATGTCTTTAATTTTATTCTAACAATAATGATTATTTAATATAGTACCAAAAATGTCTACATGTTTAAAACAATTCTCGTAGTTCATTTAACCAATTCCTAATAACCATTGACATTGTTTATCAATTTACAACCCAAATTCAACTGATACACACATATCTCTCTCAGTCACTCATGTATTCCCATAGCGTCTACATTGGCAAAAACTCTTAAGATTGAACAGTGAACAACACCTGTATTTATGTTTGGGTTGAAGTACTTATAAAGATTATTGTAATAGTGATATAAATCTATAATATCACTGAAAAATTGGAAAAGTGTTTTTGCCCATGTGGACACTATGGGAATATATACGAGTGACACATGATGGCTACTCAGGTCTTGGGAAAGGAGGACAAGCTCCTGGACTCCCTAGGGAGGAAAATCTTTGCCAACCCAGCCTTGCAGCTCAGGCAGGCCAACGCTGAGTTGATTTTGGCGGGAGCTAAGATGCGGATGTGGAAAGGTCTGTCGGAGTTTGAGGAGCACATCCCGGTCGAGAAGTTGGAAGACTTCAAAGGAGACCTTTACGATGCCAGGGTCTTGGCCCAGGATCTCCTGAAGGCTGCGGCTCACCACGTAGACACCTCAGCTCGGGGCCTCATGCTTGGGGTTGATACCTCACGGCAGGCGTGGCTGCATGCCACTAAAATTTCTAAGCAAGTGCAAGACAAGGTGTTGGACCTTCCATTCGATGGTAAGGAGCTTTTTCATTCTACTACTGATGTAGAGCTCACCAAGACCAAGGATAGCACTCAGACGGCTAAATCATTGTCTGTTTTGGTCAAAGCTCCTTTCAAATCCCAGAGACCGTTGTCGCAAAGTCGACCCTCCTCTGGTTTCAGGGGCTTCCTCGACTGCAAATCTCGCAGAGTGGATACTCCTGCTGGGAAGCTATAACCGCCGTAGACAACAACGCACAGGTTTTTTCCCCGCTCCTCAGCCTCCTCATCAGGTTCAGGTGGCACCACCACCGATAAACCTGTCAAATGAGGGTTTTCAGCGCTTGCACGAGAACCCGGTGGGAGGACGCATTGCGTCTCATTGGGAGGCGTGGCAGACCATCACAGAAGACAGATGGGTCTTGTCAGTCGCTCGAGCGGGCTTCCGCTTACCTTTACCCCCTACCCCACCCCTCAACCCTCCTTTTCAGCTGTCAGGCTCACACTCCCTCAAGGCCGAAGTTCAGAAACTTCTGGACCTCAGAGCTGTGGAACCCGTTCCCCTTGGGGAGCGAGGGGAGGGCTTCTACTCCCGGCTGTTTACGGTGCCCAAACCCAACCAGGCTGGCCTGCACACCATCCTAGAGTTTTCCCAGTTCTCCCAGTTCAATCTTTTCCTACCCCAAGAGAAATTCAAGATGATCACACCCAGCCAGATACGCTCCTCCTTACAGAGGGGTGATTGGCTCAGCGTTGTGGATCTTCAGGATACGTATATGCATATCCTGATTTGGAATCCACACAGGAGATATCACCGCTTCTCTTTGGGAGAGGAGCACTTCCAGTTTCGGGTGCTTCCTTTTGGCCTCAGCTTGGCGCTGCGTGTCTTCACGAAGATGATGTCGGTGATTGCGGCCTATCTTCGTCTCCAGGGTATCCATGTGTATCTTTATTTGGACGACTGGCTCTTACGCAGCCCTTGTCCGCTGGCAGCAGCGGGCAACCTCCAGTCTCTCCTTCAGCTCCTGTTCTATCTTGGGCTGTTGGTGAACTGGCGGAAATCCTCCATGATGGTCTCACAGGACCTGATCTTCCTTGGTTTTCGTTGGAACACGATCGACTGCAGAGTGTATCTGACCGAGGACAGAATGGCGGATCTGTTAGCCACGTGTCAGATGTTTGCGCAGTCGGAGAGCATGTCGGCCTGGTGGTTCCAGAGGCTTCTGGGTCTCATGGCCTTGTGTGTACTGGCTCTTCCTCTTGCTCGTCTCAAAATGAGACGGACCCAGATGGCTCTTCGGAGTTCATGGCGTCAGGCAGTTGATCCGGATTCCATGTGGATAATGATTCTGGATTCCATGAGAGTGGACCTGGATTGGTGGTCATCTCTCAGCAATCTGTCTGGGGGCGCAGGGTTTCAGGACGAAACGTTACGGGGTGCGACGTTAGATCTTCTTCAGGTTTCGGACCTCTGGTCGCCTCAGGACAAGCTTCTGCACATAAATCATTTGGAGCTTCTGGTGATCTTCCTAGCGCTCAGGGCGTTCAGAACGCTCATTGTCAACAAGGTGGTCCGCATGAGAACGGACAATGTGGTGTCAATGTATTACATAAACAAACAAGGGGGAACGAAGTCTCCCCCCCTCCTGGACCTGTTCATCCAGATTTGGGAGTGGGCCGTGCTTCATGGTGTCATTGCAGTGCACATCCCGGGCCAGCTGAATGTCACAGCGGATGCCCTCAGCCCGCGGACAGTGGTCAGCTACGAGTGGGAATTGAAGGCGGAGGTCCTCTAATGGATTTTCTCTGCCTGGGGCACACCGGAGCTGGACCTCTTTGCTACGGCAGCGAACAAGAAGCTTCCTCAGTATGCCTCCAGAGGGGGGCTGGGAGCCTCCTCTCTGGGGGATGCTCTCAAGATTCCATGGCACAACATGAGAGCTTACGCCTTCCCGCCTCTGCCTCTAGTTCACCGTGCAATTTGGAAGTTGAAGAACTCGGCAAACTGTTCCCTTCTACTCATAGCCCCGCGGTGGCCGGCCAGGTTTTGGTTCTCAGAACTTCAACACCTGTCGGTGTATCCGCCAATCAGGTTACCAGTAACTCCCGATCTTCTTCACCAAGGGGAACAACAGATGTGGCACCCCTCCCCACAATCGCTCAGCTTGGCGGCATGGTGCCTGAGTTCAAGTCTTTAGAGCATCTGAGTTTGTCTGCGGATAACATGCGCATTATCCTTGCAGCCAGGAAACCCTCGACCAGATGTCAATACAAGAGTAAATGGCTCAGGTTCTGTCATTGGTGTTTGGAGAAGAAGTTGGATCCGAGGGTGGCCACGAATGACACAGTGTTGTCCTTCGTGTCCTCCCTAGCAGAGTCAGGGTTCATGTCCTGTCATGCAGGACTTATCTCTCAGCGGTTTCCGCTTACCTTTCTACAGACCTGTGTTCTTATTCTCTAACTAACCCAGTGGTGAAGAGGCATTTTGCTGGCTTGACACGCCTCTACCCGCCGGTTCGTAATCCGCACCCGCCATGGGACCTAAATGTAGTCCTGACGGCGCTGTGCCATAAACCCTTTGAACCAATGGCTACGGTGGACCTCAAGTACTTGTCTTGGAAAGTGTCCTTTCTGGTCGCTATTATGTCAGCAAGGAGAGCGAGTGAGCTCCAGGCATTGTCGGTTGAGCATCCTTTCTTGGTCTTTCACAAGGACAAGGTAGTCCTTCGGACAAACCCGGCTTTTCTACAGAAGATGGTGACCGAATTCCATCTGAATCAGTCGATTTCCCTTACGGTCTTTTTTCCGAACCCTGCCTCAGCGGCAGAAAGGGTTCTACACTGTCTTGATGTCCGAAGAGCTCTTAAGTTCTACCTGGACAGGACTTCCGAGCTTAGGAGTTCTTCTCAACTTTTTGTGACCTTCGGAAACCCTCAGGGCAAGCCGGCGTCTAAGGCAACTATTTCTAGGTGGATCGCCGCCTGCATCAAGGAGTCCTTCACCGTCCAAGGGCTGAAACCTCCTAAGGGTATCCATGCACACCTGGTGCGGGGCAAGGCAGCCGCGGTTGCTTTTCAGAAATATGTCCCCTGGGAGTCCATCGGTAGGGCAGCTACTTGGGCCTCCCCATCTGCTTTCTGTAAACATTACTGTCTCGACATGAGCTCAAGAGCTGATGCTCAGTTTGGTCAGGCTGTGCTGAAGAACCTGTTTCAGTAAGGGGTATTTCCATCCACCCGTAGTTCCTGTAAGGAGTGCTTGGGAATCTCCCACAAGTATGGAGGAAAGGGGAAGGGACGTAGGAGTATTAACAGGTTACTCACCGTAGTGACCACCTTACTCCTAGTCCATAGTCCCCTTTCCTCCATACGCCCACCTGCCGTCCCCTCTAATAAGGTTCCTCTGTTATTGCTAATGGGTCTTTGACCTGGCGATAGAAAAGGACTGATGGGTGATGCGTGGGGCGGAGCCAAGGTGGGCGGGGTTACGGCCGTGTGCGGACCCCGCACAGGAAAGAGAGGAGGGACACATTTTTGAAAAATATTTGGATGCTTTTTACAAAGTGCTCCGGTCCCGTCCCACAGGACGGAGAGATGTCCCACAAGTATGGAGGAAAGGGGACTATGGACTAGGAGTAAGGTGGTCACTACGGTGAGTAACCTGGTAATTCTCCTGTGACCGGCTTTCTAAAGGCGTAGAAAAAATGGAAACAATTTAACTCCAATTAACTTGTCTAGAAGTACAGGTTATGTCCTTAATCTCATTATCATACAGTGTGTCCTTATTTAGTTACAGTGTACTTAACATTCCATTGATTGTTTAGCCATCCTGACATTATTACTTCACAATCTTCCTTCCCAGCCCCACTTACCTGATGGCTTTGGTGGTGGCAGCCCGCCACAGCTGCTTCTTCTCCGACTCCCTTCTTCCTGCCGCCAGGGAAATGGAAGAGGGGCTCCGCTTGGAGCCCCATCTTCCAGCTTTGTGGCGGCCATCTCTAAACAGTCATTTCTATGAATGATCGGGATATCCTGGTGCCTCGTTAAACTCGGGTTGCCAAGCCTTTACCCCCGGTTTAGCCCGTGGAGCGGGTTACTAATGCCATATTAGCACATGGAAGTTATTATTGACAGCTTCTCAACCAACCAGAATGTTCAGAATGTAGCCAATAAATACTGGTATTGACTGCATTCTGGCCATGTTGACTTCAGAAGTAGGCAGGTAAGCATCGGACATTGTTTCTCTGAATTCAAGAAACAGCAATGCAATTTCAAGCAAGATTTCTTTCAACAAGACACTCCAACTTAATTTATCATAACAAAGTGAACACTGAAAGATGGAACAATGCTCTCCCATTTGTATTGAAAAAACGATCATTTTAACTTTGCACCTTAAGAATTCTCATCCTAAAACACAGACACCTTCGTTATAGAAATATTACAAAATGAAAGCAGATTTAATTTACTAATATGTTTTTTGTACTTAATTATTAAACAAACATGTTTTACTTCACGACCACAACGCCCAAAACGTTATTTCTACTAGCTAATGTGCTAATAACCTTACAAGGAGGGGTCATTATCGTGGAATAATGTCCCTTTTCCTATGTATGGCAAAGCAGGTCATTATTTCCGGAATGTAGGATGTAAGGTGAGAATTGCCTGTCTTCTAGACATAAACTGAAGGAGATTTTCTTATGAGTTCAGAAACCCAAATCATGGCCCTGTAGTATGGATCTGGGCCACTATTAAAAGTCAACATTTTACACCACTTATCTACCTGTTACCACTGCTCGGCTGGGCCCTGCACCTGTTACCCTTTGCGATTGCCTCTTGTCTACTACGACCTGGTACCATCCTTTACCAGATATATACCTTCTAGGGCCCCTGATGGCTCCATCTGCTTGACATCGTATTCTACATTTTCATATGCACCTTGTTGTAATTTAATTTACTGGGGACTTCTCTCAGTTGTTTTCTCGCCTTGTGAGTACCATCTTGCTGGTGTCATGCCACCTGTGCACACACCAACCAGCGACAGGAACCTTGAGATTAAAGTTTCAACATTTGTATCTGTTTATTTTAGAGGTTCAACTGGTCCATGAACCTCCTCTTCGTAGTCAATGTTCCCTTTTTTTGCCCATTCATACAGAAAATATGTGTGGGTTTATCAAATATTCTTGTGCAAAACATATTTTTGTACAAAATGTATTAGTGTATGCAATATATATTTCAATATAAAATGTAGGGGTTGGGAGAACCTACCCCTAGGCCCTTTCTCATCACTGAAAAATGTGAGGCTGATTTCTGGTGTTGGTGCTTCCACCGATAAATCTTAAACTATTGGCACAGGAGTACAGAAAGGAGTGAAATGGGATGTGAGGAGGGTAACAGAGCCTGTTGGTGTTCTTTTGAATTTTACCGACTTACTGACAGCCCACTGCCTATGGCCACTCCCACCCAATACCTGCCACTCTTTGCCCAAAGCAAAATACACTGTCCTTGAATCTTTCCGAGCTAGCTCTATTGCATAGTCACAGAAACATATGGGCTTTAATAGGGATGCCAATGCACTTTCTAATTTTTCTTTACAAAGGTAGTGGCTTAATGGCAGTTGCAAAGCAGCCTCTGATGCAATCAGCTCCTGGTGTAATAAAAATATCTAAAGAAAAGTGCATTCAGCCGCTTAATATGTGTCCTCATATCTGTTACTTGCATATAAGTCGTTATAAACATGCATTGTCACAGCCAACTTTTGGGCTGCTTTATAGGCGTTAGACAGTTATTTGCCAGACACTGCCATCATACGCCCAGGCACACCATTTGCCAGCTGAGCAGGTACTTAATTTATGGCCGTGTTTAGCAATGCACGCCTACCCAAAAGCCAAACGTGTTGGCTTTGCCAAAGCTTATTGGATCCCATCAGTAGACCTGGAGAAAACGGCCTGTGTTGCTTTCCTCGCCTTCCACTGTTTTTCAGTGCATCTCTTGCTTTATGGGTTGTTTACGTGTAGTCATTGACCTCTGCTAACCTCTGTTCCCAGACAGATCAGCTGTCTGTTGCCCTGGCTAATTACAGCTTTACCATTCCCTAGATAAACTGTTTGCTTGGTCGATTAGTTAAAATGCCTTCACCCTTCTATGAGGCTCTTAAAATAAGTGCATAGCAACCGTTTACAAAGGTTTTGTGAGGAGTGTCAAAAGCCACACTCCTCCCAGACCAACCCAAACATTTGCACTTCATGGACTGATTAAAACCTGTAATCTCTTGCGTTGGAATGTTTGAAATGTGCGCATTTCTAATTGGCGGCTCCTGTCAGGTCAGGCTCGACGGCGCACTGCCTGTGCACACGTGCAGACTTGTTCTCAGGTTCCTTGTGCCGTTGCCCGGGCATGTCAAACATTGATCCCCACACTTGCTTTTGCAGGGAGCGTTCATTTCTGAGGTCCCGCCAGCAAATGGCCTTTCTGTCACTCAATAATGACTAAACGCCCACATGATTTCTGAAAAAAGATGTCCCCGAACAATACGTTTGACGTGGTTCGTACTGCCTTGCGTTTTGATGTTTTACATCTTTGCTTTAGTAGCGCATACCTTTAAGAAATGGATCAAAATGTTTTTGTATGAATCTTTAGGCTCTGATTCACATAACTGTACGAAGAATAGTTTAGCTTGATGCTCCAACATTTGACTTTAATTTGAGTCATGGGTGTCCGCTATTAAGGGCAGCTTGTTGGTACTGTTTGCAATCCAGCAGGCTCTTTACAGGAATGGACGGGTTACTCTGTGACTGCCATCTTGCCAAACTGCATAGCCGGGACAGCCCACAGCTGCGCCCCCCATAGTTGTATGCGTTCACCACCTCCCTCATTATACTGGCCTCCCACCTGGGCCGGCTCTCCCTCCACCTACCCGAAAGGACCACCTGGGAATTACCTGAAATAAAGAGGCAGGACCAGTTTTCAAAGGTGGAAGACACAAATGCTGCAGCAAGCTTTATTGAAGCATCAAGCCAGGAGTTATCTTACAGGTGATCCGTCTCTCCACCACACCTCAGGATGCTATGGCAAGACAAGAGGCTCCTATTATGCATGACAATGACTAATCCCCCACACTAACGTGAGATGGGGGTTTAGATTCTATTAAAGACAAGGAGGCTATTATTATGCATTACAATCTTTACTCTGAAACCACAGCAGCAAAGAAAAAACTTTTACAACAACAAAACGTTTCAATAACAGAACTAAATAAAGTTCAATGTCAATGTATGGGAAACTCCCCAATCCATCATGGAGGACAGGTCATGCCCTGCCATGAACCAATGAGCAGGGACCCTCTTCTATATAAGTCCTTTATTCTAAAACCAAGTCCTCTTTCTTTGCTGCTGATGCCACAGCTAAGTCACACCTTCTAGTTTTCCTTAGATGCTAGTGAATGATAGTGTCTTATTGTTGCAAGTTTCACTTGGTAATCTTGTTAAACGTACTGGGGTAGCTTGGCTCTGCATTGTTCACTTGGTTTGACATTCCTTTGCAGTCCTCTACTTTGTGCCGTAGCCATCATGTTCATGACGTGTTTTTTCTTTTACTTTAATGTGTTTCCTTGGTTGTTTTTTCCTTTTGCGCATGCCTTTGAAGCTCCATTTTCAGGGTAACAAGAGTAAACTCCTCTGACAGGAGTTTATTGTTCTGTTGAACGCGAGCCTGGGTGAGTTTCTGCATGCGTTTTTATGCTGCTTCAGCACGCGCGGCCCGTGGAGGAAGCTTCTTGCTTCGGGCCAGTCATTAGTCACGTCTGGGTACGCCTCAGTCATAAATGATATTATGTTTATAACACACTGCTCGCGTGTGTCTTTATTTTTCCTGCAATCCTCCGTCCCTTATTTTCTTTTAAAAATGATTTGAAGACTGGAAACGTGTAGTTATAACATGCTGCTAGCGTGTTTGTGTTTTTCCTTGGCATTTTTTCATCGGTGAGGCGCGCAACCTGTCAGGAAGCCAGGCTTCAGGCCCGCAGAGCGTCACTGTAATTTTGTAAAAAAGGATATTTTTTGCACGCTGCTCGCATGTTGTTTCCCTAGGTTTCACTGTAATCTTTTGAAAGTGTATTTTTGACACGCTGCTCTTGTGTTTCTTTTCCCTACGTTTCACTGTACTTTTGAAAGTGTATTTATGGCACACTGCTCGCGTGTTTCTTTTCCTTAGGTTTCACTGTACTTTGGAAAGTGTGTTTATGGCACGCTGCTCGCGTGTTTCTTTTCCCTAGGTTTAACTGTACTTTTGAAAGTATATTTATTGCACGCTGCTCGTGTGTTTGTGTTTTCCTTGGTTGTCACTTGTTATCACTAACGTGCACGGCCTGTCAGGAAGCTAGGCTTCAGGCCCGCAGCGCGTCTCTGTGATTTGAGTACAAAGTACTTTTGTGGCACGCTGCTCGCGTGTTTGTTTGCATTAGATTGTTTTCCCTCATTATCGGTGTCACGTGTGGGAGAGGGGGCATATTTCTTATATATATATATTTATTTTAACGAATTGTAGATTAGGGAGCTGACACCGATGTCACAAGGCCTTCACTTTGGATTTCCCTTGGAACTTCTCAGTTGTAGCTATTTATTCCTTTATTTCAGTTTATTATGTACCTCCCTCCCCTGACCCAAGTTCAAATCTTTCAGAAGCCTTGCTTCAGGTTTACCATAGGGTGGGGGGAGTTCTAAGGGCCACACAGTGCGACAGGGGTGCATTTATTGTACCTGTGTTTTAAAAAATCAAAATAGTTTCGGGTTAAAGTGTTTAAAGAAGATGTGGATTGTATTTATATCATTATGGGTTTTTTTACTTTCTGGAAGATTATCGGCACAACCGGTTCGCCTTGCTATAGGCATTCATGACTTGCTCGGATTCAGGGTGTCCCTGTATTATGGTGCAAGGTTCCCCCCCCCCCCCTTGTGTGCTGCTGAGTGCCATACCCTGCTAGGGTGGGCAGCTTGGGTATGCGCTTCCGCAGTTGATTTCTGCCTGTTTTTTCTTTGTTCCGACCAGAGTATGAGCTGTCTTAAGGAACATTAACCCTTACCTGCTAGGATTGTGGTTATATATATTGACAATCATTACGACCCTGGCGGTAAGTGAAAAACGATGCCGGTAAAGGAATACCGGCATCGCTTACTGCTAGGTTTGATTACGATCCGAGGAAGTGCAATTAGCGGCACCGTAGTTAACGGTGCCGCTAACAGCACCAAGGGCGCGGGCACGCGACCCCCATGCCTGAAATAGCGGCATGGTGCAAATTGGGGAACATCACAAGTCAAGCAGACATGCTCTTAACGCCCTTGCGAAGGCCGTAAAGTACCTTACCGCCATGGTGCAAATACCGCCATGCGGACCAACCGTAAATGGCACTGTGCAGTGTTCCCAGCTGTCATAGGTGCACACAATCAGCACAGGTGGAGGCAATACACACTGGCCAAGTACAAAAGGAGGACACCCTACCCCTTCCCACACCCAGTCACACTCCACAATGATTCCAATACGACTAGCAATGTTGGGGCTGGAGGACCTGATTGCAATGGAAGCGCTACAGCAACAACAACTACTACAACAACAGGCAGCACAGAGGAGACACAGGTGGAGAAGGAGGGCAAGGCAGGGCCAGCAAGCCCCACCACCACAGCAAGTGCTACCACGCAGGCAGCCCCCAATCCCACGCATCAGAGCCAGTCCATTCAATCTCACCACTGAGCAGATCCACACCCTGTACCGTTTGGACCGGGACACCATCACCACCATCGTGGACATGATACACAACAACATCGTCAGCATGATTGAAACACCCACCGCCACCCCCCCCTACTGAAGGTAGTGTCCGTGCTCCACTTCCTGGCCACAGGCACCTACCAGCACACAGTGGGGCATTTGCATGGCATTTCACAACCATTATTCTCACGTACACTGAACCAAGTGCTCAATGCCCTCCTCAAGCACACAGACGCCTACATTTCCTTACCACGGTCTGTCCAGGAGATTGCAAACACCAAAGTGGGTTTCCATGCACTGGCCGGCATACCGGGTTGCATTGGGGCCATCGACTGCACCCATGTGGAATTGGTGGTCCCACATGCCATGGAGGTAGCGTACCGCAACCGTAAACAATACCACTCAATCAACGTACAAATGGTATGTGACTCAAACAGGATCATCACACATTGTTGTGCCCGATACCCCGGATCAACCCATGATTCAATGGTCCTGCGGAACTCCACAATACCACGCTACATGGAGCGACATGCAGGCCCGAGATCCTGGCTACTTGGTGAGTCTCATGTCATGGCCATGGAATTCTGAAGTGGATAGGTGATTGACGTACCAATACATACTTTACCTGGCTGACGGGCGGGGGAATGATGCATACTTTACCTGGCTGACATGGGGGGGGAGGATGCATACTTTACCTGGCTGACAGGGGGGGGAGGAGGATGCATACTTTACCTGGCTGACGGGGGTGTGGGGAGGCATTCTTTACCTCCTGGCTGACAGGGGGGGGGGGATGCATACTTTACCTGGCTGCGAGTGGCAGAGGTAATGGAGCTAGCTCATACCCTAAAGCAGTCCAGACTTTAGCTGACACCTGACCACATAATGCCAGGTGTAGGCAGCCATACCATGTGAATGAAGATGTGTCCCAACCAAATGCATGTGCACTGTACAAAATCAGAAAAAGAAGGTCAGGCGCGCACTCGTCCATTTTGGGATGTGACCCAGCTACCTATTTTTTGCAACAGGTTTAATTGACCAGGACCGGGAGTGCGCGCCTCACCCACCTTCTTTTTTGTACTGAATGCTATGGGAGTCCCGGGCTCCAGAGGCAGCGCCACGGGGTGACTGTGCCCCACTTTGGAGAATCATAAAGATGGTTCTCTCCCCTCCCCCAAATTTGGGAAGGACTTGTGCTTTGGAGGGGTGTCGGTTGCTGGCAACCTGAACAGAAAAAAACTTTTTTCACTACAGCTACCAGAATCCTTTGAGTCTAATCAGACACACCTGCTTAACAGCCTCCCTGATGATTATTTGAGAAAAGAAAGCGCTAGGAGGAGAACAACCACAGACCACAGAACTGCAGCTGAGGGATCTAACCCTGTTAATACTGACTACCTGATTTGCAGCAAGGGATCTAACCCTGTTAATACTGAGTACCTGATTTTTCAGCAGAAGGGATCTAACCCTGTGAATATTTGTCCATTTTGGGATGTGACCCAGCTACCTATTTTTTGCAACAGGTTTAATTGACCAGGACCGGGAGTGCGCGCCTCACCCACCTTCTTTTTTGTACTGAATGCTATGGGAGTCCCGGGCTCCAGAGGCAGCGCCACGGGGTGACTGTGCCCCACTTTGGAGAATCATAAAGATGGTTCTCTCCCCTCCCCCAAATTTGGGAAGGACTTGTGCTTTGGAGGGGTGTCGGTTGCTGGCAACCTGAACAGAAAAAAACTTTTTTCACTACAGCTACCAGAATCCTTTGAGTCTAATCAGACACACCTGCTTAACAGCCTCCCTGATGATTATTTGAGATAAGAAAGCGCTAGGAGGAGAACAACCACAGACCACAGAACTGCAGCTGAGGGATCTAACCCTGTTAATACTGACTACCTGATTTGCAGCAAGGGATCTAACCCTGTTAATACTGAGTACCTGATTTTCAGCAGAAGGGATCTAACCCTGTGAATATTTGTCCATTTTGGGATGTGACCCAGCTACCTATTTTTTGCAACAGGTTTAATTGACCAGGACCGGGAGTGCGCGCCTCACCCACCTTCTTTTTTGTACTGAATGCTATGGGAGTCCCGGGCTCCAGAGGCAGCGCCACGGGGTGACTGTGCCCCACTTTGGAGAATCATAAAGATGGTTCTCTCCCCTCCCCCAAATTTGGGAAGGACTTGTGCTTTGGAGGGGTGTCGGTTGCTGGCAACCTGAACAGAAAAAAACTTTTTTCACTACAGCTACCAGAATCCTTTGAGTCTAATCAGACACACCTGCTTAACAGCCTCCCTGATGATTATTTGAGATAAGAAAGCGCTAGGAGGAGAACAACCACAGACCACAGAACTGCAGCTGAGGGATCTAACCCTGTTAATACTGACTACCTGATTTGCAGCAAGGGATCTAACCCTGTTAATACTGAGTACCCGATTTTCAGCAGAAGGGATCTAACCCTGTGAATATTTGTCCATTTTGGGATGTGACCCAGCTACCTATTTTTTGCAACAGGTTTAATTGACCAGGACCGGGAGTGCGCGCCTCACCCACCTTCTTTTTTGTACTGAATGCTATGGGAGTCCCGGGCTCCAGAGGCAGCGCCACGGGGTGACTGTGCCCCACTTTGGAGAATCATAAAGATGGTTCTCTCCCCTCCCCCAAATTTGGGAAGGACTTGTGCTTTGGAGGGGTGTCGGTTGCTGGCAACCTGAACAGAAAAAAACTTTTTTCACTACAGCTACCAGAATCCTTTGAGTCTAATCAGACACACCTGCTTAACAGCCTCCCTGATGATTATTTGAGATAAGAAAGCGCTAGGAGGAGAACAACCACAGACCACAGAACTGCAGCTGAGGGATCTAACCCTGTTAATACTGAGTACCTGATTTGCAGCAAGGGATCTAACCCTGTTAATACTGAGTACCTGATTTTCAGCAGAAGGGATCTAACCCTGTGAATATTTGTCCATTTTGGGATGTGACCCAGCTACCTATTTTTTGCAACAGGTTTAATTGACCAGGACCGGGAGTGCGCGCCTCACCCACCTTCTTTTTTGTACTGTACAAAATCAGACTGCATCCAGCTCAAGGAAATGCACCTACATGCAATGACTTCAGCCAATACACGGCACCAAACACCATCAACTGAAAGGCCAGTCCACCATAACTGCGCACAAATGAGCCACAAAACGGACATGAACATCAAAACACCAATACATGGACACAGAGGCCCAAATGAATTGCAAAACGAGATTTTTAGTGCTCAGTGAGATCATCATGAGGCTGACAGCAATGGTGCCATGATGAGAGCATTGATAACACATGGACCTCGTCCAGATCACCAGAACAACCGCTATGTACTAACACAGTGAATGGCCAATCATAAGGTACAGGACCCCCCTGCATACAGTGGTTGAAGGCATGCTAAACAGTCCATAAGAGGAATATACATGTAGCGTTCACATCGTATGACTGCATTCGTGCATGGTTATGGGGCTCAAAGTAAGAGATGAATGCATGCCATGGCGTTACGTCATGATTTGAAACCTGATGTCATGATTGACACACACATTGTTGTCCACATACAGGTGATGCAGGCTATCCCTTGAAGAGGTGGCTCCTTACCCCAGTCCGTAACCCACAGAACCGGCACAAGGAGGACTTTAATCGTGCACATACCCGTACCCGTGTGGTGATTGAGCAGACATTTGGCCTATTGAAGGCACGGTTTTGCTGCCTCAGCAGGTCTGGTGGGGCACTCCTGTACCGCCATGAGAAGGTGGCAAAGATCATCATGGCATGTGTAATGTTACACAATATGTGCATCAGATGGAATGTGCCGCTGCCGCTGAACTGCAACCACCTGACGATGAGGATGAGGAGGGTGGGGATGGGGAAACACCTCAGGGCGGAAGCATTGCACAGGAAGGACGTGCCATGCGTCAAACTCTCATTAACCAATGCTTCTAACACACATGGATGTTGGATGTCACATGGAGATGGCACTTGGGGCACTGTGTGTGTCTGGGACATGCACACTGTGGACTGTTCACCAATAAACCACACGTACACAATGATCAATGTCCACACATGTGATTTGTGCATAACCATAATCTGTATTGATTAGGTGTATTGACTAAACACACCCCTCCCCCCTCCACTACCCAACACAACCCCTCCCCCCTCCACTCCCCAACACACCCCCTCCCCCCTCCACTCCCCAACACACCTTCTCCCCCCTCCCCCCTCCACTCCCCAACACACCCCCTCACCCCTCCCCCCTTCACTACCCAACATACCCTCTCCCCCCTCAACTTCCCACAAAAGTGTGTGGATGCCTGTGGTCTAGTGCATCATGTGGGAATATCCCACTGGGTGGACTCTATTGCCCCCCCTCTCCCTGCACCTGGGGCACCCCTGCCTGTACTCCGCAGGTTCCTGGCCGATCTGCGGACGGGGCTGGATGGGGCAGAACTGGCAGCCGAGGAGGTACTTGGCCCCTCACAAGGACGCATGTCCCTCAAAACCTGAACAAGGTTTGTGAGCACGTGCCGCACCGCGGCTAATTCTGTACATATGTCCTTGGTTGAGGATTCTATTGCCGCCTTCACTGCATCAGCACATTTTTGCATTTCGGCGCTAGCACTCCCACATTCGGCCACATGCTGGTTCATCAGTGAGGACAGTTGTTGCCGCTGGATTATCTGTTCCATTGACTCCTGGTTTCTCTGGGCCGACGAGGATGCCAGTGGCGTGTCGAATGTGCTGCTCCCCTCCTGCACATTTTCAACTGGGGATGGAGTGGCTGGCTAAGAGTTATCAGGGGATTGACCCTGTATGCCTTCATCCTGCAGGCTGCATGGGGACAGGTAGGGGGAATGAAGGTGGCCAGTGGGGGGACCTACAACTACATCTGCATTCCCTGCATCATCGTCCGAGCCACCTGCGGTGGCAGCAGTCTCGCCCATTGTGCTGCTTCCGGCAGAACCAGTGCCTTCGGTGGGCAACACTTGCTGGGTATGTGATGCTGGTGCTACCATGGTGCTTGGCCTGGTGGACATCTGTGCCCCGGCCTGTGTTGTCGCCGATGATTTTGGCTGCTGAGGGATTTTGTTTTTTACAGCAGAGGTGGAGGGTTGTTGTGTAGGGACATCGGGCCTGGCTTTCTTTGCAGGTGTGGTGGCAGTGTCTTCCTCGTCACTGTCCGAATGAGAGCCTGTGGTGGAGCAAAGGGGGGAAAGGGTTAGTGATGCCTCTGTGGACTTTGAGCAGGCATTGTGATGGCTGCATTCAATTTGATTTCTACATGTTGCACGTTGGAGACAGTGACATACTTTTAGGTGGTATAAGCATGGAGGCATGTGGGTGGCTACGGGAAGGGTGTGCATACTGCATGTGTACAAGGTGGAGGTCAGAACTGCCTGGTGGCAGTATTGTGCAGATGTGTTGTGTTAACCCTGTCAGGCATCATTGCAATTCCCATCAAAGTGGACTTCAGCAACTTTGGCATGGCTGGAATTGAGGCACCTACCTGCATCACATGAGGTCGGGGCTCCTATCTCCATGTCTCCGACCCCCTCGATGCATTCGGTGCCAATGAGTGCGGCACATGTCTCCTCCCATGGCTGCATTTTTATTGGGGACTGTACTCCTCCACCAGTTTCCATGGCCAGGTTTCTGTTGGCAGAAAGAATGCTCCTTACGCGGAGCCGTAGGTCATCCCACCTCTTCCTGCACTGTTGTGCATTGTGGGGTGTAGTGCCAACTGCACTTACCCTCTGTGCAACCATGGCCCATATGGCCTTCTTACGGGCTATTGCTGGTCTTGTCATCTCAGTGGAGAACACCACATCTGCGTGTTCCTGAAGTGTGTCGGCCAACATGTTCAGCTCCTCCTTAGAGAAGCGCTCCTGCCGCAGCCGCTCTCCACTTTTTTTTAACAACTTTTGGCATTGTGATGAAGGATTGATGTAGAGGAAGGTTTGCCGAGGTTGTGGGGGTCAGGTGTCCACTGGTTGCGGGGGATGGAAATGGATTGTGTTTTTGAAGATGGCCGCCGTGCTCTTTCCCATTCTTGTGCGTTGAAGCAACTTCCGGATCCACTTATTTGCGGTCACCGCTAATAGCGGTCCCCGCTATTTGCGGTCACCGCTAATGGTGGTGATCGTTGATATCGATGGCTGAGGTGGCGGACGCACTATTTGCACAGCATAAGATGCCGGTAAGTGGCGCTTTTAGTGCTTTACCGCGGTTGTTACATTACCGGCATGGCGCAATGCTCGTGCCCGAGAGGTCGTAATGTGCCGCTTTTAGCGCTATATGGCCAGCACGGACACGTTGATTGCGCCATGCCGGTAATGTCCGCAAATTACCGCCATGGTCATAATGAGGGCCATTGAGTGCAAATAATGGAATTTTTCCGCTCATAAAAGTGAGAGTTAAGATAGACCTTGCAATTAAGGTCTTTTCTTCTTCCAGGTCAGGCTCCCTTTAGGTGCAATAGCATATCCAATTAGGTTACAGGACAACTCAGTCCTCCCCTCCTCAGTTCCCCCTTGCCCCCTTTTTCCCCCTCCCATGATGATCAGTACGTAAGGCCTTGAGCAGTTGTCTAGGCAGGTTATCCAATATTATGGATCAGTTCACCCAGACTTTGATACTGGCTTTGCCTGTGGATGTGCGAGTGCTGCAGGGCTGGGCTTTGGATACGGTTGGATGCTTGGAATAACTAAACTCCTTCATTACTTCAAAATGGTGTAAATTCTTTCCCATGTGTCTCACGGGCTATCAATGGTGAATGAGTTAACTCTCCTGAAGCTGCCCGGGGGGATAGAGGTTTTGCTCAAGAATCAACTAGCAAGTTCAACCATTTTTTGGTCTCATCTGCAAAATGGAAAGGGTTTTGTTATGCTCATTACCTCCATTTTCCCGGGGGATGGTATGCTCAAGTTGAACCTCAAGGATGAGTACCGGGGGGTCGGGGGGATTCCCGTTTTCTTCCTCCTCATCAGGAGTTTCCCTCTTCAGTTCCACGGATGGGTTTGTACTTTCCAATATCCCTCCCTTTTTGGTTTGGCCTTTCCAATTAGCCCTGATGTTTCACCAAGTTAATGAACCTGGGGATAACTCACCGCAGTTCCGAGAGGTTGTGAATATATTTTGTTTTGGCAACAGCTAGCAGGGTCTTTTCTACAGTAGTGGAGTTGTTTGTTATAAATACACTAGATTTAAACCTCCACATTTTATCCTTTAGGATGACAGTCTCCTTATTATGAGGTAATCCGTCTTCTCCCCTTGAGGGAGTGTTTCCCACAGTTAGCTAACCTGGATGAATAGATGGTCACTTCCATTGGTGTCATCGTTCCAAACATCCTTCGTGAGATTCTGTCTTTCTCACAGTTAAGGTTCTTTTTCCTGAGGTCACAGGGGAGCTCTTTCAGTGGCCCAGCCTCTGGAATGCCTTGAAGGGCTCGAGTTTTTTCCTTTCCCACGCTGGACGTTTTTCCGGGGTCAGATACCTGCAGATTGGGCTGACGGTGATAGGATAGGAGGGTTTCTCAGGCAGAGGTGGTCCGCTTTAGTGACAAAACTGTAGGTCAGCCTTTGGAATTGTTAGTGAACTCTCGTGCAATCAGGAGTTTTTCTCTAGAATCTATGCCAGATATCTCCAAGACGGGAACAACATAATGTTGGACGAGACTCGCTCTTTGCCAGGTCCTTGTACCTTTGCATCCGGGTTGGTGGTCTTTTTTCCTTTGAGCATTTTATGCTAGCTTCCCGACTTTACAGTTAGAATGTGGATCCCAGGGTACTGCTTTCTGGCTGTTTCCTCCGGTGTTGGGTCTATTTTTTCTTTTGATACATTTTCTCCTCCTTTGCCATGCTAACAGGTCTTCGGGTTCAGCTGCATTGCAGGCGGCTAGCTCGTGTTGGCCTGTTCAGGGGTGGTTCCCAGTCCTTTAGGATTTTACGGGTCATTTTACTAGTATTGTACCTCTCCACCCATGCCCGGTCTTTGTCCCAACAGTTTTCCTTTTGGGAATGATTCCTGCAAGAGTTCCTCTCTCTTATTAATTAGTATATATTTTGGGCTTCCGGGGGTTTTGTCGCACGATTCTATCTGGTCTTCGAGGTCTTCGGTGCAGCCCTTAATAAGTAAAAGATTTCCTTTCAGTTTACACCCGCTCAGTTAGTATTTGGTAGATTGATTTGCACTTCCGTTCTTCCCTTATAGCAGGGATAGGCAGTTTTGGATGGAAGGATTTGGAAAAGGTAACAATACAGGTTTATGTTTGCATTTAACTGCCCCTATTTCACAGAAGACATGGTGTCTTTAAAGGGGAAAAACAGTAAATAGACAGCGCTGGATGCGCAGGACCTTCAAGTTCATTTACATTGGGATTCCTCCTGAGCTAGGATTTTTTTCTTACGTGACGTTTACATCGTAATGATTTAGTGCGTTTTTGTTTCTAATGAAGGGTTGTCTGGAATGCAACTGTTTTTCCATGTTATTCAGGTGGTATATTTCTTCCTGTTAAAAAAGGTTTTTTCCAATATCAGTCCATTACATATGGGCAGTTTTCTTTCTTCCCGATGGGGAGGGTCTTTTTCTGGGTTGCCAATAGGAATAGCGTGAAGTTTCCTCCTTCCATTATCCAGAACATTTTTTATGTATGAGCTTTTTAAGTATTCTAGAATGTTTTAGTGCAATAAAGAAGCTCTAAGTCTCCTAATACCTTTCAGCTGCTTCCTGTGGGATCACTTTTCAGGGGCCTCTTGCTCCTTTGACCTATTGGATTAACTAAGTGATGCAGAAAGAGGGAGTTAATTTCTCCTTTGGTTCTTCATTTATTGATAATATGGTTTAGGATGTTCGCCTGGGAGGAAATAGTATCAAAGCAGCTGATTGGTCCTGGGAATAATCACGGTAATATTTTTATCACAAGTTTTGGTCAGGTTGCAATTAATGTGATGCAAGGGCTTTAAATAGGAGCCTCCTGTCTTGACACAGAATACCTAATCCCCCTCACTATCGTGAGAAGGGGGTTTAGATTCTATTAAAGACAAGGAGGTGAGTATTATTGGTGGGATATGATATAGCATTTATAAGGTGCCTATACGTGTGTTTCAAGAGAGAACATATTTTGGTTTGTTTTTCTTCCCACCCATCCACCCTTCTTTGGTTTGTTGTTCTTCCCAACCACCCTCCCTTCTTTGTTTGTTGTTATTACAGCTTCGAGCTGAGAGGTCCTGATCGGGATTGAGTCACGGCTACAAGTGGTGGAGAGTGCGTCATCCGGGAGCTTCGCTGCATTTTGTCTCATACTTTATCATCTAGTCTGTGCAGTGGATGTCCGATTAAGACAGCTACAGAAAGAGGAGTTGGTTTTAGAGTAAAGGATTTATATGGAAGAGGGTCCCTGCTCATTGGTTCATGGCAGGGCATGACCTGTCCTCCATGATGGATTGGGGAGTTTCCCATACATTGACATTGAACTCTATTTAGTTCTGTTATTGAAACTTTTTTTGTTGTAAAAGTTTGTCTTTGCTGCTGTGGTTTCAGATTAAAGATTGTGATGCATAATACTCGCCTCCTTGTCTTTAATAGAATCTAAACCTCCTTTTCACAATAGTGAGGGGGATTAGGTATTATTCTACGCTGGGTGTGGCTTCCTAAGCACCCCCCCACACACACACTGTCATTGTCCGGAGGACCGTGCCAGGTAGGCCCCCTCCCTCCTTAGTCATTCCTGCTCTACCCATTACAATTTCTTTACTTATTTTGATTTTTATTATTATTTTTATTTTTTAATTTTTCTTCTTTCTATTCATGAATTTTCCACTCAACATTCTATCCTTCTATTCATTCGTTCTTTCTTCACATTCTATCCTACTATTTCTATTCATTAGTTTCTTTCTTCATATTCTTTTCATTGGTTCTCTTGCTGGCATACTAAACTTTTTCGCCTGAATAATGGCTAATCACTCTCACTAACTAGCAGCAACGAAACCTTTGGAAAAACAATTTTCTTAATATAATAGTATCAACATGTTTAGTTAACATTGTAACAGACATAGAGATTGTTCTCGTGGTAAGATGGCATTGTTAAACATGCTACTTGCTCAGCCAATCACGTTCCATCCTATTCCATAAAAGGGAATCAATCAGACTCTCATCTGTAGCTGTGTTCCATTATCGTAGAGCCACAAGACAATCCACACCACCAACACAATCCTTCTGGATATGGACTACAACTTGAACTCTTGCAACTGGTCATCCACTGGATCTTGAAGAAATGTGTTGGAATCTCCTTCAGGCTGAAACTGCAAAAGGTGAAAAAACACAAAGGTGGGTGGGAGGTATTATACTCTTTTATTTAATGTGTCTTAATAGAATCTAAACTCCCACTCATGTTAGTGAGGAAGCTTAGCCATTCTACTGTAAGACTGGAGGCTTCTTGTTATGCACGTTTAAAGCCCTTGAAATACATTCAAAATTACATGTTCTATCTTTTTATAATAAAACTCTCTGAAAGTGAATTCCGTGGGTCTGTCAGCTGCTCTGAGAATGTGCTCCAATCCCCAATTTTGAAGCTATAGCTCCCTTAGTAGAGTTCCCCAAAGAGCAAAATGTCAAATCCTGCTACAATCATTATCCATTTAACCCAATGTGCTAAAATGAGACAGGGTAATGAGGTATGCGATAATATAATAGCAGCTGAGAGGTCCTGGGAGGTCTCACAGACAAAGTTTCCTGTTCATAACATTTGAGACAATGAACCCACACAAATTTCTAAGTCTTCTTGAAAATAGGGGTATGAAACAGAGGTGGAGATGCTTTAGTCCTGTGGTTACTAAAGAACATAACTCCTTGCGGAGTGTGGATTTTATTAGCCACGTCCACGTCCAAAGCTCTACCATCAGGTACTCATTTAACAGAAATGAAATCAAACAAAGTAATATGGTCAGCTTAGCACACAATTGCTGAAAAGAAAGAAAATCTTTATCATGCTACGACTGAAACAAACAAAAAACAAGATTAACATCCCATAAAACGGAATACTTAGCCGTAGGAGGAGCTTTGATCCTGATTGATCGAAGGGCTTTTTTAATCAGAAAATGTCAACCTACCGGTTTTCCCTTTCACTAGAATGTGTGCCGTGGAAATAACTGGCCTAAAAGCATTAATCGTTCTGTAGACCTTCCCTTACCAAAAAGTTAATTACCCATACTGGAGGAGCAGATACGGGCTCCAGGAGTCCACCCGCACACCAGTTTACCCATCTAGCCCGTGCAGTGGATTTGACCTTTTATTGTTGATGTGGCCCAAGAATCTCTGATGACCTGGAAAGTGTTGTCTGAAAGGGGGGCGTGGCTAGGAAGCCATGTGAAAGGACGTGTCTGTACGGGGGCTCCCGAAGATCCGCACATTATCCGACTGAAAACAGTGCAAGGACCGATGCAATTTTGCTGAGACCGATATGACTGCGCGCATGAATCTCAGGTGAACGTGAGGTTATGTTTCGACACGGGCCTGCACCGTGAGAGCGCAACAAAAAGTTAAAAGAAGATCTGGAGGCGAGAGTGCGTTGAACGAGAAAATGGCCGCCGCCGCCGCCGAACGAAGGAACAAAGGGGTGCTTGATCTGGGCGCCTGTCGGTCGCACTGGAGCATGGTGATGGTGTAGGTGCATGACGCGGGTGCATCGAGGTCATTAAGGACACCCAGTCCTGCGAGGCCGACGGCGTGGACCTGGGAAGGGAGCAGGGCCTGATCGAAGATACTTTATAACCGGATCGTGCGGTGTGACCGGGAACTGTGCCCCGGGCCCTTTGTGGCCTAAAGTGGACCTCAGAGGGTGAGATGCGACCTGGCCTCGCTAGGTAAACAGACAAGATGGCCGGGGGTGCCGGAGGACACCCGCAGGGCGCACTGTGAAACTCTGCCCCAGATCCGAGCGGGGATTGAAGGACGTGAGACATGTCTAACAAGCCCCTGAGAGCGAAGACCAAACAGCACACGCTCGACGAATACGCTAAAACGCCTCCCGGCCCAGACGGAGCCAAAAGCAAGGACAAAACGCAAGCCAAGGAAATGGCCGCCGGGGGTGCGAACCACGAGGTCCTCGCTGCGATCGCAGACCTGAAAGCGACCTGGGAGACCAAGCTCCAGCTAGCTGTGGCTGAACTGAAGACCGCAATGGAACTCCAGGTCGGGGCAGTACAGGAGGACGTGAACCTCCTAAGGCAGGACGTGCGTACCCTGGCAGAGCGTACAGAGACTTTGGAGAAAGAATTGGGCCCTACCGCGGCGGACTGCGCTGTGCATAAGCGTGAGCTCCATGCCCTGGTGCAACGCGTGGGCAACTTGGAGAGTAGGGCGGAGGAGGCAGAAGGGCGCGCCCGGAGGAACAACATTCGCATCGTAGGCCTGCCGGAGGGAACTGAGGGCCACAATCCAACGGAATTTATTGAAAACATGCTACTGCAGGAGATCACGGGAGGCACCCTGTCGCAGGGTTTTGCGGTTGAGAGAGCGCACAGGGCCTTAACTAGGAAGCCACCACCGGGAAACCCGCCCAGGCCAGTGATAGCTAAGATCCTTAATTACCGGGACCGAGAAAGGATCCTTGAACACTTCCGCAAGGGAGGCACAATACAACGAGGAGCGGCGAATATAACGGCCTATCCCGACTACACCCTGCAGGTACAGCGCAGTCGTATGAACTTCGGAACGGTGAAGAGGAGATTGCGGGAAGCGGGGCTTAAATACATGTTGCTCTATCCGGCCAAACTGAAGGTCTTCTTTCAGAGCAAGCTACTGTTCTTTGTCACCCCGGAGGATGCTATGGAGTGGTTGGATGCACACAACTGCCCTCAGGAGTCAGATGTTCAGACGGCTGGTGGAAAATAAAGGACGAGATAAGTAACGCTGTAGGCCCGGTCGGGCCATGAACATTGGGACTAGATTATAGTCACTGAACTCGCTTGAGAACACGCGCGCGTCAGGGGTTATGAAACGTGGTCCTTGCGCGGACATGGTTGCGAAGTTGGGGAGCCACCTGAAGCCACCCTTCACACCCCCCTTTTGTGTTTAGTTTAGTCACTGTTAGTAGGGTGACACCCTGTCGGGTTCTCTATTTGGGTTTCCAAGGAGGACCGAACACAGGGATGCCTGAGATCCAGGGATGGAGCTGGGCAGTGGTTGGGGGTAGGGGTTTGGGGGGGAGTTTTAGTTTTTGTATGAGCCTGAGGGTGGAACCAGGAGTGGGTGTTCGCAAAGTGGGGAGGGATTGCCTTGGATGGGGGGAGGAAACTACTGATAGGCCATGGGAGACCTTAGGATACTAACGTGGAACGTTAGGGGGCTTAACAGTTACCTCAAGCGAAATAAAGTCATGTTGTATCTCAAGAGGCAGAAGATAGACGTAGCCCTGCTACAGGAGACACATCTAAAGCGAGAGAAACTGGAGCTGGTAGGGAGGAAGTGGAAGGGAACAGTGGTAGGATCAACGTACTCCGCCTATGCCAGAGGAGTGCTGGTGTGGGTGGCGCCACACGTCCCATTCAAGCTAATTGAGGAGGTTGTGGAGGAGGATGGGAGGTTGGTTATGGTGAGGGGGCTGGTAGAGAACAAAGTAGTGTGCATTGTAAATACATACGCGCCCAACCAGGAAACGGCGACATATTTTAGGACGCTGTGCACCAAGCTCAGCGTTGGGATGGGGGGCACGGTGATATGGGGTGGTGACTTTAATTGCGTGTTGAACCCCAAGGAGGATAGGTCGGATGACAAGATGGCTGGGCCCGGTCCGGCGGCTAGGGTATTGCAGACGCTGCTGGCGGATTTTGGCCTAGTTGATGTGTGGAGAGCGAAACACCCGAGCGCGAGACAATACTCGCACTATTCGGCTCCGCATCTACTGCACACGAGGCTTGACTACTTTTTCACCACGCCAGACATAGTCGCGGAGTGCGACCATATAGAATACAGGGCGAGGGTCCTCTCTGACCACTCACCCCTGGTCATGCGATGGCAACTGTATCCCCCACGAGCGCGTATACCAACATGGCGCCTAAGGGCGGAGGCGCTCAAAGACCCCGCCTTCAGAGAGGATATCAGGGAAGAGATAATTGCTTATTTTGAGGTGAATAAAGGGAGCGTTAAGTCGGCTGGCACCTTATGGGAGGCCTTTAAGGTCGTAATGCGGGGGATCGCCATTGCGAAGTCTAAGGGATTGATGGGGGGAGTCCTGGCGGATTTGCATAGAGCTGAGACCGCGCTGGAGGAGGAGCTGAAAGGTGGTGGGACAGATGTAGAGGCGGTCTCTAAATTGCAACAAGAGTGTGCGGAACATTGGGACAGGCTCTGTAATTTGAATTATAGAAAGTATACTGAGAGACTGCATGCGGGGGGAGATAAAACGGGCCGACTCTTAGCTTGGCTGTACAAGAGTGAGACCCCACGATCCCCGATCAGAACGGTAACCAATGAAAAGGGGGAGGAGGTAGACACCCAAGAAGGCGTGAACAGGGCATTCGTGGAATACTATAAGGTCCTATACGAAGATTGCGAGGGGGGCAGCCAGGAGGAGATAGACGAAGTGCTGGAAGATGTAGGCTTGCCCAAGGTCAGCGACGAGGAGCGAGAGGAGCTGGATGCTCCGATCACCCTGGAAGAGCTGAAGGAGATTGTGAGACAGTTGCCCACTAGTAAGACCCCAGGGGCAGATGGGTTCCCCAGTGAATTTTATAAAGTTTATGCAGAGGAAGTGCTCCCGCCCATGTTGGAAATGCTCAACGAAGCGTACGAGATGGGATGGTTGCCGGAGTCACTTAGGGAGGCGATTATAATACCGCTCCCCAAGCCAAATAAACCGGGACATGATTGTGGCTCCTACAGGCCCCTGTCGATGTTGAACCAAGATAGTAAGATCCTGACAGCTGTCCTGGCTACTAGAATGCGTAGAGTGATCGGCAAGTTGATCCACCCTGACCAGACGGGCTATGTCCCTAATAGGAACATCACTCACAACCACAGGCGCCTCCACAGGGTGGTCGAGTGGGGTGGTGGTGAGGACGGCGAAATGGCGATAGTAGCATTAGACGCGGTTAAGGCGTTCGACTCTGTTCGATGGCCTTGGCTGCTAGCGGCTCTGAAAGGGTACGGGATGGGACCAGGTTATGTTAGGTGGGCCGAGATGTTATACAGTGCACCACTGGCCAGGGTCCGTACGGGCGCAGTGGTGTCAGAGAGATGGCAGTTGGGCAGAGGCACTAGGCAAGGGTGTCCTTGGTCCCCTATGTTGTACATCCTGGCCCTGGAACCCTTGGCGATTTACCTCCGGCAGCAATATGACCCGGTCGGCATCGAGGTGGGAGGAGAGTGTCACCTTATATCCCTGTATGCGGATGATATGCTGTTATACCTAAGATACCCAGAAGAAAATTTGCAGTATGTCTTAGAGGTGATGGGGAGGTACGCCTGGTTGTCCGGTATAGCGGTAAACCCTCAGAAATCCACTCTATTTCCGCTGGGGGGCTATGTGGGTACTCCAGTGGAGAGGTTGCCAGTGTTGCAGATCCCGTGGGCGACGAGATCCTTTAGATACTTGGGGATTGATGTGTATCATACGACCGTGGAAGAGCACAAGTATAACACTGAACTTGCTGTGGGGAAGATCGAGAAATGTATGAGGTTCTGGGAAAGATTGCCACTAGCGATGATGGGCCGAGGAGCCATGCTTAAAATGGTGGTGCTGCCCAGGCTTCTGCATTATTTTAACAACATCCCCTACATGATTCCTAAGAAGTTTTTTGTGAGGCTACACAGTGTTTGCAGAGAATTCCTGTGGCACGGCATGCGCAACAGAGTCGCACTGTGGAAGCTGCAGAACTTCTATGAGAAGGGCGGAATCAAGCTGCCGAACTTTGAGGCATATTATGTAGCAGCGCAGCTACAATATGTGTCCAGGTGGCTCTCTGATGAAGAGACCCCTGAACACAGGCTGTTTGGGAGGGATTGCTCCCCTTTTTACTTGCGAGAGGTGATCTGGGTGGCTAATGCATGCATGAGGGAGCGGCCTAGTATGCTAGCTTTGGGACGGAACATGTGGAAACGGGCCTGCCGGATGATGGGCAACCCTCTGCCGTGTGTATTGCAGTTCCCATTGGTCGCACTGGCGAGGGGAGATGGGCAGCTCAGGGCAACCATTCGGATATACTGGGAGTCAGTGGGGTTGGTCACCATGGGAGATATTTGGAAGGATGGGACCATCTTGGAGTTCGAAGAATTAGAGGCAGGGTCGGGACTGCACAGGGGTCAATATATGACATATCATAGTATAGTGCAGGAGATCCGGAATAGGTGGCCCGAAACTACCCTGGCCGATGAACCGGATGCCCCGGTGGAGATACTATATGACACATCGGAGGGCGGGCACGAGGTCTCTAGGTTGTATGAGATGTTGATGATGAAGGCTGGGAGCGATTTAGGGCACTTGAGACTGGAATGGGAAACGGAGATGGGGGCCCCGATGACAGATGGGTTGTGGGAGCGAGCCCTTGGGTATCATAAAAAAGTATCGAGAAATGCCAGGTTCAAGCAAATACAGCTTTATATAACGCACAGAGCATACCTGACCCCTTTGAGAATATCCAAATTTCGGGGTGTTGGACGCCAGGCGTGCCCCAAGTGCGACGAGGAGAATGCAGACATGATACACATGTTTTGGGCGTGCCCAGTAATTGCAAGCTATTGGGGCGAAGTGGCGCAGAAGCTGGCAGGAAAGGGTGTCACACTCAAAGTGGATTCAGCTTGGGCCTGCTTACTGGGGGGATATCCCAGAGCGCGTAAATTTAGACATGTCGATAAATTGAAAGATCTGGCTTATGTGCTTGCTAAACGTAGGATTGCCATGGGTTGGAAGGAGTGTCATAAACCACGAACGGAGGTCTGGTGGAGGGATCTCCAAAAATGGGCGGAGGCCGAGACGGCTGTGTGGCGAGATGCCAGTATCGCAGGGGAGGACGAGGAAATGTGCTCTCTTGCGGCATGGAAACTGTTGATAGCTGAACTGTTTGGAACGGGGTCAGCTTCAATTGACTCTGAGAGTGCTGACGCCCCCTCGCCCACAGCGGACACCAATGGCGAACACCATACAGGCTCATAGGGGGGAGGGATGGGGATTGCAGTGTTGTTTGTTGTTAAACGTGTTTATCTATGTTCAAGTTGTAATGTTGTGTGGTTTATATATATAAAATAAAATATATTTTAAAAAAAAAGTGTTGTCTGAAAGGTCTGCGAAAGCCCATGAAGCGTTGAAATCTTCCAAGCAATGAGAATAAGTGTCCTTGGATCAGCATGTCATAAGGAAGACCTTCTAGGTCCATGAGCAGTGTCGGATGCAGTGGAAGGAGTCTGAGAATATCTGTTGTCAGCTCCTGAAGTGCGGGAAGCAGACCTGGCATGGCCAAAATGGAGTCACCAGAATCAAGGATGCCTGCTAACTTGTACTAACACTCTCGCTATCATTTAAAAGGGCGGGAAAGCATACCCAATCCCGTCTAACCAATCCTGTAAGAAAGCTAAGGCTTCCGGATCAAGGCACCAACTGTAAAATGTGGGGACCTAGCAATTCAGGTGAGAATCAGAGGGATGTATTTGCACTGGGTCCAAAGTGTCTCTAACAGGAAAAACAGAATGGGGTCAAGTCTCCAATCGTTCCTCTCCAGAAGATATCAAGATGTCCAGTCCGCCACCATGTTGGCTAATCCTGGAAGATTTTCTGCCTTGAGAAAACAATGTCTGTTTAGGCAAAAATGTCAGAATTCTTTGACTTAATCCAGCAGGCTTTTGGATTTTGTTCCTCACAAATGGTTGAAATAACAATCTGCTGACACATTGTCCATGCATAAGAGGACAAAGCAATTAATTTACTTCACTAGACCCTTTACTGAAAAAGAACCTGCTAAAAGTTCCAGACAATGGATATTCAAAAGAAGCAGGACACATTGCAGAGAAGCGATATCAAAGCGCAGGGACATTGAGTAGGTATGAGGATGGACTTTGTTGAATTTATCTCAAACCCCAAACTATGAAGCAGATTTTGAGTAATTGATAGTATGCTTTTGTCTTGGGCTAGGATTAATATGTTGTCTATGTAAATAATTATCGCAGGAATGTCATCACTGTTTTCGATCGTTTGGTGAAATACCACAGGAAGGCAAGGGCTGCAAACTGCCATCTATACAACTCCTGATTAGGCTGAAAGATGGGGACCACTAGATAGGCATCCTTGAGGTCTATTTTCCCCATCCAGTCTCCCGGTAGGAGAGTGTCCCTTACCAAATGAATTACTTCCATTTTGCAATGTATTACTGGACAGGACCCCTCGTCTGATTTGGGAACCAGAAAAATTGAGCTGGGGAACTGGGAGAAAGCATAGGCTGTAGGGGCTACTGCCCCTTTATTCACTAAACTTTACACATCCAAATCTAGCAATCTTAATCCCTGTCGAAAGGAGAAGAGTTGACATTAACTGTTGTGGCAGGAAATACAACTGTTTGTGATATCCTTGCCCCTTTTGAAGAACCCATGCGTCTGAGGATTAACATTCCCAGACTGAAAGAACATTTTTTAGTCTTCCCACAGGCCACCCTGGGAAGAAGGATTTGGAAACAAACATTGTACCTGCTGAAGGTCGAGAATGACCTGCTCCTCACATGAAACAACCTCTCCACTGGTCTCCCCTTCAGAGAAAGAAGGACTGACCTCCTCAAGCCAAGGGATGAGGGTGTAGAAGAAAGATGCAAAGGAAATGGGGGTGGGCAAGGAGTAGCTGGAGGAGTGTAAACATGTAAACCTTTTTTCGTGTTTGTCAGTGCAGCACTTTACAAAGATTAGAGAAAATTGGAAGTGGTGGAGTAGTATAGGATTCAGTGAACCAACACAAGTATATCAGGTTGTTATATAGTGCTTCATGTTGGACTTCTCCCACTTCAAAGCACTATAATGATAGCCGTTGTCATTCTATTTAACATTACTGAATGTCTTGACCCTCTGAACGAAAAAAGACTGAGGCAGTCTTGTCAGAGATTTGAATTTAACTCGTGAGCTTTCCATCTTGCTTAATAAGCACCAGTGATGTGCCAAAGGCTTGTTGGGCACAATAGCATCAAATATACATGAGCACCAATTCTGCAGGGGAGAAGGGGCCAGCTCAGGTGTGAGTGGGCTACAATATGTAGCTTCTCTGCTGAGAATAAAGCTCTAAATCTGCTACCACAGCAGTCAACCGGAGCAACTCTCCAGAGTTGTGAATGTGCTGCAACATACTTGCCAACCCTACTGATTTAGGCAGTAGTCTTCTGCTTTTCAAGCAGTCCTACCACCTAAAGATTTGAGCGACATATCCTACTGCTTTTTACAGTCGCAGGTAATTTATGTGACTAAGGCAATTCATCTGTCTGTGAAATGGGCGGGTAAGTGATACATTTGAGTGATGGGCTCTGATCAATCCACTGACCTGACAGCTACATGACTCTGCCCTGCACTGTTGCCAGGACAGACCTAGGGTGAATCACCAATAAGTGGCAGACCGTACCCCTATTACACATCATCTGCATATCAGACTGAGGAGGGTATCAGTCTTCATATTGTTCAGTTATTCATCTTGCACTGAAGGAATAAATATGTGCTGCTGCTAAAGAGGAGTGGCAAACGTTGCCTACCAGCTCTGTGTGATTACCTTCTGTGAAGTTAGGTCATTGAATTTGGTGTTAACTTACCATTCAGAATTGTGCATTTTAAACATTTGAGCATCTTTCCATGTTCTGCTGTTTGATGGGTTGTGCATTTTAGAATGCTCTAGTGGAGCCAACAATGTATGTTTCGTAATTTCCTGTGATGTCATTGTTATTATGCTAAATATTATTTTTGAAACTTGAAAAATCCTACATCTTTCTGGTCACAGAATGTTGGCAAGTATGCTGCAATAGAAATCCGCCTTTCACTAATGATAACAACAGCAAAGACAACACACACCCAAGAGCATATGAAGCAAAAGGGAAAACATTTCATGGACATTTATGAGGTGGGGACACCAATCTTGGGGAACTAGAATGACAAAGGTTAAGGTGATTATTAAAAAAACTATCACTGCCATATTTTGCTCCGCCTTAACAGGAGGTTGACATACCTTGTCCCTGCTCCTCGGCTCTCAACTTCTGAGCTCAAGGGCGTTTGTGGTGAAGAATGTTCACTAATCCACAGGTGATACCCAGTGGCGGAGGAGACACATAAAATCTGGGGGGGGCAGGGGACATCTTGGGGACTTTGCTTGATTTATTTATTTATTGTGTTTTAGTAAAAAAACTCAACTTTCACTTTTCACAAAATATCACTGTATAAAACAAGAGAAAAGAAGAAAAGAAAACAGAAGAAATATAAAGGATGCATCAGCAAAGAACATGTCTTTGTATGTTGCATTTCTGGATCTTTCATCCGACTATGAGCTCATGGTAAGAGAGAGGAAATAACAATTACTTCCAGTGGGTCACAGCTAGGACGCCACTCCTGCCAAATAAAGGAGCTGAAGCCTTTTCCACCAACTGCAAGTTGCTACTTTTTTGTGTGGGGCAAGAAAATGTGTGTGTCTCTTGAAAGAGGAAATCTTGTTTGTACCTCTGAGTAAGCCCTGTTATGGGAGTAGAGAGACCAGGTGTGTGATGTTGTTGCTTTGACTGTCCTCCGGGGGGGGGAGGGAATACATCAAACAAGGATGATGGGCGATCGCAAGCCCACCCCCTTATAAGCACTGCCCAGGTCTGCGGCCGGATCTGTCGGACCCGGGGGATGCCTAGTAGGTGGGGTGTATGTGGACCCAGGGGGGTGGCCACAGGGGCAGCCCGCTATGTGGGTTGCCCCTCTAGTGCCCCTGCGAGGGCCGGGCCAGCCTCTCACGATGAGTCTGGTCCCTCTTATTCCATCTCATGCTGGCTTCAGAGCCTAGCCTTTCTTTGCCTTTGTTATTCTGAATGCAGAGCTGGACTCTGTTCCTTTCTCGTTTAACATTTGCTGCAAAACCTGATCTATTTGATTCTCTCATATGTTTCTAGAACGGCAGAGTATGGGTCCTCTGCCTTGTTACATTATTCAAAGATCCTCTGTGGCCTTTCTTTGCCTCTCCCTTGTCTCACTGCTTGCTTGCTTAATACATACCTCCTTGCTTGAACACTCAACATATTCTCCCTCACACAGCAATGGTATCTGCAGTCTGTCTTAACTTCTATTTGTTCCGTGCCTTGAATTGGCCTCTTATTTCTGCTTTTCTGTCTGCAGGGGAAAGGCATTTGCCAGTCACTGCCATGATGGGTCTACCTGGCCATAAGAGGGCAAAAGCTAGCCAATATTGGAAGAACATGCCATATTATGCCAGACGCCGCCAACTGCCTTCCTAATGCCTACACAAGAGACACAACTCTTGCCTTTGTTTCTAAAAGTAATTCGGTGGATGAAGAAACGCGAGAACACACATATTGCATATAAATGAAGGGGATGATGTCACACTTGGTCAAGACATTTTGATCACACCAGGAGCTAATTTCCAGCTGCAACTAAGCGATTAGACTTCTGGCTTTAAATAATGTTAGTATCACCTGGAAAGCACAGAGGTTGCTCAACAGGGTTCCTGGAGCATGAGGGGTACCCTACTCGTGGGCATGGATGATTGGAGGGCATTCTTGCCCTGTTTTGGATCCTGGCCCCTACAGCCATGATGGGGGAGGGGCCTATTACTTTTGGTTGTACGTACCATTTGAGGGTGGGCCTTCTGCTTTAGCCCACTAACAGCTCTGTTTTGCAACTTTATCACACATACCTGTCAGGTGGCATGTAACTCAATGCTACTAATGTTATCAGCCTCAGAAGTTTAGAATCCTTTGCTACATCAACTAGGGTACAGGCTTTCCACCTGAGACTTACACATGTCTGAGTCGGCATCTGTCGCCCTGTGGGGAAGACACACACAGAAAGAGCAGGGCATAGTGCCCTTGTGGGTTTTTCACACTTCTTTGGGCAAAATTCACTCCGCAGAGGAAGTGGCACATGCTGGGCAACATTGTCCCACTTTGACAATGTCACCCAAAGAGCGAAATTGCCCATTTGAAATACCTCTATCAACTTATTATTGCAACATCCACACTGATGGGTTGAAGCACCTGCTTAACACAAGATGGCAATTAAGGGCATTTGCCAAATGCACTCAAGAAGCACAGGACACCTTCTTACCAGTGACATGTCATGCTCACTCATTCTAATCACAAATTGGCATTTATCTGGGGTCATGTTAGATATATGTATGTATTTATTTATTTATTTATTACATGTGTAGCATCACGCAAAACCCCCAAGCATCAAAGCGCAAAGTAAACTGCATGGAGTGGACCACTTCCATTGGCACACGTTTTTACTTTTCCGCCACAAAATGGAAGATTTTAGCGTAAAGGCAGGTGAAATCACATTGCTTTTCCACTTTGGAAGAGTGTAAATACCTTGCGCAATTAGCGATTGCTGGCGGAATTGACAATGGCTTCCTCTGGACTCTGCCCGCTTTTACCAGGTTTCATTTCCAAGCAGATCGCAGAGGAATCCCTTTCCTTATTTCCAATATGAGAATCCATGCTGGCAGTAATGCCGCATTTGTCTGGTGGAGCAGGAAATACAGGGGGCCCTGATGTGTCCACTCGACTCCCGAACTCCACCCAGAAAATGCAAGAAAATCTGGCCAATTGGAAAAAGCGACAATAATAGTGTTTTCCACCACTTTTTCTGAACCAATTGACCTGGAAAATGCTGTGTTGCATCGGAAGCTGAATGCATTCACTCTGACTATTATCCCACCGGAAGATTAAGCCAGGTGCTGAACACATGAGTTACATATTCCTGTGCACAATCTGCATTTGGAGGATTAACTGACTGAGCTACCTTAAAAATGATATCTCCCCTGGGGCTTTACCGTCTTAACCCCTTAACTGCCATGGGTATTTCCCCCCAGTGCCAAGGCCTTTTTTGGTGATTTCGGTATGTCGCCATTCAATCCCTTGTAACTTCTTTGTTACATGAGAAATCTCGGCCACAGTTGGCCCATTTTTTCCCACATGTAGGCAGTCGTAACGCCACCCAGGAATCCTAGTTTGCTGTAGGGGGGTGAAAGAAAATAACCAAAAAGGAGAACATTTGTTTTTTTTTCAGAAAATGCCAATAAAATGTTGTACAAAAATGCCTGTGGTGTTTTCCTTGTAAGAGCTAGGAACAAATGGTTTTCTGTGCTGGAGTCACCATTTTCCGGGCTTTCAAGAACAGATTGAGTGGAAACCAAAATAACATAATTTGATATGCTAATCAGCCGTTTTGTGAGAGGTATGCGATTTTGTTGTTTTTTTGTCCAATAGGACATGCGTGGACGGAATGGAAGAAAAGGATAGGGAAGTTGAATGGGAAGTTAGAAAGGCATACATTTCTGAAAAGTGGACAATATTCCAAGTTTAGGAAGGGGTGATTTGCGCAGGTCAGGCAGCAACTATTTAGGGAAAGATTCCATAGTTTGGGGGGAAATCGGCAAAATGACAGAAAAAAAACACAATTTCCGCACATTTGACTCTGGTCACCCTCTGAAATACGCAGCCAACAACACATTGCCTACCTTCCCACGTTCCCACAGGTTTCCTGATGAAAACGGTACCTCACATGTGTGGGTGCACCTACCTGGGTGCAAAGGGAAAAGCCTAACTGGCTTTTCCCTTTGCACCCCAGACTGGTACCCCAAATCTTTTCGCACAGCAGATTTTCAGGAATTTTGCTCATGTGGACTACCTACAGATTTGGCCATAGGGTGTCGAAGCCACAAAGGAAAACAGGGAACCCCATGCATTTCCGAAAAGAAGACACCCGTGGGAATCCACAGAGGTCTGACTTGCGCGAATTGCCCCATAATTTATGACCCTCAATCCCTGACAAAGTCTGAAATTTAGTGGAAAAAACACAATTTTCACTTTTTCTGGGATTGTGGGTAATAAATTCTGGGGCGATTTGCACAAGTCAGACCTCTGTGGATTCCCACGCGTGTCTTCTTTTCGGAAATGCATGGGGTACCCTGTTTTCCTTCGTGGCTTCGACACCCTAGGCCCAAATCTGTAGGTTGTCGCACCAAACCCTCTGGAGGTTACCAGTGGTTTAGCCTTTTCCCTTTGCGCCGAGGTAGGTGCACCCACACATGTGAGGTACCGTTTACGTTGGGACACCTGTGGGAACACGGGAAAGTAGGACATGTGGTGTTTGCTGCGTGTTCCGGTGGGTGGCCAGAGTGAAATGGCTGAAAATTGTGTTTTTTTCCACCAAATTTCAGAGACATTTCCCTCTGCCCACCCACCGAAACACGCCGACAACAACAGATGTCCTACCTTCCCGCATTCCCACAGGTGTCCCAACGAAAGCGGTACCTCACATGTGTGGATGCACCTAACTCGGCGCAAAGGGAAAACGCTACCCCACTGATAACCCCGAGCCTTTCGGCAAAGCAGATTTTGCTCATGTGGATAACCTACAGATTTGGGCCTAGGGCGTCCAAGCCACAAAGGAAAACAGAGAACCCCATGCATTTCCGAAAAGCAGACACCCGTGGGCACCCCCCTTTTCACTAAAAACATCCATGATGGTTTAGTGACCCCCACACCCACCCAAAACAAGTTATAATTTTTTTATTTTTGTTTTTGTTTTGCCTCTTTCCTAGGGGCAGATTGTGCTAGCCCCCAGGGAGGGCTACATGAGATGCCCCCCATCCATTTGGGGTGGGGGGAAGAGGGCCACCCCCCTTTCCACTAAAAACGTCCATGGTGGTTCAGTGGCCCCCCACACCCACCCAAAACAAGTTATAATTTGTTTTATTTTTGTTTTGCCCCTTTCCTAGGGGCAGATGGGCACATGTGTGTGGCCATCTGCCCCCTGGGTGGGGGGGGCAAAACGTACTGCCCCAGGCTTGGGTGGTGGCTCTGCCAATATTTATCCCGGGAGGATAGCACAGCGGCAGCGTGCGCGTCTTGGAAGCAAGACGACACAAAGCAACAACAGGTTCGATCCCCGGGTCCGCGCTTAGAAACCTCTGAGTGTTTAAGCGCGTTATAAATACGTAACTAAGACAAAGAAAAAACACAACTAAGAAAAACTAACAATTCCTGTAACAGCGCCTCGATGCCTGCGGGCTGTGTGAGCGCTTTATAAATGTAAAAAATAAATAAATAAAATAAATAAATTTGCAGTGGTCTCCCCCCACCTCAAATGGATGGGGGCATCTCATGTACCCCTTCCTAGAGGCAGAAATCTGCCCCCAGGGAAGGCTACATAAGGTGCCCCCTCAAACACAAAAAATCCTGGTGGTCTAGTGGGCCCCCCACACCCACCCAAAACAAGTTATAATATATATATATTTGTTTTGCCCTTCCCTAGGGGCAGATGGGCACATATGTGTGGCCATCTGCCACCATGGGGGGTCAAAACATACTGCCCCAGGCTTGGGGGGCGGGGTGGCTCTGCCAATATTTGCAGTGGCCTCTCCCCTCCCACCCTAAGGCATCTCATGTACCCCTTCCCAGGGGCAGAAATCTACCCCCAGGGAAGGCTACATAAAATGCCCCCGTCCACTTAGGGTGGGAGGGGAGAGAGCCACCCCCCTTGCAAAAATCCCTGTTGGCTAGTGGTCTCACCCGCACCCACCCTATCCAAAACTACGTTTAAAAAAATAATCTTTTTTTTTTGTTTGCCCCCCTTCCCTGGGGGAAGATGGGTGATCATTGCCCCCATGCTTTGGCGGACAGGTGGGAGGGCAGCTTACATAGTAAGCAGCTTCTCCCCCCACTTCAAAAACAGATCCCTGCGGACACACCAAACACATATTCTGGGGGGGATAAATGACATTACATCACCCCCACTTAAAATTGTGGGGGGGATTTGTCACTGATACCGGAATATGCACACATCTTTTTTTTTAATCTACAGGTTTCTGCAGACACCAGTTTTGCAAACCACCTGGTTTCAGCACACGCTGCATTCTGCGGCCGCTCTGATGAATCACTGGTGGGCTCTTGAAGACTTGTGATGAGGATCAGTGTAGGTGGGAGGCTGGCTTTTCCTACAGATTTGTGGACAAACGTCAGTAAGAAAGCTTCACCCCTTAACCACTACCCACTGCTATTTAAGGCACACCACAAAGCAGCCTCCTTCAAACAGCTTAATACTACTGGGTGACCAAGGAGGAAAACAATCTCAAAAAAGGCCACTGTTGTGCACAGATGCTACACAACTTGATTTACTAGAAAACAACACTTGGCACTTTTATAAAAGAAAGATGTTGCAAATATTCGTTCCACCGTGCGCGCCCGGAATGTTAAGCAGTTTCGATCTCCGTGGCCTACAACCTGTTCTTAGCTAGCGTTCTACATTATAATGCCACTGCATGGACATTCACTCCTAGGTTACCAAAGAAGTCACACACATACGATGTCTTCAATTTGGTATTCTGGCACAATGCCGGAGGTTTGAATACTACTGGAGTACCCACTGGTGGTAATTACCACTGGTGTTAAAACTACTCCCGGGGCCCGGATGAAGGCATATTTTTCAGAATTGTAGGCATCGTAATACATTCAGGCGATGGTAAAACATTTATTCTGGGGCTGGTCTAGGGCATTGGCGGGAAAGCACTTACCCATGATTACGTGCATGCTATGTGACAATTACGAAATGCACAATATACATTTTTGTGGTACAGCGTTTTTTTAAGACCAGCTCCGAGATCATCCAATGTTCGGTGGCAACTACCACCGTTCCTAGCTATCATTCTTTTCTGTAATGGGGAGTACTGGCTGTACTGTTGTACCACTGGTAGTCATTTGTCAGTAACTGAGTGGGAAAGTGGCAGAGCTCTTTTTTGTTCATCTAGTGGTAAATGGACCGCATGGAATTTGGGGTAATCTAACACCAGCGGTATTGACCATCACTGGCAGTAGCATTACTACCATTTCTGGACTGAAGCTCGTGATATCTAACTAACTAAATACCACAAACACAACTTCTTGGATTGTTTGCCCTGTCCCGTGTTATGTTCTGTAATATGTTTTGTAAATCCTTTGGATAGGCAATGTCCACAGCAGGTTGACAGTGTAAATGAAGTCAAGAGTGACGTGGCAAGGGTGATGGAGCAATAGAGTTTTAAACCTAATTAAAGTATATTTTTGAATTAGAGATGATCAGGGTTGGTTCTCGAGTCAGGCATACAAGTCATGGGCCATGTAACATAAACCTTACACTGGTGCCATGGAGCAAACGCATGCGTGCATCAGTTTTGTGGTTTGTTTTACATGCAATGGAGCAGACAGCTTTTGCTACAATCCATATTATATAACCAATTTGGCAATAGGGCAAAAATAAAACCAGGTTAATTTGCACTATCAATTCATGCGAAATCCAGCAAACTGATTTTCACTAAAACAAATTCCGACCAGTCACTTTTTCCTGATTACTTAACTAGCAAGGCAATTATATATTCTTAAAAAAGAAAAAAAAGTCTCATACTTGTGACATACTCCATGTAGTCCCTGAATACCAGCCTTGGCCCGGACAGGGGGGTGAGGGGTGCACATGCGCTTACCAGGCCAGGGGCTGCCACCATGGCAACACCCCAGCCCCCAGGCCTGCGGGATGGGAAGGGATGCCACACCTGCAAAATAAATTCGATAATAAACGGGGGTTGAGCTACACCCTGAGTTCTTACATTACTTCAATTGGTCACATACACCAAGGTGGATTTTGTGGGGATGACCCATCTTTATTTATATTTACAAAAAAAACACTTTAAAAGTAAAACTTCTATCTCCTAACTCTTAGTTCTCTTTATATGTCCCCATCAATGGGTTCTTCCTAAAAAGGGATTTGCTCCATCAGCTCAAACTTCCATGGAGGGGTCAGAAGGAGACCCATAGGGTGGGCCTGACATAACAGACCCCTTGCCAAATAACTGCTACAATCCACTAATGTGTGAGCCCAGAGGATGGCCTGTTTGGGTGGTCCCACTACCAAAGCGGTCTCAAGCAGGCTGCCCCTTCCATCACCTAGCTCATGCCTGGTTATACATCCTTCTATCCTATCTACATACTTATAAAAATCCTATATGCTAATCATACTTAAAATTCTGTGAGGAATTCGACCATCCGCAGGGTGGGTGTGTGCTGGCCTGGGTTTTTTTGAAATTTTATGTGAATTTTAATGATGGTAGATTTGTATTAGATGGGGGGTGTTGGTGATGCCACAGTGTCCTGAATGAAAGGTATCATGACGTAGGCCTGTGATCTTTTGTCTCAGTCCAGGAGTGGGAATGACCAACCGATTGTCCTTGAATAGATATCCGTCCTTTGTTTTGAGATTCCATCGATTGTTTCTCTTAAACTCCTTCCAGGTTTCAGAGGATTGAGTTTGAATTCGAATATTCTCCAGGAGGGTAAGTGCTTGGGCAACAAATATTGTGTGGGGAAACATCTTTGGGAAGGTCCGATCTTTAAGGGGTTCGTAATCAGGACGTCTGGATAAGGCAATGGCTATTATGTTGTGTGTTCCAGGGACATGATGGATTTGAAACTGGTATTGAGCAAAAAAGAAGGCCCAACGGGCTTAACAACTGTTTCTACATTCTAGAGATTGTAGGACTTGAAGATTCTGATGGTCCGTGCGAACATGCACTGGGTGTTTGGCTCCCAGGAGGAGATGACGCCAGTCAGTGAAGGCTTGACGAATGGCTAGTAATTCCTTTTCCAGAACGGAGTAATGAGTTTCACTGGGAGTCAAGGTGCGAGAAAGATAGGCGATGGGGTGTTCTAACTTGTCACCCAATTCCTATTTTAGGACTGCCCCAATGGCGTAGTTGGAAGCATCAGTTTCAACAAGAAAGGGTAAATGAGTGTCGGGTTGAGCTAGGATGGGGGCTTGTGTGAACTCCGACTTCAACCGTTGGAACGCCGTATCTCGGGCTGAGGTCCACAGGAAGGGGGTGTCCTTCTTTAACAATATAACGATACGATGCACAATCTCAAAAAGTTGGTATACATTTCCAATAGAAATTAGCAAGCCCCAAGAAGGATTGAATTTGTTTAACAGTAGTGGAACGGGCCAGGATAAAATGGAGTCTTCCTTCGAGGAGTCTATTCCAATTCCCTTTGGGCTGAGAACGAATCCGAGGTAGTGAACAGTTGATACATGGAAAAGGCACTTCTCGGTCTTGGCCAGGAGCTTATGTTCACGTAGACAATGTAAGACTGCCTTCACGTGCTCTTCATGTTTTAGATGGTCCATGGAGTATATCAGTATGTCATCCAGATATACAATGACGAAGATGAACAGCATATCAGAGAACACTCGGTCCATAAAACGTTGGAAGAACGCTGGGGCATTAGCAAGTCCAAAGGGCATAAACAGGTATTCAAAATGGCCAAAGGGGGTTCTAAAGGCTGTTTTCCATTTGTCACCTTCCTTTATACGAATAAGATGGTAGGCACCCCTTAGGTCTAGTTTTCTGAAGACTACTGCACCTCTGATTGCTTCCAGGATATCTGAGATGAGAGGTAATGGGTAGCGGTCCTTGTGAGTGCACTGGTTAAGGCCACGCTAATCTAGACATGGTCGGAGTTCCTTGGTGTCTTTCTTGGGAACAAAAAACAAAGAAGCACCCTCTGGGGATTTAGATGGTCGTATGGTGCCATTTTCCAGGTTAGTATCCAGGAATTCTCGGAGGGCGCTTTTTTAAGGTTCTGATAAAATAAACATCCTCCCGAAAGGAATCACTGCTGAAGGTTCAGTATCGATGGCGCAATCCTTTGGTCTGTGAGGAGGGAGAGCTTGAACTATAGCGGTCGAAAATACATCAGTGAAGGCCTGGTAGGCCCTGGGAATCCGGATGATGTTAGAGACGGTGACTGGATTTTGCTGACTCTCTTGCGAGTCTTCCGAAGACTTTGGTAAGGAATCTGGAGATGAGCAGTGAGGCATACAGTGTTCAGAACCTAGGAACAAGGAGCCTGCTGCCCAATTGATGTAGGGGTTATGCTTTTGTAACCAGGCATTCCTAGAACCATTGGATAATGGCCTGATTTTCTAATGTCAAATTTGATCCTCTCTTGATGGTGGTTTATATAGAGTAGGATCTCTTTAGTCTGAAGGGCTATGGGTCCTGAAGACAGAGGTCTCTGATCAATAGCCTCTACAGGTTGCATAGTTCCTCGAGTTTCATGTGGAATGTTGTGAGCAGTGACCCAATCATGATGCATGAATATGCCCATGGCTTTGCAATCTACTAATACCAGGATGGGGTAAGATTCTTTATTGGAAGGCGATAGAAAGGCCTGTAGAACCACAAGATTATTTTGTCCAGGAGAGTTCAAGGATGGAATTGATGTGGAGCAAACATCTCTCTCCCAAAACTGTGCCCCTTCTAGGATCGGGAGCTAGCGTTTCCCGAATGCCGTGGAGGAGCAATAGGGCATTCTCTCACGAGGTGTTTATCGGAGGCGCAATACATGCAC
This sequence comes from Ambystoma mexicanum, assembly GCF_040938575.1. Taxonomy (NCBI): domain Eukaryota; kingdom Metazoa; phylum Chordata; class Amphibia; order Caudata; family Ambystomatidae; genus Ambystoma; species Ambystoma mexicanum. Next base: position 864,956,538 of record NC_090928.1, read on the forward strand.
AGACCAGTGTGAATCCGTCGCATCCTTTCTTGTGGGGTAATGGGTCCACGGAAGGCCCCCAGTTGCATGGGTTCTGGGTCCAGGGTTGGAAAAACTGTGGGCTCAGGTCTAGACGGGTGTTCTGTGGCTGCCTTTTGGAAAGCCGATTTAGACTTCTTTTTCTCCGCTCTTCTTTCTTGGATTCGGAAATCTATTTGCAAGGAAAGGTTCATGAGGGCCTGGAAGGAGCTTGGGCGAGCTACCCTAGCTAACTCATCCTTTATTTCTTCATTTGACCTCTTCGGAAGAGGGTGAAGCTGGCTTCTTGCGACCAATCTGCTTCCTTCACGAGTTGTTTAAAACGGGTCACATAGGTGAGCATATCCTGGGATCCTTGTCGAAATTCGAGTAGTCGTTCTTGAGCAATGTACACCTGTTCTGGGTGATCAAACATGGCCTTCAGAGCTTCCACAAACCCATCATAATCATCCAGGAGGGCTTTGCCCGAATTAACTAGGGGGGTTGCTCAGGTCAAGGCATTTCCAGTGAGGTGTGAGATCATAAAGCCCACCTTTGCTCTAGGAGTGGAAAAGTAGTAGGGCTTGAAGGTGAAGTGCACTAAACATGAATCAAGGAAAGCACGGAGAGTCTTTGAAGAACCATCATATTTGTCCACTACTCCTCCCAATAACACGCTTTCCTTAGTTGCAGAGTCACGTGACAAAACTAGCTTTTTTAATGCAGCATTCTCAGCCTTAAAACTGTTCTTGTCAAAACTGATTTCCTTTCCTTTTTCACCGCTCCATTGTATTCAAAACACACCTTTCTAGATCTTGCATAACTTATTCAATTTATCAGCTAGAGACCTAATTTTACTTCCATATTGTACCTATGATCTATAGCTCCACCCCAACACAATAACCACACTCTAAATCAGTGCATTTCACCCATTGTTATTAAAAACTGTTGGTAATTTCAGGCGGGAATTGCAAAGTTTGCAATGTTTCCAACGTGTCATTTGCTGCATTCTGTGTTAAACCTGCCACTCAATTTTTGAACTGTATGCTCTTGTTAATCCATTGCTTGTGATTGTTAGTACCTGTACATTGTTGCTGTAGTGAGGAATAATATTTGCTTCAAGGTTTTTACACCCATTCATTATTTTATTCATCCATTTCCGAGTGTCATTTGTAGCATTGGCAGGGCTTAAAATCCGTTTTTCTCTCTTTTGCATTTGTCATTCCTGATTACCTGCTGCTTCTGTTTATCCACTCAGAATTAATTATTTTTGGGTTGAGGGAACATTGCAGGGGGGAATTCTAACTCAAGTGCTATCTTACCTAAAATCAAAAAGTGTTCCTATTCCCTGTTGTTTTGTAGATGTGTCAATAGAAGGTTAAACTAGTGCATTGCCTACATTCCTATTGTTGTTATCACCCCATTGGTGATTGCTGCCCCATATTAAAAGTGGATGATTTCTTTTTAATTTTCAAATAAATAAATACATATTATATTTTACCAACCAGCCCGGTTCATGGTCCATTGTGACCCGGGGTATTTGAAAAGGGGGTGGGATATGAGTGGTGTTCCATCTCAATATTGAATCTAACATAAAACATAAGCATTTCAATTGTGCGCTGCATACTGGGCCAAGACTAAGGTGTGTGTCGCCTGATTGAAATCCTTAACAACAAGTTGGTTTATAATTTGCTTTTTCCAATCTGTTCGGATCCCTTCTGGTGTACTAGAGGTGTGGAGCTGATTGATGGTTTAGAAACCAATATTAATCCCTGTACCACTGGTGCCCCGGAAGTTGATTTGTCACACATTCCCAATATTATTCACCACTACTTAACATTCCTATTTTATACATAACCCTAACTATAAACATGTGTTACGCATAAACATAAATACACAAACGACAAACAAGACAAACAAAACATATGTTAACATGTGTCACATTTGGGGTGACTGCTGCAGTCAGCCACCCATTCTCTGGACCTTTTTGGGTCTGTACGCTGGTGGAAGGGGGTCCGCCCCTTGGTGAGGTGGGGCTTGATGTTCTCTTCTTCTGGGTGGCCCTGTCCACCGAGTGGGGCCACCTGCTCTCGCTGTGCTGCCCTTGCACTTTGGGCCCCTGCCCGGGTACGGCCTGTTCATGATCACTGCTGAGCACCGCAACTAAGTTCCATCGTTGGTGTGGCCCTCGGGAGCCACCCATGGCCACCATCACAATCACGCAGGGGGCTGTTCAATATCACTGCCATGGCTCAAGACCATCTTTGCTTCAGGTGCACCGCCGTTTTTATGGGGATGCCGCTGCTATAATCTGTCATGATTCTGTAATGATTCCCCTCAAAGCCTTGACCTGGGACCTTCCTCATGTGGCCTGGGGAAGGCAGGCGCTTCTTGATCCCGACCCTGGGGGTGGTGTTCTGTGGGAGGATAACATGGGGGAGGAAACAGGTTAGGAGGAGGGTGAAACTCCCCTGCTTAACTTTCCCCAAAACCCTAGTCTTTTAATGGCTTATTGCAAAGTAGAAACATTTTGAAAAACGAACTTTGTTGCCAGGGACTACAACTCCTATAATTCCTTCAGTACTGGGATGAGGAAGAGGGATGCAGAGGAACACTACTGTGGGTGTGGTCTCCTAATTACTGTAGATGACCTACAACTGAAGGGTACTGAGAAGCGATGGCGGATCCTGAGAGAGTCTTTGCCTTGAACTCTCCCTGTTGAAGAGGTCATTCAGCGGGAAGCATAAAGAAGCCTGATAATAATTTGTTGTGCAGAATTTGTGCAACAGGAACTAGCAGTAGCGAGGGAAACATACCCTCAGGGTTTCACATGTTCCCTACGGGGCAGAAGAAGCTGCATTCTTCAGTGGCATGAGCGGAGGAGGACCAAAGGTGGCTGTCCACCTCTCCACGAGGAGCCACAAGAACACTGAACGGAGCATAGTCAATCGACATATCCGGTGAGTTTACAGCTTATAGGTGACTCAAGAGCACTCCAATGCTGTCTGCGTGTTCACTGCAGGCAGGCAACTTCATTCACATATGAGTGCAAGCACCAGTACCTGTATTCTTGAATACCGAAATATACGAAACCAACAAAAGTCATAGCTGTTGAGACAAAGGGGCTGTGTAAATAAGTGCATGAGATTGTGGAAAGGGAAAGGCCAAAGACCCTGCAGGGAAGCTAGATAAGGTCCAAAAGCTTACAAGCAATACCCAAGCCAAGAGGGTGTTAACAGCCAACAATGCTGTTATATCAAACAGTGCTCAAGGCAAGAGGGGAATACTGAGAGGCTTAGTGGTTGTATGACTTATTGCTTATGTGTTATGAGACACAGATAATCAGGTGATTGCCAAAGCCACGATAGGAGACAATTAAGACTGTCTTTTTGCTAATTATTTGGTTGTTGGTGCAGAGGGGAAATAAAGGTGGCAACCAGGCTTCCCCTCTGAAAAATGTTATCCATTGGGAAAGGAGCATCGTTGCCAAGGAGTTTTGAAGAGCACTAATGTGGCTCCTTATTTCCCCACAACTTGTTTGATGCTAAAGATGTCTAATGAAATAGTTTTCATACTAAGTTGGAAGTTACTACTGAAGTACTGTTCTGTTCTCAAATGTAGTGTCAGAATTGGATCAGAATCAATTGATACCAATTGAGGAACCCTGAAGTTTGAAAAACCTAGAAAAAGGACCTCTACTCCCACTATAGCTACTGAACAATCGATAGGTGTAGATTTAATTTGTATACCTGCCATGGTACTTAGGTCTGCGTTACCTCCAAGTCAGGGCTAGCCTGGCGCTATGGCCTAGACGTCTTGGCAGGGGTATTTGATCCATATTATAGAGAAGATGTTAAAGTATTGATGCAGAATATTGGGAAGAATGCATACCACATTGAAGCCGGTGAAATGATTGTCCAAGGCATTCTAGAGAAAGCTGTGTTTCCAAAGCAAAAACAAAGAGGTGATGGCTGGAAGGTTTAGACTGAATCTTAACCACTGGCATTGCTTGGGGCAACCCTCCAGACCATCGTTCTTCGCCTGCCAAGCCATTACAGAAGGGGAAAGACCATATGCAAATCAGGCTTGGCCCCACCCCAAAAGGGGCAGTCCAGCCCGAACTGATAGGTCACATCCCTTCTGCACGAGACCACAAGCATCCCCAAACATGTTTCGCCCTTGTTGGGGCTCATCAGTGAGGAGTAGCTTGGGTCTCTAGGCCCAGCAGGCATGGGACCCACGTCTGGGCATACCCGTCCCACTCGGGGTGACAAAGCAAAAACAAAGAGGTGATGGCTGGAAGGTTTAGACTGAATCTTAACCACTGGCATTGCTTGGGGCAACCCTCCAGACCATCGTTCTTCGCCTGCCAAGCCATTACAGAAGGGGAAAGACCATATGCAAATCAGGCTTGGCCCCACCCCAAAAGGGGCAGTCCAGCCCGAACTGATAGGTCACATCCCTTCTGCACGAGACCACAAGCATCCCCAAACATGTTTCGCCCTTGTTGGGGCTCATCAGTGAGGAGTAGCTTGGGTCTCTAGGCCCAGCAGGCATGGGACCCACGTCTGGGCATACCCGTCCCACTCGGGGTGACAAAGCAAAAACAAAGAGGTGATGGCTGGAAGGTTTAGACTGAATCTTAACCACTGGCATCGCTCGGGGCAACCCTCCAGACCATCGTTCTTCACCTGCCAAGCCATTACAGAAGGGGAAAGACCATATGCAAATCAGGCTTGGCCCCACCCCAAAAGGGGCAGTCCAGCCCGAACTGATAGGTCACATCCCTTCTGCACGAGACCACAAGCATCCCCAAACATGTTTCGCCCTTGTTGGGGCTCATCAGTGAGGAGTAGCTTGGGTCTCTAGGCCCAGCAGGCACGGGACCCACGTCTGGGCATACCCGTCCCACTCGGGGTGACAAAGCAAAAACAAAGAGGTGATGGCTGGAAGATTTAGACTGAATCTTAACCACTGGCATTGCTCGGGGCAACCCTTCAGACCATCGTTCTTCGCCTGCCAAGCCATTACAGAAGGGGAAAGACCATATGCAAATCAGGCTTGGCCCCACCACAAAAGGGGCAGTCCAACCCAAACTGATAGGTCACATCCCTTATGCACGAGACCACGAGCATCCCCAAACATGTTTCGCCCTTGTTGGGGCTCATCAGTGAGGAGTAGCTTGGGTCTCTAGGCCCAGCAGGCACGGGACCCACGTCTGGGCATACCCATCCCACTCGGGGTGACAAAGCAAAAACAAAGAGTGATGGCTGGAAGGTTTAGACTGAATCTTAACCACTGGCATTGCTCGGGGCAACCCTCCAGACCATTGTTCTTCGCCTGCCAAGCCATTACAGAAGGGGAAAGACCATATGCAAATCAGGCTTGGCCCCACCCCAAAAGGGACAGTCCAGCCTGAACTGATAGGTCACATCCCTTCTGCAACAGACCACAAGCATCCCCAAACATGTTTCACTCTTGTTGGGGCTCATCAGTGAGGAGTAGCTTGGGTCTCTAGGCCCAGCAGGCACGGGACCCACGTCTGGGCATACCCGTCCCACTCGGGGTGACAAAGCAAAAACAAAGAGGTGATGGCTGGAAGGTTTGGACTGAATCTTAACCACTGGCATTGCTCGGGGCAACCCTCCAGACCATCGTTCTTCGCCTGCCAAGCCATAACAGAAGGGGAAAGACCATATGCAAATCAGGCTTGGCCCCACCCCAAAAGGGGCAGTCCAGCCCGAACTGATAGGTCACATCCCTTCTGCAACAGACCACAAGCATCCCCAAACATGTTTTGCCCTTGTTGGGGCTCATCAGTGAGGAGTAGCTTGGGTCTCTAGGCCCAGCAGGCACGGGACCCACGTCTGGGCATACCCGTCCCACTCGGGGTGACAAAGCAAAAACAAAGAGGTGATGGCTGGAAGGTTTAGACTGAATCTTAACCACTGGCATTGCTCGGGGCAACCCTCCAGACCATCGTCCTTTGCCTGCCAAGCCATTACAGAAGGGGAAAGACCATATGCAAATCAGGCTTGGCCCCACCCCAAAAGGGGCAGTCCAGCCCGAACTGATAGGTCACATCCCTTCTGCACGAGACCACAAGCATCCCAAACATGTTTCGCCCTTGTTGGGGCTCATCAGTGAGGAGTAGCTTGGGTCTCTAGGCCCAGCAGGCACGGGACCCACGTCTGGGCATACCCGTCCCACTCGGGGTGACAAAGCAAAAACAAAGAGGTGATGGCTGGAAGGTTTAGACTGAATCTTAACCACTGGCATTGCTCGGGGCAACCCTCCAGACCATTGTTCTTCGCCTGCCAAGCCATTACAGAAGGGGAAAGACCATATGCAAATCAGGCTTGGCCCCACCCCAAAAGGGGCAGTCCAGCCCGAACTGATAGGTCACATCCCTTCTGCACAAGACCACGAGATCAAAAATCCAAAGAAGTGAAAAACAGTAATGTAACAGGGAGAGGCACTCAAGCGTTTGGAGAAATAGACCTTGAACAAGTGGTTCCAATACCTCGAGATACTGAAGATTAAATTATTTCTGATTTAGCTTTTACCCAACGCAATGATCCCTTACTAGCAGGAACTTTTAATCAAGTAACCAGTGAGGAAGAAGGAAGAAAAAATAATGCTCAATTCTTTCCCCTTAAAACTGGGTTACTGTTTAGAGGGGGTTTAGATCCTTCTGGTACTTCGAGAACTCATATTGTAATTCCTAGGAATCATAAGAACATTGTATTAGGGATGGCTCATGCCCATTTGACTGGAGGACATTTAGGAGCAGTGAAAACACAAGCACACATCATAAATAGATCATATTGGTATGATGTTTATGCTGGCATAAAGAATTTAATAAATACCTGCACATGTTGTTAGAACACTAACAATTGAATGCCCCCTCCTGCTCCTTTGCAACCTTTGCCCATTATTAATGTTCCCTTTTCTAGGGTTGGAATGGATATAATGGGTCCTTTACAAACATCAAGGTGAGGTAATAAATATATTTTGGTTATCTTAGATTATTCCACTCATTATCCTGATGCCCTTATTGAATAATACCTCAAAGCACATTTTCAAACATTTACTATTTACTTTCTTGCTTTTACTGAAATGGTTTTTCCAAAAGAGATTTTGACTGATCAAGGGTCTACTTTTATGAGTAAACTCATGGCTGAGGTTAGGGAAATCCTCCAGATTAAAACCTTAAGGACTTATATTTATCATCTCCAAACAAATAGATTAGTTGAGAGATGTAATCAGAACTTGAAAATATTTTGAAGAAACTGGTTGAGACAGATGGGAATAAATGTGACATAATGATACCATGGGCTTTATTTGCCACTCGGAAAACCCCCAGAATCTTCCACAGGGGTATCCCCCTTTGAGCTATTATATGGAAGAGAACCTAGAGATGTATTAGACATGTTATGGGAAACCTGGGAAGAAACAGAAAGGGACACTATTTTATTGTCACAGACAGACCAGTGATTGAATGAACATACAGCTGCCGCTAGAAATATAGTTCACACTAATATGGTCAGAGCTAAAAAAAACATCAAAAAGAGTGTTATGATAAGAAAGCGGTAATGAGATCTTTTTCTATAGGCCAAAAAGTGTTAGTCCTCGTTCCATCCTCAGAGAATCAGATGTTATCACAATGGTATGGACCATATGAAATCCTAGAACAGATGGTACATATATTTATAAAGTCTCTCAACCTATTCGGAAAATTAAGACACATGTATATCTTGTCAATTTACTTAGAAAATTGAAGGAAAACCTAGTACAAAATACTTCAGTTATGTTAACCAGTTTGTTGTCAGAATATGGTGAGGTCCATAAGTTAATCTCTCCTGAGTTATCCCAAAATCGAAAACAAGATTTACTAGACCTTTTACAACAGTTCCCTGATGTGTTTAGAACTGAACCAGGAAGAGGAAAGGGAGTATATCAGTATCCACAGACACCTCCTGGACAAGTAGCACACTAGAATTGCTATAGAATCCCGGAGAGTAGGAAGCAAATAATTGAAGAAGAGATAGAGGCTATGTTAAATTCTGACATCATGGAACCCTCACAATTTCATGGTTTTACCTTATTGTTTTAGTTGCCAAACCAGACAATTCCTGGAGATTCTGTATCGACTTTAGAAAGGTCAACAAAGTATCCCAGTTTCAGAGTGATCCAATGCCCCGAATAAATGATCTGGTTGATAAAGTTGGAGATGCAGTATATATTTCCACCAATGGCCTGACTAAAGTTTATTGGAAAGAACTAGTTATTCCAAGAGACAAGCCCACAACTGCCTTTTCTACCCCTCTTGGATTATTCCAATTTAAAATGTTACCTTTTAGTCTCCATGGTGCTCCTGCTACCTTTCAGAGACTTATGGATCAGATTTTAAGACCCTTTTTGTCATTCTGTGAGGCTATATTGACGACATCATTATACATAGAAGAACTTGGCCTGAACATATGTCACATTTATATCAAGTTGCGGGGGTGTTAAGAAAGGCCGGCCTTACGGCCAATTCCAAACATTTTTATTTGGCTAGGTCTGCAGTAAAGTATTTAGGTTTCTTTGTGGGGAATTAACTAGTTCAACCTTGGTCTGAGAAAGTCAAAGCGGTTATGGAGACATCCACCCCTAAAGCTAAGAAGGAACTACTAGCCTTTCTAGGCCTTGTGGGTTAGTATTACAGGTTCATACCAACATTTCTTCCATCTCTGCTCCCATTACTGACAATCTTAAAAATGCAGAAACACAGAAACTTGAGGTGGGGTTCAAAAGATCAGGATTGTTTTAATCAGTTAAAACGCATATTATGTCAAGATCCAGTTCGAAAGGTGGCAGACTTTAATAGACTATTCATTGTACAAACTGATGCCTCACATATTGGTCTTGGGGCAGTATTATCTCATGATGGTCCAGAACACCTTGTTCTCTATATTAGTAGAAAATTGTTTTCCAGAGAAAAGAACTATGCGACCCTGGAATTAGAAGACATCAAGTGAGCTGTAACATACCTAAAATATTACCTCACAAGTAGAAAGTTCAGGTTAATTACTGATCATTCCAACGCTAGAGTCATGCGCTGGTTTTCAGATCTACAGTCCTATTGTCTCTCTGTTGAACAATGAAAAGGAAAAAAACAAGGCAATGATGATTTCCTTTCTCGATACCCAAAAGAGGCTGAAAAACACAGCGACATTAGGTGAAGGGTATGTGATGAATCAATAAGGATTCCCCCCAAAACCTTGACCTGGGACCTTCCTCATGTGGCCTGGGGAAGGCAGATGCTTCCTGATCTCAGCCCTGTGGGTGGTGTTTGATGGGAGGATCACATGCGGGATGAAACAGGTCAGGAGGAGGGGGAAACTCCTGTGTTTAACTTTCCTGAAACCCTAGTCTTTTAATGGTGTATTGGAAAGAAGAAAAAGTTAGAAAAACGAACTTTGTTGTCAGGGACTTCAAGTCCCATCATTTCCTCAGTACTGGGATGAGGACAAGGGATGCAGAGGAACACTACTGTGGGAGTGGTCTCCTAATTACTGTATATGAACTACAACTGAAGGGAACTGAGAGGTTTAAAAAGTCCCTTCAGGTGCAGGCATTGAAAGAAGGAGTAGAGCCGGGAAAGAGGAAGAAGCAACGCGGGCCAAGGTTGCAGCTGACAGAGAAGCCTGAGGCGAGAGAAGACGCTTTGAAACGGAAATGCCTAAAGTGATGGCGGGTCCGAGAGATTCTTTGCCTTGAACTCCCCCTGTTGAAGAGGATGGCAGCGGGTAGCGTAAGGAAGAGATTCTTGCCTGATAATAATTTATTGTGCAGAGTTTGCGCTGCAGTAAGCATCAGTAGTGAGAGAAGTGTGCCCTCTTTAGAGGTACATGGGCAGGGTTGCACCTGGCCTCCTCCAGAGCAGAAGAAGCTCCATTCTTCAGTGGCAGGAGCAGAGGAGAAACAAAAGGTGCTGTCCACCTGTCCACGAGGAGCCACAAGTACTGAAGACCTGCAAGCGGAGCATAGTCGAGCGACTTAACCGGTGAGTTTACAGCTTACAAGTGACTCCGGAGTACTCCAACGCTGTCTGCGTGTTCACAGCAGGCAGCTTCACTGACCTACGAGTGAAAGCACCAGTAACTGTATTCTTGAATACCAAAATATATGAAACCAACAAAACTCATATCTGTTGAGAGAAAGGGACTTTGCAAATAAGCACATGATATTGTGGAAAGCCCAAAGACCTCATGGGGAAGTTGAAAAAGGTCCAAAAGCTTACAAGCAATGCCCAAGCCAAGAGGGTGTTAACAACCAACAATACCCTAATAACAAACAGTGCTTGAGGCAGGGGGGAATAGTGAGAGGCTAAATGGTTGGAAGACTTACTGCTTATGTGCTGTAAGACACAGATCTACATTGCCAAAACCAAGATAGGGGGAAAGTGAGACTGTCTGTTGGTAATTATTTGGTTTTTGGTGAAGAGGGGAAAAAAAGGTGGCAACCAGGCTGCCCTTCCTGAGAATGTTATCCATAGTTGCCAAGGAGTCATGAAGAGCAATAATGTGGTTCCTTGTTTCCCTGTAACTTGTTTTGATGATAAATAAGTCTTAGAAGTTGTTCTCATTCTAAGTTGGAAGTTACCACTGAAGTACTTTTTGATGAAGAAGTAGACGGGCAGGCGAGTATACCCGTATGGCAATCGCTGTTGCCTAAAAGGCCTGTCAAAGGAATAAACCAGGTAGTAGTTGATGCAAGTGCTGAATTGTGGTGCTAAACAACTCATGTTAATTTGTGAAATTCCAAGAAGAATTGTGAAGCTTGTGGAGGTAATGTTACAATTATTTTTTAAACTGAAGTTGTGTTAAACCATTTTGACAAAGACATTTATTGTTGCTCATCTAAACAAATACAAAGGTGAACCCTGTTCTTACTCCAGGAGGAGTTGGAATAGACTATTTCTTTCTGAGACCAAAGGTTGTGACAAATGACCCCGGCCAAGACTATTTCTGTTGTTTACTTGGATAAGACAAATGTAAGACAGTTCTTACTCCCGCAGGAGTTGGAGCTTACTATTACTTTCCATATCTTACTAATTCAATGGAACTTTATGTGATCAAGTACAAATCCTTAAGAGCTGTGTTGGAACATTGTGTCAAACTGGATTTCCTTATTTCTTTTGAAATGCGGAGAAAACCCTTCTTCAGATCTGGGGAAGGGAAACTCACCCAGGTTATAAGAAGACACATTGACTATATTGTGAATCTAATCATATGTTCTATACCATTGTTGAATTCAATTGTCATATATTTCCTTATTGCTTTATTGGTTGTACAAGTGTAAGGGACAGATATTATTTTGTTAGAGTGTTTCCTTTAGTTTATTTTAGGCAGAGAAATCCTCATCAGGGTACGGATAGTGAGGCGTTTATCCAACATTTTTATTTCATAAAATGCCTGAAAACTCTTTACAAAGTTGTCCACCTCACATTTCTGACCCCTCACACATCACTATGCTCAACATGCATTTGCAGGCCCACCGCCTCTGCTTGATGTCAGAGGAATGCAGGAGTGCAACCTGTGTAGTCTTCACCTGGGCCTGGATGACAGAGCAGCCAGGATTTGCCATCACCAAGGCTGGGATGAAAAAACGGTCCAGAGCTTCTCTTCATCGGGGCTTCTTCGGGAGCTCAGGGCTTCACATCAATTGGGCCGCTCCAGTGGCCTATAGCTTTCTTTAACTGACAGGAGACACAGCTGCGCTATTCCATCTGGGCCGCCCAGGCCATGATACTCTGGCTGGATTGCGTCTTCACCTTCCTCCCACCTGGCCACCCAAACACATGGTCCGAGAGAGACTTTCCTCGTTTGGGCCTGTCTGGTCTGGCTCCAGGGCGTGCTGACACCCGCCATGCACCCTTTGCCTGGCCCATGGTTACTAAGCAGGGTCGCCCAGCACATGCAGCCCAGCCATGAATACCTTTAAGCCCTAGGGATCTAGGGGGGGCTCAAGGCCACGTGGCCGCTGGGAGCAGATTTCTTTCACCTCCCTTCATCTTTATTTCTCCTCCTTTCTCTTATCTCTTTTCTTCTGGTGTTCTCAAAATTGTTCTAATGGTTCTCTTCTTTTGTTAGAGCAAACATAGACTCTTATCGCCCCAGCCCAGCCCATTCTTGGGCAGGGGAATTCTGCTCTGTTGTGTTCTTCTTGTTTCCCCAACATTCTATCCAGCCCCAAAAAGAAGCTAGATGAATTAGTCCATTACACTTTTTTTTTTTACTTTTATTTTTGTTGACAGAGGCATATAGCATAAACACACTACAGAGCAGTCAAAAACAAATTTGGTACATGTGTAAATAGCCATAAGGGTATATTCCCAACAGTAGGACAACAGTGGTTGAGCAACGACATATCACAGAGCAACAGGTTCTCAAACAGTTAATGGAGAGGGCAGGGGAGATTCGTCCACCGAGGAGGTGTCATTTAAGCTATTCAAGTAGCTGTTGAAGGCGGACCATATATTTTGGGGACGGGAGCGGACTGGAAGCATGCCCAGGAACTCTTCCTCGCAATTACGGGACCACGTGAGTAGATTTAACCATTTCTGGAATGAGGGGGGGTGGAGCTCTTCCAACTTTGCAAGACACATTTCTTGGCTACTACACAACTCACGTTCAGGAACTTAACAATATTTCTAGCTTCTCCAGGCCGCCACTCCCCAAACAGAACCCCCATCGGGTCAAGGTCAACAACAGAATGGGTGATTGCAGACAGTGTTTCCAGGATCTTACTCCAGAATGTGGCTAGCTCCTCCGCGCCACAGCGAGGACAGAGCCGGGGGTCAGAACGCGGAAACCTGGAGATCCTACGTGGAGTGTAATACAGCCTGTTTAGCAATTTATATTGTATGGTGCGGTAGCGGTAATTTAGGGACACCCTGTTGGTGTGAGAGCACATCCTCTCCCACTGTTGATCAGTGAGATCCAACCCTAGCTCGGATGCCCGACCGTGTCGGGCTTTGGATGGCTGGGGGGAGACAGCGGTCAGTAAAAGTTTGTACAATGAAGATACCACCCCACGGGCGCCATCCGAGTTGGCAATATAGGCAATCCCAGGGGAGTCCTGGGGTTCATTGGGGAAGTCAGGCCATGCATTCCGGAAGGCAATGCGGAGTCTGTAGAACTGCAGAAGTTCTAGAACGGAGCCCGAGTGACCTGGCCTCCACGTCTGCGGTGTTATAAAGTGTCCCTCTGGATAGAAGTCAGTTAGGGCACGGTATCCCAGGGCTTCCCAGTGTCGTGCCAGGGCGGTATCATGTGTGGGTTCCAACCTGGGAAGGTTCCAGGTGGGGAGCCACTTGTAGTACAGGCAGTCTTCGGCGTAGGTTTTGAAAATCTGACCCCAGGCTTGCACCATGGTTTGAACCGGGTCAATGGGCGAATCCGGTTCGTACTGTCGGTCTAGGATCAGGGACATTACGTTGGTGCCTGTCGCTACCAAAGCCTCCAATTTGACATGAGGACGGGGTGGGGGCCCAGGGTACCAGTAAGATGCGAACTGTGCCTGTGATGCAGTCCAGTATCGTAGCATATCTGGGGCGGTGAAGCCCCCTTTATCGTATACCTTAGAGACCAGCTTATTTTACACCTGGCTAATCCACACATCTAACAACAATTATGGCAGGCCTAGGACAAGCAAAAGACTTAGCAAGGACCATGGAGCCTGGAACCCAGTGTATGAAACTAGTACAACACCAAGATGTACCAATCCAAGAAATCAAGAGAATTCAATTGGACTAATAAGGGGAAACCAGAAACTTTGCGATAGCTCAGATTAAAAGAGGGTATGACTAAGGTAAAATAAGCAAGATGGCTCAGAGTGAAAAACAGGCAGAGGGCAAATCAGGGGACAATGTGACTCAAGGAATGTTACAGGTTTGGACGCTCCAGACATTTCAACAGAGTAAAAGTATACCCAGCTATAGACACAGAATGTTCCAAGTGTGGCATGATAGGACATTATGAGCGAGCATGCAAGAACAACAAAAGGCAGGAACAAGACAACTATATGAGCTTTAGAAGAAATAAGTGGTCCCAACATCTTATTGACGATAGCGGAAAATGGTGACGACCTGGATTTCTTATTGCTGGTAAATGTAAGAAAGTAAAAGGCCCTCGGAAAATAATGATGATAGATCATGTACCATCAGAGATGATGGTCGACACAGGGTCCCCTTACATGATTATAAACATGCACACTTTCATCAAAATGTTGAGAAGCTAGGAGAACACAGTAAGGCCGACTAATTTAAAAGCCTTATGGGTCATTGGAAGATTCTGATACATTTTTGAGGTTATAAATTGATGCACCTAAAATTCTTGAGACAAGGACACCTACCGTCAGTTAAATGTGTGGGAAAATGGGTAATTACTCTTAGAATGGGAAGAACATGCAGCTCTACAAATTGAGATACACTTTGGGGAGAAAAACCTGATAGTATGTGTTAACGCACAAGATATATCCACCAAAGAGGGATTGATGGGGGCTTTTCCTCAAGTTTGACAAAATAGGAAAGCTGAAGGGTTTCAAGAATCATATTGTTTTATAAAGGGGAACTAAACCACAAGGTGAGGAACATACCTGTGTGTACCAGGGATGTGTTGCAAAATTAACATGACACATTTTGCAAAGAAGATATTATAGAACCAATAGAGGCGTCAAAATGGTTAGCACCCATTGTTATGTTCGTACGGTGAATAAAACCATTAGAATGTGCGTAGATCTTAGTGATGTGACCACAAACCCGTGGGTAGATAGGCACAACATAGGTCAAATGCTGACTTCCATGAAGCCTGCAAAATTGTTTATACTTTAGACATGTCGTCAGCCTACCATCAGATAGAATTAGATGAAAACTCAAAATCGCTTACCACATTTGTAATGCCTGAAAGGGTATTTACTTTCAAGCGTATGGCTTTTGGTTTAGCTTTGGCTACGGCTGTTTTCCAGAGGCTTACGCAGCAATTGTTAGGGAATTAGAAGGTATTCCTTTCTTTCAGGATGACATATTGATAACAGGAACTACGGAAGGAAGAACACGATGCAAAATTATTAGCCCCATTGTTATTGTTCGTAAGGCGAATTACACCATTAGAATGTGTGTATATCTTAGTGATGTGACCACGAACGTGTGAGTAGATAGGCCCAACATAAATCAAACGCTGAATTCTATGAAGCCTGCTATGTTGTTTATACTTTAGACATGTCGTCAGCCTACCATCAGATAGAATTAGACGAAAACTCAAAATCGGGTACCTCATTTGTAAAGCCTTTCAGGGTGTTTACGTTCAAGCGCGTGCCTTTTGGTTTCGTTTCGGCTGTGGCTGTTTTCCAGAGGCTTTCACAGCAATTGTTTGGGAAATTAGGTGTTTATTTCTTTCAGGATGACATATTGATATCAGGAACTAAAGAAGGAAGAACATGATG
The DNA here is from genome assembly GCF_040938575.1 of Ambystoma mexicanum. Lineage (NCBI taxonomy): Eukaryota > Metazoa > Chordata > Amphibia > Caudata > Ambystomatidae > Ambystoma > Ambystoma mexicanum. The sequence continues at coordinate 864,972,027 of NC_090928.1, forward strand.
CTACATTATTAGGAGTCTTAGAAGTCCTCTAGGAGTGAGTTTAACACTAAAGCTAGACAAGTGCAAAATCAGAGTTACAGAAGTAGTATATTTGGGGGACATCATGACCAGTGAGGGCATGGAACTCAAAAGAGAATTAATATAAAAAAAATATGAGACTGCCAACTGCTAACAACAAGGATCAGTTGGGGTAATCTTTGGGAATGGCAGAGTATTATTCAAAGTGTATCAAACATTTTGCAGACAGTACACAATCAATGAGAGAACTAAGGACAACAGAATTGTCAGGTAAGTAGCAAGAAGAGACAGACAACATTAAGTCGGATAGTAGCCGAGCTATTGTTCTTAAGATTTTTAAATCCACTGCAACAAACATAATCACTATGGATGCAAGTAACATGGGGTGGGTGTATGAGGTGTCCTCAACCAATTAAAAGAAGTATGTGAGGTCACAATTGCATTTGAATCTAGATTTTTATGAGGATCAGAGGTGAACTATTTAACCATATTGGCAGTATATTGGATTTTGAGACATTTCAAGACATTAATATGGGGTTCACCCATAATAATAAAAACGGACCACAAACGGTTGATACACATCATGAATACCAAAGTATTAATGTCAGTTTCACCCAGAATCAGCTTGTGGCTGGTTGATATTATGCAGTCCAATTTAAGGATAATTTATACACCTGGAACAACAAAATAGAGTGGCCGATTGTCTAGACCGCTGAAGGATTGCAAAAGGGATAGGGAAATTCAACCAAGAGCCTATAATAGCCAATATTTAACCAGGAATATCTAGAGAAGAATGGATCAAGACTTCATAAAAAGATCGAGAAATCAATGTGTTACACCAAATTCTATAAAATGGATGGAAAACAGTAAAATAGTAACTTCCAGAATCTACACATGTACATCAAGATATTGTTGAAGATGCTGGTTGCACACTAAGGGTGGACTGTTTAATTCAACTGCAAGAGTTGAGAACCATAATATTTCATTCAGTGCACAAAGGTCACTTGGGGAGGAATTTAATGAAGCACCACATCAGAGAAAGAATTTGGTAGCCAAAGATGTTAAGGTATGTGCCAAGCATGTTCTAATGGTTGTATGTGATTTAATCACGAGAAATAACATCAAGGGCAACTCAATATATTTTTTAAAGGAACTAAAATCCCTCCCCAAAATATTTTTGGACTGATGCAAACTCCAGTCCCAGACTATTTGGAGAAAGTGATGGATAGTGCCCTTAAAACATATCTAGTCCCCTCACCCTTGATGTTATTTCCAGCGATTATATCACTGGATACCATTCTAACACTGACCAAACAAAGAAAATATGTACCACCCCTTTACAACCAGTACAAGATCTGAAACAGTATGGAAGATGTTAGCCATGGACATTGTAGGTACATTTGTAACATTAGATCCATACAAGATTTACACAATTTTTCTGATCAACTGTACATCTAAGTGGGGGATTGTACAAGACACAGTTAGAACGACAAAAGTAATTACATTTTTAGACACAATATTCAACAGAAAACGAAACCCTGAGGAGTTTATTATGGATAATGCAGTGCAATTTATATCTGACGAGATTGAATCATTTTTAAGAGTTTGTGGGATTGGGCACCTCTGTACCTTGTTATACCACCCCAAGGCTAATTGGTTAATGCAACACATGAACAGTTTTATTAAAGGCACCATTAAATTACCAACAGCTAACTTCCTACCTTAGAGGGACACACCACAAGAGACTCTAAATGCATACAGTGTCACTCCCCATTCGGTTACTGAGATTGAAACATTTCCTATGATGCGGGGAAGAGTAGCTTCCAAACAATTTGACATGAAGGATGTACTAAGGAGAGTTAAAGAGGAACAAAAGAAATATAGCGAATATTATGATGGCAGGAATGCAACGTCCCACCTGGTGCTAAAGGAGGGCGATGTGTTCAGATTGAAGAACCCACACAGGACCTTAAAGCATTTATTAAAGTACAAAAACCCTAAAAGAGTTACTAGAGTGGGTGAGAATGATGTGATTTTAGAAAATGGCGAAAGATGGTCTATGGACAATGTAGTAACAATCATAAATGACTGAGGAAACAACCAAAAAGTCCTTTGAATCCAGTAAGGGGGCATACAAGGGATGAAGAGGAGTTCCAGCGCAGCCATCTACTAGAATAGAGAGTGAAGGCGGAACAGGAGAATAATACCAAATGTCAGAAGTGATTACTTATATGACTAAACAAAAAAACGCATCACACACGCACACGCACACACACACACTCACACACATGATAGATATATCTGCTAAATCCATTTTGTTAATTGTTTTACACAGAGGGATTTTACATTTTTGTTGTTTGTTATTCACTATGGGCAAGATGTTATGTTATGAACTGGTTCTGTTCTGAAATCCAACCATCCACGGGTGAATTCCAGAACAGGTTGGCTGCAGTAGACAGTTGGTGTAGTAAAGATCACCAGGAGCACACACCCTGTGGTGTCCATCAATAAACCTACTTGAAAAGCTACTAGGGTGTATGTGTCTTGATTACAACAGCACCTGTGTTCCTGTTCATAAATTGGATTACACTGGCTTCCCAGTCCTATATTGCCCCAGAGTTCTTATTGGACAGTCTAGAGGGACAATCATGATAGGTATTGGGGTCTTAATTACCTGTTTAAGTGGGCGTCTTATTTGAAACAAAGCCAGCCAGGAACCTATCTCTGAAGTTGTTACACCAAGCAAGGTCTGCGCTCTGCTCATCTGTCTCTGTGAGGACTACTACTCTCTACATACAGCCAGGGGTCAGTCCTTTAAAATGGTATCAGCTCTGCTCTTCCATCTCCAGTTAGTTCCAAAATCCTCAATGTTAACCCCCATATTCCATAATCATAATAATCAAACGAGCATACTAAAACATACTGTTTGACTCCCCCAGATCTTGTCACATAGGTGTGGTTTCTGTCAACCTCATGACAAGAAGTACATTTCGTTTTTATGCCCTAACTTTAGAATTGCATGTGGGAAATGAAAAATATGGATCACTATAATCTATATATCAGTGCACATAATTAGACATGTGAATTATCATGCTGTGATAATATTTGGAGTAGTTATGAATTTTTGCCATTTTTCCCCTAATATTTACATGGCATGATGCTTATACATTTTTGCATATTGTTTGGTAGATATAACCTATAGTTACAAAATGTAATTTTTGTGTCGATCGGACATTGCATCATGAGGCTACAAATATTTAATGATTCAATATTTTGGTTTTACGTGCACCAATTAGCTTTCCATTCATTTTTGAATGTGAAGAGATGTTGGATTTAGCCCCAAGAAGGCATTCTTGACAAATGTGCTTTATGCTTCTCTCCAGGATAAATAATGTATGTCAATGCAAAGATTCTCCTGTTTTCACATGGAAATTAACAACCTCTTCCTTGACCTGGGTCCAATTGATTTAATGAGGCCTGGAATTTGATGGATGGTGAGACTCCCTTTGAAGCCCAGGACCCAAACCTCTTTGTAGGCATCTGGCAACAGATGTATGGGACTGTTTCCTGCGAAACCACATTCAGCACAGTAGATCAATGGTTCTGTGTGGACACATGGAATTCCTGGGCTGGGTTAGGCCTGGGAATGGTAACCTACAAAGGGTTTCAAGTTCCCCTTTTCACCATTTCAAACTCCCCGTAGGGATGGAAATATGTCAGAGCCATGCAAACTTCAAGCTCTAAATACAGTGGGCCTCGTTACACGGATGGCAGTAAGGGTTTACCGGTACTGGTAAGGATACCAGTGCCGGTAAACCCTTAACGCCTTACTACGAGGTCCATTTGTGGGACCCTACCTTAACGGCTGGTTTTACCAGCCGTTAAGGACGGGACCCGCAAAGGGACCTTGGAGGTAATTACGGTACCGCAATTTGCAGTACCGTAATTACAGCCTTCCCCATTCCCATTGAGCCCTATGGGGGCAAAAATGGGAACGTGGAAGTGCTATGGTGAATGGGGAATTACCGCCCCCACACACCTTGGAATAGGGCGGTAATTCCGCCATTCACCATGGCGGACTCGGTAAAATACCGGCGGCAACCATGGTGCTAATAGCGCCATGGTTACCACCGTCCGTGTAATGAGGCCCAGTGTGCTTCAAAATGAATTACAGGCATGGCAGAATCAAAGAGAACTTTCAATCTTAGTTCCTGTATGACTCTAGCTCTCACACAATCAGGGTAATTCATGGAAATTCGCACAAAAGTGGCGCAGGTGGCTGGCGCACAGTGTTCCCATGCGATAGCCGCGTGCGATAAAATCCATTTCAGCGCACAGCGTATTCATGGATTTTAGCCTCCAAAACCAGCCATGGCGCAAAGTGGCGCAGCGACCCTGCAGCAGCGCCAGTTACGCCCCCAAGAATGCCCTCGCGCAAGGAAAAGGCATCAAAATCCCCAAACCAGCGCAAAGGTCTGCGCCAACCCAAAACCAGCCTACCGGACTGCCAAACAGCAAACGCCAAGCGGGGAACGTGTATTACGGGTTTCGCAGTAACTTCCACACACGAAAGGGCCTGTGCGAGCGGGGTACGTGCATAACTGGGGTTCGCGGCAAGTTTAACACGCGATTGGCCTGGGTACATGTATTCCAGGAGTGCGCGGGAAGTTTCACATGCGAATGGGCTGGGTACGTGTATTTCAGGGGTGCGCGGGAAGTTTCACACGCAAATGGGCTGGGTACGTGTATTTCAGGGGTGCGTGGGAAGTTTTACACGCGAATGGGCTGGGTACGTGTATTTCAGGGGTGCGCGGGAAGTTTCACACGCGAATGGGCTGGGTACGTGTATTACAGGGGTGCGCGGGAAGTCCCACACGCGAATGGGCTGGGTACGTGTATTTCAGGGGTGCGCAGGAAGTTTCACACGCGATTGGCCTGGTTACGTGTATTTCAGGGCTGCGTGGGAAGTTTCACACGCGATTGGCCTGGGTACGTGTTTTTCAGGGGTGCGCGGGAAGTTTCACACGCGAATGGGCTGGGTACATGTATTTCAGGGGTGCGTGGGAAGTTTCACACGCGAAAGGGCTGGGTACGTGTATTACGGGGGTGCCGGGGAGTCCTACACGTGATTTGGCAGTGTGGGTCCTCCCAGGTGTTCCCTCTACACCCTCCACGGCCCCTGCAGGCAGCCCACACCACAGGGGACTACCCTGCACCCCTGGTCATGTCCCGCAGGCAGCCCATCCACCATGGGCATGCCCCCCAGCAAAGCCACATGTCACCTTGCACTACTGGTCACCAACTCATGTCTCCCTACAACCCCACCCCCCAGCAGTGCGAGGCACCTGCCAGTAGGCCCCCACTCATGTCCCCCTGCACCCCCACCCCCCACCAGTGCGGTGCGCCTGCCAGCAGGCCCCCCCACATGTCCCACTCATGTCACCCTGCACCCCCACTCCCAGCAGTCAGGGGCACCTGCCAGCAGGCCCCCACTCATGTCCCACTCATGTCCCCCTGCACCCCAACCCCCCAGCAGTGAGGGGCACCTGCCAGCAGGCCCCTACTCATGTCCCACTCATGTCCCCCTGCACCCCCACCCCCCAGCAGTGAGGGGCACCTGCCAGCAGGCCCCCACTCAAGTTCCACTCATGTCCCCCTGGACCCCCACAGCAGTCAAGGGCACCTGCCAGCAGGCCCCCGCTCATGTCCCCTTGCCCCCAGGTCATGACGATCCTAAATCATGGCCCTTATGGCCAGCCTACCCAGCACAAAGACCCAACCAAGTATTGCATCCACCCACATCGAAAAGGCAATTACATGATACAACCCCAATGGCAAGTATGTAAATGAACACCTGTCTGTCACACACACACAATGGGTGCAAGTGAATCTCAAAACACAAATCATGACATGCATGAAACCAATGAGATAATACCACAAATGGAAGTATTAAAAAACATATATTGAAGATAACATGAACGTAAATCAAATCAAACACACAACAATGGGAATAACAAAAGAAATGGTCCATGTCCGGGAAATAATGAAAAACAAGAAATAATAAGCCAAAGAAATCAAAATGGGAATGGTGTCCAAAGTCACAGTCCAAATAATAAAATGCAAGGTTTAAAACAAAGTAAAAACCATTGGTCCATGGTGAACACAAAAAAAAATAAAAAAAGATGAATCCAATGTAGAACTATGTACAATCAAAGAATCCAGGGTCCATGATCCCAACTCAATAAATGAAACCTACAAAATACTACTACCTAATAAAAATAACTATATACAAAAATGTGGTTCAGTGTTCAAGCGGTCCAAAATAAAGAAAAAATGAAAAGAAATCTAACACTAACTAACTAACTATTTACAAGGGCAGCGGGCAAGTCCAACGGCTCACTGGTTGATGTCCAGGGCCAGGGCATCTTCGCACTCCTGCTCAATGTCCCGGAGGCGGTCCTCTTTCATGGCCCCGAGGGTTCGCAGGGACGATGACATCTGATCTCCAGGTCCCTGCGAATGGCCTCGAGGCACTCGGCCCGCCTCAGGGCCCTCCGCATGGAGTTCTCCGCCCTGACCATCGTGAGCTGTGCCTCTTCCGCCCGCTGCCGCTCCGCATCTATGGCATGGCCCAACCACTGCCACACGGAAGACACTTCCCGTCCAGGGTCCTCCTGCCCTCCGGCCGATGCCTGCCCCTCCGATGATGAAGGCCCCGAGCCATCATGGCTCCCACCTTGTTGCTGCTGCTGCTGTGCCGCTGCCTGTGCCCTGGCTCTTGCTGCCTGCACATCCTCCTCTGGCTGGGGTGCAGTTGTTGATGTGGCCACCCCTGCTGGACGTACGACTCCCGACTGTGGCAGGGATGTGTCCGCCACCAGCCTGGCCGCAGGGTCAGAGGCAGCTCCACAGGGTACCCAGGTGATACATGGGTGGGAAGATGGCATGGAGGACGACTGGGGCATAGGGGGTTCAGTTGAGGGGGGGGGTCGGAACAAGGTCCAGAAAATGGAGGAATCTGGCCCTGGTGAGCTGGCCCAGTGGGTCAACGAGCCATGTGAGAAGACGTGCAGTCTCCTCATGAAAAGACTGCAGGTCAGCTCGCATGGCACGTTGACGCAACGCCACCCCACCCAGGACAGGCTCAACCCGGTGCTGGATAGCCACATCCGCAGGGAGAGGCAGGCGAGTTGGGGTAAGCCAATCCCCTCCCTGGGAACGGGTCTGGACATAGGCATCCCTGCTGGTGCAAGATGATGCAGTGACAGGATCAGGGACAGGATTGCACACAGGCACCTCCGCGGCGGCCTGTGTTGCCTCCTGTCCCTGCCCCTGCACTGCACCACTAGCACCAGTGGAATCCCCACCTCCAGACCCCGTCTCTGTCCCTTGCACGGCCTCCCCCTCCACCAAACCCCCCACCAACCTGGATGACTCTGTGCCATCTTCCTCCGTCAGACCCTGTGGGGTCTCAGCTGCCCCTTCTGCTGCCGAGGAGTCCAACTCCAACCTCCACCTCTTGGACCTCCCCTCGGCAGCTGCGACCTGGGACGAGGCACCGGACTCCTCACTCCCTGACGAGATGACAACCTGGGAGGGGAGCCGGGCCTTGCGTCTCTGGCTGGCGGTGCGATCCCTGTCGCTGTGCCCCACAGCACCCTCTCCGCCCTCTTCATCAGTTGACACTGCAGACAGGGAGAGATAGGAGACAGGCATCAGGGCACTGTACAATGGACTCATACACACATGACAGTTGCACACAAGTGTCATTGTCAAACTTCAGACATGGCATCACAATCCCCGACACACATGTCATTTAAACTCACACACATGAGCTATTCCACAGCCATATTGCAACAGCCAGCACCATCCATACGCATACAACAGCATGAACAGTCAAAGGTGAGCCTGACATCACATTAAACACAACGAGTGCACTAGACACACACACACGCCACCACACTCACATCAGTGATGAGATTTGCACCCATGTGACATCTGGCAATCAGTCTTCTACACATCAGTGTCCCAGGCATCCATGTAGCATCACTGTTGCACCCTTGTCAAATACACACACATGCACATGCAGACAGTGCAGACACATGCAGCTGGAACCGACATCCATGTGTGACACCACAACCATCCCAATTTACATACACAGTCATCCAAACATGTGTGCCCATACATCAGCATTTTGCATGCAAGCTCACACACACATGTACCATCCATGTGTCACACATGAGAGGCCTTGCATGTGTCAGCCTCACGGCCCTGTACATACATGGCCCAACAAAAACACATGTGCAACCTGTACACTACTGGCACACCACCACACGCACAGCATACAATCAGTATGCATGTACATTTACCGCTCGACTCCAGACGGGTCTGCCTCCCAAGGACCTGGACGTGGAGCGCTGGGGATATGTGTTCCAGGACCCTCATCTGATCTTCCGACAGGTGGCCCCGGCGCCCCTTAGCATCCGCTGCCTTCAAGAGGCACCGGGCCTTGCTGAGGGTCCTGGACCTGAAGTCCTCCCAGCGCTTCTTGACATGATGGAATAGGCAGACTGCTACCCCCTCCGCGTTGATGGCAGTCACGATGTCCATCCAGATCCGGGTCCGTCCTTCCTTGTCGGCACGAGAACTTCCGTAGAGGGCATCATACTGCCCCAGAACTTGCTCCACCAGGACACCAACTTCGGTGGCAGTGAAGCTGGTGGCCCTCTGCCTATCTGGGTTGCCAGTGGTACCAGATGGTGTAGTGCCCGACATGGCAACCCCAGAGGCAGGACTGGGTGGGCAACTGGGTCCTGGGGCTGGGCTGTGGAGCGAGATGGTACTCCAGTCGGGAGTCTTCGGTTCCAGGCAGCAAATAGCAGGGCACGTGGGCAGCAGGCAGTCAGGCAGCAGCAGATGGCAGGTGGGAGCATGCTCGGGGCTCTGGGGGGCAGTAATTCGGCCTTCTGGGCAGGAGCGTAGTCTTCTGTGTGCTTACGCATGGCCAGCTTGATACGGAGTGATTTGGTACGTGAAAATATTGCACGTCAGCGTGTAATTCGAGGAAAGGCCCTTAGCGCGTAAGCGTGTCAGCGTGCATATGCGATTTCATTGGACCAAAGGCCCTTAGCGCGTAAGCGTGTCTGTGACGTGCGTGCGCAGGCATTTCCCTGTACACGGGTGCATGTTACACGTCCAAGAACTGCACGTCCGAGTGTCAGCTCGTGTAATTGGAGGATAGGGCCTTGGCGCGTATACGCGAAAGTGACGTGGGACGTGTAGGCCGGTTCAAAAGGCATGTGTAGGACGTCATTTCCTTGTACGTGCTTTTCGTGGAGAGCGAGTGGGTGAATTCTGTACTTCTTGTCGGTTCACACGCGATTTACTTCACAGCGTTTCTAGTTCGTACTCCCTGTTACATCTGACAGCTTTTTTCTGATTTTCTTTTGGGCCTGTTTCCTCAAACAGCGTTCACTTCTTCTTCTTTTGTCCTGCCTCCTCAGACAGTGTACAATTCTTCTTTTGGCGGGGGTGTTGCTAATGCGCACACACGCGTATTTTTCACGCTCATTTTCCAGGCAGACGGTGAGACGCGCAAGTATTTACCAACTGTGCTTGCCCCGTGTGTCGCGTACCCCTTCAGAGGTCATTGTGGGCTGTGTGTAACACGCGTACATTCATTTTTGTGTTTCTGGTTGCCACAGCGTAGTGCAGGTTTATTTTTCCACGCACGTGGTCTACGAGGGGTTGCGTGCACGTTATATTCTGTTTTTGGGCTATCTGTGTGTTGCGTGACCCATCATCTTTCCCCAGGGGTCACATACAGCCTTGCTAGAGCACTAGGGTACGAATTCCATCTAGTACCCTACCCCTTTGGCACCCAATTGCCCAGGACAATAGTTTACTGCAACTCCCATACGCACAACGACACCAGTGCCATGGTTGGGAGGCGACCAAGCGGTAAGGGTGGCAAAGGTGGCCGAGCCTCAAGAGGTGGGCGTAGTGGGCGTGGTAGGGGACGTGGCCGGGATTTGCAGGGTACCCCTAGCCCCCCATGTGTGGAGAACCAGTCAGGGACACCCATGCCCCCCCCATGGTTGAGGGAAACGTGGCTGACACCATCCCTGCTCAGCCCTTGTTGGACCGGCCCATTGTAGCACCTGACCTGGCATAGGGTGACTCCCTAGCTGACTTCCAGGTCGGCAAGTCTAGGCCACGTGTGGTGGTGCAAGTTGGTGTCACCAGGCCACGTGGATCAGGGGCAGCTATGTCATCTGCTGCCCCGAGTAGGCAGGGTGGGGAGGCTGCAGGGGCAGCTGTAGCTCCATCCACCCCAGCTCTGACTCTCCCAGCCAGGACAGTGTTGGTCCCAGTCCATCTTGCTAACGTTCCCCCTGACTACATCACACTTCAGCCAATGCCTGCACCAAGTCCCATGGTCAGTGTGCATTCCCACATTCCAACTACCCAGTCCACCAGTGCTCCTGGCCCTAGTGGCTAGAGCGGCGTAGGCCACTCAGGATACCCACCACCTTCAAAGAGAAAGAGGAAGAGTTCACGTCCAGTACAGGCTGATGCCCCAGACACGGCTACACAGTTGGCATGCCAAGGAAGCCTAGCTTCACTGATGCCGAATGTGATGCACTTGTGCAGTATGTGTCCGCACATGACAGCGAAATGTTGATAACTGCAGGGTGCAAGACCACACCTGCTTGACGTCAGGCACACTGGCAGGCCGTTGCGGACATCATAAGTGCCCTTGGATCAGTGAGGCGCACAGCTAATGATTGCTACAAGCGCTGGAATTACCTTAAGCGCAGGGCAAAGAAAAAGCTGGACTGAAGTCATGCCGCTACTCTGGTGACTGGAGGTGGGTCTCCACAAGAGGACATTGAACTCACTGTACATGAGTCTGTTGCTGGGACCTACGTCACAGAGGAACAGATCCAAGGTGTGGGAGATCTGCCAGATTACAAGGCATTGTCCGGTGAGTGCACATGCATGTGTGTGTGATCCATGTGTATGTTGTGTGTGTGAGGGGTTCTGATTGAGTGCCAGGTGAGGGTGCGTGTGCCTGGGTGGTTTGGGCCACCCATGTGCTTCATCCAAAACATTCTGCGCCCCTGGATTTGGGTATTGCAGTATCCCTTCTGCCCACAGTAGAATTTTTGTGCAACATCACGGCAGTTGCCCTTGAAGTGGCATCTTGCAACAACATTTTTTCTGTATTTCTCATTGTTCATTCAGGCTGATTGTTTCGATCCCCCCACTTTCACTATGCATATCTGAGCCCTATTGTCAAACGATATGTGACATGCCTATGGTACATGCCATCTGTGTGATGGCATGGTCATGTATGTGGATTGGACATGCCACTCACAGGCCAATGTGTGATGGCTCTGCTAGCCAGCATGCAGCTAATGTGTTGCTCTTCCATCTTGGTGTCATCAGTGTCTGACATTTTCCTCCCCTTCAGACTCAGTGACAGTGCATGCATGGGAGGGTTATAGTCATGTGGGACATGTGTCAATCAAGCACTGGTTCTGTACCTCGTGAGGCCTAATTGTGTGCCATGGTGCTAATGCCTGTTTCCATTTTTTGTCTTTCATGTTTCTGCAGGGGATGAGTGGGGGCCTGCTGGCAGGTGCCCCGCACTGGTGGGGGTGCAGGGGGACATGAGTGGGACATGAGTGTGGGCCTGCTGGCAGGTGCCCTGCACTGGTGGGGGGTGGGGGTGCAGGGGGACATGAGTGGGACATGAGTGGGGGCCTGCTGGCAGGTGCCCCGCACTGCACTGGTGGGGGGTGGGTGTGCAAGGGGACACGAGTGGGGGCCTGCTGGCAGGTGCCCCGCACTGGTGGGGGTGCAAGGGGACATGAGTGGGGGCCTGCTGACAGGTGCCCCGCACTGGTGGGGGTGGGGGTGCAGGGGGACATGAGTGGGGCATGAGTGGGGGCCTGCTGGCAGGTGCCCCGCACTGGTGGGGGGTGGGGGTGCAGGGGGACATGAGTGGGGCATGAGTGGGGGCCTGCTGGCAGGTGCCCCGCACTGGTGGGGGGTGGGGGTGCAGGGGGGCATGAGTGGGGGCCTGCTGGCAGGTGCCCCGAACTGCTGGGGGGTGGGTGTGCAAGGGGACATGAGTGGGGGCCTGCTGGCAGGTGCCCCGCACTGGTGGGGGTTCAGGGGGACATGAGTGGGGGCCTGCTGGCAGGTACCCCGCACTGCTGGGGGGTGGGGGTGCAGGGGGTCATGCGTTGGTGATCAGTAGTAGTAGTGGTGCAAGCTGACATGTGGCTTGCCTGGGGGGCATGCCCATGGTGGATGGGCTGCCTGCGGAACATGAAGTCCCCTGTGGTGTGGGCTGCCTGCAGGGGCCGTGGAGGGTGTAGAGGGAACTCCTGGGAGGACCCACACTGCCAATTCACGTGTAGGACTCCCCTCCACCCCAGATATACACATACCCCACTCGCACAGGGCCTGTCGCGTTTGATAATTCCTGCGCACCCCCGAAATACACGTTCCCTGCTCGACCAAGGCCAATTGCATGTGAAACTTCCTGCGCACCCCAGATTTACACGTACCCAGCTCAATCGCGTGTGAAACTTCACGAGAACCCCAGGAATACACGCACCCCACTCGCACAGGGCCTATCGCATTTGAAACTTCCCGCGAACCCCTGGAATACACGTATCCCGCTCCCCCAGGCACGATTGCGTGTGAAACTTCATGCGCACACACGAAATACACGCACTAGCTAATTTTTCACACAGCGGGTGTCGCTGTTTGTCGCTTACACCTTTGCACGTCATTTGTCCTAGGGGGCCACAATATGGGACATTCATCAGAGCTGTTTATTCGTGCTTTTTGTTAGCGCACATTTTGGCGCACATTTTTTTCCTGCGCAGGGACGCTACCGCCTGCCTTCCTGTGGCGGACGGGTTTGGGTCAGTGCGCGTGTTTGCCCGTGCGCTGGTTTGCCCTATTCGATTCCATGAATACATGTTGTAGGCGAGCGTGTGGGCGTTCTGCGCACTTGCCTCCTGTACTTCCCCCGTGACGCCCACATTTTCACGAGTTGTTCTCCATTCCGAGTGTTCCGCCCCGTGTTCCGTCTACTTTTGTTATGTGCGCCGCGCTATGTGCGCTTTCGCTGTGGCCTTGGCGCACGCCGTTAGATGACCTGTGCGCCGGCGTGCGCCGCGCACTTTTTCAGTGCAAATCCCTGATTTTACTCGCACACGGACTTCCATGAATAGATGTGCAATGGTTTCCCTGCGATATTCGCACTTGCACTTTGATTTTCGCACTTTTTCGCATGCTTGCGCCGGAATTTTCGGCACACATTGATTCCATGAATCGGCCTGTATGTTGGTTAAAACGAAACATATGCAGATCTAGTCATTGAAATTATATGCAATGGAACTTTACATGAGGCTTTAGTAGGCCTTACATTTTATATTATTTTGTTCTCTAAAATACCTAATAAAGATAGTCACTGAATACAAATCCCATTTAAACTCCAGTTACATTTACACAATATCCGAATTATATGGGCATGTTAAGAAATCTAATTCTTTTTAAGCTTCAAAGTTGCGAGAATTAGGGTTTTGAGACCCGGGCTGGGTTCTAATGTTGGTCATATATTCCAGGTGCTTGTGCTTTGGAACATAACTCTCAGATGATTTCAAGGACATTCTATGGATTGCTGTATTCCCTGGAAGGTTACAGAATCCTTTCTTTTACATGTGGAAGCATGCCATAGTTTTGGCCCTTGTCATTTAGATGGGCCATAGTTCTTTTTTTGTTCTCAGCCATGTCCTTCTTAACGGTTAAGCAGTGGGTGAAGGAAAATATGTAATCTACACCGCTGCCTTTAAAGGTGAAAGCAGGCCTACAAAATTATTGCAATCTAAAAGTTACTTTGAAAATCTTTACAATGTTGATGAGTGCATGCATGTTCCGTTACACTTTGCAAGGGCCTAGAAACACTTGTGTACAGGTATGTTATAAATGACCTATATCATAAGGGCATCCTATTTAAGCATAGCAGTGCGCAAAATGCGTAATTCAGTAGGAAGTATACTTGCAAATAGTGCCTCTCTTGCTTTATTCAGAGAGGCTTTCTATCATCAGTTTATTTTAGGCAATCGCCTTTCACTCCAAAGTTCTTACAAGGCGAGCAAGAGGCCCTTCATCTGGAGAATAATGACACAAATTGACAGAGCAGGGAGTGAGGCTGTGGAAGGCATGGGAGCCATTGGAAGGAAGGCAGCACGATATGCTCTCATGTGTTGGTGTTGAAGCAGATATTTAGTTTGTTAATAGAGATCTTAGTTTGGAAAAAAAAGAATAAGATTGACACATAGTTTTTGGGCCATGAACAAAGTGGTGTTAGGGGTCATGGGCTTTACGAGTTCATCTAGACACTTGAAGAACCTTGTTTGGGGGCTCTTTAAATTAAAAGGTACTGTAAGAGTGTTATGTCTTTTGGGATTGGTGATCCAAAGGTTTTGTGAAACTGGACATGGATTTTGTGTGCAGCTTTATCTTGGAAAAGGGGAAATATTATACAGCATCTTTCATGGGCTTGGGGTTAAGCCGTTTTGGCAAAAGGGTCTTGTGGCCTGATCTTATGGTCTTCAGTTGGACGACATGATCAAAGGTAGTGGTCAGAAAAAAATAAAGCTATTCTATTGATGGTGGTGGCACATTTTATTGACATGGATGGCTGAGTCCAAGATTCAGTTGATCACATATTGAGTGATGAGATATTTTCATCTATCAGATTTGGTTCTTGGAGTCTGAGCTCCTGGTTTAAGAGTGATTTGGCAGTGCTGTAGGGATTTGAGATTTCTATTGAAGTGAACAAGTGATCAAAGCAGACAATAGTGACATTTTAGATGGTTAGAACTTAGGTTTCATGTTGAGTTTGCCCTCACAGGTGGCTGGGTTTTTGTGTTGGCGCTAACATACATTCATGTCACCATATACAATGGAATTTGCTGAGAGTAGTCAAACTACCTAGTGAGGTCAGCCAAGTTTTTAGCTATGGTAGGATTAGGTTTGGTATGACTGTTGATCAGGAGGATCTATTGCAATTGCTCTTGCAGGGGAAGCACTGCACGCAGAGTTATTTGTGGGAGGAGTAAGTATTGACATTTCTTTCTTTAAAGGAGATTTTGGATTGGGGATGATGTAGTCACACCACCAGGATGGTACCGTTTCCATGCATGGGACGATGCAACCCAAATGGAGAGGGTTGCTGAGGTTAGGGTTGAAGTTGGTGGTGAGCCAAGTTTCAATGGGACATTTGTATTTTTTATTTGTGTTTTGTTTTATTTAAAAAAGGTGAGCTCTGTTAATAGAAACACACTAAATGAGAATACAACAGTGGCTAGAGTAATCCCTGAGTAGGCTGATTTAAAAATTAAATTGATTTTGGTGGAACGGGTTGCACGAATGGTGTCATCATAGGTGGGCCCCAGCAGTCTGAGGCGTGTTGTGCGGGGCCAGAGTAAGCGCTCAGGAAGGCTAGAATCGAGCATCTACTACAGCGGGCTGAGCTGGTGTCACAGGGGCTTGATGCGCTCTTGCAGGATGAGGTACGGGACAGTCTGCCTCGCTGAGCCTGTCCACCAAAATCCAAGACCAGCGTGTATCGCACCATAAACCTAAAGCACTGCTTACACGCGCTTTATGGGCTACAACCACAGCCACAAGTCAGGTAAAGGTGGGCACTACTAGGTACATTAACAAGTAATTTCACTTTTGGATTCAAATATACTACATTTGTGTGGAGCAACCAGTCTTTGTAGGTCCTTTTGACACCCAGGACTTGAGTCTGTCTAGTCGCGAAAAGAAGCTGGATGAACAATCCCGCTAAAACTGATGCTCTCACTTTAGCTCAGAGATCTGAGTATTCCTGTCTTAATTACTTATATATTCAAGAGGACTACTTAAATAGTAATAATCATAATCCACCTAAACTCTTCTGATAAATTGTTACTTCACAATTTATTGCTCTTTAAAAATCTATGCGTGGAGTTATTCCATTCATATATTCATCTGCACCATAAATAAACACATAGATGTGTACATAGAGGAACCATCTTAGTTGACTGAATTGGGTTGTGGTCATGTATGCCAATGCATTTCTGAGACAAGCTCCTTCTTCAGGGCCTAAACCACATTCTGTTAGGTAATTTTAGTTTTTTACCAAACATTGTAAATGATAATAACAAATATATAATAGTTCAAAAATGATCAAATAACAGCAACAATTAGATAAATACATACCGTATATCACAGCGAAGTAAATCACAATGAGAAAAAAGACATAAAAAAACGTAGTGTAAATTCAAATGCCTACTTAATTGATCTCAGAGTTAAATTGTGGCTAGAATCTCATATCAAAACGGTAAATTAAATTCATAAACTGTACCTGACAGTCAATCATTGTAATATCTGAAATACAAAGAGAACGCACAACAGCGGTTAACTCGTGTGTTTAAATTCGACTATGTTCTGCGGGTAAATGGTATAGTAATAGGACCAGTAATTACCTGGTTTGCAGATGTTGTACTGGAGCAAAAGAAACTCCTCGTATTTGATTCCCTAGGAGTTAAGACTCCTCGTGTGTAATCTAAATAAAGAAAGCAACCGGAACAATTAAAATGTAATTCGGGTTTTAGAATAAGTACTTGAGAGCCCCTGTGGTCCGTGTTATAAATACTCTTACCTGCACACGTTCGTAGCGTACTTTGAATGCCTCGCAGAACGCCAAACAATGGTGGTGTCTATTTCCTTGTTTTAAATGGTTACCATGGTGTTCATCGAGCGGCGTCATCGAACATCGGCAAACGTGCCGTTGTCGAGACCCTCGCGTCCCGCATCCCCAAGGCAACGGGGAACGGGAATGGGGAATAACCAGGTATACTGAAATTAAACTTTGTGAAAGCTGTACAGTGAAACTGACAGGGTAATTCATAGAATTTCGCAGAAAAGTGTCACAAGCGGCTGGCGCAGAGTGTCCGCGTGCGATTGTCTGCGCCAGGCACGTGAGCTAAAACCGATTTCCGCGCACAGCGTATTCATGGATTTTAGGCTCCCAAACCAGCCTTGGCGCAGAGTATCGCAGCGACCCTGCAGCAGCGCCAGTAACGCCCCCAAGAACGCCCTCGCGCAAGGAAAAGCCATCAAAATCGCTAAATCATCGCAAAAGGCTGCGCTAACCCTGGACCAGTTTACAGGGCTGCCAAACAAGGAACGCAAAGCGGGTAACGTGCATATCAGGGGTACGCGTGAAGTTATACACACGATTAGCCAGGGTACGTGTATTTCAGGGGTGCGCGGGAAGATCCACACGCGAATAGCCTGGGCGCGTGTATTTCAGGGGTGCGCGGGAAGTTTTACACGCGATTTCAGCAGGGTACGTGTATTTCAGGGGTGCGCAGGAAGTTCCACACGCGAATAGCCGGGGCGCGTGTATTTCAGGGGTGCGCGGGAAGTTTAACACGCGATTTCAGCAGGGTACGTGTATTTCAGGGGTGCGTGGGAAGTTCCACACGCGAATAGCCTGGGCACGTGTATTTCAGGGGTGCGCGGGAAGTTCCACACGCGATTAGGCTGGGTGGGTCCTCACAGGTGTTCCCTGTACACCCTCGACGGCCTCTGCAGGCAGCCCACAAAACAGGGGACTACCCTGCACACCTGCTCATGTCCCCCTGCACCCCCACCCCCCAGCAGTGCAGGGGCACCCTCCACCAGGCCCCCACCCATGTCTCCCACCACCCCCACCCCCCAGCCACCAGGGGCAGCCTCCACCAGGTCCCCACTCATGTCTCCCAACACCCCCACCCCCCACCATCCAGGGGCACCCTCCACCAGGCCCCCACTCATGTCTCCCACCACCCCCACCATCCAGGGGCACCCTCCACCAGGCCCCCACTCATGTCTCCCACCACCCCCACCCCCCACCATCCAGGGTCACCCTCCACCAGGCCCCCACTCATGTCTCCCAGCGTGCTACGTGAATTTCAGGGGTGCGCGGGAAGTTCCACACGCGAATAGCCTGGGCGCGTGTATTTCAGGGGTGCGCGGGAAGTTTTACACGCGATTTCAGCAGGGTACGTGTATTTCAGGGGTGCGCGGGAAGTTCCACACGCGAATAGCCGGGGCGCGTGTATTTCAGGGGTGCGCGGGAAGTTTAACACACGATTTCAGCAGGGTACGTGTATTTCAGGGGTGCGCGGGAAGTTCCACACGCGAATAGCCTGGGCGCGTGTATTTCAGGGGTGCGCGGGAAGTTTTACACGCGATTTCAGCAGGGTACGTGTATTTCAGGGGTGCGCGGGAAGTTCCACACGCGAATAGCCGGGGCACGTGTATTTCAGGGGTGCGCGGGAAGTTTAACACGCGATTTCAGCAGGGTACGTGTATTTCATGGGTGCGCGGGAAGTTCCACACGCGAATAGCCTGGGCGCGTGTATTTCAGGGGTGCGCGGGAAGTTCCACACGCGATTAGGCTGGGTGGGTCCTGACAGGTGTTCCCTGTACACCCTCGACGGCCCCTGCAGGCAGCCCACAAAACAGGGGACTACCCTGCACACCTGCTCATGTCTCCCTGCACCCCCACCCCCCAGCAGTGCAGGGGCACCCTCCACCAGCCCCCCACTCATGTCTCCCACCACCCCCACTCCCCAGCATCCAGGGGCACTCTCCACCAGGCCCCCACTCATGTCTCCCACCACCCCCACCCCCCAGCAGTGCAGGGGCACCCTCCACCAGGCCCCCACCCATGTCTCCCACCACCCCCACCCCCCAGCCACCAGGGGCAGCCTCCACCAGGCCCCCACTCATGTCTCCCACCACCCCCACCCCCCACCATCCAGGGGCACCCTCCACCAGGCCCCCACTCATGTCTCCCACCACCCCCACCCCCCAACATCCAGGGGCACCCTCCACCAGGCCCCCACTCATGTCTCCCAGCGTGCTACGTGAATTTCAGGGGTGCGCGGGAAGTTCCACACGCAAATAGCCTGGGCGCGTGTATTTCAGGGGTGCGCGGGAAGTTTTACACGCGATTTCAGCAGGGTATGTGTATTTCAGGGGTGCGCGGGAAGTTTTACACGCGATTTCAGCAGGGTACGTGTATTTCAGGGGTGCGCGGGAAGTTCCACACGCGAATAGCTGGGGCGCGTGTATTTCAGGGGTGCGCGGGAAGTTTCACACGCGATTTCA
This sequence comes from Ambystoma mexicanum, assembly GCF_040938575.1. Classification (NCBI taxonomy): domain Eukaryota; kingdom Metazoa; phylum Chordata; class Amphibia; order Caudata; family Ambystomatidae; genus Ambystoma; species Ambystoma mexicanum. Next base: position 864,991,284 of record NC_090928.1, read on the forward strand.
GCAGGGTACGTGTATTTCAGGGGTGCGCGGGAAGTTTTACACGCGATTTCAGCAGGGTACGTGTATTTCAGGGGTGCGCGGGAAGTTTTACACGCGATTTCAGCAGGGTACGTGTATTTCAGGGGTGCGCGGGAAGTTCCACACTCGAATAGCCGGGGCACGTGTATTTCAGGGGTGCGCGGGAAGTTCCACACGCGAATAGCCTGGGCGCGTGTATTTCAGGGGTGCGCGGGAAGTTTTACACGCGATTTCAGCAGGGTACGTGTATTTCAGGGGTGCGCGGGAAGTTTTACACGCGATTTCAGCAGGGTACGTGTATTTCAGGGGTGCGCGGGAAGTTCCACACGCGAATAGCCGGGGAGCGTGTATTTCAGGGGTGCGCGGGAAGTTTTACACGCGATTTCAGCAGGGTACGTGTATTTCAGGGGTGCGCGGGAAGTTCCACACGCGAATAGCCGGGGCGCGTGTATTTCAGGGGTGCGCAGGAAGTTCCACACGCGATTAGGCTGGGTGGGTCCTCACAGGTGTTCCCTGTACACACTCGACGGCCCCTGCAGGCAGCCCACAAAACAGGGGACTACCCTGCACACCTGCTCATGTCCCCCTGCACCCCTACCCCCCAGCAGTGCAGGGGCAGCCTCCACCAGGCCCCCACCCATGTCTCCCACCACCCCCACACCCCAGCCACCAGGGGCACCCTCCACCAGGCCCCCACTCATGTCTCCCACCACCCCCACCCCCCAGCAGTGCAGGGGCAGCCTCCACCAGGCCCCCACTCATGTCTACCACCACCCCCACCCCCCAGCAGTGCAGGGGCACCCTCCACCAGGCCCCCACTCATGTCTACCACCACCCCCACCCCCCATCAGTGCAGGGGCAGCAGGCATTCAGGCAGCAGCAGATGGCAGGTGGGAGCGTGCTCGGGGCTCTGGGGGGCAGTAGTTCGGCCTTCCGGGCAGGAGCGTGGTATTTGTGGCCAGCTTGGTACGGAGTGATTTGGCACGTGAAAATCCTGCACGTCAGCGTGAAAACCGAGGAAAGGCCCTTAGCGCGTAAGCGCGTCAGCACGCATACGCAATTCTATTGGACCAAAGGCCCTCAGCGCGTAAGCGCGTCTGTGACGTGACCCGCACGGGTGTTTCCCACACAGCACGTGATGACAGAGCACACGTGGAAAGACTGCACGTCAGAGTGTAATCGCGTGTGATTGGTGGAAATGGCCCTACACGCAGAAGTGACAAAGCGTGTAATTGGTGGAAATGGCCCTAGCGCGTACACGCCCCGTAACTGTATAAAAGGTACGCGTAGAACACCATTTCCTTGTACGTGCTTTTCGTGGAGAGCGAGTGGGTGAATTCTGTACTTCTTGTCGTTTCACACGCGATTTACTTCACGGCGTTTCAAGTTCGTATTCCCTGTTACCTCTGACAGCTTTTTCTCTTTTTTCTCTTTTACTGGTTTACCTGGGCCTGTTCCCTCAAACAGTGTTCCCTTCTACTGTTGTCCTGTCTCCTCAGACAGCGTACAAATCTTCTTTTGGCGGGGGTGTTGCCAACCAAACGCGCTCCTTTTTCACGCTCTTTTACCTGGCAGACGGTGAGTCACGCACGTATCTAACATCTGTGCTTGCCCCGTGTGTAGCCTACCCCTTCAGAGGTCATTCTAGGCTGCGTGTGACACGCATACGTTCATTCTTGTGTTACTGGGTGCCACAGCGTAGTGCAGGTTTTTCTTTCTGCACACGTGGTCTAGGAGGGGTTGCGTGCACGTCATCTCCCTTTTTTGGGGCTCCTGTGCGTAGCGTGACCCGTCATCTTTCCCCAGGGGTTACAATCAGCCTTGCAAGAGCACTAGGGTACAATTACCATCTGGTACCCAACCCCTTTGACCCCCAATTTCCCAGGACAATATTCTACAGCCACTCCCATACGCACATTAACATCAGTGCCATGGCTGGGAGGCGAGGATTCCGTAAGGGTGGCAAAGGTGGAAGAGCCACAAGTGGTGGCCGTGGTGGATCCGGTAGGGGACGTGGTCGTTACTTGCAGGGTGAGCCTGTCCCCCCATGTGTGGAGGACCAGTCAAGGGCACCCATAATCCCCCCCCTCCTGTTGAGGCTGATGTGGCTGACACCATCCATGCTCAGCCCTTGTTGGACCAGCCCATTGTGGCACCAGACCTGGCTGACTCCATGGCTGACTTCCAGGTCAGCAGGCCTATGACACGTGCGCTGGTGCACGTTGATGTCACCATGCCACGTGCATCTGGGGCAGCAAGGTCATCTGCTGCACCAAGTAGGCAGGGCGGAGAGGCTGCAGGGGCAGCTGCGGCTCCATCCACCCCAGCCCTCACACACCCAGCCCAGACAGTGTCGGTCCTAGTCCATGCTGCTGACATTCCCCCTGACACCATCACACTAGAGCCAATGCCTGCACCAACTCCCATGCTGAGTGTGCAATCCCACACTCCTGATACAGAGTCCAACAGGGCTCCTGCCCCTAGTGTCCAGAGCGGCGCAGGACACTCAGGATCACCACCACCTTCCAAGCGGAAGGGGAAGAGTGCTCGTCCGGCACAGGCTGATGCCCCAGACACGGCTACACAGTCCGGCCCATCCAGGAAGCCCAGCTTCACGGATGACCAACTGAATGCACTTGTCGAGTATGTGTCCGCACATGACAACGAGATGGTCATTGTTGCAGGATCCAAGACCACACCTGCACAACGCCAGGCACACTGGCAGACCGTTGCGGACATCGTAAGTGCCCTTGGAATCGTGAGGCGCACAGCCAATGATTGCTATAAGCGCTGGAATGACCTAAAGCGCAGGGCAAAGAGTAAGCTGGCCTCAAGTCATGCCGCTACTCTAGTGACTGGAGGTGGGTCTCCAGTAGTAGACATGGAACTCACTCCACATGAGTCAGTCGCTGGGACCTACGTCACGGAGGAACAGATCCAAGGCGTGGGAGATCTGGCTGATTACGAGGCATTGTCCGGTGAGTGCACATGCATGTGTGTGTCATCCATGTGCATGGTGTGTGTGAGGGCTTCTGTTTGTGTGACAGGTGAGAGTGTGTGCGCCTGAGTCGTATGGGTCAGCCATGTGCTTCATGCAATACATCCTGCGCAGCTGCATTTGGCCATAGCAGTATCCCTTCTGCCAACAGTAGAGATCTAGCCCAACTGCACGCCAGTTGCCCTTGAAGTGTCACCTTGCCACAACATTGTTGCTTGATTTTTCATTGTTCATTTAGTCAGATTGTTTGCATTCCACCACTATTACTAGGCATGTCGCAGTCCTCTAGTCACATGTCTGACATGGCTATGGTAAAGTGGAGTGACTTTGTTACCTGGATATCATTTGTACAAACATGTCCCTGTGCAATTGCACCATTTCGGACTGGCAGCTCCAGGTGAAGAATCTGACCTGTTTGAATTAGAAAAGCTATTACATGCGGGAACTGGACTGAATTAATAGGTGCTGCCCTCCTCTCCATCTTCACTCAATAGCAATGGTACATGCCATCTGTGTGATGGCATGTGTGTTTCACCTGCCAATCACAGGCCAATGTGTTATGCCACTGCCAGGCAGCATGCAGAAAATGTGTTCATCTTCCATCTTGGTGTCATCAGTGTGTGCCATTTGCCTGCCCTTCATACGCAGTGAGGGTGCATGCATGGGACATGTGTCAAACAAGTACTGGTTCTCTTGCTTCTCAGCCCTCATTGTGTGCCATGGTGCTAATGCCTGTTTCCATTTCTTTGTTTTAATGTCTTTGCAGGGGAAGACGCACCTGATACTGCTGGGGTTGTGGAGATGGTGCAGACCCAGGAGGGGTCCGAGGGCCGACCAACCACCAGTGAGGGACATGGTGTGGTGGTGGGTGAGAACCCACAAGTGCTGCAGGTCCTGCTCTCAAGGGGTGTCTCTGGCTGCACCTCCCCCGAGCTGTACTCAGGTGTTGATTCGGATGAGACCTACGTGCCATCGCAGGTGAGTGTTCCAGGGAGGGATTCTGTTCTGTCTCACCCACCTGCACCAGGGTCAGAACCCTCAATGGGGATGTCAGTGTTGGCAGCTACGCCTTTGGTGGTTACGGATGCAGGGTCACACTCCGCGACATCTGATCCTGTTCCTGGGCCAGCAGATCAGAGGGGGAATGCAGTCCTGCAGCCTCAGGCAGGGCCGGCACAGCAAGGCGCAGTTCGCCTTGCCCCAGACAGGTGTGGTGCCCGCCGACATGGTGGCCGTACGCCACCTGGCAATACCGCATGGGAGCAATCCATTTACGGTATGGCAACCCAACAGGCAGCATCATCCGAGATGATGGCTCAGGCCATGGATAGGGTGGCCACTTCCATTGTCCCCCCTGAAAGGCTGATGGAGCGACTAGAGCAGGCAACCGACTCCATCTGCCAGTCACACAGGGAGGACATGTTGGGGTCCAACAGGGACAGGCGGGCGGCACTGGCGACTCTGCAGGAGGCCATCTCCATTGAGTCCCAGGGCCACAGGGAAGCCCTGAGGCAGGAGCTCCTTCACCTCAGGACGACTCTTGTTGAGCTTTTGGCTTCAACACACCAAAGGACAGAACAGCAGCTGGAGCGTCTCACCCGTACGCTCTCAGCTGAGATGCAGGCAACGAGGGCGGAGGTCCGGGCATCCCGTGTGTTGTTGCATGGGGACCTCCGCACACTCATCCTCCAGAACCAGACCTACCACACCCGCATGCTTGCAGCCATGGAGGAGCAGACTAGGGCCTTGCGTGGGCTGCCTCCCATAGTGCAACCACCTCCGGATGCAGCTGCACAGGGTGATAATAGCGACAGCAGTGATACTCCCACAATAGGGTAGCCGTGTGGGCCATGAGCCCATGGAGGTGTTTTTTTCCCCAGGATCCACGCAGGTGGGTTCTGGTGTGCATCCTGTCCTCGGACCTCCTGGGTGGCCTCCCCAACCTCCCCGGGCCCTTCAATGGCCATTTTTGATTTCTTTTTATTTTTATTTTTATTTTTATTTATTTTATTCCCTATTTTTTTGCGACGATTTGTTGGCTTCCGTGGTTCCTGTGGGCATACGCTGCATTGTGGCTGGGCACATGCAGGCTTGTAATGTATTTGGTTCAGATGCTTGGGTTTGAGTCACACACACCCCTCCTGCTTCCCGTTTCCATGGGCTTGCAAAGGGTGTGCCCAAGTGACAGTGAATTACACAGTGACGTTGGACTCCCATGAGCTGTGTGGGCAGTCTGTAGTCAATACTGTGTATACATTCCTAGTGCATATTGCTGTTGTGTTGTACACTGCATGTTGCATTGATGTGTAACTCATCTTCTGTGTCTACCTCCCAATTTGCAGGTCCCTTCCTCATGTCTACACAAGGACCTCTAGTATGGAGATGTGGTCCATGTTGGCAGCAGTGCACCTACAACTCTACATGGCGCCAACACTGCACAGTTGGTAGTGGTGGGAGTGCAGGCATTTCTAGGTGGTGAGACTACTAATATTTAACATTAGTGATGTCATGTTAATGGTAGTACGTGCTCAAGTTTGTTGTTGGTCCGGCATTACTGTGAGCATTTCAGGTGTTGCAAGTATCTAATAGGGACAATGTTGTGTGGATTACTTTGTTTACCTGCAAATAGCATGACATGGCACGGTGTGTGGTGTGGCGGTGCTGGGGTTGGGTTGGCTGACATGGCACTGTCCTCTTGTTGCATTTTGCAAGTGGGTATTCATTTTAGCTGCTTGAATGTGCAACTTCACAAAACTGCATTGGTGGTGTCTGTGTGGGTAGGCATGCACACATTGTGACACTTCCAGGTGAACAATCTCAGGCTGATATGGTTTTCACGGTTCTTTCTCCAGACATTCAGGCTCAGTGTCAGGTTGAGTCATCATTGATTGCCAGATGGAATGTGGCAGGACAGTGTGCACTCCACAGGGGTGTGATTTCTATGTGAAGTAATTAGCCACTAGCTGTGTACGGGCTGCCTCCCCCCGTGCCCTTTCCCCTCCCATGCGCAGCGGCTGTGCATGTGGTTGGGGATGGGGGGGCACCACCATGTCCACGGCCAGGCCCCGGCGTGTTGCAACGTTGTGCAGGACACATGCTGCCACTATGATCCTGCACACTACTGGGGGAGCGTACAACAGCTGGCCGCCAGAACGGTCAAGAGAGCAAAAGCGTGACTTCAGCACTCCGAATGTGCGCTCCACTATGCCCCGGGTTGTAATGTGGCCTGCGTTATATCTTACCTGGGGTGGCGTGGTGGGGTTCCGAATTGGCATCATCATGTGGGGGCTGAGAGGGTAGGCACTGTCCCCTGTGGAGGTGGTGATTGGTATCATTGGTGGGGTTGTGACCTTGCTCAGTATCTGACATGCATGCATGTGCAGTGGCATTCATACTCACCAAGCAGCCATGTATCGCCATGCCACCCAGCTTCTAGGTCCCGGCTTAGGGTGGACATTCGGTAAATGAAGCTGTCGTGGGGGGACCCGGGATAGTTGGCATATACTGAGGTGATGATTCCCTTGGCATTACATACTACCTGCACGTTGATGGAATGCCAGTGCTTGCGGTTCCTATAGATGTGCTCAGATGCCCTGGGGGGACGTAGAGCCACATGGGTGCAGTCGATGGCACCTAGCACTTTGGGGAATCGTGCCACAGCGTAGAAATCCAGGGCGGCAGCATGCCTTTCTGCAGGGGTTCTGGGCAGGTATATGTGCCAGGTACTGATGGGCGTGCAGTGATGATGTTCAAGACCTGGTGTGGGCAGCGTGACTGGGTGGCCTGTGATACACCACCCACAATGGCACTTGTCCGCTGAAATGATCCAGTGGCTAAGAAGTGCAGTACATTGAGGACCTTCTCCAGGGGGCTGAGTGCTTGGGAGCACAGGGTGGTGATGTGAGGTCATCCTCCCACTCACTCACCAGGTCCAGTAGGTTCTATAGGAACCGCAAGCACTGGCATTCCATCAACGTGCAGGTAGTATGTAATGCCAAGGGAATCATCACCTCAGTATATGCCAACTATCCCGGGTCCACCCACGACAGCTTCATATACCGAATGTCCACCCTAAGCCGGGACCTAGAAGCTGGGCGGCATGGCGATACATGGCTGATGTGAGGTCATCCTCCCACTTACTCACCAGGTCCAGTATGATGTGTGGTGGAAGCCTGTACCTCCCATGCACCTGGTCATCAGGCATCCCGAAAAGGCTGGTTCTGGGTGTGAATATTCTGGCCCTGACTATCCTCCTCCTCCTCCTCCTTTGGTAGGCCACGCCCACTGCTGCTAGGAACAGTATGTTCATCCTGGGTCTGAGCTTGTTATTTTTTTAGCGCGCAAATTAATGCGTCGCGCATGTTGTAGGCGAGCGTGTGACCCGCGCACCCCTGAAATCCAGTACCCAGTCCAATAGCGTGTGGAAATTCCCACGCACACTGGGATACAGGTGCGCTGATGTACTTGCGTGTGTAAGTGTCCGTGCACACCTGATATACACGTACATAGGACAATCGCGTGTATGCGCACTTTTGTCCAATTACACGCGATGACACCCTGACGTGCTGTCCAATTACACGCAATGAGACTCTGCCGTGCTGTCCAATTACACGCGATGACACTCTGACGTGCAGTCTTTCCACGTGTGCTCTGTCATCATGTGCTGTGTGGGAAACACCCGTGCGGGTCACGTCACAGACGCGCTTACGCGCTGAGGGCCTTTGGTCCAATAGATTCGCGTATGCGTGCTGACGCACTTACGCGCTAAGGGCCTTTCCTCGGTTTTCACGCTGACGTGCAGGATTTTCACGTGCCAAATCACTCCGTACCAAGCTGGCCAGGCGTAAGCACACGGAAGACCACGCTCCTGCCCAGAAGGCCGGACTACTGCCCCCCAGAGCCCCGAGCACGCTCCCACCTGCCATCTGCTGCTGCCTGACTGCCTGCTGCCCATGTGCACTGCCATTTGCTGCCTGCACATCAGCCAGGGGTGCTATTGCTGTGACCACCCCTGCTGGAACCGAAGACTCCCGACTGGAATTCCATCACTCCACAGCCCAGCCCCAGGACCCAGTTGCCCACCCACTCCTGCCTCTGGGGTTGTCATGTCGGGGCAAACACCATCTGTGACCACTGACAACCCCCGGCCAGAGAGGCAGAGGGGCACCAGCTTCAGTGCCACCGAAGTTGGTGTCCTGGTGGAGCAAGTCCTGGGGCAGTATGATGCCCTCTTCGGAAGTTCCCGCGGCGACAAGGAAGGACGGACTCGGATCTGGACTGACATTGTGACTGTCATCAACGCGGAGGGGGTGGCAGTCCGGGACTTACAACATGTCAGGAAGCGCTGGGAGGACTTCAGGTCCAGGACCCTGAACAAGGCCCGGCGCCTCTTGAAGGCAGCGGATGCCAAGGGGCGCCGGGGCTACTTGTCGGAAGAACAGATGGGGGTCCTGGTACGCATATCCCCAGCCCTCCACGTTCAGGTCCTAGAGAAGCAGACCCGTCTGGAGTCGAGCGGTGAGTGTACATGCATCCTGATTGTGAGCAGTGCGTGTGGTGATTATTCGGCATTGTGCCGGTCGCACATCTGTTTGTATGGGGTCGAGTATGGGTGGGGGTGTACAGGGCCGTGACACATGCCAGGGCTGTAATGTGTGAGACATGGATGGTGCTTGTGTGTGTGGGCTTGTATGGCAAATGCAGTTGTGCGTGCACACATGTTTGGATGAATGTGTATGTAAGTAGACATGTCCGTGATGTCAGGCATGTATGTTGTTTTCGGCTGCATGTATGAGCACTGTGTACATGTGCATGTATGTGTATTTGTCAAGGGTGCAACAGTGATGCAACATGGATGCATGTGACAGCGGTATGTGGAAGCCTGATTGGCAGATGTGACATGGATGCCCGTCTGAACAGTGCAACACTTGGCAGAGGTGTAGACATGCATGCAAGTGTGGTGCTGTGTGTAAATGTGTGGTGCACTTCCTGTGTTGCATGTGATGTCTGGCTCCCCTTTGGCTGTTGATGCTGTTGTATGTGTAGGGATGGTGGTGGCAGTTGCGATATGGCTGTGGTATGGCTCATGTGTGTGAGTTGCAATGACATGTGTGTTGGGGATTGTGATGACATGTCTGAGGTTTGCCAATGCCACTCATGTGCAACTGTCATGCGTTTATGTGTCTATTGTACAGTGCCCTGATGCCTGTGTTTTGTTTCTCCCTGTCTGCAGCGTCAACTGATGAAGAGGGCGGAGAAGGTGCTATGGAGCACAGCGCCGGGGATCCGACCGCCAGCCGGAGACGCAAGGCCCGGCTCCCCTCCCGTGTTGTCATCTCGTCGGGGAGTGAGGAGTCCGGTGCCGCGTCCCAGGCCGCAGCTGCTGGGAGGAGGTCCAAGAGGCGGAGGTTGCAGTTGGACTCCTCGGCAGCAGAAGGGGCAGCTGGGACCCCACAGGGCCCAACAGGGGAAGATGGCACGGAGTCATTCAGGTTGGTGGGGGGTTTGGTGGAGGAGGGGGCCGTGCAAGCACCAGAGACGGGGTCTGGAGGTGGGGATCCCACTGGTGCTAGTGGTGCAGTGCAGGACCAGGGACAGGAGGCAGCACAGGCGGCCGCGGAGGTGCCTGTGTGCAATCCTGTCCCCGATCCTGTCCCTGCATCATCTTGCACCAGCAGGGATGCCTACGTCCAGACCCATTTTCAGGCAGGGGATGAGCTGATGTCAACTGGCCTTCCTCTGCCTGCGGACGTGGCCATCCAGGTCCGGGTTGAGCCTGTCCTGGCTGGTGTGGCGTTGCGTCAACGGGCCATGCGAGGTGACCTGCAGTCTTTTCATGGAGAGACTGCACGTCATCTCGAATGGCTCGTTGACCACGTCAGCCTGCTGGGACATGTCACCCAGGCCGGATTCCTCCATCTGATGGGGCTTGCTCTGACCCCCTCCTCAACGGGACCCCCTACGCGCCAGTCGTCCTCTGTGCCATCTTCCCACCCATCAGTCATCTGGTTGCCCTGTGGAGCTGCCTCTGACGGTGCGGCCAGGCTGGTGGAGGAGGCATCCCTGCCACAGTCGGGAGTCGGAGGTCCAGCAGGGGTGGCCACATCAACAACTGCACCCCAGCCGGCGGAGAATGTGCAGGCAGCAGGAGGCAGTGCACGGGCAGAGGCAGAGCAGCAGCAGCAGCAACATGGTGGGAGACATGAATGGGGGCCTTGTGGAGGCTGCCCCTGGTGGCTGGGGGGTGGGGGTGGTGGGAGACATGGGTGGGGGCCTGGTGGAGGGTGACCCTGGATGCTGGGGGGTGGGGGTGATGGGAGACATGAGTGGGGGCCTGGTGGAGGCTGCCCCTGCACTGCTGGGGGTGGGGGTGGTGGGAGACATGGATGGGGGCCTGGTGGAGGGTGCCCCTGGTGGCGGGGGGGTGGGGGTGATAGGGGACATGAGTGGGGGCCTGGTGGAGGCTGCCCCTGCACTGTTGGGGGGTGGGGGTGGTGGGAGACATGGATGGGGGCCTGGTGGAGGGTGCCCCTGGTGGCGGGGGGTGGGGGTGATAGGGGACATGAGTGGGGGCCTGGTGGAGGCTGCCCCTGCACTGCTGGGGGTGGGGGTGGTGGGAGACATGGATGGGGTCCTGGTGGAGGGTGCCCCTGGTGGCTGGGGGTGGGGGTGGTGGGAGACATGAGTGGGGGCCTGGTGGAGGCTGCCCCTGGTGGCTGGGGGGTGGGGGTGGTGGGAGACATGAGTGGGGGCCTGGTGGAGGCTGCCCCTGGATGCTGGGGGGGTGGGGGTGATGGGAGACATGAGTGGGGGCCTGGTGGAGGCTGCCCCTGCACTGCTGGGGGGTGGGGGTGGTGGTAGACATGAGTGGGGGCCTGGTGAAGGCTGCCCCTGGTAGCTGGGGGGTGGGGGTGGTGGGAGACATGGGTGGGGGCCTGGTGGAGGGTGCCCCTGCACTGCTGGGGGGTGGGGGTGGTGGTAGACATGAGTGGGGGCCTGGTGGAGGCTGCCCCTGGTGGCTGGGGGGTGGGGGTGATAGGGGACATGAGTGGGGGCCTGGTGGAGGCTGCCCCTGCACTGCTGGGGGGTGGGGGTGGTGGGAGACATGGATGGGGGCCTGGTGGAGGGTGCCCCTGGTGGCGGGGGGTGGGGGTGATAGGGGACATGAGTGGGGGCCTGGTGGAGGCTGCCCCTGCACTGCTGGGGGGTGGGGGTGGTGGGAGACATGGATGGGGTCCTGGTGGAGGGTGCCCCTGGTGGCGGGGGGTGGGGGTGGTGGGAGACATGAGTGGGGGCCTGGTGGAGGCTGCCCCTGCACTGCTGGGGGGTGGGGGTGGTGGGAGACATGGATGGGGTCTTGGTGGAGGGTGACCCTGGATGCTGGGGGGTGGGGGTGGTGGGAGACATGAGTGGGGGCCTGGTGGAGGCTGCCCCTGCACTGCTGGGGGGTGGGGGTGGTGGGAGACATGGATGGGGGTCTGGTCGAGGGTGCCCCTGGTGGCGGGGGGGTGGGGGTGATAGGGGACATGAGTGGGGGCCTGGTAGAGGCTGCCCCTGCACTGCTGGGGGGTGGGGGTGGTGGGAGACATGAGTGGGGGCCTGGTGGAGGCTGCCCCTGGTGGCTGGGGGGTGGGGGTGGTGGGAGACATGGGTGGGGGCCTGGTGGAGGGTGCCCCTGGTGGCTGGGGGGTGGGGGTGGTGGGAGACATGAGTGGGGGCCTGGTGGAGGCTGCCCCTGGTGGCTGGGGGGTGGGGGTGGTGGGAGACATGAGTGGGGGCCTGGTGGAGGCTGCCCCTGGATGCTGGGGGGTGGGGGTGATGGGAGACATGAGTGGGGGCCTGGTGGAGGCTGCCCCTGTACTGCTGGGGGGTGGGGGTGGTGGTAGACATGAGTGGGGGCCTGGTGGAGGCTGCCCCTGGTGGCTGGGGGGTGGGGGTGGTGGGAGACATGAGTGGGGACCTGGTGGAGGCTGCCCCTGCACTGCTGGGGGGTGGGGTGGTGGGAGACATGGATGGGGGCCTGGTGGAGGGTGCCCCTGATGGTGGGGGGGTGGGGGTGATAGGGGACATGAGTGGGGGCCTGGTGGAGGCTGCCCCTGCACTGCTGGGGGGTGGGGGTGGTGGTAGACATGAGTGGGGGCCTGGTGGAGGCTGCCCCTGGTGGCTGGGGGGTGGGGGTGGTGGGAGACATTAGTGGGGGCCTGGTGGAGGGTGCCCCTGGATGCTGGAGGGTGGGGGTGGTGGGAGACATGAGTGGGGGCCTGGTGGAGGCTGCCCCTGCACTGCTGGGGGGTGGGGGTGGTGGGAGACATGAGTGGGGGCCTGGTGGAGGCTGCCCCTGCACTGCTGGGGGGTGGGGGTGGTGGGAGACATTCATGGGGGCCTGGTGGAGGGAGCCCCTGATGGCGTGGGGGTGGGGGTGATAGGGGACATGAGTGGGGGCCTGGTGGAGGCTGCCCCTGCACTGCTGGGGGGTGGGGGTGGTGGTAGACATGAGTGGGGGCCTGGTGGAGGCTGCCCCTGGTGGCTGGGGGGTGGGGGTGGTGGGAGACATGTGTGGGGGCCTGGTGGAGGGTGCCCCTGGATGCTGGGGGGTGGGGGTGGTGGTAGACATGAGTGGGGGCCTGGTGGAGGCTGCCCCTGGTGGCTGGGGGGTGGGGGTGGTGGGAGACATGGGTGGGGGCCTGGTGGAGGGTGCCCCTGGATGCTGGGGGATGGGGGTGGTGGGAGACATGGGTGGGGGCCTGGTGGAGGCAGCCCCTGCACTGCTGGGGGGTGGGGGTGCAGGGGGACATGAGCAGGTGTGCAGGGTAGTCCCCTGTTTTGTGGGCTGCCTGCAGGGGCCGTCGAGGGTGTACAGGGTACACCTGTGAGGACCCACCCAGCCTAATAGCGTGTGGAACTTCCCGCGCACCCCTGAAATACACGCGCCCAGGCTATTCGCGTGTGGACCTTCCCGCGCACCCCTGAAATACACGCGCCCAGGCTATTCGCGTGTAAAACTTCCCGCGCACCCCTGAAATACACGTACCCTGCTGAAATCGCGTGTAAAACTTCCCGCGCACCCCTGAAATACACGTACCCTGCTGAAATCGCGTGTAAAACTTCCCGTGCACCCCTGAAATACACGCGCCCAGGCTATTTGCGTGTAAAACTTCCCACGCACCCCTGAAATACACGCGCCCAGACTATTCGCGTGTGGAACTTCCCGCGCACCCCTGAAATACACGCGCCCAGGCTATTCGCGTGTGGAACTTCCCGCGCACCCCTGAAATACACGCGCCCAGGCTATTCGCGTGTGGAACTTCCTGCGCACCCCTGAAATACACGCGCCCAGGCTATTCGCGTGTGGAACTTCCCGCGCACTAATGAAATACACGCGCCCAGGCTATTCGCGTGTGGAACTTCCCGCGCACCCCTGAAATACACGTACCCTGCTGAAATCGCGTGTAAAACTTCCCGCGCACCCCTGAAATACACGTGCCCAGGCTATTCGCGTGTGGAACTTCCCGCGCACCCCTGAAATACACGCGCCCAGGCTATTCGCGTGTGGAACTTCCCGCGCACCCCTGAAATACACGTACCCTGCTGAAATCGCGTGTGGAACTTCCCGCGCACCCATGAAATACACCTACCCTGATGGAATCGCATGTGGAACTTCCCGCGCACCCCTGAAATCCACATACCCGGCCAAATCGCGTGTGACACTTCCCGCGCACCCCGGTATACACGCACACGTATTTTTTGTCAGCGGGTGTCCGTGTTTGTGGGTACCCCTTTGCACGTCGTTTGTCCTGGAGGGCCACAGTATAGGACATTCATCATGGCAGTATATAGGTGCTATTTGTTGGCGCACCTTTTGGCGCACATTTCTTACAGCCGCAGAGACGCTACCGCCTGCTTTCTTGTGGCGGTCGTGTTTGTGCCTGTGCGCTGGTTTGAGCGTGCGCTTTTTTGCCTTATTCTATTCCATGAATACGTGTTGTAGGCGAGCGTGTGGGCGTTCCGCGCACTTGTGCCCTGTACTTCCCCCGTGACGCCCACGTTTTTGCAAGTTGTTCCCCATTCCGAGTGTTACGCCCGTGTTCCGCCTACTTTTGTTGCGTGCGCCGCGCTATGTGCGAATTTCGCTGTGGCGTGTGCGATTTTCGCTGTGACCTGGCGCACGCTGTTAGATGGCCTGTGCGCCAACGTGCGCGGTGCACTTTTTTATCGCACATCCGCTGGTTTTCTCGCGCAAGGACTTCCATGAATCAACGTGCGCTGCTTTTCGTGTGATTTTCGCACTTGCATTGCGATTTTCGCTATTCCATTGCGATTCGCACGTTTTTGCCCACTTGCGCCGCGCTAATTATTCCATGAATCTGCCTCTGAGTGTTTAGTTACGTAACGCAGGATTATTGTGTAAAAGAACACAAAGATGGCAAGATGTTCACTGCATCTATCTCAATAGATAAGAACAATAGTCAGTTGTAGTGTGTGATCTATACCGTATGGTATGTTAAAAAAATCAATGTAACATAAGTATGCTGTGCGTCTCTATATAGGTATGGTTGGTGGTTGCAATGGCAATGCAGATGCATTTTTGCAGCCTGCGGTGAGTCAAAAGGCAATTATGAGATGGTGAAAAAAGAAGCATATATAATTACATCATGATGATAGTATGTTGTAAACAAGCAAAGTGCATTGCAAAACGTTACGTAGAAATAAATGCTCTACTCCTCATTTTGTGCCTGGAGTCGCCTATCCCCTGCAGTTCGTGCAATGTCTTGTGAGATCATGCATAGCACCATATATTTCCATATTACAAGTAACTGTATAAGACAGAACAGTATAGAACATTCCTGGACAATATGTAATGTACAATGTCTTTTTAGATCATGTATAGCACCCTATATTTACAGGTGACTATATAGGACAGAACAATATAGGGCATTCCTAGACATTATTTGAGTATTATTATAGACTATATTGGGTCAAAAGGCAATTATGAGATGGTAAGTCACGTATCATCTGCAGTTCATGCAATATCTTGTTAGACCACGTGTAGCACCATATAATTACACATTATAGATAACTGTCTAGGACAAACTGATATAGAACATTCCTGGACAAAGATAATAACCAAAAGCCTAAAAAAAGCAGGCCCAATTGATTTCTTCATTCAATCCTTTAGGAGCAAGGGTCCCCAATCGATCTATCCAAAAGCATTCCCTTGTGTCAAGTCTCTGTTGTAGATTCTCATGAGGCTCATGTTTATGGATGACTTCCAGTATCAAGAATCGTCTCTGTGCTATGTTGTGTCCTTTCTCAACCCAATGTTTCACCACTGATGAGGTCGTATTTCTGTTACATATATATGAGCGATGCTCATTCCATCGTAACTTGGCTTTCCTCTTGGATTGTCCCACGTTGTACAGACCACATGGGCATTTAATTCCATAGATTATGTTTGCAGTCTCGCATGTCGCAAAGTCTTTCATAAGCAGTTTTTCGCTAGTGTGTGAGTGATTAATACTTGATCCTTTCCGTATGTAGCTGCAATTGCCATATTGCAGGCATGGAAAAGTCCCTTTCCATTTAGTCTCCATTCTTTTTTGTGTTGGGCGTGTCTGTACAAGGCAATCTCTAAGTTTTTGCTTTGCTGATAAGCAAAGGTTGGTGTTTCTTTGAATAAATGTTCAATTTTGTGTTTGCATGATAGTATTTGCCAGTGCTTTTTAATAATTGATTTGATTCTGTTACTCTGCGTTGAATACCTAGATACAAATACAAGTGGTGGATCTGTTTTGGCTCTCCTGGGTTTAGTTATTAGATCCTCACTGTCGGTGGATTCTATTCTCATTTTCGCTTCCGCAATTTCCTCTCTTTATGAATTTATCTCCCATTTTCTGTAGTTCAGCCATATAATCTGATGGGTCACTGATTATCCGATGGACGCATAACATTTGGCTATATGGTAGATTCTTTATGTGGCTTCGTTGGTGAAAGCTTAATCTGTGGAGTAGATTATTGCGGCAGTGGGTTTGTTGTAAATGTTGGTTTTGTACCCATCTCCTGTGGATCTGATTTCTACATCTAGAAAATGTAAGCTTTCTCTAGAATACTTGTGGGTGAATTGTATCCTTTCGTCAATGGTATTAAGGTCTTTGAAAAAGGTGAGTAAGCTCTCTTCACTGTGGGTCCATATACCAAAGATATCGTCAATGTAACGAATCCAAATTTGCAAATGTGATTTCCATGTAGGGTGATTGAGAACATGATCTGTCTTGAATGTATACATAAAGGTGTTAGCATATGTAAGTGCCATAGTGGCACAAATTGATGTTCCGGCAATCTGCAAGTAATGTTGTTTTTGGAATTTAAAGTATGAGTTCTTAGAGATGCATTTTAGTAGGATAATCAGAAATTCTTTGTTGGCCTCCATTTTGCAAGTATTAAACAATAACCATTCAACTGCCTGTATACCTAGATCATGTGGAATTGAGGTGTACACATTTCTAACATCCAAGGTGAATAAAATATGTGTGGATGCGTATAGTGTTTCTCTCAGTTGTTGTAGAAAATGAGTCGTATCTTTTATGTAGTTGGAGGTTTTTTGGATTAGTGGTTGAAGGAAGAAATCAATATATTTCACAATCTGTTGAAGTACGCTATTGATCCCTGCCACTATTGGTCTTCCAGTGGGTACTTGTGAGTTCTTATGGATTTTAGGTAGGTCATAAAAGTTTGGGATCCGTGGGTTTGTGTTCAATAGGTATCTGTGTGTGTGATGATTGATCCATGCATTCTCCTCCGCTTCATCAAGTATTATCTCCAGATCGTGCAGAATTCTTGTTGTGGGATCGTTATCCAGTTTGTTATATGTGTTAGTATCTGCTAGCTGTCTTAGACATTCTTTTTCATAATCTGTGGAGTCTTGTATGACAAGTGCTCCTCCTTTATTGGCCGGTCTGATGGTTATGGACTCGTCCCCGTACAAGTTTTTAAGGAGTGTTAACTCGTGTGGTTTCAGATTTTTAAACTTGGTGTTGGAGAATTTGATTTTACTTAAGTCTTCCAAAACTTGTTTTTCAAAGATTTCCACCACATACAAGGAGGTACAAAGGAGCTCTTAGTTTTAAATTCCTTATAGAAAGAGTCGATATTACTCTTCTGTTCTTCTGTCTCGTCAACGAAGATTTTCAGATTCATCTTCCTTACCAGCTCCAGTACTTCGACTTTAGTATTAAACAGGGACTATCGTGTGTCGGTACAAAGCTCAATCCTTTTTGGAGAGTATTTGTCTCGGTTGTTGTTAACATTCTTGACGATAGTTGGTACCTCGTCTGAGGACCGTCTCGTTCTTTTTCTTTTCCCCCTCCTGGTTCTTTTTGTCCTCTTCCTAAAAAAGACACCGCTGAAGTGCTTACCCTAGCTTGTTATGGTCCTGATGTTTCTGATGTTCGTGTGTCCCTTTCGGGTGGAACTTCTGGTGGTGTCTCTGACTCAGAGCTAGATGTGTTGCTTGAGGTATTTTGTCTAGGTTTCCTTATTGGTGGTCCGTATTTGTCCATCCAGGTGTATACCTCATCGTTAATGTAGTCGTATGTGTCTCTTCTAAACTTTCTAATCTTTTTTGTTTCCAATTCTGATTTGTAGTCTGCCAATTTCGTGTTGATGTCTGCTAATATTTCTTCTAGTTCATCTTTTTTAAGTTTTAAGGAATTTGTGAGTTCTTGTTGAATTTCCTTAATCTCTATGTCAATTGCTTGTAAGTTGACCGTCAGCTCCTGGATAGTGAGCAGAATCAAATCTAAGGAGCATCTATTGAGTATTGCCTCCCATTTTCTTACAAACTCTTTGCTCTCTTTACATAAGGTAGGACGAAGTTGTATTCTTAATCCTCTAGGGATTCTTTGATTTTTATAATATCTTCCCAAAGTGATAGTGTGGAGCTTTCGGTTCATTTCCTTTCTAATTTAGTATTCCAGTTGTTTTATCTTTTTGGTCGGGTCTTGGTTCATTGTGCTTTCTTTGTTGAAACCCCTATCACTAATCAGTCCTAAAATGGTGTTGGCTTCGTCCGCAGAGAAGCCCAGTACTTCTGCTTTTTTGGTGGTTAAAGCTTCAGTGTCTTCAAAAGACATGTTGTATTAAGAAAGATCTTGATGCCGTAATATTATTCACATTGAGTTATTTATTAGGTTGATTCTTAAATTGAAATTACTTTACGTTGTGTGCCTCTGCCTTAATGGTGTCCAAGGAAAAAGAATTACCACAAGTCAGGTAAAGGTGGGCACTACAACCACAGCCATCATCCCCCAGAAATTGAGACTGGACACTGACCAGACCCAACAACCTGCTCCAGTCACCCACCACAGGGAGCCCAGCTGCACCAGTTCCACTCTGCTGTAGACCCCTATTGGCAAACACTCACCTGCCTGCCCCGTCCTACCCATCATGCCCTGAATCCAAACACAAGGGAGACACAACCCTGATGCCCAGAAGAAGGCACTACATCTGGGAGCCAAACCGTCCAATGAACAGGCTCCGCAACAGCTCGTCCACACCTAATTTTGGGAATCCCATTCCCGACGTAGACCTAGGATTGGTCGCCACTCAACTGCAGCAAGACCCACATTCAGTGGGGCTCTTGGTCTATAAGGACACACTTTCTGTGCTTTCTCACCCCGTCCTACTTGTTTGCATCACTTCTCCTTGAATTAAATGTACACCTGTACCATTATGTGTATTGGATATATGTATATGTTGGTACTGCCACCTAATGATGTGATGTACTTGCCTCCACCCACACTGTGCACAAAATTCAATGTGTTGTGTGCCTAATTTTGTCTGGCCCTTTACAAATCTGAGACTCATCCTCTGTTTTGTTCATCCACGGCTAACTGGAATGTACCCCCTTCATTGTTTTGCAACCAGGTCCTTGATGACCTTGAAATAAATGTCATGTCTGAGCCATTCAAATTGTCACGCCACTTCTGGGGAGACCGAGGTCCAGTGCGATCGCTCTCCCTTCTCCTTCCTGGCGGATCTACCCGCGCTTTCGCGTCTGGGGAGCCGCCAGGAGGAGAGCTTCAGGAACCGCTGTTGGTGGGCTACGGCGCATGCGCGGGAGACCGCTGTCTCGGTTCCGCGCATGCACCGTGGATCGGACCTGTACAGGGGGAAGGGCTTGCCTTCCAAGCCTCGTTTTGGGTCCGCCGGCGCTCGGAGGTGAAACGGCTTGCGTTTCAGGCCTCGCGGGTGCCGGCGGCCCATAAAAGGAAGCCGCAACAGAAGCCAATCGCGTCTCAACGCGGAAGCTTCGTTCGTGTTGCTCGCTCCTGGTTTCCTGTGATTCCAGCTTCCCGTTACCTTGCCTTGTCCTCAGCCTGCCTGGACACCCTTCCCTGCCTGGGTAACCTGTCCTACCTGCCCTGCCTTCAGCCTGCCTGGGTAACCTGTCCTACCTGCCCTGCCTTCAGCCTGCCTGGGTAACCTGTCCTACCTGCCCTGCCTTCAGCCTACCTGGGTAACCTGTCCTACCTGCCCTGCCTTCAGCCTGCCTGGGTATCCTAACCTACTTACCCTGCCTTCAGCCTACCTGGGTACCCTGTTCTACCTGGGGTCCTGTTGCTTACTTACCCTTTTGTCTGCTTGGGAGTCCAGTTAGCTCAGGGTCTTTTGGGTCCCTCTGGTTCTGATTTCAGCCTCCTTGGTTCCTTGTTCTCGCCCTGTGGTTCCCGGGTTCAGGGTACCCCTCTGGTTCCCCTGGGACCTTTAGTTGGTTCCCTTCCAATCTGGTTCCCCTTTTCCAGTCTGATTCCGCCTGGTGCTTGGTGTTCCATCTTCATACCAGCTATCCGAAGTTCGCCTGCAGCTTGGTGCATCGACCTTCACCTCGAACTTCGCCTTGTTCCTACTCTTCAAACTGACCGTTGCCTCTCCTGTCTGTGCTTGCACAGTCCCACCGTCACGTTAATCAGGAGAGTGCCTTCCGCGACGCTGGGAGTCTGTCCATCCTCCACCCTGTACCATTTGGGTGGTGGAGAGGCGGGTTTCCCGAGTCACACATTCATCACTCAGAAGACTGCAGTCTGGCGGCCCCAACAAGATCCTCATCAAGGAAAACAGGTACGCAGTCTTCACGAACATCTCAGCTTGACAGATTGAGACGCCTGCCTTCAGACCTTGAGATGGAGGATTCGCAAGAGGTGCGGAATGAGTTACAAGCACTCAGGGCAGAGATGATCGCCTTACGCCAGGAGAACCAAACTCTACGCCAAATGATAACCCAAGGGGTTCCGAGTACCTCACAGGTGGAAGGATCCTTGGCACACACAACGCCAATAAAGTTTGATGGAGATCCACGACGGGTAGCAGAATTCTGTAATCATTGTCGAATCCATTTTCTATTCAGATCGACACATTTCAATAACGACAAGGCCAAGATTGGTTATATCTTGGGTAATTTGACGGGCAATGCTCTGGCCTGGGCAACTCCGTTTGTGGTTACCAACAGCCCAATTCTGAACGACTTTGCAGCTTTCGAAAAAGCATTCCTTGAGGTTTTTCAGACCCCCAACCTGGCCTCCGCTGCGCAGAACCAGTTGATGGATCTAAAACAGGGGAACGTCGACGTAATAACATACATTAGTCGATTCCGTCTACTGGCAACCGATTCCCAATGGCCGGAAATCACACAAAAGACACTGTTTCGTCGTGGGCTAAGAGAGGAGTTTAAGGATGAGTTACTCCATATACCCGAACCAGAGACTCTTCAACTCCTAATTGAGCAGGTGCTCCGAATTGATCAGAGACTGGCAGAACGGAAGGCAGAGAGACGTCGGTTCGAGAGGGGCAGTTCCAGGACAACCAGTTTACCTACCGGATCTTTTGGGTCTACTGAATCTGGACCAGAGCCTATGCAACTAGGGGCTATGAGGGGTCCTTTATCAGAGGAAGAGAGAAGACGGAGAAGAACGTTACGCCTATGTCTCTATTGTGGAGCTGCTGGGCATTTCCTGGGTACGTGCCCTCTACGGTCTCAGAAGAAAAAGGCGGAAAACTAGTGGACCTGTCGTGTATTGGGAAGGCAACGACAGGTTCCCCTCTCTCTTCAGTCCTTTCCACGTTCTGTTCAGTTCTACATCCCATGCAACCTGCGGTACTACAGACTCTGAAGATTCGAATCAAGCTACCTGGCAGAAGTTTGGAGGTGTTTGCTCTGCTGGATAGCGGGGCTTCCGGCAATTATATAGATGAAACATTTTCCTCTGTAAATCGGATTCCACTCCTGTCCAGAGCCACTGCTCTGTCCGTGCAAGTCATCGACGGAAATCCTTTGTCCTCTGGCCCTGTCCGACAATCCACAGTGGGTCTATCTCTTCAGATCGCCAACCATCTTGAAGAACTCGCTTTGGACGTCATTAAGTCCCCCACCTACAAGGTGGTTTTGGGATTACCTTGGCTACAATACCATAATCCGGTAATAGATTGGAGAATGCACACCCTGACCTTTTCCTCTGCAGTTTGTGCTCAGAAATGCTGTGTGTCTACGCCAACTCGGGCTCCATCGACCCCCTTGAATCCTAATGGAAGTGGGGTCCGTGTATGTTCTGTCTCTCATGTTCCTCAGGACTATGCCGAGTTTGAGCACGTGTTCTCTGAACCGGGCAACATACCTCTACCACCACATCGCCCGTTTGATTGTTCAATCGAGTTGTTACCTGACTGCGTGGTACCTCATGGGAAACTATACGCTTTAACACGGGATGAGAAACAAGTGCTACAGGATTACTTGTCGGATTGTTTACGGAAAGGGTACATCGTTCCGTCTAAGTCTCCTGCGGGGTTTCCCTTATTTTTTTGTGAAGAAAAAAGAAGGCACCTTGAGACCTTGTGTTGATTATCGTGAACTTAATGAAATAACAGCTAAAGACCGATATCCACTTCCATTGATACGCACTATCCTGGATACTTTACATACTGCCCGGATCTTCACTAAACTGGATTTACGTGGAGCATATCATCTGGTACGTATCAAGAACGGGGACGAATGGAAAACGGCTTTCAAGACATCATTTGGGCATTTCGAGTATAAAGTCATGCCATTCGGTCTGTGCAACGCCCCAGCCGTCTTTCAACGATTAATGGACAACATCTTTAGTGATCTCATTGGTTTGTCAGTCTGGATATATTTGGACGATATCTTGGTTTTTTCCAGATCCATCGAAGATCATGTGGAACATGTTCGTGAGGTCCTTCGACGTTTATCTTCCAATCACCTATTCGCAAAGGCTGAGAAATGCAGATTTCACTTGTCCAGCATTGAGTTCTTGGGATTTGTGATCAATCAGGATGGGATAGAGATGGACCCCAAGAAAGTACAAGCCATACAGGAGTGGAATCAACCCCATGACGTAAAATCTCTACAACGCTTTTTGGGATTCGCAAATTTTTACAGGCGCTTTATACCACTGTTCTCTCAAATCTCAGCGCCCCTTACCCGTCTGACCAGCAGTAAGATCACTTTCAGGTGGGATTCTCTCGCTTCCCAGGCATTCGACACCTTGAAGTCGGCCTTTATGGTCGCCCCTATTCTGCGCCATCCTCAGGATGATCTACCTTACATCGTAGAAGCGGACGCATCGAACTTTGCTGTGGGTGCAGTACTTCTGCAGAAAGATCCAGAAACTTCCGTTGAACATCCGGTGGCCTACTATTCGCGCAAGCTGAGTCCCAGTGAAAGAAACTATGCCGTTATCGAGTTGGAACTGTTGGCTATAAAAACCGCGTTCGAGGAATGGAGGCATCATCTACTTGGAGCCCGTTTTTCGGTGGAAGTAAATACCGATCATCGCAACTTGCAGTATCTACGCTCCTTGCAATGCCGAACACCCCGACAGGCTAGGTGGGCCTTCTTTTTCTCCCCTTTTGTATTTCACGTCACATACATTCCGGGAACAGCTAATCTGAAAGCGGATGCCCTCTCTAGATCCCTGGAGAAAGGGGAAGAAACGCCTAGTTTGGATCAGCCTCTGATTTCCTCCCAACATTTCTTATTGGCTTTGTCTTCTCCTCTACAAGCAATTGCTAACGCCACCTGGACGGATCCCGAAAGACCGGCCCTTCTTCGGCGCAAGTCCGTATCGGAACATGATGGACTCCTGTTTTTCCGGAAGAGGCTTTACATTCCCGAGGGTACGGTTCGTGAAGGCATATTACATGGGTTTCATGATTCTCCCATTGGTGGGCATCGAGGGATGAGAGCTACACGTGAACTGATATCTCGACAATTCTGGTGGCCTAGGTGGGCTACCGATGTTAAGGGATTCATCGAGAGTTGTCCCATCTGTGCTCAATGTAAAGTCCCAAGGAGACGACCTCTGGGATTACTGGTACCTACTGAATTGGCACCATACCCGTGGCATACCATCGCCACTGATTTTGTGGTTGATCTACCTCCCTCTGACGGATACACTTGCATCATGGTTGTGGTCGACAGTTTCACTAAATATGCACATTTCATTCCATTCCACAAGATCCCTACAGCTGCTCAGATGGCTTCCGTCTTTCTCCACGAAATCTATCGATTACATGGTCTTCCAGAAAAGATAATCTCGGATCGTGGTTCTCAATACCTTTCTGCCTTTTGGAACAAGGTGTGTAATCATCTGGGTATACGTAGAGCGTTGAGTTCTGGTTATCATCCACAGACCAACGGTCTTACTGAAAGGACTAATCAGACTTTGGAGGAGTACCTCCGTTGTTTTTCCAACGCCACCCAGTCCAACTGGAAGGCATGCTTAGATCTCGCTGAAGTATCCTACAACAACACTATTCATGCTTCCATTGGAATCAGTCCATTTCTTTGCTCTACTGGTCAACATCCCAAATTGGTGCCGTTCCATCCTGTACCCACCAGTACCGTTCCATCTGCTGATGCCCTGGTCTCTAATATTCAACGACAACAAGAATTGGCATGTAATATCTTGAAGAGAGCTAAGGAACGGATGAAGGCCCAGGCTGACAGGAAAAGGAGTTTGGAACCAGATTTACAAGTAGGGAATAAGGTGTGGCTGTCCTCCAAAAATCTGCCTCTGCGCAATTTACCGGTTAAACTGGCTCCCCGGTACTTTGGTCCGTTCACGATAACCGAACGGCTATCCTCTGTGGCCTTTCGTCTCCAGTTGCCTCCCTCTTGGCATGTACACCCTGTTTTCCATGTCTCCCTTTTGAAACCCTATGTAGCAGATCCCTATGGTCGGTCCTGTCCTCGCCCTGCCTCTGTCCTAGTCCAAGGGGTCCCGGAATTTGAGGTACAAGAGATTTGCGATGCCCGCTATCGTAGAGGGGTGCTCCATTATTTGGTGGATTGGAAAGGGTATCCGGCTTGTGATCGTACTTGGGAGCCTCATCAGCATGTGCATGCCCCCCGCTTGGTGAGGAAGTTCTATGATCGGTTTCCTTGGAAACCCGGGGCTCCGGGTCTTCCTGGGGGGGGACATAGTGTCACGCCACTTCTGGGGAGACCGAGGTCCAGTGCGATCGCTCTCCCTTCTCCTTCCTGGCGGATCTACCCGCGCTTTCACGTCTGGGGATCCGCCAGGAGGAGAGCTTCAGGAACCGCTGTTGGTGGGCTACGGCGCATGCGCGGGAGACCGCTGTCTCGGTTCCGCGCATGCGCCGTGGATCGGACCTGTACAGGGGGAAGGGCTTGCCTTCCAAGCCTCGTTTTGGGTCCGCCGGCGCTCGGAGGTGAAACGGCTTGCGTTTCAGGCCTCGCGGCCGCCGGCGGCCCATAAAAGGAAGCCGCAACAGAAGCCAATCGCGTCTCAACGCGGAAGCTTCGTTCGTGTTGCTCGCTCCTGGTTTCCTGTGATTCCAGCTTCCCGTTACCTTGCCTTGTCCTCAGCCTGCCTGGACACCCTTCTCTGCCTGGGTAACCTGTCCTACCTGCCCTGCCTTCAGCCTGCCTGGGTAACCTGTCCTACCTGCCCTGCCTTCAGCCTCCCTGGGTAACCTGTCCTACCTGCCCTGCCTTCAGCCTGCCTGGGTAACCTGTCCTACCTGCCCTGCCTTCAGCCTGCCTGGGTATCCTAACCTACTTGCCCTGCCTTCAGCCTACCTGGGTACCCTGTTCTACCTGGGGTCCTGTTGCTTACTTACCCTTTTGTCTGCTTGGGAGTCCAGTTAGCTCAGGGTCTTTTGGGTCCCTCTGGTTCTGATTTCAGCCTCCTTGGTTCCTTGTTCTCGCCCTGTGGTTCCCGGGTTCAGGGTACCCCTCTGGTTCCCCTGGGACCTTTAGTTGGTTCCCTTCCAATCTGGTTCCCCTTTTCCAGTCTGATTCCGCCTGGTGCTTGGTGTTCCATCTTCATACCAGCTATCCGAAGTTCGCTTGCAGCTTGGTGCATCGACCTTCACCTCGAACTTCGCCTTGTTCCTACTCTTCAAACTGACCGTTGCCTCTCCTGTCTGTGCTTGCACAGTCCCACCGTCACGTTAATCAGGAGAGTGCCTTCCGTGACGCTGGGAGTCTGTCCATCCTCCACCCTGTACCATTTGGGTGGTGGAGAGGCGGGTTCCCCGAGTCACACATTCATCACTCAGAAGACTGCAGTCTGGCGGCCCCAACAAGATCCTCATCAAGGAAAACAGGTACGCAGTCTTCACGAACATCTCAGCTTGACACAAATAAGACCAGTGCATTGAGGTCACACCAATGATATATAAGGCACTATATAAATGCCAAGTAACATAACATAATTTACAACAACTGTGTAATTTGTTTACGAACTACCTTTCATGCCGTTGCACCTTTTTACCCTGATTAAAATATGGGTCACCGGTGACTCTTTGAACACCACTACAACCTTTGAAGAATAGAAAATCATACACAACTAATAGTATGGCATAACATAGACCGGCGGTTACCTCTCCTGTTTCACACCTACGCCTTAGCCCAAGGTCCGCCATTTAGGGCCATCCCTCCTGTTACAACTATCACCAGCAAACATGCACTAAGAGAAGCCAAAGCGGTCCATGGGTTTCAGAGAAAAACACACCTTCTAGGCTGATGTCATGGCTCCCAGTAGAGCTTGTGTGCAGCACCAGACAATTTAGTTATGGTATGTGGCTTTTTGGATGTTTGGGACCTTGTCGAAGGTTTAGACAAAATAAAAGTAAGAGTTTGTAGGCTTTGAAATGGAAAAGGATTCATGAGACAGTTTAATGCGTGGATGGTAGAGAGGGTGGAATGTGTCTTTGGAAAAATGAGGATGAGTTGCAGATATGAGGTCACAAGAGGGAGGCTAAGAGATAGGTATGGGGAGATCCTGGGGCCCAGGGACTGTCAAATTCTCAGCAATGCTTGCCCTGATGGTGGTATAAAGAGATAACTGTGCAGGCATCTTGGAGTAAGACACAGCAAACAGATTCTGAATTAACAATTCAGCTTTATTAACTAAAATGTCAGGGTGGAAAAAGGCCTATCTTGCCCTGTACTAAAGTGGGATTTCCCTACCAAACCAAAACTAAGGAAAGTCAAAGTCCTAGGGCCTCATTACGAGTTGCCCGGTAATAGCGGGTCCATTTCCGGCGTGCCGGAATGAGCGTGTCCGTGCACGTATGAACCCGCTAACAGGGGGTGATTACGAGTGCGCGAGCATGCGCGTTCCCCCATGCCGGTAGTGGCAATCCCGCCATGCTGGTAAAGTGCCACCAACCCGCTTATACCGGCATCGCGTGGCACGCCCATAGCGTTACTGCTTCATACCAACACCTGAATACCGGCACAGTGATACCGGCACGGTATCACCGTGTACGTAAAAACCGGATCCGGAAATTACATCATCGCGCAGGAACGGGAAATGGGCCGCCGGCCATCTTTAAAAACACAATCCATTGCCATCCTCCATAACCACCACTACACCCGTGTTGTTGAGTGCCACAACTCAATCAGAATGTCGAAGGCCACCAGAAAAAGCACCCAAAGGAAGAGGAAGCAGCGTTTTTGTGATGCTGAACTGACAATGCTGGCAAACACCCTCGAACAGCATGCTGATATCATCAGAAGCACAGACCTTAAGCATGCGGCCCAAACCCAAAAAAAAGAGGTGTGACAGGAGGTTGCTACGAGGGTGTCGGCAGTGGGGAGCACCCCAAGGAGCGTACGGGATTGCCGAAAGCGCTGGGACGACCTCCGCCTCTGGGTCCGGAAGATCCTGTCGGAGAACCGGAGGGCCGCAATGGCGACAGGCGGTGGCACACACTCCCCTGTAAAACTCCCTGCATGGGAGGAGACCGCAAGTGGATTCATTGTCCCGGAATCCATAGAGGGGATAGGAGACCAGGAGTTTGGCGCAGCAACTACAACAGAGGAAGGTGAGTGAACCATCACATCCACGCAAAACAAAACATGATGTGACACAAGTGATGTTGAAGTCAGATTAGGCACGCCAATGCATGTCCCAAGGCGACATCAACAAATCGATAGAATAATGAGTGCCACCCCCTGCACCACACGCATGATGAGTGAAAATTCCAATCCCAACAGAGGTGCAACATGACCCAACCATGCCCATGCCCCCCCCAGACACCAAAACAATCCAATGCCACCAGCCATGCAATGGTTGCCAACATGTCCCCTCAGTACACCAAATGCCACACAACAGAAATTAAATTGTACCTGTATGTATGAAAATATCACACCGCAAAACATCACAGCTGCCATTTGGCAACATCACTGATGACCTGCATCTCTTCTATCTCCCAGGCACCGATGAGGAAGGTGGAACAGAGGACAGGGGTGCGAGCATATCCAGTGCACGCAAGGGGACCAGGGCCACCGCCACCCCCTCGTCCAAGAAATTGCCTGCAGCCACACCCAGTGTGCCACGCAAGCCATCAACCCTGCAGGGGGCACCTGCTGCGACAGTGGTAGCTGTTCCGCTGCCACCACGGATGTCGTGTCCACATAGGTGGCTGAAGAGGCAGAGGTAATGTCCGGAACGCCCAGCCCAACGCCCATTGCCAGTACCCACCCACCTGTGGAGACTGAGAGCCAGGATGACCCATGTCTGCATGACTCCGACCTTGGAGAATCGGACATTGGCATCTTCGAGGAGGACACTGCCCAGGACGAGGACCCCACGCAGGTGCCTTCCACAATCCCGCCAGCCACCACCCTGCCTTCCACCACCCCGCCAGCCACCACACTGCCTTCCACCACCCCGTCAGCTGCCACCCTGCCTTCCACCACCCCGCCAGCCACCACCCTGCCTTCCACCACCCTGCCTTCCACCACCCCGTCAGCCACCAGTACACCTGCGGCTGAAACCCCCTTCGAGGTCCGTCTGGCAAGGGTAGAGGCCCGCCAAGAAGAAATGCTCCAGATAATGCGACAACAGGTCGTCGCTGGTGATGAGGCCATGAAGGCCATAGCCACGGCCATTGCTGCCAATACAGCTGCCATGGAGGCGTCCACGTGTGCATTCCGGGAGTGCATGGGGTCACTGACCCAGGCCCTTCTTGCGAACATCACGCAAGTGCAGCAGCCACACCATGGCCCAGCCAGGGGACTGATAATAGACACCTCAACCACGTCATCCCCTTCCACCTTGGTGCAATCAAGCCCTGTGCACTTAAAGTGCAGGAGCGCACGGCGCTCGGCCATGGCACCCCCAGACCCAAAAGTCGCAAAGAAATGACATTATGGGGAATGACAATATGTGAGGAAC
Source organism: Ambystoma mexicanum (assembly GCF_040938575.1). NCBI lineage: Eukaryota > Metazoa > Chordata > Amphibia > Caudata > Ambystomatidae > Ambystoma > Ambystoma mexicanum. The sequence goes on from NC_090928.1 coordinate 865,020,021, forward strand.
TACAATGGTGAAGGCAACACTGGTTGTTCCACACATGGGGACATTTGGGATCTGTGGGGTGGGTGAGGGAGTTTGTTGGCCTATTCACTGGGGTATGTGGGGTGGGTGAGGGAGTTTGTTGGCCTATTCACTGGGGTATGTGGGGTGGGTGAGGGAGTTTGTTGGGGGGTTCTGGGAGGGGGAAGTGGGCACAGTTTTGCTGTTACAAATAATACACAAGTTGTTATGAAAAAGATCCATGGCTGGACATTGTTATTTTTCGTGTTCATCCATTTAATGTGTTACGGTGTTCAATGCCCAACCACCAACATGCCCTTTGTGCATGTTCACATTGGCCCAGTGTCTGACTGACACAAGTCATTCATCGTCCCTGTGTTTCAAAAGTATTTGTCAATTAGTGCTTGGTGTACAGCATGGCCGTCCCGTGCATCACGTACTGGCAGGGGGGCTCCTTCGCCTCCGTCTCCCTTCATCCTCACCCGGCCCATGCATGTCAATGTAAGGTGGCAGTGGTACATTCCTTCGGACGCACATGTTGTGCAGCATGATACAGGCCATGGTGATCATTGCCACCTTCTCAGGCCTATATAGGAGTGCCCCACCAGACCTGCTTAGGCAGCGGAACAGCGCCTTCAACAGGCCAAAGGTCTGCTCAATCACAACACGGGTACGAGTGTGCACACGATTGTACTCCTCTTCATGGCTGTTCTGCGGGTTCCGCACAGGGGTAAGTAGCCACGGCCTCAAGGGATATCCTCCATCAGAAATATGTGTGTGTCACTCTGAACTGCCACCTTCAGGGAGCACGGTCATGGCAGCAGCTATTTGGTGTGGGCATGCACATGTCCCTGTACGTGTACCAAATAGTCACCTATATGGAATGTATACTGTGAAGAGGTGTGGAACACCGGATGGGGTTGAATAGATGATGCAGGGTGTAATCATGCATGTTGAGGCAGATGTGCTGTGGCAGTGCGACAATGTTTAGCCTCCAATTCATGCTGTATACTCTTCACTATGCATGGTCATACTAGCCGCATTGCTACAGTTGCCATCCTATTCAGTCATGCATTGCTTGCCATCACCATGGTGCCCCGGTTGTGCCTCTAACTTGTTGTCATCCATATGCATTATTTGTGATATGTGGCCCAGTGATGTGTCATTTTCCGTTTGGCTGGGTCAGGTGAGGAGTGTTTAGCTCTGCATTCATTCTCCACTCACTGGCTATTGCCACCCAGGTGTACTATCAACCCCCACTTTCCCACCCTGGTGAAGTATCCCCCTCCCTTTTCCCACCCTGGTGAAGTAACCCCCCCTTTCCCACCCAGGTGCAGTAGCCCCCCCTTCTGCATCTGCACACATGAGTACCGCACAGCATGGCCATTGGGCTGTTGTGCAACTCACCGAGCAGCCAGGCATGTGGTCTAGCATGTCGCTCCATGTGACGGGGTAGCGTGGAGTTGCGCAGCACCATGGCATCATGTGTGGATCCAGGAAATCGGGCGCAGCAATGGGTGATGATCTTGCTGGAGTCACATACCATTTGCACATTGATGGAGTGGTATTGCTTGCGATTGCGGTACACCACCTCTATGGCATGGGGGACTTCCAATTCGGCATGGGTTCAGTCGATGGCACCAACACAATTGGGCATGCCTGCCTGCCCAGTGCATGGAAGCCTACTTTGGTTTCGGCTATCTCCTGGGCAGTCCGTGGTAGGGATATGTGGGTGCTTGCGTGCTTCAGGAGGGCATCCGGCACTTGGTTCAGCATGCGTGAGAATAGTGGTTGTGAAATGCCATGCAGCTGGCCCACTGTGTGTTGGTAGGTGCCTGTGGCCAGGAAGTGTAGCACAGAACCCACCTTTAGTAGTGGGGGGATGGCAGTGCGTATTTGTATGTGGCTGGCAATGTCATTCTGTATCATGTCCACTATGGTGGTGATGGTGTCACGGTCCGACCGGTACAGGGTGTGGATCTGCTCAGGGGTTAGGTTGAATGGGCTGGGTCCGGTGCGAGGGATTGGTGGCTGCCTACGAGGCGCTGGTGGCTGCGCTGGTGGCTGCGCTGGTGGTAATTGCTGGCCCTGTCTCACCCTCATTCTCCTCCTGCGTCTCCTCTGTGCTGCCTGTTCTTGCTGCTGTAGTTGTTGTTGTTATTGCTGTTGTTGCTGTAGTTGTAGCAGTATAGGCATGTCCTCCTGCGCCATGATTGCAAATGCTAGTGATAGCATTTTGGTGTAGGAAGGGGTGTGGTGTGTAGGTGTGCTCCTTTTGTACTGGACCACTCTACATTGCCTACACCTGTTGGGGGCGGGGGGGTTGTGGTGTGTGGGTGTGCTCTGTTCATACTGGCACAGCCTCCATGGACTCCACCTGTGGTGATTGTGTGCGCCTGTGGCAGCTGCCTTGTATCTTTGTTGCTGTTTGCGGGTGGTACGCGTTTTGCCGGCATCATGCAGCCCGTTATTACCGGTTTCGCGATGCCGGTATTTGCATGTTTGCGTGGGTTGTAATTGGCACCTATTACCGGCATGCCGGTATTTCCTGCCTCAACTTAGGAATCTGTCTGTGTCCAAAACCTATACTTGCATTCACAACTAATCTATACAACATGTAGGGATGTTAGCAACCAACAAAACAGTGTTCAACACAAAGTTCGGAGCTCTGTCCAGCACGTGGCTTTCTTTCAGCTCCCTTCCCAAAGTATGAAGCAGTTCCAACAAAAGTCTCAGGATTGCCTTAAATTCAGGATGATATAGAATTAACCAGTACTCAGAGTTCCCTTCCTCATGTTCCAAAACACAGTTCAAAACACAATGGGCCTCATCCTGCCTGAACGCGTGCCCCACTCTGATGGTAACGCTATCACCGCCTGGCGCAAATTGCGCTGAAAAAAGGGTTATTGCAAAAATATCGGCACTAATAGCGCTGCCATCACAGACCCTGGCACTATTAATGCCAGCGGAAATTGCATCATCGTCGGAACGGGAAGCATGTCGGCGGCCATGTTGATAAACTCAATCCATCCAGAATCTCCCACTTCTTGCAGCCATTCGGACCTGTAAACAAGCCAAAATGTCACAGGAGAGGACCCGAGGCAAGGTGAGGGAGAACTGGTGGTCCTTACTGATGAGGTTGTTGCCCAGTGTGAGGAGCTGTATGGAAGTAGGCAGCAAAAAACCTCAGGCGAGCGCAGGACAGCCATCTGGCATGCAATCAGCCAGAAGGTGACTGCAATGGCCAGCTTACTCCGTGATGAAGAGGACTGCAGGAAGTGCTGGAATTACCTCATGGTCAGGGTGCGTGGACTCCTGTCCCAACACTTGCCATGAGTCCCTGGCGGCTGGATTTCATACCGTCAAACCAATGGTCCTCACTGCCTGGGAGGAGAAGTGCAGCACAGTTTTGGACATGGAAGGCATTGGGGGAGTCGGAGGTGTGGAAGTGGGTGCCAGCAGCTAGGAGGCAGGAGTTGAATCAACCCCCCCCCTCTTCCCGAGCACAAGTCCATGCACAAATCTCAGCCTAGCACAAGACGCCCCAGTGGACATGGACCCATGTTCGCAGACCCAGAAGCTGGGCAGGCCACTCAGGGTGTAGTGACGGGGTGCCACACCAGCCACCCTCCACATCAGCCATGGGGCAGGGCAACAAGGGCACACCTGAGCGTAACAGCAGTGGGAATGAGTGCCACACCCCTGCCTGTGCATCCTGAGCCAGCGGGATTGTGGTGCGTGAGCAACCACGACATCGTTCAGCAGTCACACCAACATGTTGCAGGCCCAGTTGGCCTGCCCCATCTTGCCATGGCAGACAAGTCATATGGAAGTACATGTCCCCTACACCGCCATGGGCACAGCTAGCCAATCACTGTACACAACAGTGCAACACTGCAGGCTGCACAGCACACCTCATAGAGCCATGGCAGTCCCATAGAGGAAGTCACCACACCCACTCCCACAAGGTGTGTGCCACATGGGGAGGGGGTGTAGGGGCATGAAGGACCACAAGCATGCAAGGTACATATTGGCTGCCCCAGCATGGACACTCTGCCCTCCCCACACACAGGCCAAAGGCCAACTGGCTAGGTGTCACACACACAATGCAGCAACCATTCCCACAATGCTGTGCCCACATGCAATGTTCCCTGACCAACCGTGCCCATCTGCTCAGATGTGTGGGGTCCAAATCTGTACCATAGTAAATATGTCTTAGATGACAACACAAGTGGAACAACCATACCTGACAGAGATTCATATGTCCCCCACAGCCACTCACGTATCACCAGAGGCATCGGAGGAGGATGATGGTCAGGCCCATCTGGAAGTGGCGCCTCTAGGCCCTCAAGGCCAGCCACCACCACAATCACCCCACAAAGGAGTAAACAGGCTACACCTAGGAGGATGGACCATTATGTGATGCCACGACCCACCAAGGCCAAGCCTACAGCAACACCACTGGCCACCAGGAGCACCCCAAAGCCCACTGCACCCACTTCCACAGCTACAGTGACTGACACAGAGGGCACACCTCTTGGCAGGGCAACTGCTGCTACACAGGAGGGCATCAGCCTAGTGTCACCACCTTCAGAAGGGCAACAAACCCCTGACAGCCCTCACTGCCGCCAGTGTGCCCAGACACCTGAGCCAGGCATAGTATGCTGGCGAGTTGGTAGAGGGAGGGGGTAGGGAAGATAGTGTGCTGGGGAGTTGGTGTTTGAAGGGGAAGGGAGCATAGTGTGCTGGGACTTGTCAGGGGGGATAGTTGGTGCACATCATTTAATTAAAACTGTTGAACTTCATCAATGCGAAAATATTCCTGATTTTGTCATTGTGGAGTTTATTAATAGAGGTGAGTGTAACACAGTCATGCATGGCTTGTGCCATGTGAATGTGTCAGACTAATTCGTCTATCAGTCCCTGGTGAGCCAGTTTCCCATCCCTTGCGTCATTTCTGGCAATTCATGAATTTGCATCTGCCATAATCACTGCATCCTCATCCTGGGGTGGGGGGCGGAGTAAGGATGCTGGCTTGTAAACAAGCACAATTCTACCCACTTTCTCTGGAGCATACATCAGGGCTCCACCGATATGGTTGAGGCAACGGAATCATGCCTTCAGGAGGCCCAAGGTACGCTCGATGCACACATGGGTCCTGCTGTGAGTGTGGCTGTAGGCAATATCCGGCAGTGTTTGTGGATCATGCACAGGGGTCATTAGCCATGGCAGCTGTGGGTATCCACAGTCACCTGCATGGGGGGAGCCAGAGACCTTAGTCACAATGCAAAGTGTGAGAATGGCCTTACACAGTATCAGGACAACGGACATCATGTGTATGCATATGAGTCTTCATTTTGTGGTATGTGCCTGTGCAATGTCTGTTCATGCTGTGTCACTTATATCATGCATTCCTTTTACTTCACATGCACCCTGCTCCCTTGCAGCAGATGTTTTTACATAAGGTGTCTGTTGATGACATGTGCAGCTGACATGGTGGCTGTCTTGTGGCAGTGTATTTCTCACGTGAATGTGGCGTGCTGGGTTTGCCATCAGCCCTCACTAGGCTTTTGGGGCCTCGGAGTAAGCATTGCAGGCTGGGCACACATGGCTGCATGGCTGTGATACTGGCAATGTTGCTGTTGTGTGATGCGATGTGGCCATTTGTCAGCCTTGCTGTGGATTGTGCATGTTGCATTGTGGTACCTGACGTCATCTTTGTGTTAGGAGTTTCTACTGTATGTGTTCATCAGTTTCTCCATCCAGGTATGGCCAACATGTGCATGCTCCCTGGGCTATACTCTGACATTGGTGCAGGAAGTGGTCAGGTATGGCTTTTGCATTTGCCTGTCATGCCATGCTTTATGTAGTCCCTCACCCATTTGGTGAGGTGCTTCGCAGCGCATGCATGCAGGCAATTTTATCCACTCACTATCCACATTTGTTGTCCTCTGTGCCTCTCCATATATCCTGGCAGTGTCCTGGCATATATCCTAGGACCATGGAATTGTGGGTGGAATCAGGGTAGCGGGCACAGCAGTGGGTGATATAGAGGTTGGGGTTTGGGGTTGCAGGTCACCTGCACATTCGGGGAGTGGTAGTGCTTCCAGTTACGGTACACTGCTTCATGGGCCAGGGAGGCCACCAACGCAACATGGAACAGTCCAGAGCTGAGATCACATTTGGCATTTGGGTAACGGCATAGAACTGTGCCTTCATGGCATTGACATGGGCTGGGGTGGAGGCTGTGAGATGTGGCATTGCACTTGCCACAGGAGGGCTCAAGCACCTGGGCTAACACTGCACAGAATGTGGGTTGTGCCATGCCATGCATCCTGGCCAAGGAATTCCGTACTACAATTCCAGGGAATTGTAGGACGGACACTAGCTTCAACAGAGGGGGCACAGCTGCCCGGATGTTGATCCTGCTCCCCATGTCGTCCTGCATTGTGGTGAGCAGCTCAATCATGGTCTCCCTGTCGAGGCGGTACAGGGTGTCCAACTGGCTGTCAGTGAGGGTCCATGGTGAGGGCCTGACCCTGGGGATCGGTGCACACCTTGCTTGGGCTCTCCTTCTCCTCCTCTCCCCCTGTACTCCATGCGCCCTGGTCTGGTTGTCCTGCATCTCTACTTCCAGGCGCAGCATGAGCAGCTGCCTGTCCCAGCTCACAGTGGCTAGTGGCAGCATGGTGTTGGAAACAGTGTTTGGGGTAGGATTGTGCCTTATATAGCCTCATGGAGTGCATTTGGATCACCTGTGGCTTCAATTCTGACACCTGTTTTCATTTACCTCTGCCGTTATCCACCAATATTTGAATGGTGTCATGTTCTATGTCATCTAGGGGTGTTGGATGTAAATTCAAACCTTGTTGTTGCAGGTGGTAATTCAAGTGTATATAGGAGTCCTGATTCTTGAGGTTCTGTCCTCACTTAATTGTGAGTGGGATCGTAAATTGTTGCACCTGTCCTGGGAGGGTGTCCTCTTCTCTCACTTGAACTTCAATCGCATAAGGCAGCAATTGAGCTGACCTGAACGCTTTTGCAGTGTTATCAAAGCCCAGCGGGTAACCCCCGAGTCGTGACCAGGCTTTATAATTAATGAAGTCCTAATTGATTGCGAATCGGTTGAGAATGTCACTAACCAAATAAAAGGAAAAGGGACATCTCGCACAACCCAATAATTATGTTCTATGCATTTGTCGCCAATGGACATTTTTAGCATACGCCTGCTAGGCAGGATATGTTTGGAATGTGGGGTTTCCAGACCTACTTCCCATTTATCAATTGACTTAAATGTGAGAATGGTCTTATCTTTTGGGAGTTTCCTGAATAATGCTTTGCTTACAAAGCTTCTTCTGTTATTCAGACATACTCTGGTCCCCCTCATTTATCTGAATGGGGAATAGCAATTGCTCACCCTTTTTCTGAATGTCGGTCAGGCTTTGAGTTGGTTTTTCATTGTCCATTCTTATGGAACTCGGGTTTTCTTCTGATTTTGGACTAGTATACAAGTTCAGAGTATTCCCTCCCAGTGTGGAATGCCACTTAAAACTGGGAGGAAGGTCAATTTTCAAGAAAATAGAATGATGGTGATGCCTGGGACCTGATTGTTCTTGAAATGAAATTCCACTTTCTCAGATCGTTGTTCAATCAAATGACATGTGCCATTCAAACTCACCTAATTTGTGCTTTGTTTTAGTTTGATCGGCCTTTTAGTCTGGGTCCAGAGGACCTTATTCACATAGTCAATCAGGGTTGATAACCTCTGAAGAAGGTTGTTCCCCACTAGATGAGGTATACCCTCTGGAGTCACGACTATCAAAGGGTGTTTGACCCTATGTCGCCCAATTTTTATTTCCAGATTTGCAGTCCCTTTGATTAAAATATCATTCTCATTGAAGTTCTGGAGATGTCCGGAAATAGGTGTGAGGGGATTTGGTGACTCTCCCCTGTTCCTGAATTTAGTTTGTTGAAGGCCATTTTGGACAGGAGGGTGGCTTGGGATCCTGTATCCACCAGCTCTGATAATGCACACTGACCTTGTACATTGACCGGAGCATAACATCTTCCCTCGTTCTGCGAAAAAGGGCAAAGTAAATTTGAATTTGTGCCAGCTCAGCTGTCAACTTTTTATATTGATCTCCGACCTGGTGTGATCTTAGGCAGTTTTCGATGTTGGAGTTCCAGAACCTTTCAAGGGGGAGGATACCTCTGTAATTCCAGTATTATCAGGATTCCATTGTTGGGCTTTACGGATTTCTTGCCCTGGGTTGGTCTCCATGCTTACCCTGTTAAAATCAAAGTCTTTTGTGACCCATTTTTCTTTGGGATGGAGCCCTCCGTCCCTGCAAGAGAAACGTTTCTTACCTGAATCCTCCAGTGAGTATTCTCCTTCAAAGGGGATGATCCGGAGTTCCTCCATGAAGTGGGTTCTCTTTTGCTTTCTCCTATTTACCCTCAATTCTTTAGGTTTCAGCTTTTCGGGGGTAGAAGATTCATATTCATATTCAGGCTCAGAGGTTTCCAGTGGTTTTGTTCCGGTAGGAAAGGAAGTTTCCTCTAGGGCTTGGCATCCCCCTCCACCCGGACCTCCTCCTCAGGAACCTGTTGGCTTTTGGAATTTTCCCTCAGTCATTTCCCTGCAGGGACATCAGATCCGTCTGTTGGGCTGTTCTGGGCAGTAGGTTTCAGTTGACGGTTTGGTTGAGCCCTCAGCATGCATCCCAGATCGTTGGTCAGTTGCTGGACCTGTCGTTCCAGTTGGAAAACTTTCTCTGAGTTGTAGGGAGATCTCTGGTCATACCTCTGCTGCTCCTGGAACTGTCCCTTCTCCCGAAGTAGCTTGGGTATTGAATGTTTCCCCCACAATTTTCCATCCTAGGTCTCCCTTCTCCCGGGTTCAGGGATCTATTTCCCTGGAAGCGAGGATTATTCTGTAAATTCTGGTTTGGAGGTGGAGTAATACTTCTCTCCAGAGGGAGGCTTAGGGAACGTTTCCTGGGGCAGTAATTACCTGATTGGATCCCCTGCCCCCATTTATGCCAGGGGAATAAATGCATATTCTGGTATGAGTATGTACTTGGGCTTACATATGTGGCAGGGTCAGAATGATCATTTGTCTGGTATCCTGCATGACTCCATTCAATTGGGCTGAGTCCGAGGGTCCTCTGCCTTTCATTCTGCTTGCTGGCAGAAGGAGTATTTTTATGCCCCCCCGTCTTCAGGTCCAATGGAGGGATATTTTTCACCTCTGCCACCTGTCGGAGATAACCACTCTATGCCTATATAACTGCCTATATAACTGTATTCCTCTATGGTAGTGACTTTCCCTGATTCGTTCTGCTAGTGGTTCTATCGTTAGCACAAATAGCAACAGTGATAAAGGATAGCCCTGTTGCGTGTGCCTCTCCAGTACAATGGTTGGTGTGAGTTGTCCATTCACTCTTATTTTTGCTGTTGTAAGCGAGTACAGCAGAGACACCATTGAGAAAAATGATTTCCCCATCCCCTACGGTGTACTGTAAACAAGAAGGGCCATTCTACCAAGTCTAAAGTCTAATGCCTTGGTGGGGTCCAACAGGGCTGCTACTATCGATTCAGGTTGTACTGCCCACATCAGCCCAACAAACATCCTTTGTATGCTGTGGGAAGTCGAGTGCCCCGGCACAAAGTCTGCTTGATCTGACTTTAACATTTTCTGCATTCTAGGTGCTAACCTTGATGCTAGTATCTTAGCTAGGATTTTTTAAAATGTGGGTTGATGAGTGGAATGGGTCTATATGATGCGCATTTTTGGAGGATTTTATCCTGCTTGAGGAGCACCATCACCACTGCCTCTCGGAGAGACTGTGGCAGCCATCCGTCTTGCAGGGTCCGATGGAACATCTTGTATTTATTTTATTTGTATAGCGCAGACCAGGCCCGGAGGCTACCGGGCGCATTTCTTAAGGCAATGGTTACATACGTTGCATACAATGATGATATATCAACAATAAGTAAGGCATAGAAATAGACATGTGTAGGTGGTACATGGAAAGTCAAGTAATGCATCCTTACTGATGTTATTGCAGCACGTTTTAGTAAGAATCTTAGGCATTGGAGGAGGCGAGCCAACATTTGGCTTTGTGTTTGAAAAGGTTGAAGGAGGGGAGGTTTCTGATAGTCAAGGGGACAGTATTCCACAGTTTGGCTGCCAGGACTGGGAAGCTAGACCCACCGGCTGTTTGGAGCTTGTATCTGGGTATCGTTAGGCTCTGATTCAGGGTAGATCTAAGTGATCGGACTGGAGTGTACATCGTGAATCGTGAGGAGAGATACGTGGGGGCCAGATTGTTCAGGCATTTGTAGGTAAGGGCAAGCGATTTTAGTGAGATCCTTTGGGTGACTGACAACCAGTGAAGGTTCTTCCTGGTATCCGAGATGTGTGCAGATCTGGGGATATTGAGGGCTGCCCTGATGGCGTTATTTTGTATAATTTGGAGCTTGTCTAGGTTACACTGGTTAGTGCCCTGGTACAATGCATTGCAATAGTCAAGTTTAGACATGACCAGGGTCCTAGCCAGGGTAGTGCAGTTATGCGAGGAGAAGACGACAGGCTGTGATCAACTTGCAGGTATAGGCGGCGGCCGCCGCAACTGCATTGGTTTGTCTGTGAAGGGAGAGGGTGGAGTCAAGGTAGATTCCAAGTGTTTTTGTGTCTTTAGAAACTTTAGTTATGTTTCCATCAATGTTAAAGGAACTAAACATAGGGTTCAGTTTGTTTAGTCTTTGCTGAGTACCTAGGATGAGGAGCTCTGTCTTGTCATCATTGAGACAGAGCTCATGTTGGGCCATCCAAGTTTGAATGACATGGTAGACATCGTTCAAGGCTTTTGAGTCTAAAGTGTAATCACCCGTGATGGGGATGAGTATCTGGGTGTCATCCGCATAATTTGTGTAGGTAACACCCAGGTAATCAAGCACATCGAATAAGGGTTTAGTGAATACATTATAAAGGGTGGGGGAAACGCACGATCCTTGGGGGACTCCGCACGGGACTGGTGCAGGGTCAGCCGCAGAGGTGGGCGAGAATACCCTCATCTGTCTGTTTGCCAGGAAGGATTGAATCCAGTTTGTGGCCATGTCAGAGAAGTGAGCTGCAGTTTTCAGGTGGTGACAGAGGATTTGGTGATTAACCAGATCAAAGGCAGCAGATAAGTCTAGTAGTAGTAGCATGGCTAGTTTACCTTTGTCTTTGATATCCTCGATTTGGGTCTTGAGATCAAGGAGGGCTGTCTCCGTACCATGCTTCGGTCTGAAGCCGGATTGTCTCATGCCTAGTAGGTTGTTTGATTCCAGATAGTTCTGTATCTGAAGATAGGCTGCTCTATCTAAGATCTTTAGCAGAAAAGGGACCGTTGTGATGGGTCTATAATTGGTTGGAACCTCCGGGTCTAAGGTGGGTTTTTTTAGGAGAGGGATAACCCAAGCATCCTTTAGGTTATTGGGGACCACTCCCGATTGAAAGGAGGCATTGATGAAAGAGGTTATAAAAGGAGCGAGGTCATGAGCCGACTCCTTAATGATTGGGGCTGGACAGGTGTCCCCTTGGCAATTTGAGGGTTTTAGATTGCGGATGATTTTTTCAACCTCCAGAACGGTGAGTGGTGTGAAGCTAAACGGCACCGGGGAGTCGAGGGTTGTTATTTTGGGTGGCCTGGTATTGCTAAATGAAGGGGTGTGGAGGGTGTTTTGTTTGGCGTCGATTTTGGCTTGTAAGGTGGATATTTTGTTAAGAAGGGCATTGTGTATGTTGTTGCACCAGGTGCTGTCCTTAGTGCACGTGTCCGGTGCAGGGGAGGGAGATTCTAGCTCTTTAAGGATTTTGAATAATTCCCTGGTGTTCGATTCTGCCTGGCATATTCGTGTGTTGTATGTCTCCTTTTTGGCTTGTAATATGGCCTCCTTGTAATTAAGAGAGGTGATTAGAAGGGAGGCTTTGTTAGCAGCACTGGGATGGCTTTTCCAAAGGGCTTCAGCTTTGCGCTTTTCTTTACGCATCGCGTTGAGCTGCGGGGTGAACCAAGTGTTCAGGTGGGACTGTTGTTTAGCTTTACGGATTTTTAAAGGAGCTAAACTCTCAATGGCATTGGTCATTAGGCTGTTATAAATGTCTACTAGGACAGTGGGGTCCTTATCCTTCTGCTGTGCAGCAAAGGTGTTCAAGCAAGGGAGGATAAGAGGAAGCAGTTTCTCCCTGGTGATATCTTTTTTGTTTCTGGTAGGTATAGCAGGGGCTATGGTAGGTATGGGTTGGGGGTTGGTGGCTGGAAGGAGGAAGGTAATAACATGATGGTCCGACCAGGCGCATGCATCATTAGAAGTGACATTGGTGTTACAGTTAAGGTCGGCTAGCCAGTCGAGCGTTCTTCCTTTGATGTGTGTGGGATCACGAATACGCTGCTGGAAGCCTAGGTTGGAGAGGGTGGTGTCTACTTCAGTAGCCATGTGGTCCTTGGGATCTGAGAGACCTAGGTTAAGGTCTCCTAGTAGCAGTATCTGAGAGTTGGGCTTGGTGTTAGTCGACAGGGTGGATGCAACCTCATCTGTGAATGAACCTAATGGGCCTGGAGTTCTGTATATAAGGTGGAGTGTTGCTGTATTGGTAGGAGAGAGTGATAGTTTCACTGAGAGAGATTCTGCAGAACTAAATTGTATGAGGGGAGCAGCTCTCATAACGATTTTGTTGCTGTGAATAAAGGCGACTCCACCACCTTTCGACAAGTTGGAGTGGCGGTCGTTTCTGATGATGGTATAACCCTTGGGTAGGGATAGAGCGAGGAGAGGACCAGAGGCTTCATGTAACCAGGTTTCGGTAATAGCTAGGAAGTCCAGGTTCTGGACCGTGATGAGGTCAGCGATGTCAAGGGCGTGTGCTGTGAGGGATCTAGCATTGATAAGGGCTCCCTTGAGTGCTGCGATAGGTAGGGTGGATGGTGGAGGGCTAGGCGTTGCTGTAGGGATGGGTAGTGGAAGGGCAGTGCGATTGTGCACAATACTAGGTGGTTTAGGCAGTCTAGTTCTAAGTCTGCTATTCCTTTGTTGTACAGTACATGGGATGTTTGGGGTGGGTTTGGTAGCAAAGTGCTTGAGCCAGAGGGCTGGGTCATTGAGGTAAGGGTTCGATATAGGCACAGGATGGTAGAGCATGATTGATGGGCGAATAAGTAAGATCTTAGTTATACTTGAGCGGTGGCTATCGGCAGCGCAGGCTGATAGTCCTAGGAGGACTATACATATAAGGATAATGCTGGCAAAGGTTCTTGGCTGCATGTCGCAACTTGTATTTCTCAATGTGCCGAGGATATGGCTATAAGGGTTCAGTGCAGAGTAGTGTACCTCAGGACAATAGGCACAGTCCAGGGGCATCTATATGCGAAATGGCACAATTAGGCAGCTAGCAACAGTGCAAGTCAGGTAAGTAGGCACAGTACAGGGACATCTGGATTCGAAGATGGCGCAGTTAGGCGGCTAGCATCAGTGCAAAACGGTCAGTAAGCACAGTACAAGAATAACTAGATGCGAAATGGCACAATTGGACAGCTAACAGCAGTGCAAATCAGGTGAGTAGGCACAGTACATGGACATCTAGATTCAAAAATGGCGCCGTTAGGCGGCTAGCATCAGTGCAAAACAGGTCAGTAAGCACAGTACAAGAATAACTAGATGCGAAATGGCACAATTGGACAGCTAACAGCAGTGCAAATCAAGTGAGTAGGCACAGTACATGGACATCTAGATTCAAAAATGGCGCCGTTAGGCGGCTAGCATCAGTGCAAAACAGGTCAGTAAGCACAGTACAAGAATAGCTAGATGCAAAATGGCACCATTGGACAGCTAACAGCAGTGCAAATCAAGTGAGTAGGCACAGTACAGGGACATCTAGATTCAAAAGTGGCGCAGTTAGGCGGCTAGCATCAGTGCCAAACAGGTCAGTAAGCACAGTACAAGAATAGCTAGATGCGAAATGGCACAATTGGACAGCTAGCAGCAGTGCAAATCAAGTGAGTAGGCACAGTACAGGACATCTAGATTCGAAAATGGTGCAGTTAGGCGGCTAAGCAACAGTGCACCACGGTTTACTCGGCAAAGTAGAGGCATCTAGAAACAGGGTGGCATTGGATAGGCCATACAGGATATACTTGTAAATAATGGGGATGTAAATAAAGGTCTAAGGAGAGGTGCACGTAAGGGATGCACGAGGTTCAGTCGTGGGAGTACAGGACGTGGTCCATAGTAGTTGTAGCTGTGGGCGAGTGACAAAGGTGACAACGAGGTGATTTGGGAGGTGAGGTGCTGGGCATGGACAGCACATACATGTGCAACCGTGCGGGGTGGCAGCGTTGGCTTACCTGGAGCGGAAAGGGCAAAGTTCCTGGCCCCTGGCTCCTATGGCTCCAAACAGGCACCCAACAGGCCTTAGTATGGCCTTCGTCGTGGCCGGCGTTTCCGCCTGCCGGCGGATGCAGGCCGAAGAAAAGTGAAGATGCGGCCACGTTGTGGCGCCGCGATGCGCCCGGAATTGCGGGGCCAGGCGCTCCGTTGGGACAAGGTCAGGCAGGCCTTGCTCCATGTGCCCGCACTCCTGGAGCTGGATTCTGGCTTCGGGGGGGGTGCGAGGGGCTCCTGCCCTCTACCCTTGCTGCAGGCAAATCTGTACTAGATATGGGGCGAGGTTCCCAGCGTAGTGTTTGTAGAACTCTGCTGTAAACCCATCAGGTCCAGGGGATTTTCCCAGATGTGAGGAACCTTAAAGCTTCCTTGACCTCCTGCAAAGATGCTGGGCTCCCCAGCCATTCCCTCTCCTTCTGGTTGCACCAGTACAAGGCTACCTGTTCCGATAAGTGTCTACTTCTTGCTGGGAGACCTGAATGTGAGAGGAGTATAATGGACCTTAGAATCAGCAGAATTCACATATTATCTCTACGTCCGCAAACTTTACCACCCCTTTAGGGTCATAAATAAGGAATCCACAAGAACTAATGTAAACTAGCTAGACTGGGTCATAGCATAAAACATGGAGGTACAGGTGGTTGAGACTTCACCATGCATTTGGTCCGACCACTTTAAAGTCATTTTTTACATAAAAATGAGTCACCCTCATGAACAAACTATCATCACTCAAGAAAGAGTCCTAAGTAGGAATGTTAAGAACATAGGGCCAGCACAATTGGAACAGTGCATGAAAAAAATACAGGAGAATTTCCATGAAGGTGACTCTTGTGAAGACATGTTACTGAAATACACCACGCGGTACAGGAGCTAGTGGAGGAGCTGGCACCCTTAAAATCGCGGTTAGAAAGAAGGAACAGTAAACATCAGAAATGGTTCTGTAGTGAGTTAACCAAACTCAATACAGAGAAAAGATGTATGGCAAGTAAGTGGCTAAAACATCCCACCCAAGCCAACAAAGAACAATGGAAGTGCACCGAAAAACGTTATAAAATTGGAATCAGGGAAGCAAAGAAAAACTACTATAACAAGCTAATCACATCAGCATCCAATTCTTCCAGCAAACTATTTGATATCCGTAAATCCATCAAAAAGCCTAAAGTCTTGTCTACACCATTCTCCCCACTCGGGAAGATTGTGAGAACGTGCAAAAGGCATTTGTTCTCAAAATTCAAAAGGTCAGAGGTACCATTATATCAGCCAGGGAAACACCCAATAGAGACATACCAACTCCTGTTGGGGATCATCGTCAGCGGGAAGTAGCTAACCTCCAGTTCCATCCTATCTCGGAAGAAGAGATGGTCAACGTGCTTGCAGCAATGAAGCCTACATCATGTCTGAGAACTTAATCCCCCCAAGGATAATACTGGACAATAAGAAGATTTTTGCACCAGTACTAAACAACATAGCAAATGCTTCATTTAGGGAAGGCATTGTACCCAAGAGCATTAAAGCAGTCATCATATTGCCCCTCACGAAGAAGCCAGGGTTAGATCCCAAAGATCCTGATAATTTGCGTCCCATCACGAACTGCAATTTCCTGTTGAAAGTCGTGGATAAAATCGCAACGGCACAATTACAGAGGCACATGGAAGTCAACCTCATACTGCATGACCAACAATCTGGCTTTTGTACCGCACATTGTAAAGAGACAGCCATGTTGGACTTAGAGACCCACATGCATAGTCTACTAGATAAAGGCAAGACAGGGCTCCTAGTGCTCTTGGATCTGAGCACAGCATTTGACCTAGCAGACCATCAACTGCTCCAACTGGTCTGGAAAAAGTGGCTGACTGCTCCAAGGAAGCATCTGCATGGCTGGTGTCCTTCGTAGCCGATAGAGAAGCAAAATATCACTGGGGGGCAAATTCTCCAAAGAGCACCCATAAAATACGGGGGGTCCTGCAAAGGGCTAGTCTATCCCCTCTCCTTTTCAACCTGTACATGAGATGTCTCCGTGAGGTAATGGAAGGTTTCAAAGTGTTTTTTTACAAACTACGCCGACAATACCCAGTTGGTGGTTGAGCTAGGTGCCGATTATCAGGAGGATACTGCTAAAATCTCAACACTCTATAACATCATTGAGAATTGGATGGAGAGCAATTCGATGTGCCTTAATGGTAAAAAGGACAGAAATGATGATTTTCAGCAACTGTCAAGCCCGAGCCAAATTAGGGCCCGAGTATGAGGCCTTCTGCATCAAGGATACCCGTATCCAGGTGCTTGGGCAGGTAAAAACTATTGGGCTTGTAATGGAAGCTTCTATGGGAGCAGAGGCGCAGGTTCACTACCTGTATAAGAACAACTCTCCCATCTCCGTCTCCTTAGAGCCATTTGTCCCTTCTTGATTGATAAGAACAGTGCCACGATCGCAAGAGAAACCATTCTGTCCCGTTTAGATTACGAAAACTCTCTCATGCTCGGGGCTAGCAAGAACTGCCTTGAGAAATGCAAGGTCATGAAGAATAATGCAGTTCGAATAATCAAAGGAAAAAGGAAAACTGAACACATCTCCTTGGACAGGAAAGCATTACATTGGCTGAAGATCGAAGATAGGATCCAATTCAAATCCCTGACCCTTGTGCATAGGTGCCTGTATGGTACTGCACCCGAATATCTAAAGAAAAAGATCACACAATACATTCGCAATCGACCCCTAAGATCAGAGGCACAAGGCAGGATCACAGTGCCCCCACACAGATGAGCAACCGGTTCGGGTAGGGCTTTCCCCATACAGGCAGCTAAGGAATGGAATAACCTACCCCAGCCATTCGACTGGAACCAAACTATCTGACTTTCAGAAAGAGCCTAAAAACGTACATATTCAAATAAAGAATCCTATTTACCAGGATGATGAGTCAGTTCAGGTCAGGTTGTTGAATGTCGATGTATGTTGTATTCATGTTTTATGTTATGCGCCCAATGCCTGCAGGCTTTCGGCACTTTATAAGCAAATAAATAAATAAATAAAATGACGCGCTACATGCAAATTGCATTACCACTACAATTACATGTTTTGCTGAGTTTCTATTTCATTTGCAAATGCAATAATTTCATTGTTGTTTTGTAATAGTGTATTCACTGGCTATAGAGCAGGTTTTTAATGATTTTAAGTGTAGCCTGATGTAATGACAATCACCGACAATCACTCACCCTTGAGCAAGGTCCTTATGCCGCTGACCATTTATGGAAGCATTTACCACACTGGGCCTCATTATAAGTTTGCCGGTCCGCTAACAACGGTACCGGTAAACTTGCCGGTACCGTTGTTACCGGACCAGCAAACTACGAGTACTGCTCGCGGATGCTTTTTTGCCCGCCAGGTCGGACCTGGCGGGTGGACTGGCACCCGCGAGCAGAGCATGTCGGATGCACGGCACCATTCTGAATGCTGCCGGTGCATTCGACCTCCCCATTCCCATTGAGCCCTAATGTGGAGCGTTTTTTTCCAGCGCCCACTAATGGGAAATTACCGGGTCCAGCAGGGCCGTAATGACCCAGTAATTGCCCATTCGCGGGCGCCGAAAAAAAATGATACCGGTGGCAGCCGTGCCTGTATACCTGCACGGCTACCGCCAGTATTGTAATGACCCCCACTGCCTCTAAGTTAAGGTTTAATGGGCGTTTAAAGTAGACTTTGCATACTCACCCATGCCCCAGATAAGGTTTTTGACGTTTGGGTATTTTCTACACTGTTCACAATTAGTTTGTAGATATAATTGTAAGTGTGAAAATCATTTGCATCAGCAAGAGTGTAAAAAGTATCCGACAGGCAACCAGAACAATACTTAATTTGAAAATGAATAGAACACATAACCAAAACAGTTGTGTAGCAAACATGACTGGCTTCACACAAGTTATTGCATTTGAGCAACATGTTCTCCTACACATTTATGTGTATGAACACACAACATAGATGCAATTTTCAGATAAAATAACTCAACACCGGAACTCAAACTTTAGTGCAATTCAAGCAAGCACTCGCTGAAAATGCAGTATTTGTTTGTTAAAAGGATACTTTCAAATTGGAATGAAGTTTTCAATACACCGTCTCTCACATCCACTCACGCTGCATTCTCCACACATGTACCCACCTTTAACATTCATACCCATTCACTCACCCCTCACTCACCCATACACCCTCTCTCATAGTCACTCGCATTACATTCTACACATAGGCATCGGCACCCACCCAGAACATTCACAGTCATATTGATACCCATTCACACACCTGTCACACATTCATACACGTTTCACATTCACTCACACTGCATTCTACACAAAGGCACGGACCCAGAACATTCATATCGTATCATATCATTTGTTTTAAATTATTTATTCATTTATTTTTTCATTTGTTACACGCCCAGACTCTGAGGTATCACGGCGTGGTTACAGAAAGCTTAGAAATTGGTCATACAATTGTACAGTGTGCATAAAATATTTACAACAAAACAGAAGATTATACAGTACACTCACAAACATTATTTCCAATTAGACCAGGTGGGCTTTGTGCTAATATTGGTTAAGTAACCAAGTTTTTAGCAGTTTTGTAAAGCCGGGAGAAATAGGGAGGGAGTTCCAGTGTTTGAGTGCGAAGACCTGGAAGCTGCTACCCCCCCGCTCTGGTATTTTTATAACTGGGAGACACTAAGAGTAAATTATCATTAGATCTTAGAGTTCTAGTGGATCTTTTTTCTGAAGGGCGTTGTTGAGGTAGATAGGGGTTATCATATCATATCATAAATCATATCATTTCAGATCAAACACACACACACACACACAAACAATCATATCCATACCATTCACCCACCGGTCACTCACCCATGCACCTCTTACATTCACTCACGCTGAATTCTCCACACGAAATCCGGTGCCAGCGTGAGTCTCGCCAGCTCCGCCTGCCATCTTGAATGAGGCGGGCCGGGGACTCCCGGGATCCGCCGGCCGTAGAGTAGCTTCTCGGGCATGCAAACTCTGTTTCTTGATCTCAGCGGATGCCGCAGCGGTTCCGTCACCTTAATCAGGGTTTCATGTTAATTTTAGAGCGCTGGGACGTCGCCAAATCCGCTGCACAGGGAGTCCTTCACAGAGCCCATGAAGGAAGCATCCGCATAGCTGGCACTCCAGGCCCGCCCCCGAAAAATCCCTGCTCTGGAATTTGTATACCGACGGGGATACACTAAGAGTAAATTATTGTTAGATCTTAGAGTTCTAGTGGGTTCTTTTTTCTGAAGCGCGTTGTTGAGGTAGATAGGGCTATCATATCATATCATATCATATCATATCATATCATATCATACACACAAAGACACGCACACACACACACACACACACACACACACACAAACAATCATATCCATACCATTCACCCACCGGTCACTCACCCATGCACCTCTCACATTCACTCACACTGAATTCTCCACATGAGCACCCAGAACATTTATCCACACATACTGCATTCCCAATCACACGACAGGCACGCTCACAACCCATAAATGCATGCACCATTTACATGCATGCTTAAACATACCTGCATACATCCATAACATGCTTACATAAACAATCGCAACTGATACGCACTCCCTCACACAAACACATTTCTTTTTTAAAAAAAGGTTTCCTTACCTGTTCTGTGCGAACAATGCTCCTTGCACTCTCCAGGCCTTCATCACAAGTGAGGCACACAGACAGGAAGCAGAACCCCGCTTCTTGTGTGAAATGCCATTAAGTGAGACGGAGCCGGCGGAGCATTGCACCATCTGCAGTAGCCCTGGCCCAGTCCTCACCCAGATTTAAATTCAGGGTGAGGGTTGCAATGGCCCCCCCTCCTGAACCTGAGTTTCAGGGCCCCCGGCCACCACTCCTGGACCTGGATTTCAGGGCCGCCTTTACGCCAGTGACTGTACTGCCAAACGTCTGACATGATTTTTAAAAGTTGCTGATTCATTAGTCACACCGAAGTGAAGGGGCCCTGAGGGACCCTCGAATGTGGAAACATGGCACAGTCACCATACACGAACTGATACGCCAGACACAACGTTGTATTCCCAAAAGCTAGGGTTTATTGCAAAGTAAATAGCCTCAGTTGGCCAACTGGTCTCATGCCCCGCGATGTGTGTCTAACAGACCTCGGGAGACGCAAGAGAGTGAGACACAAACATCAGTTACATATATACAAAACTAACATCTTACAATCAGTAGTGTCACATCAAAAACCGCCCCTTAAACATCTCCTTTGAACTGAGCACGATGATTGACAATCGTGACGAGTATGACACCTCAAACATTTGTTTTAGCAACAGTTTGCAATTTTGTAAGGCTGCAGACAAAAGTCTTTGTTGAAAAGTACAGAATGCTTCTGTTCTTGCTAGCAAGCTGCATGTGGGGGGGGGCACATTCCAGGTCTTCCTTTCTCCTGGTTCCTATTTGGTTCGTGGGAGTCAACTCGCTCTCCAGGACTCTACAGGGCTCGCGAAGGGGGGCCGCAAAGAAGAACATAATTCAAGCAATTTAATGTTCTTTCCGAGTATTTTCACTGTGTTTTCGAGACACACAGGCACCTCTAGGCTGATTAGGATGCCTTGCTGCCCTCTTTCAAGGAGAGCGCGCGGGAGGAGACAGGGTATTTCTATCAGGGTTGCTATGTTATGTTTCAGCATATTTCCCTTGGCCTTGCATTGCACACTGGTAAAGCAGAATATCATGTCAGCAAAGCATTTAGAACAGAAAGCTATAAGCAAACGTTAGAGAAAACAAGATGGCGATTTCTGTCACCTTAACATGGCCGCACATCTGTCAAGCTTATGATTATGTATTACTAACACTAAGAGCATGAGACAGTTGGTCTTCGGTCAACATAGTACATTTCCCTATGATCGAGGGGTGTCTGTTTTTCTGGATCGACAATCCCTCCTTTTGGCCGTATGCCAAACGTCTCATCCGTACATTGCATCCTCTTCCGGCCACGTATCTGTTTCAGATTCTGATTCTGAATCAGACTCTGAATCTTGCATATTTTCAGTTTCCTCCTCATTGTCATCAATGTCAATGGACATGAATTCTTTGACTGTCTTTGTCTCTTCTCTACCAAGTATACTTGATCTACTAGTGCTATTTTTCTCTATCATCTGTACACATCCTTCACTAATTTCGGTGCATATCACAGGTAGTCAGTGTATGCAATAACAACATGTCATGATCATCCCTAGTACTGCTATCAGAAGCGCAAATAGTTTCCATCCCCATGAATATAATAATTCCCAGAACCAGGAACTTATATCCCAACCCCCGTCTTGGGTATGGAGTTCAGAACTTAATACATGTAATTTTCTTATTGCCTCAAAAATCATGGGAGAGGAGTCGTTTACAAATACACAGCACGCTGATCCCATGATTTTGCAAACACCACCACGATCAACCAGGATTACATCGAGAGCCATTCTGTTTTGCAGTGTCATCAATCTAACCCATTTCTCCTCCAACGTCATATTGTATAATATATCTGTTGTTCCGTTTATTGTTTTTTCTAAGATTCTGGATAATCGTCGAATATTATAGGAGTTTATTGCTTGGGCCAAAAATGGTATAAATGATTTTGCTACATCTACTGCTATTAATCCATCTTCATTACTTCTTCGTGGCCTAGGTCTAAATAGTTTGGCTATGTCTGTTGTTTCTAAGAAAAACACTCCTGGGAACAGTAGTCCTTACGCTTTATCTGCACATATGAAATACACCGGGTCACCTACATACACTGGCTCTACTTCCCTATTAATAATCGCTGTATTTATACATCTAGTGAATGTCCCTACAAAATAGGAGACATTCTTTTTTAAACATATAAACATAAAGGAACAGAACGTGGGCTGTAGTTTACTGTGTAAGAGTGGGGCACGCATCTTTATTTCCTTCTGATCTTATGCGAAATACGATCACAGATGACTTTTCTGGGGGAGACAGTCTATCTTGTGGCATTGGTTTGGGCGTAACTTTTGGCGTTATCATCCGTGCTTTATGAAATATTGAGCAACCTATGGGTCTCATAATAATTTCTTCAAATTCATTGATGTTTGTGCTATCTAATTGACCTGTTTCACTTTTATTCCATTTTCCATAATACAATGTACTCAGAGATGCACTGCATGCAGAACTCAATGTCAGTGGCTGCACATACCAACCTATTCCTTTGCCACCATGCTGTGGCAAATGAGCACACACCCAACAGTTGTTCGTTTTCAAAATTGAATGTGTCATGTTCATAATTTGCAGTAATGTATTATTTCCATAACCTTCTGTATGTCTCTCTTCCATTGGGGACAGAGTGTAAGTAATTACATAAACGGGGCTTTCGGTGGTGGAGATGTTCCTAATTGGTAAGAGAATTTGTAAAGGGTGCATCTCCTCTAAATACCACAGTACCAGTGCTGTTATTACTGGGGCCATTATGCTCACTATGCACATGATTATCGTCAAGGTCAGCATGTAATTCTTTCGGTAACTTGTTTTATGCAATCTTTCAGTTTCTATGTTTGATTCGTTATCAGCATTGTCAGCAATGGTGCAGGAGGGGACAAAAGCTAGTTCTGGCATCTTCTCTCACGGTCCTTCTTCCTCAGCAATTCTCGTCGTGGATATCTCTCTTCGCGGCATTCGTCCGAATGTCAATGAGTTCGATAAATGTCAACTGTCTATTCTGCCAGTTCTCAGCAGCCTGGATTGCTTACACGTTGGGCAAGATCTTGTATGTGTTAGTATACTGCTTAAAGAACTTCAGAGCAGTTATCAATTGCCTTCTGTACCATGTGCGCCCGCTTCTCCACTCGGGTTCAGGACACATGGATTTGATGTTAGCACCAAGGAGTCTCACTTTTGGGCTGTCTGCCTTGCACAACCCTCATGTTGCTCTCCTCTAGGCCTCCGGTCCTACTTCATTCGAGAATAGGAAACAGAGGCAACAAAAGATTGATGAAATGAAGATTTGATCACTCCCTTTTCCGGCTTCCTAGATTGTCCCGCCTTGCTCCTGGTACCGTATGATCAACGAATAGTGCGGGTGCACTTCCGGACTCAAGCTTGGAGTCAGCCTGGGGCGCAATGATAGATGATGATGGGCGCCCAGGCGACGATGCAGGCTGTGGCGCAACAGAGGATGGTGGGCACCAGAGAGGTATTCACTTGGTGTCGACCAGCAGTGATGCAGAATCTGCTGGACAACGTTGGGGCATTCTTTGCCCTTCCTCTTTTATGGCAATCTCATCAGGCTTTGTTTCAGAATCAGGCAGTTTCTGTGGCAAAGAACTGGCAATTGTTTCTTTCGTCTCTGGAACCGCAGTTTCTTTCTGGTTGCCTCGAACAGTCAGTTTTTCAGATGGTGACAGCACCTTTTTTGCATGGGTTGCGTGGATCCATGCTTTACGCCCATCCACACAAATGGGCGTCTGCGTTGTCAGGAGTATCAAATAGGGACCGCGCCACCTGGGTGGCAACAATGTATTTCGTTCAAAATTTTTAAGCAGCACCCAGTCACCTGGCTCCAGTGCGTGTCCCGGGCCAGTATATCTGATCGGTAGCACCTCCTGCACCTGCTGATGAATCAAACGCAATTTTTGAATCAGGAGATTACAATAAATGCTTAGCACTGGGTATTCAACTTCGTTCAGTTTCTTCGGCTGAGGTGCACACCAAACATTCGCCGGTCTCCCCATGACTATCTCATATGGGGGGAGCCCATTTCTCGCCTGCACAGATGTTCGCATGCATAATAGTGCTATTGGTAACGCATCTACCCAACTTAACTTGGTTCCTGCACATATCTTGCTAATCTTAGATTTCAGGATTCCGTTGTGGCGTTCAACAAGACCGGCCGACATCGGATGTCTCAAACAATGGAATTGCTTATCGATCTGCAGACCTGCACAAATCTGTAGTACTACTGCACCTACAAAATGTGGACCATTATCTGACCATATGACACGGGGCAGGCCAAAACGAGAGAAATATTCCTTTAACATCACTTTCGCCGTGCTTATAGCAGTGCAGTCTTTCAATGGATATGTGTCATGATCTCTGCTTCCAAAAGGTCAGGGTTTTCCCAACTACCTTGGAAGCAGATTCATAACCCAGGTTCCGAGTGCCAACCAGTCCCAATTGGGACCTTTTGGACCCAGTCCTGGCGCCAGTGGCACCAGGCTCATAAATATGCCCAGTCCCAGCGCTGGAAGCGCCGGGCTCATAATGCTTGGGTGGACTTACCTGCAGCAGACCATGCTGCTTACTTGCCTGCCAGCTGAGCCTCTGATCCTCTTCTGTTTGGAACTACTTTTCCTGTTGGGTGGGGCAGGAGCCACTCCCTAGGTTCAGAACACTGGAACTCTTCTGGAAAGCAGGAACTCTTTTCTTACCTAGGCGTGACTGTGGAAGGAGACACCTAAGCACTACAGGAGGCTATTTAAACCACACCCGATGGATGAATCTTGCTTTGCGTTATTCTGCATCCTCTGCAGCAGAACGCTCATCGTGTCTTCTGCATCTGATCCTGGGCCTAAGGAAAAAGCCTTACCATCCTGAATCCAGTCTTCAGCAACACCTATAAAGACAAGAAAGAACAGGTTAGCATTACGGTCTTCAGTGACAGCTCTTCACTTACCTGGGCCATCGGCTGTCACCAACGCCTCGCGCTGCATTCTGAAAGACAAAGGCTTACCTACTCTTCGTGCGCTCCGGAGGCCTTCGGCGCTGCATCCCGCATCTGAAAGACAAAACAAGGTGCGTTTAAAGACATTGGGGAACTTTAATACTCACGTGCCATTACTTCTTTCCACATCTAACCCAGTGGGTATTCCGGCACCCTGCAGCCGCTCCGAACTTGTACCTGCAAAATAAAAAGACAGTTAGAGCGCATCGTGAAGCAGGCAACAAGCGCTTACTTACGTGCTTCCAGGCGCTTCTATTCATCACACGGGCTCCATCTTCAACTCACTTCAGCCCGTTATCCACCATCGCCGGAACCCTGCAAAACAAGAGACATCATTACCAAAGACTTTAAAGACATTAGAATTACTCGAAACTTACCGTTCGTGCAGTAAACGACGGACAGCAGTCCTCTGAAGTCAAGAGGCCTGCTCCCCTTATCCAGTGAAGAAACTGGTTACAGCACCCTGCCCCGAGGCAGATGGAGAGCACGGCGTTCACTTGCATAAGACATCTTACCCTTCGAGTCAAACATACAGTGCACAGAGGTCCAGCCCAAAGAGCCAGCCGTGTGTTATACGTCACCTTTGAAGATACGGTATACGCACAGTCAAGACCGGCGCCTCTACGGGAATCAGGTGAGCGTTAAAATATGCTTCCACCCAATTGCTGAATGCACATATAACCACTAGGACATACTTCAAGTTTTGGCATCCCTCCATTTCTATGAAATCAAAATGGATCACCTCAAATGGCATAGAGGGAGGGCCAAAACTGCCTGTTGGAGTCACCGTTCCTTTCCCCACATTGTGTTGTAGGCACGTGATACAATTCTGTACCAACCTCTCAGCATTCTTTTTTATGAGTGGATTTTCCCAAACTGTGGCTAGATGTTGAATTATTTTCTTTGCACAGATATGAGTGGGGCTGTGAGCCATTGTGACCATTGCATTTACATAGGCATTTGGCAACATCCAATTCCCACACTTCTTGTCCCCCCAACAACCCTCCAGATCTAATTCTGCAGAGCCCTCAGCCCACCGTTGGATTTCATTAACAGTGGCTTCCACCTGCATCTCTTTGACAGTAGAAATTCCATTCTCTATCATGCAGGGCACCTCTTCAGACTTTACTGTAAACATCTTTGTACTCATATCATTGGCCGTTTGTTTTGCAATTCTGTCTGCAAACGCGTTTCCCTCTCCCACTTTACATGTTACCTTTTTGTTCGCCTCGCATTTCATTATTGCTAGGTGCTTTGGACACGTGAGTGCAGACAGCAATCGTACAATCAAAGGGCCATGTTGGATTCTAGCCCCATGTGATGTTAGGAAACCTTTCTCAGCCCAGAGTCGGGCAAAGTTATGAACCACGCCAAAAGCGTACTGACTGTCAGTATATATATTCATGCTCAGATTCTCAGCTATCTCACAAGCTCTGATTAATGCTATTATTTCTGCCGCTTGTGTAGAGTTGTAAGGGATTCTTTTGCTCTCCACAATACTCTTTAATGAGGTGATGGCATATGCAGCAGTTGAAGTGCCATCAGGTAATTTAAAGCAGGAACCGTCACAAAACAGTTCTCCATCTGGTTCTTTTAGTGGGGTA
This sequence comes from Ambystoma mexicanum, assembly GCF_040938575.1. Lineage (NCBI taxonomy): Eukaryota > Metazoa > Chordata > Amphibia > Caudata > Ambystomatidae > Ambystoma > Ambystoma mexicanum. The sequence continues at coordinate 865,046,808 of NC_090928.1, forward strand.
TCACTTAAATCAATTCTCCCTTTTGTTTCTTCCTCAGTAACCATTAAACAATCATGGGAGTTATTCATTTCCACCAAGGTTTTCCCCGGGCATTGGCATTAATTCTGCTGGATTCAAAGCGCTACAGCTCATAATTTGAATGTGGGGTGCAAACAACACAATTTCATATCTAGTCAATCTAGCAGAGGTGAGGTGTTGCGTCTACGTTCTATTGAGTAGAATGTCTATGGCATGCGGCACCATCAAAATTAAGGTGTGCCCCAATACCATCCCTTCTGTTTGTTTCACTGACGCAGCAGCCGCTGCAACAGCTCGCAAACATCGTGGTAGTGCGCGCGCTCCAGGGTCCAGCGTAGAAGAAAAATAGCCGCATGGCCTATTTCTTTCACCTTGTTCCTGTGTTAGAACTGCCAATGCGCAGCCATCATTCTCATGCACAATTTAAAAATCTTTTCATAATTTGGTGTTCCCAAAACGGGAGCAGAACATAATGCAGTTTTTAGCAAGTCAAATGCTCTCTGACATTCTTCATTCCACTGCAAGGGCATCACAACATCTTTCTTTGTCAACTCCACCATTGGCTTCACAATTAAGGCAAAATTCACTATCCATTGCCGACAATAAGAAGCTATGCCTATTAGCTCTGACTCCTTTTTGTGTTTTTGGAATAGGCATACCAGAAATGCTCTCTATTCTCTCCGGTGTTAGTCTTCTCCCTTCTTTCGAAAGTAAGTAACCCAAATAAGCCACTTCCTTTCGACAATACTGAAACTTTTTTAAGCTGGCTTTGTAGCCATGCGCTGCTAAGTGTGTTAATAGTAAAATGGTACTCTCTTTACAAATCTCATCTGTGTCTGCTGCAATCAACAGATCGTCTATATATTGTATCAATACACAACCTGTTGGTAGCTCTAGCATATCTAGTTGTTCTTTTAATGCTCTGCTATAGATGCTAGGGCTTTCTGTGTAGCCTTGAGGAATGCGCATGAAAGTAAACGATCGCCCTCCTAATGTGAAAGCAAACAGATATCTACTGTCTTTGTGTACTGGAATACTGAAGAGAGCATTTTTCAAATCAATAACACTAAAATACTTTGCGGAAGCTGGGATCATTGTCAAAACTGTGGTAACATCCGGAACCAATGAAAATTGGGGATCTACTACCTTGTTTAGTGCGCGCAAATCAATTATGAAACAATATGGTACCTCATTACCTCCTTTCTTATACACCGGAAGAATGGGGCTGTTACATATGCTGCCTGTAGGCTCTATCTTCAAGCATCCCACATCATTATCATCTATTGCCCATATACAAGTTGGCACGTCACTCAATTCTCCTGGCAAAGGTTTGGACAAAAATTCTGACACTGGTACATTCTGTGGTGAAAGAGTTAAAAACACTCCATCTGTTGTACAGTGATTAACTGCACTACATTTTTTCAATAAGTTTAATCCCAAAAGATTCTCCCCACAATTCTCTGTTAACAGGAATGGACAGTACTCAGTGAATGGGCCTAATGTTACGACTACTGGTTGGGACACCGGATTAATCACTGGCGTACCTGTGAACCCTACTGAAATATTCTTATGCCCTGACAGTGGTATCTCTGGAACTAAGTGATGGTCTATCGAGCACTTTTGTGCCCCCGTATCTACGAGGAATCTATGCTCTTTATTCCCGACTTTCATTTCTACGTAGGGTCCTTTCTGATTCACGGGAATAGATACTTGTTCCGACCCCTGTCTTGGGCTGCCCTATTGGTGTAACAACCCATCATCCGAAGTGTAGTCACTGTTATTATTGTAGTATGCACCCGTTTGAGTATCAAAAATGTTCCCGACTCTTCCTCTATTTCCATTTTGCATACCCTGATGATTTTGGTTCTGGGTAAAAGTAGTTTGATTCAGAGCCTGGCCTTGATTCTGTGCTCCATTCCCTTGACTATTCTGGTGCTGCTGCATATGGTTTCTGTTGTGGCCATTTGTTCCTGGGTGCCCTCTGTGCTGTCTTCTCTTACCGTACCCACCTCTATTTTGTAAATGTGGACATTGCGCTCGTCAGTGTCCTTCCTCTCTGCAATACGCACATTGATTTAATCCCGAGGACCCTCCGTGCATATTCAAATTATTCCTGCTCTCTGCATTTCCCCTTCCCCTGTTGTGTCCTAATACTTGCTGGAGTAACACCCTTGTTTTCAAATTTGTTCTTTCCTTCGCTTCCTTCTCTTTCTCTGTATTCACTCGATTTTTATAATATTGGGCCATGTGTAATACTTCTCCTAACGTTTTCGCTTGCCATGCACTTTCTGATGTCATTATTAAGTTTTGAATTGGGAGTATTAATCCTCTCACATATTTGTCAACAAATCACCTTTTTCCCGCTTCCGTGCTTACATCCTGCCCACTGTAGTCTGTAAATACTTCCTCAAATCTATTAAAATAATCTGTAGCCAACTCGTCCTTACCTTGAACACACGCAGTCAATTTGTCCCATTGAATTCTTTTCCTTGGGACAAATTCTTTCAATTTTTGTACTATTTGTGCCGGTAACGCTGTCATATTCGGCCCTGGTTTCGCGCCTACTTCTTTATTTCTATCCTCCTGCATTAAATTTGGCCAAGTGGCGCTGTAGGCCATCTCATCATCTACCTTCCTTATCCGTTTCCATGTATCTGCTGGCAGGATTACTGGGAATATTAGATCTATATCACTCACAGTGAACACTGATGATTGCAATAAAGACTCTACTTCTTTATAGAAGCCTGCTGGGTTCTTTCGTATATCAGGGATTGTTTGCTTTATATTATTTACTTCCTGTCTAGAGAAAGGGACGTGCACATATTGGGCTGTGTAATGTGCTGGAGTTATCTGAGCAGAGCGGTGCCTACCGCAGGAATATCTACCTTTGGTACAAAGGTAGGGGGCACTTCCCTCATAGGAAATACTGTGCTCACTGTTCCGCCCCCTTCTCTCATATGCAACAATATTCCAAGATCGAGGGATAAGGCTGTCTCTCCCGTCCCTCGTTCCAATGCCCTCTTATATACTGCCATTGTCTCGGGGGGCTCGCTCTCTCCTCGCTTATATCCCTGTTTATCAGATATTCAACCATTGTCTGTAATGCTTTCCTTTTCAACGGTAGAGAATATTCATCAAATATTCCATGTATTTTCATCGCAGGAATACTAGGGTCTGCCATCCATTTTAACACCTCTCGTATGCATACTTTTAGCCCAGCCCCAGTCTGTCCTGCTGGCGACAAGAATCGCTGCTGTCTATTGGGTACCGTTTCTTTCCTACCCCTCCCAATATCTTTCCTACTATACCTCGGTGTGGCAAGTACTTCAGAATATTCTTCATCAAGTTCATTCTTAAGTTCAAAAAGTCGGTCCACATGCTCTTTTATTTCTTCATCTCTCTCTCTACAACGGGCTAATGCATTCAAATCCAACAATCGTTGTGGCGGCAACTTCCCAATTAACTTTTTCCATTGTGTCGACAAATATTCCCCCATGCATTCAAACAATACCTGTCTTTCATTGCTTCTCCTGAAATCATACATCAATGCTAGCGTGGGCGCCTCATCATTCTCATCTATATACATTTCCGCCTGCTCTTGCAACTCTCGCTTTCTCTCCTTGCTGATCGCGCTGCGGGTCACTCTCACACATTCACTTTGTTCAATTTCGCTTATTGGGGGAGCAGTCAGGACGGAGACACCCTCTTGGGCGGGAGGTGTGGAGGGGGCAGTGTAAGCGAGAGATGCCTGTTGGGGCTGCAGTAATTGCGAAACACTTGGGGTGGGCTGACTAGTGGGCGGCGCGGTTACTGATGCAGCCTGTGGCTGTGCTGGGGTTGGGAGGGGCTGAGCAGCAGCTACTGACGTAGTCTTTTTAGTTTCTATTCTCAGGCTTGTTTTGTTTCAGTTAATATTTTATTTATCAATTCGTCTGATGAGTGTAACTCTCTTTGTGGATATATTTTCTCGATATTTAACTGGTCGTGTCTATTTGCTTTCCTCAAGCTATTACTCCACTCCTCCTCTTCTTTTTCTGATTTCGATTTATGCCTGGGCGCATGTTTCTCTCTATTTCTAAATCGGACCATCGCTTCCCTCCTCCAATCTCTAAGGATATCGAGTGCTGCAGGGCGTGTTTTTTTACTTATCAAAACCTTTTCGAAGTTATCTATTCTGTCCATCTCAAAACTCCCATTCCTCGGCCACTGAAGATCTTCCTGCTTTCTGGTTTGCTTATGCCAAATTTCACAAAACATTATCGCTCCCACACCATATTTCACATACATTTCATAAGTCGGCGTTCGCCCCGAGGTGCAAACTGGCCAGTTTCCAAAGATTGTCCGCCGCAGCGGAAAAACCCCGCTAGGGTGGACAATACCCCAGGCAGGCTTTAACCTTACCTTTGGTTAATCAAACTTACTCTGGGTGTTTGATTTTGCAAAATCAACTCTCAACCAATATCAGAATTACTTACGAATCGGGGCACAACTCACCTGATTAGTCAATTTGTCTTTCCAAGACACAATTCGTCTGTATACTGACGCAACCAATGACGTTGTGTCTGCGTATCTCGGCTCTGCCTCATTTCGGGACCCTCGCCTCCTTGTTCACTGGCCGGGCACGTCGATCAGGGATCAGCTGTGTGCAGATATGCAGAAAGGAGTCTCTTCGCTTACGCAGGGGTGCCTCGAACACCTCTTGATCCCGGATCGATCGTTCCCGTCCTCGCCGTTCTTACCGCCTTCCTCATTTTGCAACGTACACGATGGAACAAGTGGGGGAGGGTCCCTATTCGGGCGCCATCTTGAAGGGGCACCTGCCAAAACGTCTGACATGATTTTTAAAATTTGCTGATTCATTAGTCACACCCAAGTGAAGGGGCCCCTGAGGGACTCTCGAATGTGGAAACATGGCACAGTCACCACACACGAACTGAAACGCCAGACACGAGGTTGTATTCCCAAAAGCTAGGGTTTATTGCAAAGTAAATAGTCTCAGTTGGCCAACTGGGCTCACGCCCCGCGACGTGTGTCTAACAGACCTCGGGAGACGCAAGAGAGCGAGACACAAACATCAGTTACATATATACAAAACTAACATCTTACAATCAGTAGTGTCACATCAAAAACCGCCTCTTGCACATCTCCTTTGAAGTGAGCACGATGATTGACAATCGTGACAAGTTTGACACCTCAAACATTTGTTTTAGCAACAGTTTGCAATTTTGTAAGGCTGCATACATAAGTCTTTGTTGAAAAGAACATAATGCTTCTGTCCTCGCTAGCAAGCTGCATGTGGGGGGAGAGCCACATTCCAGGCCTTCCTATCTCCTAGTTTCTATTTGGGTCCTGGGGGTCAACTCGCTCGCCAGGACTCTACAGGGCTCGAGAAGGGGGGCCGCAAAGAAGAACATAATTCAAGCAATTTAATGTTCGTTCTGAGTATTTTCACTGTGTTTTCGGGACACACTGGCACCTGTGGGCTGATTAGGATGCCTCGTTGCCCCCGTTCAAGGATAGCGTGCGGGAGGAGACCGGGTATTTCTATCAGGGTTGCTACGTTATGTTTCAGCATATTTCCCTTGGCCTTGCATTGCACACTGGTAAAGCAGAATATCATGTCAGCGAAGCATTTAGAACAGAAAGCAATAGGCAAACATTAGAGAAAACAAGATGGCGATTTCTGTCACCTTAAAATGGCCGCACTTCGGTCAAGCTTATGATTATGTATTACTAACACTAAGAGCATGAGACGGTTGGTCTTTGGCCACCATAGTACATTTCCCCATGATCAAGGGGTGTCTGTTTTTCTGGATCGACACAAGGAGTGTTCTTCTGGCCCTTCCCCTGTATTCTTCCCCCGCTCCTGTGCTAGCCTCCAATACTTGTGACAGGGCTCTGTAAAAAGTGAGTGATTGTAGCTGTAAAACGCTCACTGGGATATCTGCATACCTACATTTACCACTGCCGCTATCCACCAATATTTGAATGGTGTCATGTTCTAGGTCGTCTAGGGGTGTTGGATGTAAATACAAACCTTGTTGTTGGAGGTGGTAATTCAAGTATATCTAGGAGTCCTGATTCTTGAGGTTCTGTCCTTGCTTAATTTTGTGTGGGATCATAAATTGTTGCACCTGTCCTGGGAAGGTGTTCTCCTCTCTCACTTGAACTTAAATCGCATAAGGTAGCAATTGAGTTGACCTGAATGTTTTTGCAGTGTTCTCAAAGCCCAGGGGGTAACCCCCGAGTCGTGACCAGGCTTTATAATTAATAAGGTCCTAATTGATTGCGAATCTGTTGAAATGTCACTAACCAAATAAAAGGAAAAGGAACATCTCGCACAACCTAACAATTATGTTCTATGCTTTTGTCACCAATGGCCGGTCAAGTGGCACAGCGAGGAGAGCGCTCACTTTGACATCAGTGCAGAGCCTGCGAACGCAGGTTCGAATCCTGGCAGCGCCAAACTCAGCGTTTCATCCTTCCGAGGTCGATAAATGAGCACCACACACCGTGGGTAATAATAAGCAGCGCTCAGATACCTGAGGGTTCGTAGCGCTATATAAATGCCAAATTATTAATGGACATTTTTAGCATACACCTGCTAGGCAGGAGATGTTTGGAATGTGGGGTTTCCAGACCTACTTCCAATTTATCAATTGACTTAAATGTGGGAATGGTCTTATCTTTTGGGAGTTTCCTGAATAATGCTTTGCTGACGAAGCTTCTTCTATTATTCAGACATACTCTGGTCCTCCTCATTTATCTGAATGGGGAATAGCAACTGCTCACCCTTTTTCTGAATGTCGGTCAGGCTTTGAGTTTGTTTTTCATTTTCCATTCTTATGGAACTCAGGTTTTCTTCTGATTTTGGATTAGTATACAAGTTCAGAGTATTCACTCCCAGTGTGGAATGCCACTTAAAACTGGGAGGAAGGTCGATTTTGAAGAAATTTGAAGAGTTCCCATCACCAGTTTTTTCTCCTACAGAGATGAAGGTGATGTCTGGGACCTGATTGATTTTGAAATGAAATTCCACTTTCTCAGATCGTTGTTCAATCAAATGGCATGTGCCATTCAAACTCATATAATTTGTGCTTTGTTTTAGTTTGATCGGCCGGGTAGTCTGGGTCCAGAGGACCTTGTTTGCTCAGTCAATCAGAGGTGATAACCTCCGAAGAAGGTTGTTCCCCACTAAATAAGGTATACCATCTGGAGTCACGACTATCAACGGGTGTTTGACCCTATGTCACTCAATTTCTATTTCCAGATCTGCAGTCCCTTTGATTAAAATATCATTCCCATCGAAGTTTTGGATTTGTCCGGAAATAGCTGTGAGGGGAATTTGGTGACTCTCCCCTGTTCCTGAATTTGGTTTGTCGAAGGCCTTTTTGGACTGGAGGGTGGCTTGGGATCCTGTATCCATCAGCTCTGATAATGCACAATGACCTTGTACCTTAATAGTCAAAGAAACACTGAAGGCTAGACAAATTTAACCCACCACATCCGAGAGCTGCGATGCTCTAACAGTGAAAGTTTCCTTCTCACCAATCGACACTATGACAATGCACCTTATCTACCGCCTTCCAGGCCCACTCCTGAACTTCCAAGCCGACATTCTACACCTCCTAGGCAACAACCTCAAACCAAGCACTAAAACCATACTCTTGGGAGACTTGAATCTTGGGTTCAATGACACAAAAGACAAACACAGCAAATCCTTTGCCAAAGCCCTTCTGGACCTACAATTCATCCAGTGAGTTGACTCTCCCACTCACACTAAAGGCTGCATACTAGACTGGTTAGTCGACCACAATTGTAGGGTAGATTTCAGCTCAAACACTCCACAGCTTTGGACCGATCACCACCTCATCCACTTCTACATCCCTACGAACGCAGCTATCTCTCAAAACCTTCCCATGCCAGCTGCCTTAGCTAGATCTAAAAAACTTCTTACTAAAGAGAGCATCTGCCCACTCCTAGAAGCCTCACCCATCTCTAATAACCCTCAAGAACTAGTCGAACATTACAATACTACAATTAAAGATGTCATCGATGCATTTGCTCTACTAGAGACTAAAAAAGCAAAAAAACTCTTCTATGCCAACTCATGGTTCAACCAAGACCTACAAAACCTAAAAACACTCAAAAGACAAGCTCTTAAAAAATGGCAATCTTCCCCCTCTGCCCCCCTATGGGATTCATACCTAAATATTGCTAAACAATACAAAAACGCCATAGCCAAAGCCAAAGCTGCCACATACAACACTAGAATTGACAATGCCCAATCACACTCAAAAGAACAATTCGCTCTCTTCAATTATCTAGTCACACCGCCCACGTCCAAACATCAAACGGTCAAAGACAAGAAATGGTGTAATGACATCCAGAAGGCTATGCTTGACAAAATAGACCACTCCAAAAGAAAATCAAAGCCAACTTTGACAATCTACCCAAGTCTCCTCACAAAAAGCGGACTGCCCCCACACTAACCTCCATACCGAACACCACAGCAACCTTCCACCACCATTCACCTTTAGAAAGGTTACCGCCCCGGAGGTCTTACTCATTATGAAACAAATAAAACCCTCACTCTGTAAAGCGGACATCTGTCCAGCAAATATAATCAAAGACTGCACTAGAGTCACTAGCGTCGTTCATTGCAACCTTTATCAATGCATCATTTGCCACTGGCTCAGTACCCTCCTCCCTCAAGGAAGCCTAGGTTTGCCCACTGCTAAAAAAGCCCTCCCTAGACCCAGACTCGCCCAAAAACTACAGGCCCATCACAACAGTGCCATTTTTGCTGAAAATCCTGGATAAGGCTGCCTATCTACAGATACAAGCCTACCTTGAATCCCACAACATCCTAGGCAAGAGACAGTCCGGCTTTCGCCCACGCCTAGGCACAGAGTCAGCGCTACTCGACCTAAAAAAACAACTCCTAAAAAACATGGATAAAGGCAAATGCGCTATCCTCCGACTCCTTGACCTGACTGCTGCGTTCGACCTAGTCGACCATAAAACTCTAAAGACACACCTCATCAATACAGCTAATTTCTCCACCGAGGCCATAACATGGATCTCATCCTTTCTGGAGGGCCGAGCCATGAGGGTCTACTCAGACCAAGCAGCAGCCACTCCCTCCCCCATCAACTGCGGAGTACCACAAGGCTCTTGCACCTCCCCTACACTATACAACTTATTCACACTCCCTCTATTCGACTTAGAAGAATTCGGCATAACGTTCACCAACTATGCCAACGATACACAAATTCTTCTCCCACTAACCGGTGATTATGAACAAGACCTAAAAACCTTACAAAACACATACGCCATCATCCAGGCCTGGATGGCAGCCAATGGCCTTTGTCTCAATGGAGACAAGACCGAGATCTTACTGGTAGGCCCTAAAGAATCCCTCAGCAAGCTAGATAACGAGCATAGCACCTTTATAATTGAGAACTTGGTAATCCCGGTCTCCTCTGCCGTAAAAACGCTGGGTGTTTACCTAGATTCTACCTTGTCCATGGATAGACATGTTAGCTACATCTCCTCCTCAGCAGCCCTAACAACCAAAATAATCAATGAGTAAAGCCTCACCTATACACTATAAACTGCCTCAACATCACTAGGGCCACCATAGGTGCCCAACTAGACTACTGCAACACCCTCCTACTAGGCACTTCGGCCAAAAACATCAATAGACTTCAAGTCACTCAGAATAACGCCTTGAGAGCAGCCCTCAACATCCCTAAGAGGGAACACATCTCCCTAGCAAGACAAAATGCCCATTGGCTCCCAGTCAAAGAGCGCATCCAGTTCAAGACTCTCACCATTACCCACAGATGCATATCCCAATCTCCCCCTCGCTACCTGACAGAACGTATACAACCAGTTCAGAAACTCAGACCCAAAAGGTACCTGTACGCTAACAAATTCACAGTCCCCAACTTCAATAGAGCCAAAGCTGGCGGCTCAAGCTTCGAAGTCCTAGCGCCAAAAGCCTGGAACTCCCTACCGCCCAAACTGAGAGCTGAATCATCCCTCATAGCCTTCAGAAAGGCACCAAAAACCACTTTATTTAAGTGATTCCTACTTAAAATATGAGTGCAATGTTAAAAATGTATGTAAGATACAACTGTACCATGCTCACTGTTCCCATGTAACCTCAGAACTTTTAGCTATGTCTGAAACTCTGGATCCATTCATTCCATGATACTCACCCATGTCAAGTAAACCTTCTTGTAACAGCGCCACGATGCCCGAGGGCAGCTGTGCGCTTTAAAAATGCAAAATAAATAAATAAATACCTTAACTGGAGCATAAAATCTTCCTTCTTTCTCCTCAAGGGGGCAAAGTAAATTTGAATTATGTGTCAGCTCAGCTGTCAACTTTTGTATTGATCTCCGACCTGTTGTGTTCTTAGGCAGTTTTCGGTGTCAGAGTTCATGAATCTGTAAAAAGGATTTTGCACCGAGAAACAGATGGAGTTGGGAGTCCCCTTCTTCTCCTGATTCTTTGCTGGCCCCCTTTTCCTGAAGACAGTCCCCAGATCTTTTCAAGGGGGAGGATACCTTTGTAATTCCAGTATTATCAGGATTACATTGTTGGGGCTTACGAATTTCTTGCCCTGGGTCGGTCTCCATACTTACCCTTTCAAAATCAAGGTCTTTTGTGACCCATTATTCTTTGGGATGGATCCCTTCGTCCCTGAAAGAGAAGCTTTTCTTACCTGAATCCTCCAGTGATTCTTCTCTTTCAAAGGGGATGATCCGGAGTTCCTCCGCAAAGTGGGTTCTCTTTCTCTTTCTCCTAATTACCCTCTCGTTCTTTAGGTTTCAGCTTTTCGGGGGTAGAAGATTCATATTCAGGCTCAGAGGTTTCCAGGGGTTTTGTTCCCGTAGGAAAGGAAGCTTCCTCTAGGACATGGCATCTCCACTCCACCCGGACCCCCTCCTCAGGAACCTGTTGGTTTTCGAACTTTTCTCTCAGTCATTTCCTCCCGGGGCATCAGACCGGGTGCTGGGTTGTTCTGGGCAGTAGGTTTCAGTTGAGGGTTTGGTTGAGCGCTCAGCATGCATCCCAGATCGTTGGTCAGTTGCTGGACCTGTTGCTCCAGTTGGAAAACTTTTTCTGAGTTGTAGGCAGGTCTCTGGTCATACCTCTGCTGCTCCTGGAAAGAGAATCTGTCTTTTCTCCCGAAGTAGCTTGGGTATTGAATGTTTCCTCCACAATTTTCCATCCTAGGTCTCCCTTCTCCTGGGTTCAGGGATCTATTGCCCTGGAAGGGGGGAGAGAGAGGAGGATTACTCTGGAAATTCTGGTTTAGAGGTGGAGTAATACTTCTCTCCAGAGGCAAGCTTGGGGGGAAGTTTCCTGGGGCAGTACTTACCTGATTGGAGCCCCTACCCCCATTTATGCCAGGGGAGTATATGCATATTCTGGTATGGGTTTGTACTTTTGTATCTTGGGCTTACATACGTGGCAAGGTCAGAATGGTCATTTGTCTGGTATCCTGCCTGGCTCCCATTCAATTGGGATTGGTCCGAGGGTCTCATCTGCCTTTCATTCTGCTTGCTGGCAGAAGGAGTATTTTTATGCCCCCCCCGTCTCCAGGTCCAATGGAGGGGCATGTTTCACCTCTGCCACCTGTCATCAGCTTTGAGGGAGATAACCACTCTATGCCTATATAAATGTATTCTTCTATGATAGTGACTTTCCCTGAATCGTTCTGCTAGTGGTTCTATCGCTAGCATGAATCGCAACAGTGATAAAGGACAGCCCTGTTGCGTGCCCCTCTCCAGTACAATGGTCGGTGTGAGTTGTCCATTCACTGTTATTTTTGCTGTTGGAAGCGAGTACAGCAGAGACACCATTGAGATAAATGATTACCCCATCCCCTACGGAGTACTGTAAACAACAAGGGCCATTCTACCGAGTCTAATGCCTTGGTGGGGCCCAACAGGGCTGCTACTATCGATTCCGGCTGTACTGCCCCCATCAGCCAACCATCCTTTGTATGCCGTGGGAAGTCGAGCACCCTGGCACAAAGTCTGCTTGATCTGCCTTTACCAATTTCTGCATTGTAGGTGCTAACCTTGATGCTAGTATCTTAGCTAGGATTTTTTTTTATCTAGGTTGATGAGTGGAATGGGTCTACATGATGCGCATTTTTTGGGGGTTTCATCCGGCTTGAGGAGCACCATCACCACTGCCTCTCGGAGAGACTCTGGCACCATCCGTCTTGCAGGCTCCGATGGAACATCTGTAATAGATACGGGGCGAGGTTCCCAGCGTAGTGTTTGTAGAACTCTGCTGTAAACCCATCAGGTCCGGGGGATTTTCCCAGATGGGAGGAACCTTAAAGCTTCCTTGACCTCCTCCAAGGATGCTGGGCTCCCCAGCCATTCCCTCTCCTCCTGGTTGCACCAGTACAAGGCTACCTGGTCCGATAAGTGTCTACTTTTTGCTGGGAGACCTGAATGTGAGAGGAGTATAATGGACCTTAGAATCAGCAGAATTCACATATTATCTCTACGTCTGCCAACTTTACCACCCCTTTAGGGTCATAAATAAGGAGCCCACAAGAGCTAAGGGGAACCAGCTAGACTGGGTCATAGCACAAAACATGGAGGTACAGGTGGTTGAGACTTCACCATGCATTTGGTCCGACCACTTAAAAGTCATTTTTTAGATAAAAATGAGTCACCCTCACAAACAAACTATCAACACTCAAGAAAGAGTCCTAAGTAGGAATTTTAAGAACATAGGGCCAGCACAATTGGAACAGTGCATGAAAAAGATACAGGATAATTTCCAGGAAGGTGACTCTTGTGAAGACATGTTACTGAAATACTCTACGTGGTACGGGAGCTAGTGGAGCAGCTGGCACCCTTAAAGTCGAGGTTAGTAAGAAGGGACAGTAACCATCAGAAATGGTTCAATAGTGAGTTAACCAAACTCAATAAAGAGAAAAGAGGTATGAAAAATAAGTGGCTCAAACATCCCACCCAAGCCAACAAAGAACAATGGAAGTGCACCAAAAACGTTATAAAATCGGAATCAGGGAGGCCAGAAAAACTACTATAACGAGCTAATCACATCAGCATCCAATTCTTCCAGCAAACTGTTCGATATCCTAAAATCCATTGAAAAGCCTAAAGTCTTGTCTACACCATTCTCCCCCACGCAGGAAGATTGTGAGAACGTGTAAAAGGCATTTGCTCTCAAAATTCAAAAGGTCAGAGATACCATTATATCAGCCAGGGAAACCCCCAATAGAGACATACCAACTCCTGTTGGGGATCATCGTCAGCTAACTTCCAATTCCATCCTATCTCAGAAGAAGAGATGGTCAACGTGCTTGCAGCAATGAAGCCTACATCATGTTCTGAGAACTTAATCCCCCCGAGGATAATACTGGACAATAAGGAGATCTTTACACCAGTACTAAACAACATAGCAAATGCTTAATTTAGAGAAGGCATTGCACCCAAGAGCAGTAAAGCAGTCACCCTCACGCGCCTCATGAAGAAGCCAGGGTTAGATCCCAAAGATCCTGGGAATTTGCGTGCCATCACGAACTGCAATTTCCTGTTGAACGTCGTGGATAAAATCACAACGGCACAATTACAGAGGCACGTGGAAGCCAACCTCATACTGCATGAACAACAATCTGGCTTTTGTACCGCACATAGTACGGAGACAGCCATGTTGGACTTGCAGACCCACATGCTTAGTCTACTAGATAAAGACAAGACAGGGCTCCTAGTGCTCTTGGATCTGAACACAGCATTTGACCTAGTAGACCAGTAACTGCTCCAACTGGTCTAGAAAAAGTGGCTGACTGCTCCAAGGAAGCATCCACATGGCTGACGTCCTTCGTGGCCGATAGAGAGGCAAAAATCCACTGGGGGGGTCAAATTCTCCAAGGCAGCACCCATAAGATATGGGGGGGTCCTGCAAGGGGCTAGTCTATCCCCTCTCCGTTTCAACCTGTACATGAGATGTCTCTGTGAGGTACTGGAAGGTTTCGAAGCGGTTTTTACAAACTACACCGACAATACCCAGTTGGTCGTCGAGCTAGGTGCCGATTATCAGGAGGATACTGCTAAAATCTCGACACTCTATAACATCATTGAGAATTGGATGGAGAGCAATTTGATGTGCCTTAATCATAAAAAAGACTGAGATGATGATTTATGGCACCCGTCAAGTCCGAGCCAAATTAGGGCCTGAGTATGAGGCCTTCTGCATCAAGGATACCCGTATCCAGGTATTAGGGCAGGTAAACACCATTGGGCTTGTAATTGAAGCCTCTACTGGAGCAGAGGTGCAGGTTCACTACCTGCATACGCACAACTCTTACCATCTCCGTCTCCTTAGAGCCATTCGTCCCTTCTTGAGCGAGAAGAACAGCTCCACGATCGCAAGTGCAACAATTCTGTCCTGTTTAGATTAAGGAAACTCTCTCATGCTCGGGGCTAGCAAGAACTGCCTTGAGAAATGCCAGGTCATAAAGAACAATGCAGTTCATATAATCAAATGAAAAAGGAAAAATGAACACATCTCCTTGGACAGGAAAGCAGGGCATTGGTTAACGATCGAAGATAGGATCAAATTCAAATCCCTGACCCTTGTGCATAGGTGCCTGTATGGTACTGCACCCGAATATCTAAAGAAAAATATCACACAATACATTCCCAATCGACCCCTCAGATCAGAGGCACAAGGCAGGATTACAGTGCCCCCACACAGATGAGCAACCAGTTCGGGTAGGGCTTTCCTCGTACTGGCAGCTAAGGAATGGAATAACCTACCCGCAGCCATTCGACTGGAACCAAGCCAAATGACTTTCAGAAAGAGCCTAAAAACATACATATTCAAATAAAGAATCCTATATAGCAGGATGATGAGTCAGTTCAGGTCAGGTTGTTGAATGTCGATGTATGTTGTATTCATGTTTTATGTTATGCGCCCTGATGCCTGCAGGCTTTCGGTACTTTATAAGCACATAAATAAATAAATGAATAAACTGATGCGCTACATGCAAATTGTATTACCACTACAGGGACATTTTTTGCTGAGTTTCTATTTCATTTGCAAATACAATAATTTCATTGTTGTTTTGTAATAGTGTATGCATGGCTATAGAGCAGGTTTTTAATGATTTTAAGTGTAGCCTGATGAAATGACAATGACTGACAATCACTCACCCATGAGCAAGGTCCTTCTGCCGCTGACCATTTATAGTAACATTTAACACACTGGGCTTCATTATAATTTTGCCGGTACGGTAACAACGGTACCGGTAAAATTGGTGGTACCATTGTTACCAGACCGGCAAACTACGAGTTCTGTTCGCGGGTGCCTTTTCGGCCGCCACGTCAGACCTGGCGGGTGGTCTGGGACCCACGAGCAGAGCATGTCCGATGCACCGGTACCATTCTGAATGGTGCTAGTGCATCCAACCTCCCCATTCCCAATGGGGAGCATTTTTTTACGGTGCCGCAAATGGGCAATACCGGGTCCGGCGGGGCCGTAATGACCCAGTAATTGCCCATTCGCGGGCGCCAGAAAAAAAATGATACCGGTGCCTCTTATACCTGCACGGATACCGCAGGTATTGTAATGAGCCCCAATGTCTCTAAGTTAAGGTTTAATGGGCGTTTAAAGTAGACTTTGCATACTCACCCATGCCCCAGATAAGGTTTTTGACTTTGGGGTATTTTATACACTGTCCACAATTAGTTTGTAGATATAATTGTAAGTGTGAAAATCATTTGCATCAGCAAGAGTGTAAAAAGTATCCGACAGGCAACCAGAACAATACTTCATTTGAAAATGAATAGAACACATAACCAAAACAGTTGTGTAGCAAAAATTACTGGCTTCACACAAGTTATTGCATTTGTACAACATGTTCTCCTGCACATTTATGTGTATGAACACACAACATAGATGCAATTTTCAAAATAACACAACACAGGAACTCAAACTTTAGTGCAATCCAAGCAAGCACTCGCTGAAAATGCAGTATTTGTTTGTTTAAAAGATACTTTCTAATTGGAATGAAGTTTTCAATGCATGCATAATGCTCCTCTTCATGAAAGTTGCCAATACACCGTCTCTCACATCCACTCACGCTGCATTCTCCACACATGCACCCACCTTTAACATTCACACCCATTCACTCACCCCTCACTCACCCTCTCTCATAGTCACTCGCATTACATTCTACACACAGGCATGGGCACCCACCCAGAACATTCACAGTCATATTGATACCCATTCACACACCTGTCACTCATTCATACACCTTTCACATTCACTCACACTGCATTCTACACACAGACACTGACCCAGAACATTCATATCATATCATATCATATCATATCATATCATATCATATCATATCATATATCATATCATATCATATCATATCATATCATATCATATCATATAATTTGTTTTTATTTATTTATTTTTTCATTTGTTACAAGCCCAGACCATGGGGTATCACAGCGTGGTTACAGACAGTTTAGAAATTGGTCATACAATTGTACAGTGTGCATAAAATATTTACAACAAAACAGAAGATTATACAGTACACTCATAAACATTATTTACAGTTAGACCAGGTTTTTAGCAGTTTTTTAAAGCCGGGTAGAAAGGTCTCTTTTTTTATAGTGATAGGGAGGGAGTTCCAGTGTTTGGGTGCTAAAACCTGGAAGCTGCCATTCCCCGCTCTGGATTTTTTTTTTTAATATGTTTATTTTAAACCATGGCAAGTTGACAATAATACAACAATCTTCTATATAGACCGAACCTTAAATGACAAACCCCTTCCATCCTCCTCCCACGTTCGCCTGTTAGAGTCGACATTTAGTTAGTCCATGTTCTCTGCGCCCAATTCAGCTGGTATTCCCCCTGGAGGGATGTCCCCATCACCCAAGGCCCACCTGGCATTGCGAGGCTTGTAGGTTAGGGCTGGAAATTTTCAGTCATAGTCTAAAAACGGGGCCCAGATGTTCTGAAAGCGGTGAAGAGACCCTGCCCTTGAGGCTGTTATTTCTTCCGCAATCAATATGTCCCATATTTTCTCCCACCAATTGAACATAAGGGGGCCGTCTACAGATTTCCAAGAGCGGGTGATCGCTATTTTCCCTGCCATAAGGCATTGAGTTAGCAGTTTGGCTTTGCTTCCGGAACGTGGATAGATTCCTAGGATCGGGGTCCCCAGGAGGATGGGCTGTGGCTCTAGTGGGAGCGCTGTCTGGGTGATCTGTTCAATGGTAGCTAAACATAGTCTCCAGAACTGTTGGACTCTAGGGCATGCCCACCACTTGTGGAAGAAGGAGCCTGGCAGGCCACACTATCTCCAACAGGTGGGGTCAAGAGCTTGATTCATGTGGTGGAGCCTCAGGTGGGAATAGTACCAGCGTAGTAATATTTTGTAAGCGCATTCTCTATTGGTGACACATAGGGATGATGTATGCGTTCAGGTCCATATGTCCACCCAGGGCTGATCCTCGATAGGGTGGCCCAAGTCTGCTTCCCAGTGAGCCATGGATAAAGTTTTTGAGACCAGAAAAAATCTCCTAGGAAGTGTTTGTATAAGGTGGAGGTCCTTCCTCAGGACAGAAGGTCACTGAGAGTCAGTTCAAGGGGTGTGAGATTGCGGGTGGCCTCCTGAAGAGTCAGAGGGTGAGAGCACCAATGGCGTAGTTGGATGTAGGAAAATCTGTCCCTCTCCTGCAGCTGAAAAGATTCTTTACATTGTTCAAAGGTGCGAGGTAAGCCTCCCACAAATAGTTGACCCAGGGTTTCGAGGCCTCCTGCGATCGAGTTCTTAAAGTTCTGGGGACTCGTTCCAAGTGAGAAGGCTGGGTTGGGGAAAACCGGCGATAGCGGGCCTAGCCCTCTCAGGATTTTCTTGCATCTCAGGGCCCAGTCCCAGGTGTTAATAGTGTGTTTAGTAGCCAACAGAAGTCCTTCCCATTGTCTCTGCAAGGGGGGGTGGAATGTATGGGAGAAACCATAGGGGGAGAGGTAAGCGTGATTGTTCCAATTCAACCCATCTAGTACGGTTGGAGATTACCTGCCATGCTTCAACATGCGCCAGTTGTGCTGCCGCCTGATAGGCCTGGAGGTTAGGGACTCCCAGTCCAACCAGTCTTGCGTTACCCAGCATTACCCTATGGGGGATCCTAGCTTTCTTCCCTCTCCAGATGAATTGGAGCATTTTGCTCTGCAGATTGCGGAGGGCTGGAGCTGGGATTGCAACATCTCTCCAGTATCTCTCCAGGACTGAAATCTCTTCACTGGCTCCCAGTGGCTGCGAGGATTAAGTTCAAAACCCTCTGCATTGTCCACAAGGCCTTCTGGGGCCTGGGGCCTAAATACCTTCAACTCTCTCTTCCTAAATATCTTCCTTCACGAGCCCTTCGCTCATCCATCTCTAACTCCCTCATGGTCAGCCGCTTCTCGAAGCAACGTGCTGGGGGTAGATCTCTCTCCGCAGCAGGGGCCTCCCTCTGGAACAGCCTGCCTGCCTCCCTGAAACTTGAGGAGAACCATCTCCGGTTCCGGAAGCACCTCAAAACCTTCCTCTTCGCTTCTGCCTTCTCTCTCCCTCTCCCCTGCTAAACCTGCTTAACTCCCCACTGAATTCTGCACTTAACCTGCATCTGGGCCACTCTCAGCGACCTCGGTCCAGGGCCCAGCCACTCTCCACTTGCACTGCCCCCCTGGCTCCCCCTGCACTGTGGAACTGTCACTGTATCCCTACAGCCCCCTACCCAGCACTTGCTCTGCACTTACCTCGCACTTGCCACCAGCTGGCCCTTTTTATTTATTATTTATCATTTATTATTTTATTACGCCACTTACCTTGTACTGCACTTTTCCCCCCACCTCCTCCCCCTGCACTTTCTCCTTTTCCCCTTACCTCTGCACTTGCGCGATCTGAATGACACCTGGCCTAGTAGGATCGCTTGTCCGTCTTCCCCTTGTTTCCCTCCCTCCCTGCCTCGTCGCGCCTTGAAACACTTGTGTATAGGCGCGTTACAAATACCATATCATATCATATCATAACAGGGAGAGATGAACAGACGTATACAAATCTGGGCAGGTGGTTCATTTTACAAGCTGTTATACATCCCATCAGTAAGATTTCCTGGGACGTCCAGCGCTTTAGGTCGCCTTCTAGTTCTTTGAAGAGGGGGTGGAAGTTTATGGGATATGTGTCCCTTGGATTTGCAGACACTCAGAACCCCAGGTAGGAGATTGCCTTTGTTTTCCAACAGATGGGACATGTCCGGGCTAAGGACTCTCGTTCAGCCGAGGACAGGCCTATCCTCAGGGCTACTGATTTATCAAAGTTAATGGAAAAGCCAGTGACCCTGCCATAGCGATTTAATTCAGAAAGGGCCTGCCTTAATGAGGAGTGGGGTTCCGAGATGGTGAGTAGGATATAGGGCAATTTTATGTTGAGAAGGACCCACCTGGGGGCCCTGGATGTGGTCATTCAGGCTAACCTTCTGGGCGAAGGGTTCCATGATTAGTGCGAATAGGAGCGGGGATAGAGGGCAGCCCTGTCTGGTCCCACAGGTTAGGAGAATTGGGGCGGAGAGGGAGCCATTAATCCTAAGGAGGGTCTTTGGCATCTTATCGGTGACTAACACCATCACTCGGAACGCTGGTCCGAACCCCTAATCTTCCAGGGTAAGAATCATAAAGGACCAATCGACTCGGTCAATCGCCTCGGTGGCCTCCAGGGCCATCAATACTAAGCTCTGAGAACTCCGGGAAGCGAGATCCACCAGGTTTAGGGCCCTGCGAATATTGTCACCAGCATACTATTTTTAATAAAGCCAACTTGATCGGGGTGGATTATGTCAGGCAAAATGTGTGCTAGGCGATTTGCCAGAATCTTAGAGTAAATGTTGGCGTCTATATTCAGGAGGGCTATTGGTCTGTAGGAAGCGGGGTCCCTCGGGTCTTTTACTGGTTTGGGTAAGAGGAGAGGGATAGATTCCTGCATAGAGGGAGTCACGGTTCCTGTATCCTTAAAGGAACTGAATAGTGCCACCAGGGGGGCCATCAGCTGGGGCCTAAAGATTTTATAGAATCTGGGGAATATCCATCAGGGCCTGGGGCTCAGGGTTTGAGAGACTTAATGGCTTCCTCGACCTCCTCACCTGCAATCGGCACATCCAGGTTACCATGGCCTAAGTCTTGTAGCTGGGGGAGTGCCGCTTCCTGTAGGTATTCCTTTTGTTCATTCCGGTTTCGTGGTGGTGCGGTCATCACTTGAGCCAAGTGGTCCGCTGCCAGCCGTTGCTTATCTGATTCCGCTTAGTGTATTATGCCTTGTGGGTCTCGAAGCCCAATGATGCTGTTGCTCCTCTTGGCTTGAGCCAGTTTGGCTACTAGCAGTTTGTTTGCCTTATTATTCTTCACGTAATAGAATTGCTTGGCTTTAGTCAAAAGCTGAGCCGTGAACTCAGCGTAGTGGGCCTCGAGTTTCTTCCGTGCATTGCGGATGGCTCGGTGCATTTTAGGGGACCAGCCCTTCCTCTTATGAGTCTCTTCCGCCTTCCTGAGTTCCTCCTCGAGGAGCAGGCATGTCTGTCGTCTCCCCTTGTGAAATGCTGCTCCTTGTACGATTAGTTCTCCCCAAATCACTGCTTTTAGGTCGTCCCAGGTGTTTGCGGGGGAGGTGTCTTTGCTGGGATTTTCTCTGGAGAAGTTTTTAATTGCCATCGTGATCCTGTCTCATAACGACATTTCGTTAAGGATCGGGTCATATAAGGTCCATCTATGCTGGGTGTTAAGTATTGGTTCGTGTGCTCAGATTTCTAGAGTTACTGCAGCGTGGTCAGACAAGATCCTTGATCCTATAGATATGTCTTTGGCGTACATAAGAACCTTGGGGGACGTTAGGAGGAGGTCAATCCTTGAGAAATTTCTGTGAACATAGGAATAGAAGGAGAAGTCCCTCTCAGCAGGATGAAGCACCCGTCACGAGTACACCACCACCAGGGATCTGAACAGATGCAGCAAGCTAAGGGCGAGAGTGAAGTCCCCACGAGATCGGGGGTGGGATAGGTCTTTCGTGGGGTCTGGAACCCCGTTAAAGTCCCCTCCAATTATAGTCTGGCCTTCTACAAAGGAAGAGAGGGAAGAGCCCAGAGCTTCATAGAAAGCGGCTTGACCAGTGTTGGGGGCATAGACTGAAATAAGCGTATATAGCTGCCCTAGCAGCTTTTACAGCCACATATCGACCTTCTGGACAGGTTTTCTTTTCCAGGACCTGAGGGTTCAGTCCCTTCCTGAAGAGGATTGGCGTGTCCCCTTTCTGGAGCCGCTTGTGGCAAAGAGTTGCAGTGAATAGTGTCAGGACCGAAGTCGCCCATGGTCTGGTGGCAATAAGTGAGTTTCTTTCAGCAGTGCTACGGCTGCATCATCATCCTGAAGTTTTTGCAGAATAGACTTACGCTTAGCGGGAGAGTTTAGACCTCTAACATTGAGGGTGAAAAATGTCAAGGTCCGGTGTTCTCGGGTTTCTTCTGGAGTCCCCATGGGATCTGACAGGGGGGGTGGGGTGGATGTGAGTCAGCCATCATTTCAAGGGGGTGTTAGGCATGTGTCATCCTGCTCTTGGGGTTTTAACTCAGGCCCCCAATGGGAGGCCGGAACTTTAACTGGCGGGGGGTAGCGGTTGTGAGTGCGCACCGCTGAGGGCCAACTGGGCCCAAAAGGGACCTCCAGCCATGTAGGCTGGGGCCCGGAGTAAGAATTGTGTAACATTCCAAGGACTCATAGGTGGAATGTTCCTTGGAGATGGGCATGGGTCATGAAGGGGAGCCCGCTGCATCGTTCGTAGCTGATCCTTTATCCTTTTACAGGATCGGCAACGTCTCAATGGGGAGAAAGAGGTTTCCAATGAAGAGGGGGGCTGGGTTCTGCTCTTTTAAGGCCGTAGTGTCATGGAGCCCGGACCGGAATGGTTCATCTTTTCCTGCTGTTCCTCTGCACCCTCGACCAGGATGCCCGCCTGGGTTTCGGTGAGGAGCTCGGTCCTCTGTCTGCCACATCCTCTGGGGTTAGCAATACCGTTTCTCCGGGTGTGGTCGGGAGCACGATCTTTTCGGCATCTTCAAGGTGAGAGAACTGTAGGGCAGTCAGGAAGCGCCATCTGTATCAAATCTGGTGGTCTTGGAGGAAGAGGGTTAGAGGTTTGAGGGATTTCCTCTTCTGAAGTGTGAGGAGAGAGAGGTCTTGATAGATCTGGAGGGGGGATCCCTGGAAGGATAGTTCATCCCGGGAACGGCTGATGGCTGAGATAGCCTCCTTCTTGGTAAAGAAGTGCACCCTGGTTATTGCGTCCGGGGGAGTCCGATTTCACCCCTCGACACGGGTGCAGCCTGTGGGTGCGGTCTAAAAGGAGTTGGGGTTTGTCCAGCTGTGGGAGTAGAGATTGGAAGAAGTCTCCCACATATTTCCCCAGGTGTTTGTCTGGGACTGAGGCTGGGAGCCCTTAGATTTGAAGGTTGTTGCGCCGGGCCCTGTTTTCAAGATCCTCCTGCTTGATTTTGAGGATTTCAAACTTATCTCGCATGGTTCTGATTGAGCGTTGGATTTCCCCTAAAGTGGCTGTCTGGTCTTGGGAGTGATCTTCAACCTCCCCCAGCCTCTGCTCCACCTCCGTCACCCTCTGGTCAGTGTGTTCCAGCTTTGTGGTAAGCTCGGTCATGCACGACCTGAATTCCGATTTGATGTCTGCCATAAAAGCCAGTATGTCATCCTTTGTAGCTAGGGCTCCTTTATCCTTCAGAGATTTGTGCAGTGTGAGCTTGGGTGGCTCATTTTTCTTCCCCTTGTCTGCCAACATTAGCATTGTGGAAATGTCTGAGTTCTTACCAGATTTTAGTTGCTTAGCCATGGCTCCTGCCAAAGCCCAGGATGGGTAATGCCGCTGTTACCACGCGTAGGGTAGATGTGGGGTAGGCGAGGTTGCTGTGTAGTGTGCTGCCGTCAGTCAGGTCGAGGGTCTAACATTGTGGGTGGTCTTTTTGGTGGGTGCTTCTGCAACCGTGGGCGCCACCTATGCGGCAAGGAAGAGGGGGTCCCCCCAGTTATGTGTGGAGGTGGTGTTTGCTCCCTTGCTCCTTAGTTTCGCTGAAGAGGGGGGATAGAGGGAGAACCGTGGGCCGGGGCGCCCCTGGAGATGAGTGGAGAAATAGGAAAGTGGTATCAAGCTGGGGCCTGGAGGAAGTAGGGGGGGGGAGCTACCCTAGCAGGCACTCTCTGCGGAAAATGGTTGTGCTACCCTAATTCTGGTATGGAGACAGGCTGTGAGAGAGGCCTTGATGTTGTTACGGTGATTCCACTTTATTTGAGGCCAAGATAGGCTAAGGGCTCCTACAGTTATGCTTTCCATGCTGGGGGGGAAGAGAGCGGGTGAGTCGCTCTGTGCGAGGCACGGTGCGTTCTTGATTCCAGCTGCCAACCAGGGTATATTTTGTATTGGGAGCAGAATGCTTCCCGTGGTCCTCAGCTGCTCCGGTGCTCCGACCCCCTCTCGCTGAGTGCTGCCGCCGGAGCGAAGGAGAGCACTCCCCACTTTGGACCGTTGTGGGGAGGAGCCTGCAAGCCCCGGATAACTGTGCCCAGGGAGGACGCTTGGCCTTGGCGGGCCACTGGGAAGTGCCGTGCAGGGCAGATGGAGTTGTCGGGGGGACCGCCTCCTCACCAATGTTCGCCTGGGAGTGGAAGATTGAGCAGGGGGGGACCACTGGGCTCAGCACGGGCGTGCCTCTGGTTTAAATCCGGTGCCAGCGTGAGTCTCGCCAGCTCCGCCTGCCATCTTGAATGAGGTGGGCCGGGGACTCCCGGGATCCGCCGGCCGTAGAGTAGCTTCTCGGGCATGCAAACTCTGTTTCTTGATCTCAGCGGATGCCGCAGCGGTTCCGGCACCTTAATCAGGGTTTCATGTTAATTTTAGAGCGCTGGGACGTTGCCAAATCCGCTGCACAGGGAGTCCTTCACAGAGCCCATGAAGGAAGCATCCGCATAGCTGGCACTCCAGGCCACGCCCCCGAAAAATCCCTGCTCTGGAATTTGTATACCGGCGGGGATACACTAATAGTAAATTATTGTTAGATCTTAGAGTTCTAGTGGGTTCTTTTTTCTGAAGCGCGTTGTTCAGGTAGATAGGGCTATCATATCATATCATATCATATCATATCATACACACAAAGACACGCACACACACACACACACACACACACACAAACAATCATATCCATACCATTCACCCACCGGTCACTCACCCATGCACCTCTCACATTCACTCACACTGAATTCTCCACATGAGCACCCAGAACATTTATCCACACACATTGCATTCCCAATCACACGACAGGCACGCTCACCACCCATAAATGCATGCACCATTTACATGCATGCATAAACATACCTACATACATCCATAACATGCTTACATAAACAATCACAACTGATACGCACTCCCTCACACATACACATTTCTTTTAAAAAAAGCTTTCCTTACCTGTTCTGTACGACCAATGCTCCTCCCACTCTCCAGGCCTTCATCACAAGTGAGGCACACAGACAGCAAGCAGGAACCCTGCCTCTTGTGTGAAATGCCATTAAGTGAGCCGGAGCCGGCGGAGCATTGCAACAGCTGCAGTAGCCCTGGCCCAGCCCTCACCCAGACTTAAATTCAGGGTGAGGGCTGGAATGGCCCCCACTCCTGGACCTGAATTTTAGGGCCGCCCTTACGCCAGTGACTGTGCTGCCAAAACATCTGACGTGATTTTTAAAAGTTGCTGATTCACTAGTCACACAAACAAGGAGTGTTTTTCTCTGCCTTTCCCCTGTATTCCTCCCCTGCTCCTGTGCTAGCCTCCAATACCTGTGACAGGGCTCTGTAGAAAGTGAGTGATTGTAGCTGTAAAACACTCACTGGGATATCTGCATACCAACAACACTTTCCAAGCAAACATTTTTAAATTCTCACCATGATAATATGTGCAGTTTAAGAAAATGTCATAAATCTGCATGTACCCATTTATTTTGTAGTATATACAAGATTGTATGCAACATACTCTACCCTAATATTGTTGGGCAGGATTATACAAGTGCTCAACAAAACTGGTTTTGTATAGCAAAGTTATCATATCATTATCTCGGGAGGATAGTTCAGGGGCAACATGCTCGCCTTGGAAGCAAGACGACACAGAGCACCACAGGTTCGATCCCCGGGCTCACGCTTAGAAACCTCTGGGTATTAGGCGCATTATAAATAACTTATCAAATAAGCTCTCATATCATTTGTTAAGCTCTATGCCCAGTGGAACTCTGAAAACTTGGAAAGGATGCACATTGTGTGAAAAACATTCTAACTGTTTAAATATCCGTTGCCCTTATGCTATGTAAGAGTTTGCCAGGCAATGCTCCTACCCATTAACCCTTGCCGGTCAAGTAAATGATATTGCAATGTTGCTCTGATATGGATCGACAGCCTCTTGTATTGCTTGCAAGGTAGCTGGTGGGATTTTGTGTCCCACAGAGGTAGACTGTGTGGTTACAGTATTGGTTGAAGAAGATGAGGTGGAGGAAGACAGCCTACTACTTGCTAAGAAAGGAACAACCTTTCTGAGAGCTTTGCAGTGGTTGGATTTGGTGTGGCGGTGCATGGAGGTGGTGCCGTAGGAGTACTGTCCAGGTAGTCCGCGACTGAGTACAAAGTTGCACTTCACTTTGGTAGCTGTAGCCTTTAGTACATTCCCAACAGTGGTAAAGAACTGACACACCCATGATTCTCTCTGGGTGTTAGAGGTAGGTACTTCCTCTACCTCAACTTCTTGGTCCTCTTCATTGTCTTTGGAAGTACTACACTTTATTTGTTGTGTTGGTCCTCCAGCTGTTGGTAGTGGTGGCTCTTGGGGAGGAGCAGTTTTGCTGATATTATTCCAAGTATGTGCTTTACACTAGATTGTTAATGGACAATGAATAAGTATACGTGTATGAGCTCTGCAAGGGTACATTTTGAGCTTGAAAGTTCCTAGATTAGTAGAAAATGCAGTTCCGAACTGTCCTCAAAGAACAGACCGGGTTGCGAAGTGTGCATGCGTTCTTGGACATGTATTCATGCCACGCGCGAGCGCATGGTCAAGTGGCACTGTCTGGAAGGTCCGTGATGACGTCAGAAGTTCGCGGACGTTGACGGATGCAAAAAACAGTGGAAAAGCTGCAAAAAGTGTATAGAAGTGTTAAAAATGATGCTGGAAGGAGGGAAATGGCAGAGTTGTAAGGTAAAACTTTGTAAATTGGACAAAAGATTTGCTATATTGGGGTAACTATGATATTAGTAAGTTGTAGGAAAATAGCATGCACTGGTAAAAACTCATGAAATTCACTGAAAAAACGGTGTTAAACGGGCGTTATGGTTACAAGTAAAACCAAAAAACCTCAGAAATTCACCAGTTATGGTAAGCTAAGCAACCATAACTCGCACCACCACCGTGCACTTCTAAGACCGTGCCCAAGTAGCCGAGCCAGTTATTTTTGGGCTTTCTTCCAAATCAAAGGACACTGAGGGGGTTTGCGCCAACCTGTTCTGCAATGGACATGGAAGCATTAATTCATACCCATGTAGCAAAGCTTGCAGAACTCTGTGCACTACAGAACAGGGCTCAAGTCTAGGGCACACGCGGGTGGACAAGTCTTCCCACTTTTTTCAGAGGGCACCTTGATATGAACATTTCTGGTGACGCCACATTCCATTTTTATGTTAATGAGACCCCACCCCACTTTCATTTTTTAGAACTTGACCCCTGCTGCAGAACCTATAAGTAGAGTGTAGGTTCTCGTTTAGAGACCACAACCCTGATCATGTCCAATCTGCATGGGTTATATCTGATATTGAACGACTGTAGGCTAGACACACTGCCCTTCAATGCTTCCAGAGAATGGCATCAAGGGACTTCGCCTGACCATAGGTGGGTGAACGTTCTCAAGCTTATTAATTGAGACATGAAATTCACTTCCACCAGGCCTCAGTCGCACAAGTCGCCCAACGCTCTGATCACTTTTTCATTTGGCTTTTCCGTCTGCGAGTTTGTATTCTCATTTTCTATTTTATTCTGTTTCAATTATACATATTTTCCAACAATTGGTGTCTAGTTGTTATGCGATGAAGCACAAAGGCATACCTAGCAATATGACCCTGGAACCTGAAGTGGGATCACATTACTGGATGTGCACATGGTCAGGTTTTAGATCTAATTGATTTGTTAGGACTCCTGGTAAGAAGCCATTACATCATCACATGGGATTTGCTTCCTGTTTGCCAGATTTATTTCAGGATTCTTCTGTCGTTCACTGCCAGATTCTGCAACTTGCAGTTCCCCAGATGTTTTGCACTAGGATTCTCATGATTCCCTCACTATTGACTATGAAGGCTGAGGTAGATACTGCTGTAATCCAAATAAATTGGGAGAACCAAAGGTTGCAGACAGCTATTTTAGTGTGTCATGTGACTGCCTACAGAGCAGAGTACTCTTGGCACAAGACAATTCGATTTTGTGTGATTTCTCTAAGGGGACATTGCTCTTGCATTTTCAGGTATGGAGGAAAATCAAAAACACTGCGAAATCGGGGTATGTACTGTAATTAATGGGAGCACATAGGTTCAAACGGTGTTTTTTCATTAGTAGCAAGCATTATGTTGTGGCTGCCGCCCCACTGTGGGACATATACACGTGTCGATTGATTAGTTAAGACCCCTGACGTCCAGTTTTGGTGCCATGTTTCTCATTCACTGGGTGCACATCAATGTTTCCTTTTGCCCACTCCATTCTTGAAATGGGAGTTTCCTTTGCAGTCACATGGTGTGTCGATTGACCCTGCTTTAAATATAGGGCATGCCCTTGTACCAATCTCCTTAAATCAAACTAAACATTCGAAATAACCAACTACGCTTTTGTTTTCCAGTGCGACATAAACAAGATCTGTTGCTATTCCCAACGGTGAGTGAAAGCAGAGCGTGACAAGACCTTTACGTTCAGGTTTGTTTGTGAACTTCGGGTTACGTGCCCCCTACAACCTAACATGCCAGTGGCTAGATTTTGACATCTACTGTCTGCAACTGATCTTTAAGGTGAATCATGTGCACTTCACAGGGGTAACCATGGCAGCCTGCAGAGATGCAAATAGTCTTAGGTCTCGGGTTACCTTGTTTGTCCTTCCACTGCTCAAAAACAAGAATAATCCCAACTAATTGAGAGGAAGGTCCTCTGTCTGTCACACCAGCGGTATTTGAGTTTTTGTTTTACAGCATGTTTACATTATACTTTGAAAACGTTATCGTTGTCCAAACTGTACAAACTTGGCTTGCAATTTCACACATGTATGTCTCTTTTTGAGGATTAGGCAGATTTTAAAATGAGTGCTAAATCATAACATGTGCCACGTATAGGCCTTGCTCGTAGAGCCAAACTCTGGGGGCGCAAGGGAGAAGAAGATAAAGATGGTAATGGCCATGGGAGGAAATTATGCCACAGTTTTGTAAAATGTAATTGCGAAAGAACTCAATGGAATGGTAAGTTATTAAAAATAAAGCTGGGTAACTTAGTACAGGCACACACATTGCAAGAAAATGCAAATAAATGCCAATGGGGGGTTCGGTGGCCGCTGCCAAATGAAACCTGTCAAATTGTGGACATCATACAATAGCAAAAGTAGAGAAAGTAATCAGCTACACCTAACTAATATCACAATGGCCCTCATTACGACCCTGGCGGAGAGGGGTTTACGCCAGCGTAATGCATGGCGTACCTCTCCGCCAGATTAGGACTTTCCGTAGCGCCATGGCGATTTTTACGCCCGGATTTTCCGGGCGTAAAAATCCATGGCGCTACGGGTCCCCTCGTTAATTACGCCACCGTATTCTACGGTGGCGTAATTAACGCCTTCCCCACTCCCATTATACCCTATGGGGCAAAAATGGGAATGGGGAAGGGTAAATGGGGATTGGGGACTTACCGTCCCGCCAAGGTCGGAATGGGGCGGTAAGTCCGCCAACCCCCATGGCGGAGTTGGCAGCTCTGCGCCATGGTCCATGGTGCAAATTGCACCATGGACCTCCGCCAGGGTCGTAATGAGGGCCAATATGTACATTTTATTAGTAATCATTAAGAAATATCATAAAAAACATACAGATGCTAAAACCTACTAAAATATAAAGTGCAAGTGACACAAAGCAAAATACTCACAATTGAATTGTGACAGTCCATCGCTAGCCTTTCAATAGACTAGAGCACAAATCCTGTTGGCACCTTGATATAACACATACAGGAAAAGGGAATTCTTAGTCAATGAAGACCCTAATACACATACCAGTAGATCTAATCACTGCTGTTATGCCTCTACATGTTTCAGTTCATTTAATTTCTTTAGAACTTTCTTCAGGAGGAAGTTTTTGATCGGTCACTTTCTCTTTGGCATTCAATTTGGCACTTTATCATTATAAAGTGCTCAAACCCAGTAGGTGCTGCTAGCATTTGGGTAAAAGTAGTACAAGGGAAGGCTGGGTATTATTCCGTCTTAAAACACAAGATGCACCCTTTGCAGATTCAGTTTCTGGAAGTCCGGTATTAATAACCAGAGTTTTATTCATAGAGTCTCTGGGGGTGTCGCAGTTAAGGCATATTCAATATCAATTCCTTCACTAGATTCAGCGGGGAATCACGCCGTCAAAGTGTAGGCTAACATCCAGCCAGGCTGCCTGCTGCTGCTGTGGGCTGCAGCTTTTCTGCCTATGGGGCTCCGGCCAGGGTCGTCGCCCACCACAGGGCTTCATGGCCCCTCCGAAGAGGCTGCTTTTCCGGCTGGCTGGATGTTAGCCTACACTTTGACGGCGTAATTGTTGGCCTAGAGCCCTAAAGAAGGGAAGTCGGTACCCGTCGATGGATCGTCTCAAGCCCAGCCAATCCTGAGCCACTGCGGCCGAAGCTGCAGCGTGAAAGTCCCTCATTAGCTAGGACTGCCCCGATACTCCGCCACGCTTTGGTGGTGGCTTACGCTGCCACCAATGCCCCCATACCTTAGGACAATACTCACCATAACAAACATAAACATTAAGACAATACTCACTATAACAATTGTCTGCAGCCAGCCCTTCTTAGTGCCATTTCTATAGCTGTCAAGAACACGTCATTGCCTTTGTCAGATAGGTGAACACCGCCTGCATGGAAATGGGAAGGCAGGGAGTTCAAGCAGCAATGTCCTACATAACCCAGGCCCTCTTCCCTTGTGAATTTCTCCACGCTTCTATTAAGATGCTTCCTGGATTTTCCCATGCCCGCCAAGGAAATGGCATCTCTCCAGACCTGTCTTTGCACCACCTCAGACCAAAAAATGGCAGTGCCCGGTAACTCCTGTACCACTATGTGCAACGCGACTTGTATCTGGGCTAGCAAGCGCCCCCGACCCAACTTGGCCAAATCGTTGCCTCCCCAAATGAATTTACATCATCCTTGGCGCCCGCCTCCACCGGAGTTGCCAGTGAATGGCGGGCACCAAAGTGTGCCACCTCATTCCATGTGTGCCCAACCATACACACTCAGTCCCCTTAAATCCTAGGTTGGGGCCAACCGTCCATTGCCTGGCCCTCCTTTCTGCCCGTGTCACAAATGAGTGGCCGAACAGCCACACTGCATCATCTGTGGGAAAAAATAAATGTCATAAGTCGGCCATAATAAACCCCCGGATCCACTTGACCAACCGCCTTGCACCTGGACCTGCGGGAGTGGTGCGTCATCTAATACTTTTCCGGGAATGCACCAGGCTGCCGGCATACATAGTCGATAACGGCCAGACTCCCACCTACCTAACTTCATGATAGCCCGGGGAGACATGCCTTGCTGGAAAGCCGTGGTAGCCGCACCTATCCTAAAGCTGGGAGTGGACCAGCCCTCCCCCTGGATGCCCAGGACCCCCAGGGACATAGCCAGAACCTTCCGGTATTGAAAAACAGAAAGTGAGGATGCGTCGGCGTGGATTAACAGGCGGCCAGCACTCGATGATCTGATCCCCAGGAAGAGTTTGAGGAGGTGAACCGGGCAACATTCCTTGAGAGGAGCCCCATGCAATTCAATGCTAAAACCTTTACCTTGCTGGTCTGTTTTGCTTCTCCTTAACTGGATTGTGACCCCTTCTCCCATGCCCTTCCAGAACAAAAAGACATCTCCCAAGGCAATGGCCCTCACCGATAAGTCATTCTTGGATGCGGAAACCAACTCACTAATCCTAAACGCCCTGAAAAAAGCCCATGCGAATGCTAGCCTGAATAGGGATATTTCATCCTCACTGAAGCACACGCTTGACAATGTGGATAACAACTTTACTAGTAACCCAAAGTCAATGGGCTTGCGCACATCCTTTTTCCTGAGCTCCGATCGGGCCCAGCCTTTCAGAGCAGTGCGCACCAAAAAACGTTTAGTGGGATCACTTTTACCCTCCAGTTTAAAATGGAAGGCTATCGCAGCTAGATGTGATGCTGCCCAGCTTTTTGACTTGCCTTCATTGTGTGCCCAAACCACAATTGTGCGTACCTGTTCCTCGGCATTGTGTTTGACGCTGTGCGAAACAGCAGTTACATTCCTGAACTTACCATAATTCTGCTGATATCTAAACCGGACGCCAGGTGTAAGCGAACGCTCACGTTACTCACAGAGCGCCCTGTCCACGCTACCAGCTGCCACCACTTCTTCCTGAACTGCGCTCCCTCCAGCCTGGCCACCGGGTGGGTCTTCCAAAAACGTCCACTGAAAGCGAGAAAGAGCGCCAGCAGCAATATTTGCAGTGCCCGGCACATGTCGACCTCTAAATTCAATATTGTTGTACATGCAGATCTTCACCCATTTCCGGAGCAAGCTCAACATAGCTAGACAAGATGCTGACTGTAAATTAATAGCCTGAACCACAGCCTTGTTATCTGACCAAAAGCGCACTCTCTTGTTGGTTAGCACTTTTGGCCACAACAACAGTGCGACCACGATGGGAAACATCTCCAAGACCATGATGTTTCTTGTCCTGCCCTTCTTGTGCCACTGTTGTGGCCATTTCTGGGCGCACCACTGTGGCCCTAAAATCACTCCAAAACCTTTGCTCCCTGCAGCATCTGAAAACATCTGCAGCTCGACACTGGTCTCCCAAGGAGTCCGCCAAATCTGCACCCCATTGAAGCCGTCCAGAAATTTGCACCACATCTTTAAGTCCGCCTTTATGGCAGCACTTAATCTAATATGGTGTTGTTTTTGCACTACACCTGCAGTCGCCCTAGCTATCCTGCGTGCAAAGGCCCTGCCTGCCGGGATAACTTTGGCTGCGAAATTAAGCTTCCCCAGGAGTTGCTGCATTTTTTCCAGGGTAGTCCTGTCTTTTACCAGATTATTTACAATCTCTGCCTTCAACCCTTTGACTTCATCAGGTAACCTACACGTCCCTTCAACTGTATCTATTTCAATGCCAAGGAAAGTCAGGACCCTACACGGTCCCTCTGTTTTACCTGGAGCTAGAGGAACCCCCATCTCATTCATCAAACGCTGGAAAGCAGACATGGCAAGCGCACATTCACTGGACCCATCCCTCCCTGAGAATAGAAAGTCATCCAAGTAATGCACAATTGCCCCTCGTTGCTCTTACCTGCACGCAGTCCACTCTAAAAACGTGCTGAATATTTCAAAAAACGAACAAGACACCGAGCAACCCATGGGCATACATTTATGAACATAAAAGCCACCTTTCCAAGGAAAACCTGGCAAGTGAAAGCTGGCCGGGTTCACCGGTAGTAAGTGGAATGCAGACTCTATGTCAACTTTGGCAAGCAAAGCCCCCTTGCCCATGTTTGCCACCACCACCATGGCCTGAACAAAGGAGGCATAATGCACAGAGCATTGTTCCGGGCTCAACCAGTCATTCACCGACTCGCCCTTTGGATAGGAAAGATGGTGAATGAGCCTGAACTTACCAGGTTCTTTCTTGGGTGCTATGCCTAGAGGTGACACAATGAAGTTGGGGAGGGGGGCCCTCAAAAGGTCCAGAAATTCTGCCCAATTTTAGTTCCTTGCTGATCCATAGCCGAAAGTAAGTTCCTCGATAACCGGCAGGTCCCTTGTAAGGAATGACAAATCCTTCTGTGAAACCTTGAAAAAGAAACTCCCTCTCCTGCCGTTTGGGGTAATAATTCAGGTGTTCCACTAAACTGGGCAAATTGACTGGGGAGTGTCCCTTGTTCTTTAAATCCATGCTCTGTTTCACTGCAAAGGTTACCGGGGGAGGCAAAATGGGCACTGGGCACTTACTGTCCTTTACTTCTGACACTCGTGATTGTACCTGCACTTGGGTCCCCAAGTGCAGTTACCTTTGTTGAAGAACCGCCATGTGTTGTTGCCTGTCTTCCGTTCTTCTTGAGTTCTGCTTGCATTTGAGCTTGTCGCTTCGGAATCTTGTCCGCCCTGGGGGCCATTGCGACTGGGGCGACCCCTTCCCCTCTGGTCTTTCTTACCATACCAAATTTTCTTACCACCTTTATACAAATCAGCCCAGCCAATACTGGTCCTTTGCTTACCTCCCATGTAAGTGACCCAACCATCCATCTCTTTCTGGTCACATGTCATCCCCGGGCAATTCTCCATCATCAGCCTAAACTTCCTGTCATAATCAAGCCACCCTGTACACCCATACTGCTTGGCCTCCCCACAATTGATTCCCTATATTTTACCAAACCCGGCCTGTGCTCTGGATTCTTTTCCATCACTATCACCGACATTATAGCGAACGCTTTTTCACAGTTAGCGATGTTCTCCTCTGGATGATACTGTCTGTGCCTCTTATTGATTTCCGCTGCACTTAAAGTTAAGTTGGGGCCAGCATCCTCTACAGCCAAGAGGCTAAATATGTCGAAATATTTACCAGCCCATACCTGTAGTTTCACGTCCTGGGGGATGTGTCAGGCTAAAGAGGACCTGCCAGGTAGTAAGGAGGCAACCGTCACCGGCTGATTTGTTCCTGAAGCTGGTGTGGGCATGGAAAGAACCGCTCCCGCAGTACTGCTGCTCGGGACCAGGGGTGGTGCAGGGGGGGGGTCGGGAGCAGAAGTTGGGGGGTGTACCATTGTTTATACTAGGACCCTCCCAAACACTCCTTGTCACCGGCTGGATGTCTACCCTCAAGGGTGGAGCCTCACCTCACCTGACCATCAACAACATTTCCTCCAAAATCATACCAAACCTTTCATTACCCATTATGCCCCCTCCTGGGGATACAACGGCTGGATTTGCAATTGGAATTTGTACCAGGGCTGGAGCTAGAGCCACTGATTGCATGCAGTCACCTGCATTATAATAGACTGTGGGGCTGTAGACACTGGCCCAACTTGTGCTAGTTCGCTGGCAACTTGTGGTGCCACCATCTGAACCTCCTCTATCGTTTTCTTACCCTTCTGCTGGCGCTTCCTTTTGGTGGGTAGCGGCTTTGGGGTAATCACACTCAGGGGTGGGGTGTCCACCAGAGGGGGTGGAAAAATCTGAGCATCTACCACCAAGGGCTGGGGGGCGGTAGCTGGTCGCCTTTCAGAACTTTCTTAGCCCATCCCTTCCCTTCACTGCGCATTTTTTCCTGGATTAAATCTCATATCGCTACTTCATCCTCATCCTCGCTTGAACCCGGGGTGTTGGGCAACTCGTCAATGGTGTGAAACAGGTCCTGTGAGTCTTCCACAGACATCCTAGACTAAAGATGGGAAAGATTGAAAATTAATACCTTTAGTGTTTTACAGTGCAGTGCTGGGCTGAGAAAACCGCCTACCTAATGCCCATTTACGGAAATGACCTAACCTTAACGGGCAAACATTGGCCTGTACCTTACCAATTCTCTTCTTTTTTGCGCAGAAAGCTACAATCCTTTTCTAAAGCTTGGTTCTTTGCCAGACCTGTATTTGGACAAAAATAATGTCATTAAAACAAATTGCATTCTCTAACATGCGTTGTCCACTGATGCCTGATTATTCTGTAGTTGGTGCAACCTTTAGTGTGCTCAGCTCACCTATACCAGGCATCCACAGCATGCACAGTTCACAAAGGTGGGAAATTCACTATCACTTGCCGGTCCTAGCTATTACTGACTGTGCAACAAGCTGTACTCAAAGCAGGAGCATTAAAATTCATTCTATGCGGCAAATTAAATATACCCATGGGATTTTGAATACTACATAAGCCCTACTGGCAAATCCGTGACCTACTCTTAAACCCGAATTCTTTGCCATAAGCTGCCTTTTTTAATTTGGCGCGGCAGCCCCACCATGCCCCACAGCATCCAGACATGAGCAGCATCCGGACATGCACATTCTTACCAGATCACGGCCGGTAATTTGCTGGACGTGGTGCATCTGCCCAGTGGTGTGAAAAATCTAAAAAGGGGCCGGGGGTCCACGGCTTGGAACCGCAGAGAAGATACAGCACAATATAATTAAAATTCCATTTCCACTCTCCCTGACAAGTAGCGACTGAGGCCCCACAGGTGGCACCGCGGCGCCAAAAACCATAATCCAATGTGACCACGGCCTGACACGAAGCAACTAATGTTAGGCCTGCGACCCGACCGTTTTACAATAAACACCCTATTTTAATCTGGCAACAATAAGCCATGAACACTGTACAATGGCGTGGAGGCCCGGCCTACAGTTAAGTGTATTCCCAAGAAACCATGCCCAATGATCAAAAACACAAAAGTACCCGCTCAAATTCGTCACCATAAGCGCGGCGGTCATAACGATGTGCATTTTTCCCCATCGCGCGGCGGCCCTGAAAAAACCTATCTACAAACTATGCTGTATAAACTTACTCTATAATTCTAGCGTACACATGACTAGACACTGATTAAGCTAGACGCGGATACGGCAGCCACCCCAAAACAGTCACATACAAATAGCGTGGCACTCAAGTACACGTGGCGCGGCGGCCATCCTAAACACTGGAAAACATTTTTTGCCTGATCCATTACACGTGGCGCGACAGCCACCCCGAACAGTGGAAAACATGTTGCGCTGTATCAATCACACGTGGCACAGCGGCCACCCTAAACAGTGAAAACCATGTTGCACACAATTCCATCCCATGTGGCGCGGCGGCCACCCTAAACAGTGAACAACATATTGGACACGAATCAGTCACACATGGCGCGGCGGCCACCCTACACAGTTTGAAAACATGCTGCGTGGGCTTCGATTACACGTAGCGTGGAAGGCCCCAAAAACTGTTAACCCATTTTGCGGGAATCGATTATGCGTGGCGGGGCAGCCACCAAACAGTAAAAAAAACATGTTGTTGCTGCATGCAATTATACTTAGCGCGGGGGCCACCCAAAGTAATTCAAAAACGTAAAGCTAAATCACAACGTTGAGCCCTTACGTACACATGGCATGGCGGCCATCCAAAATTGTTCACCTTGTGGCGCAAAATTACAGGTAAAACGAGTACAAGAAATGCACCAAATGCGCTACAAATACCCGTGTGTTGGTGGCCCCCCTTTATGGAAACTATAAGATCGGTCTGCTCGAGCTAGCATGGCGGCCAGCAAGCAGACCCCCCCCCACCAGGTGCTGAAGCGCCCCTGATACTTACCAAACCTCCTAGCAACGGCAACTGGACCACGCGACGAACAGATGCGTGATCAAAAGACACGGCGGAAGCTGCTGGTCAAAGAGACTGATTGTCCGCAGCTCTGCCTTATAAGCATCCCCCGGGAACCCGACCGGAAGTCAGGCCCAGGGGGACGCCTCTTCCACCTACAAAGAGGAGGAAGAGTAGAGGCTGGCCCAGCCCCCAGAAAGGGGGTGGCCAGAGGGGACAGCCCGCTATGTAGGCTGTCCCTCTAGCGCCCCCTTCGGGGGCCGGTCAGCCTCTGGCATGACAGTGCCATAGTGAATGGGCACAAACACACGGTAGGTGTCTCCCCCTGGTCCACATGAGTTCATCCAACCTGCCAGCAGGCAAAAGTGCACTGCTGCTGGTGAAGACAGCACCAGCTCTACATGAACCCAGCCAATAGAGGTGAGGAGGGGAGCTCTGAACTGCATGAAGGGATCATAGGCCCCATCACACACAATGGGCTCACTGGGACAGTCATTTATAAACCAGGCCTCATCACATAAAGTCTCATGCAGAGGAGACTTCCCTTAAGGAGAGCCACTGCACCACTGTGAAGTACCTACAGAGAAAAAGAAAACAAAAGGGGAACAACGAAGCATAGTGAAAGGATCAAACCATGGCCAATATGTCTGAAGGCGAAATACCGGCCCTGGTGCCTGCCCGCCCATCGGAAGTGTTCCAGGTTGCACAAGGGGATGTCCTTCCTTGGCAACTGTCCACAGTGTTTGACCTCACTGATACCAGTAGCCTGGGCCTGCGGCTGGAACGCTGGGCAAAGTACTTCAAAGGGTACATAAGGCCAATGGGCCCCATGGACGATGAGCGCAAAAAGAACATACTGACCCTGGAAGTAGGCGCATCAGTACCCGACATCCTATATGAATTAGTAGATGAAGAAAAGGCCACTGTTCAGGAGATTCAAGAAGCACTCGCCACATACTTTTGCCCATGCCAACGTGGACTACGAGAGACACATATTTCATACACCATGCAGGAGAGAGGTGAAACACTGGCCAATTTTGTTATGCAACTCCTCATCTACATTAAACACTGTACATTTTACTGCTATTCGAACGAGGAAGCACTGTGCTCTCAAGACATAGCAGGATGTTAGTACCCCAAATTCAGGAAGAAACTGCTCCAAAAACAACGGTCCCTCGATGAGATCCTGGCCATGGCACGGACTTACTCAGCCATTTTGCAGCAAGTTGTCAACATGGGCAGGGTGAAGGTGTCCTCATTGAACAGGAGGGACCAGGGGTCAGTAAAGAAGCTAACTCTGACATCTCAAGACAACACCACGAGCACCAACATAACCTGTTTCTCGTGCGTATATGAATTTCCCCATGAGGGCACATGCCCTGCCCTGGGCCACAAATGTGCTGCCTGCGGAGGTGATGGTCATACAGGTCCCCAGACAGAAGAGACACCTACAGGACAAGATGAAATGTACCATATGTAGAAGTGAGATCCCATTCAGGGAGTGAATCCTCATCCTCATTGGATGACCAGAGGAAGAAGGGTTATGTGTGGGCACTGGTAAATGAGATCTCTAAGGAACACAGCCTCACGTTGCTCCTACAAGTCAACAACAACCCAACTGTATTTATGATAGATACTGGAGGTACAGTAAATGTCATGAGTGAGGAGGCATACAACCAGCTCCCACACCAACCCACACTCAGACCATCTACGGCAGACTTATTCTCATACGGCTCCAACACACCATTCCTGAGTAAGGGGATTTTTACGACTGTCTGTGCCCACAACTCTCACACTGCACGCATCCAGTTGCACGCAGAATCACGGAGATGATCTTCCTCAACAACAGGGTGACCATGTTCTCCAAGCTGGAACCCAATAGAGGTTACCACAAGCTGGAACTTGCCCCGCTATCATGCTACATCACCACATTTGTGACTCACATGGGATTATATTGCTATAAACGGCTACATTTTGAAATATCTTCAGCAGCAGAAAGTTTCCAAGAGGAGATCCACCAAGTCATCAAACATTTCCCAAATTGTCTTAATGACATCTTGGTATTTGGAAAAACTCTTCACGGACATGATGACACCCTGCACCGGGTTTGCATGGCGCTGGGGGCGGTTCCGGTGGCCGTCAACAAGGAAAAATGCAAGTTCAAAAAACGGACTCTGAAATGATTTGGTCACATATTCTCTGATCAGAGTATGCGCTCGGACCTGGACAAGGTGGTGGCACTGAAAGGGGCTCCACGTCCAATGAATGTGTCTGACCTGTGATAATTCTTGCATCTCACAAATTACTGCTCCCCTTATCTTGAGAACTGTGCTACGGTGAGCGCCTTACTCCACGAGCTGACTAGAGATAACCAAGAGTTCATCTGTTCGCCAGAGTGCAAATCCAGCTTTGAGACCATTCGAGATAACATTGTATCTGCCACAGATATGGCATATTTCCGCTTGTCTAAAGAAATGGAGGTGACAGTCGATGCAAGCCTGCTGGGCCATGGCACAGTGCTGGCACAATATGACCCCAAGACCCTTCACATCAAAAGGGTTGTGTCCTATGCCAGTCTCAGCCCAACGACCACTGAACAGAAGTACTAGCAAGCTGAGAAGGAGACCCTGGCGGTCGTCTGGGCCTGCAAGCACTTTCATCTTTTCCTCTTTGGGAAGGCTTTTACTGCTGCCATGGACCACCAGGTCCTTCTCACCATCTATGGGAATCCAAAGGCACGGATGCCACCACGTATTGTGAGGTGGGGCCTGCACCTCCAGGACTACAAGTTTACCATATACCACAGGCCATGGAAGGACAAGAATCCGATTGACTATCTATCGCGCCATCCTTCAGAGTAC
Source organism: Ambystoma mexicanum (assembly GCF_040938575.1). Classification (NCBI taxonomy): domain Eukaryota; kingdom Metazoa; phylum Chordata; class Amphibia; order Caudata; family Ambystomatidae; genus Ambystoma; species Ambystoma mexicanum. The sequence continues at coordinate 865,086,415 of NC_090928.1, forward strand.
CAACAACCAGAACATTCCATTGCAGACACCTACCTGCACTATGACATTCACCAGATGAAGCCGTTCCCCGAGGCGTGGAAGACGCTCCAGCAAGAATCTGCGTCCGATGTGGCCCTTGCCAGTGCATCGGCCAGGGAAAAATGAAGCACCAAGGACATGGCCAAACATCTTGATGCCGCATCTCAAGAGGATGTCAAAAACATGATGCTGATGCAGGAGGAACTCACAGTCACTGAAGACAATGTTGTCATGAAAGGGTGCAAGATTGTTCTACCCAAGTAGCTACGCCAGCAAGTCATAGATCTGGCACACAAGTGGCATCACAGGGTGCAGATAGTTTCATCGTGGCCGCGGCGGCCGTCATACCAGTTTTAGATCACATTCTGACCGCATATGGTATTCCAAAAGTCATCAAGTCGGATAATGGTTCGCCATTTACTAGCCTAAACCTTGCCAACTTCTCCGACTACATGGGGTTCAAGCACCAGAAAATAACCCCCCATTGGCCCAGGCCAATGGCATGGTTGAACGCTTCATGGGAAATATCAAGAGAGCGCTACAAGTCACTGATGTGTCTTGCAAGCCTTCTGAACAGACTCTGTACCAACTCCTCAGGGACTACCGCCAAACGCCTCACAGCAGCATGACAAATGCCCAGCAGAGGCTGCTCAGGAGATCACAGCTGCAGCCACGAACACTGAACCAGCGTGCATCTCAGCTTTAGCTACGAACCTGAAACTGCACTTCAGTTAAGCAGGCACACCAGTCTGCCGAGATAAATCACAAAGTGGTCAATTATCACAGACCCTGACACCGTTCTGTGATCTAAATGGAAGTGCCAGGTTCCCCGTACAAATATTTCAATTGGATGCATTAGACCATACACAGCTTGAAATGTGATGACAAGAAAATGTGCGCTAAGTACACTAAGTTCACATAAAAATCACTGCATGACCAGCCATGTGTTCCATGGAGATGTGCTCTTGGGAAGTGTTGTTGGTATTTTTCAATTGTGAGTCCTGTGCCGAGTAAATGCGCCTTTGCATATGGAAAGCCTATCCCTGTAGGAAGCTATACACACCCACCTCTCAGCAGCAGGCACAGTACTGGTGGAATCAAGTGTGTGTCTGCTGTATCCGGTGGAGGTTGGGTGTCGTGGGTGCTCACTGAATGCCCATCCTACAGCGGAGAGAAAAGGGATGTCAGACAGTAGAGCATGCATAGAGTATATAAAATGGTGAATGAAAGCCCAGTGCCCCTTACACCCATGCTGCTACAGAACGGCGAGGGCAGAGTTGGCTCCCCACACTCTTCCGGCTGTCCAGGAAGCACCATGGAGCACATTAGCACTACACATTTTATGAATAATTACAAAATAAACATCTTTTCCTCTCTCTTCCAGTGCTGAAAGGAAATGGCTGCTTTGGGGGAACAAACACATCCTGTACACCAAATCACATCCTACTGACATCACAAAACTGCACATCCAATCAGGTACTGCATACATCACAACACACTAGAACAACACCCTCAAATAAGTACATGGACATTTTCAGAGCCATTTTGGAACAAATCGTATTGTATCTATAACTGTAGCTTGCTTATTTTGAATACAAAATAAATAAATATATAGTACATAACTTAAAAGCTCTAGTACATTCATTATTTTTAAAGCATCAAACAGGTCAAATAACATTTTATAAACATTAATATAAGGTAGCCACCATTTTGGAAGAAAGAATAGCTGCCATATTCAGCACACAATACAAATGCAGGGAAAGAGTGCAAAGGTGGTGTGGTTATGGATGTGAATGGGCTGAAAATCATATATAAATTTGACTTAGACATGGGCATTAAATGGGTGGAAACATAGCCAAACAACACAATCCATACTCATATGTCATCTGCATTGAAAAGCATTAGAGACCCTCATTCAAAGCCCCTATTTGAATCGCTTATGTTAAAGCTCTTATTTTATTAGGTTGCTCTTTCAGCACCACCTAATAGCCAAAACTAACAAAACAGACATTTGAATAGTATGTGACAGAACTATTTGGTTGTGATGTGGAGCGTGGTTGCTTTGTCCGTTGCTAGTTTGTGGTGCATGTCCAGTTGCAATTCACCATACTGTGTGTAACACGGGATGGCGCTGCAGTTCTAGTGTCTTTGAGTTGTCACTGGGCAGTCAGAGGAGTGACCTGTAAGTGACTAGAAACTGTGGTCCCTGAATGTGTGGCATCATTTAGCCTAGCATCACATGATATGGCATGACAGGGAATACAATCTGGAGAAATAATGTTTTGCATGGAATACATGCAACCAACTGTGATGTTTTCAAACAGAAAATAGTTGTTCCCAGCTGTTATTGGGTGTTATTGTGTGTGTGCAAGGTATGGTAACAATAACTACATCAAAATCAATCTCCCTCCCATCCTAACCAACAACACATCTTGACACACAAGTCCAGCCATGAAACGACACAAGTTACACAATGGCACATACACCACCCGAGGACATGTGCCTCTCTAAACTTCAATAAACACCAAACTAACACACCATAGATACAACTACACAACTCTCTAAACTCATTAAACAGCACTCGGACAGACACCACAGACATCCACTAGTTTGCTGTTTTCCATCAAACAATTCACATGTTTTCCAAATACAAGATACAAGGTAACATTCCTTATTTTACTCGCTTATGTTTGTCTACCATTTGTTCTAGAGCTTAAAGTCAGTTAGTTCCAAGGAGAGAAAACAAGGATTTCTGCAGAAAAGCTCATTCAGCTATTCATTATTCTACTTCACTGTTTGAACAAGGAAGGCACTATTGGGACAGATGGCATCTAAATTACTGATTAATAACGCTTTTGTTTAGCTTCAAGGTTCTTCAGTGGAAGATGAACAATCCACATTAGCAGCTTCAACATTCTTATCTAAGTTAACATCATAAAGCATTACAAAGTTCATCTTGCTCTGTTGAAGCTGAAAACACAAGTTCTGAACATGGAACTGAAAGCAGGAGGCGATCAAAATGGTGGACAACTCAAAATGGCAGCAGAGTCAGCCTGTATTAGGTACATTCAATGCAATATTACAGTTTGATGCGAAATGTGCATAGGCCAACATTTACTATCAGGCGGTTTTCTAGAAAATACATTTTCACAAACCCTCCTTTTGGCCTAAGCCAAGAGCATTATTCAAACATTAGGGTCATCCGAAGAGCATCCTGAATCGCTATCCTCATAACCATTGATCGCCATGAATTCCTTCATGGTGACATCCTGCATTACCGAGGCATTAGTAACCTTTCCCAACATATGTGTGTTAGGTTCTAGTTTACCAACCGCTTGTGCACAGCTACCCCCTATCATGGAACACATGACAGGAAGACACTGTATCCAACAACAACAAAACAGTACAATGCCATGGATCACCATCAGAACTGCAAATATCTTCCAGCCCCAAATTAGTAACAGGTCCCAGAACCATGCGCCAACCCAGCAATCTGTCTTATTCAAAATGGCATGTGTGGCATTCATAATCATCAAGAGGGTGTTGTTATGATAACTCCCTCTATGTCGTAGGTCCCGAGGACCAAGAGTATGCAAATGCACATATGGTGGCGACATGGTAGATAAACTTGCTGTCGGCAATAGAGTATCAAGTGGACGCATATTTTCCAAATACCAAAATACGAGTGCCAATGTAATTACAATACAAGCTGTTATTTTGATCATTATCCATTTGGTCCTAGGGGACCATGGCCTTTGATGGACAGGCCTATTGTCAGCAAAACGGTCAATGTCATCTTTAGTATGAGCAGCCCCAAACACAGGTATAGTTTCTCATTGTCTGTCAAGAAGCCTCACTGTTAGGCTTTTTCTTTTCAGTTCATCCGTTGGTGGCACTTTATCACGTGGCCAATCTTGCTTGAAGGTAACTTTGCCGGACCCTGCCTCTTATCATATGCAGAAGAGGAATGGCGAGGGACTGGCTCAACATTGGTTACTTGTGGGTTTCTTGTGGGTGCAGAATCCTAGCCACACTTTCCTATTCTATTACATTAACGTAATGTCAAACCCTAAATCTAAATCCTGTTTCGTGGTTGCAGATTGTACCTTGAAACACCAGGTAAAGAATGGACAGTGCGTTGTTGCTCTCTGAAAAGGATAAAGAAGCAAAATTGGTAGATGGTGAAGAAGAAAATGAAGAAGAAGCTGTGGTCTCCCCAGGCCCCACAGGCACAGGAAGCAATTTTGTAGCACACCCGATCTCCTTGGTATTGATCAAAGCTGGCTCACTTGGATTGTTGGGATTAGCAATTTCCTTCTCATCCCCTTTATCATAAGTCGAAGGAAGAGAAACTCTTTTCACATGTGTCGCGTAAATCCAGTGTGGCTTGCCGTTCACTCGTACAGCTGTTTGCGTAGCCAAAAGAATCTGGTAGGGCCCCTTCCAGCGAAGTGCAAGACAGGTGCCCCTCTCAAAATCCTTCACCAAGACCCACTCACCAGGTCAGAGTCAGTGACCTGGACGCTTATATTTTACTGGGAGGGCTGCTCAAACCTGTTGGTGAATCAAATGCAAGTTTTGAGTCAACTAATCACAATAATCAGACAAAAGCAAATATTTGATGTCCCTCAATCAGTTTGCTCTCGGTGCATTCCATACATTGGCTGGTCTCCCTGTGACAATCTCGTAGGGGGAGAGCCCTGATCTTGACTGTGCAGTCATAATCTAACTGTTGACAAATCTTCCTAGCACATATGTGTGTTGGGCCATGAGCCATGGGGACTATAACAGTAACATAGGCTTTGGGCAGCATCCATCTCTGTTTCTTATTGTCCTCCCAACAACCCTCATTGTCTAGACTCGCTGGACCCTCAGCCCACTGTTTGATTTCTTCTAGAGTGGCTTCAGCCTAAATTTCTTTTACACTGCTAATCCCTTCCTCTATCATGCAAGTATCAGTGACCCATCTCGCTGAATCGAGCACATACATTTTAGAGTACAGATCAGTAGCGGTCTGTTTGGCTATCCTATCAGCAAAAGCTTTTCCTTTTCCTACATCGTCTGTCACTTTCTGGTGTGTGCCGCACTTCATTATTGCTAGTTGTGTAGGAAGTGCAAGTGCTGATAGCAACTGGACTATCAGAGTGCCATGTTGAATTTTTGTTCCATGTGATGTCAAGAATCCCCTCTCAGCCCATAGTCGGCCAAATTTATGAACCACCCTGAATGCATACTGGCTATCTGTATATATGGTTACACTATGGCCTTCAGACATTTCCCAAGCCCTAGTAAATAATCTCTGCAGTTTGCACAGAATTGTGCAGAATTAATTTGCTCTCTACAACAGTGTGTAGCGTGGTTATCGCATAAGCAGATGTGGATGTACCATCCGGTATCTTAAAACAGGAGCCATCACAAAATAGCTCCCCTTGTGGACTCTTTAAGGGTGTATCAGTTAAATCAACTCTGCCCTTGGTTTCTTGTTCTATAACATAAAGGCAATCATGTGACACCTTGTCACTGCAGTCTGTCTCTTGTAGAGAAGGCAATAGTTCAGCCGGATTCAATGAACAACATCTGTTAATTTGGATATGCGGAGCATATAGAAACAGCTCCTACCTTGTTAGTCGAACTGCTGTGAGATGTTGCGTCTGCGTTCTTTTTAATAGAACGTCTATGGAGTGGAGTACCATCATGGTTAAAGAGTGGCCTAAAACCATAGCCTCAGTTTGTTTTACAGATGCAGCAGCAGCAGCTACAGCTCTCAAACATCGTGGCAAAGCGCATGCAACAGGGTTTAACATGGAGGGAAAATAGCCGCACAGCCTATTTTTACTCCCACGTTCCTGTGGCAAAACAGCCAAAGCACACCCATCACGTTCATGCACATGCAAAACAAACCCTTTTCGTAATTTGGTGTGCCAAAAACTGGTGCTGAACAGAACGCAGCCGTAAGCAAATCAAAAGCGTTCTGGCAATCCATGTTCCACGGTAAAGGCAAAGAAATGTCCTTCTTTGTCAATGCCAACATAGGTTTTATCAACAACGAAAAATTTGGAATCCAATGTCTACACTGTGTCCATGAAGCCATGCCAATTAAAGCTCTGACCTCCTTCTGTGTATTTAGAACAGACATATCACAAATGGTTTGTATCCGTTCAGGTGTCAGCATTCTCCCCTCTTTTGACAGGAGATAGCCCAGATAGGCAACCTCCTGTCGACAATACTGAAATTTCTTCAACAAAGCCTTATGGCCATGCTCTGCTAAATGAATGAGCAGCAACACGGTGCCCTCCTTACAAGCATATTCAGAATCAGCAGATAGAAGTAGATTGTCTATGTATTGCAACAACATGCATTTGGAAGGCAATTCAAGCATATCAAGCTGTTCTTTTAACGCTCTACTGTAAATACTTGGACTCTCAGTGTATCCTTGTGGGATATGATATGATATGGCATTTGTAAAGCGCCTATACACAAGTGTTTCAAGGTGCGACGAGGCAGGGGGGGAAACAAGGGGAGACAGACAACGATCCTACTAGGCCAGGTGTTATTCAGATCATGCAAGTGCAAGGATAGAGGGGAAAGGGAGAAGTGCAAGGGGAAGGAAGAGGGGAAGTGCAGTACAGGGTTAATAGCATACAGGAAAATAACAAGAGCCAGCTCGTGGCAAGTGCGAGTAAGTGCAGACAAGTGCTGGGAAGGGGGGCTGTAGGGATACAGACACAGTCCCGTAGTGCAGGGGGTGCCAGGGAGGCAGTGCAGGGGAGAGTGGCTGGGCCAAGGAACGAGAACGGTGAGTGGCCCAGTTGCAGATTCAGTGCAGTTTCAGTAACTTTAGCAGGGGAGAGGGGGAGAGAAAGCGGAGGCGAAGAGGAAGGTTTTGAGGTGCTTCCGGAACCGGAGATGGTTCTCCTCAAGTTTCAGAGAGGCAGGAAGGCTGTTCCGAGGGAGGCCCCTGCAGCGGAGAGAGATCTCCCACCAACTCTTTGCTTGGAGAAACGGCTGACCCTGAGGGAGTTGGAGGCGGATGAGCGAAGAGCTCGAGAAGTAAGATATTTAGGAAGAGAGAGTTGAAGGTATTTTGGCCCAAGGCCCCAGAAGGCCTTGTGGACAATGCAGAGGGTTTTGAACTTGATCCTCACAATCACTGGGAGCCATTGTAGTGATTTCAGTCCTGGAGAGATACGGTCCCTGGGCTTGAGGCCAAGGACAAGTCTTGCATTCCTGTTCTGGATGAGTTGCAAAGGGCGGAGAGTAGAGGCAGGCAGATTTAGATAGAGGCTGTTACAGTAGTCCAGCTTCAAGAGGACCAGGGCTCTAGAGACAGTGAGCTTCTGGGGGAAGGAGAGGAAAGGAAGGATACCTCTGAGGAGGTGTAGCTGGTAGTGTGACTTCTTAGAGACGTCGGATATGTGAGGAGAGAAGTGGAGTCGAAGATGACCCCGAGGTTTTTTGCCTTGCAGGTAGGAACAGGAAGAGGGCCAAGGGAGGCCAGCCAAAGAGCTGCAGGGAAGGAGGGAGTGGGTGTGCTAATGAGTAGAATCTCAGTCTTACTGGCATTAAGGTAGAGGTCATTGGCGGCACACCAGTCCTGGATAGCAGAAAGACAGTCAGAGATGAGGGAAGGAGAAGAGGAGGCCGAGGGTAGCCTGAAAATGAGCTGGGTATCATCCGCATAGCACTGAAAGTTGGAGCAGAGAGCGAATATGTGGTGGGCGAGAAGTGCCAGATACTGGTTGAATATCCAGGGGGAGAGGTTAGATCCCTGGGGGACACGACAGGTAGAGAAAAGGATGTCAGAGAGGAAAGACCCCAGTTGGACCTGGGAGGGTCGACTGTAGAGGAAAGAGGTCAGCCACGCCAGAGCCTGACCAGTGATACCCAGGTTATCACAGAGACGGTTGAGCAGGATTGAATGGTTGACAGTATCAAAGGCAGAAGAGAGATCAAGCAGAATGAGAACACATGGAATTTTAGAGTCAAGGTTCGAGAGCAGGTCCTCACGGATGTTCAGGAGAGCAGTTTCTGTGCTTCTGGCAGCTCTGAAGCCAGACTGATGGTCATGAAGACTGCCAACAGATTCTGCATGGAGATTTATCTGGGAGATGGCCAGTTTCTCCAGGAGCTTGCCCAGGGGAACACGAGTGAACGTGAATGAGTGTCCCCCTAGGGTGAACGCGAACAAATATCTGCTGTCAACATGCACAGGAATACTAAAGAAAGCATTTTTCAAATCCACAACACTAAAATGTGTAGCCGTGGTTGGAATTATAGTCAGAATTGTGGTGACATCGGGCACAATCGGAAACTGTGGAGCAACCACCTTATTAATTGCATGCAAATCAATAATAAAATGGAAAGGAATCACGTTATCCCCTTTCTTGTAGACTGGTCAAATCAGGCTATTACACATGCTCCCTGCAAATTCTTCAATCACACCTCAGTGTATGAAATCTGAAACAATACTTTTCAAGGCCTGTTCACCTTCGACCGAAATCTTGTACTGCGGGATACGCGGTAATTTAACACCTGGTTTCAAAACAATTTTAACTGACTCAACCTGTAAAATTCCAAAGTCATTGTCATTAACTGCCCATAAACATGTGAGAACCTTATTTAATTCAGTTGGTAAAGGCATAGACAAAAATTGTGGACTGGAAGTTTGTTGGGGCGAAATCATTAAGTACACTCCATCTGGAGAACAGTAAATCACAGCATTCAATTTCTTGAAGAAATTCAATCCCAACAGGTTTTTGCCACAATTTGTCATCAACAGAAATGGACAAGAATCAGTGAATGGTCCCAGTGAAATTGGTACCGGCCGAGAGACCGGACTAACTACTGGCGTACCAAAGAACCCTACAGAAATGTTGCTCTGCCCTGACAGTGGAATATCTCGAACCCGCGTATGATCAATAGAACACTTCTGTGCCCATGTATCTTTTAAAAAGACATGCTCCCTATTCCACACCTTCATTTCAATGTAGGGCCCTTTCTGATCTATGGGAATAGGTATCGGTTCCAGACCCTGCTTCGGGCTGTCCTAGCTGAACAGTATATCTTCAGATATAAAATCCTCAGAAAAATAGGCATTCAAAGGATTATCAAAAATATTCCTACTATTAACATTCTGTTGCTGATTATCTTGTGGTTCTGCCTGTTGGTTCTGTGCAAACTGATTTCTACCAGGACCCTCTATCCCAGGACGGCCTCTGGATCGTCTACCCATGGTGCCATACGTGATATTCGATCTCTGCTGAAGGAACGGGCATTTGCTTGCCAATGACCCTCTTGTCTACAGTATGCACATTGGTTTATATGCACGGGACCCAGTTGTGCGCCACCCTGTGCGGTAAATTAGCCTCTAGACTGTGTAATCCCACCTTTAGCTCCTCTAGCTATTTGCTGCAATAACACCCTAGTTTTCAAGCCCTCCTTTTTCTTTTCCACCTTCTCCTTCTCCGTATTAACCCTGTTTTCATAAAACTGAGCCATGTGTAACGCTTCGGATTGATATTTCGCTTGCCATGCACTCTCAGAAGTCATGATCTGTAATTGGATTTCAGATCATTGGATTACAATCTAGGCACAAACTTGTCAACCAACCTTCCTGGCTCCATACTTAAATCTTGACCACTAAAATCCAAAAATACTTGCTAAAATCTGTTAAAATACTCTGTTGCATTCTCTGACATCCCTTACATGCAAGCTGTAAGCTTATCCCATATAATTCTCTTTTCAGGTACCAGAGTTTTTAATTTAGTCACTATTCTATCTGGCAACATCAGTATCACCTGTAGGGGTTTCTCGCCGGCTTTCCTTTCCCCATCTGCTTGTATTAAGGCATCCCATGTATCACCCATCCCTGCCTGATCATCTACAGTTAGTACTTCCATAAGTCAGCAGGAAGGATCATGTGAAACAACAAATCTATATCACCCAGCCTGAAAACGGACGAATGCAAGACAGATTATATTTCTTTGTAAAATTCTGTTGCATTCTTCCTAATATCTGGAGTTGATTGCTTAATGGTATTCACTTCCTGTCTAGAAAAAGGGACATGTTCAAACTGTGAGATATAATGTGCTGGAATAGTGGAGACAGCTGTTCCTGGTGCTGCATCAGCAGGAATCTCTACTTTCAGAACTTTGCCATATTGGAGGAAATACTGCTGCCGGTACAGACGGAACTATGGGAATGGCAACTGTTGGCACGGGTGCAGGTGCAGGAAGAGAAACAACAATGGGAGGGAGAGGAACATGAACGGGAGGCGGCACATAAGGAGGCGGTGCTGTTGAATCAGTTCTACGCTCATTCAATAATTTATTAATTAACTGGTCTGATGCATGCAAATCCTGAGAGGGATATATCTTTTGCATTTCTAGTTGGAAAGCCCTATCCATACCTCTAATGGATTCTGACTGTTTCTGCTGATCATGCAACAATGCTTTCTCAGCATTCGTCATGTGTCTATGTGCATGCTTTTCTCTACTTTTGATTCGCTGCATAAATTCCTTCCTCCAATCCCTAAATACTGCAGGCCTAGCCTTTTTTCTCAACAATACAGATTCCAAATGCTCTAAGCGGGCAATTTCAAAATGACCATAATCTGGTCACTGAAGCTCAGGAACATGTCTGGTCTGTCAGTGCCAAGTAGCATTAAATACAATAGCTCCCAGGCTGTGCTTAAAATACATTTAATAAGCCGGCGACCCTTCGGGTGGCGCCAGATGGCCATGTTTCAAAGAATATCTTTCCCTGCAGAAAAATACAGCAAAGCAGGATGACAATTTCCCAGACATAGTTCAATCACAATCTTACATGGTGACGTTTGTATTTGCAAACACAACACTTACAACCAAACAAATATCAGAACTTCCAAACAGACATCAATCGTCGTGGTTGGCGCATTCGTCAAACAAGCCCCAACACGGGTACCCTTGTTGTGATGCCGTCTAAACGCGGTCCAATGTCCAACGTCCAGGGATCAGGCATGCAGTACTGCAGAGGAATCACGTCTCACTTTGCAGGGTGCCCCGTCACTCTCCGATCTTGGTATGGTGGCCTCCTCTTCATCCAAGCGATGTGGCATCAATCCTGAGGGTCCGTATTCGGGCACCATCTGAAAGATTAAAAATATCAAGTTGTATTTATTAGCAAGTGGCCACTTGGTTCTCAACGCCACACAATGTGTGCAAGCAGACACTGTGAGATGAGAGACTACTGAACATTCCACAAGTTCCCATATTTATACAAATTCTTCAAGGCATTGGACACATCGTGGAGCCCCTCTTCATATAATACATAACCTAGGGTTTGTGACCTAACTACATAACTAATTCATATTTAAACATCATTGAATAGTTTGCTGTTTTCCATCAAACAATTCCCATGTTTTCCAAATACAAGACACAAGGTAACATTCCTCATTTTACTCACTGATATTTGTCTACCATTTGTTGTTGAGCTTAAAGTCAGTTAGTTCCAAGGAGAGAAAACAAGGATTTCTGCAGAAGAGCACGTTCAGCTATTCATTATTCTACTTTACTATTTGAACAAAGAAGGCACTGTTGGGACAGATAGCATCTTAATTACTGATTGGTACAGCTTTTGTTTAGCTTCAAGGTTCTTCAGTGCAAGATAAACAAACCACCTTAGCAGCTTCAATATTCTTATCTAGGTTAACATCATAAAGCAGCACAAAGTTCTTCTTGCTCTGTTGAAGCCGGAAACACAAGTTCTGAACATGGAACAGAAAGCAGGAGGTGATCAAAATGGTGGAAAACTCAAAATGGCGGCCTAGTCAGCCTGTTTCAGGGTCATTCAATGCAATATTACAGTGGGATGCAAATGTGCTTAGGCCAACATTTACTATCAGGCGGTATTATAGAAAATACATTTTCAGACCTTAAACCCAGTACTTACGCTCTCCAAAGTCTCCAGAGTTAACTCGAGACGGAGGCGGTTCCAGAGCGAAGGTCCTGCGCAAGCTGGTCAGTTCACTGGTTGGCCCAAGAACACCTCCGAAAAAGGCTCACTTGCAGGTTAAGGTGGAGGTGCCGGGAACAGTTGTTCCCACTATTCAAATGGAGCGAAGTGCCTTTGCAGAACTTCTAGTTTGATCAGATGCAGAGGGGTCCTGCAGGACAACAGTAGACTCAGGGTCCCAAACCTTCCAGTGGGTCACCAGCGGATCCCCAACTCGGCTTCTTTGTTTCAGGATGCTTGGATCCTATCCTAGGATCAGGGGGAACTAAAGAGATCAACCTGGAATGGGTATTTGGGCCCTTCTCTTGTCCAGAATCTCCTTTGCGTCAAAACGAAGAGGACCCAATGAGAGACCTGCTCACATACAGCCAATGCAGACGTGGACCAATCATGGACCACGGTGGTCTCAGTCATTCCCAGCACACCAGACTGCCTGGACAGTCCAGCCCACATCCTGGAGACACACACACACACACATAAGGCATGAATAAGCCAGTGAAAGCTTAGCGTTTCGTGGAAGAATGCATGACCAAATAAGGATTTACCCGGGTCTGCTCGACCTGGGGAAGGCATGGGGACAAGATGGCCAAAGGGCAGAACAAAGGACCTTGTGCAATGGCCATTTTGGGGCCAAGCCACTGTCCAGGGCCAAACGCGGTAAACGCGTTATGGATCAAAAGAAATGGTCAAAAATATGAGAAAAATAACAGCTGCCACAAGCTCTGTCTAAGGCACATCTGTACTTCTACTGAAAAATCCTTTGAGGGTGTCTAGGGCTTTGGGAAACACGTGGAAGTCCCCCGCGCACTATACTGTAAGGTAACTTGTGCACTGGTAAAATTTTTGCAACATTGGAAAGGACTAAGGGAAACAAAGTCTCCCTGTACTGACTGTCTTTAAGGGCATGTCGGTATCCCCATAACAAAGTGAGTGAAAACCCACATTGAGAGAACTGGGTGTCGGATATGCGGACGCTCTCTTGGTATGAGAAGACTCAGGCAATTCGACAACATCGCAAAACTGAGTACGAGGAGAGATGGGGGTCATTCAGTGATTTATTTGGATGAGGTGTAGGCTTTGGTTTATTGTGTGGATATTGAGGTTGGGAGGTTGGTAGGGGTATATATTTTGTCCTGTTGTTGTTTTTTGTGTTTTGTGTTGTCACGTCTTGCCATGAGATAGGTGGGTGGGGATGTTTTCGGATTTCCTTTTGAATAGCTGTTAATTTAGTAGTAATTTGCATTTTGTTGCACTGATGTATATGGAGTAATCTCTTGCTTGTTCCCATTCTGTTGTTACTCAGTTGTATTATTTTCTGTATAATTATTAAATAAAGTTGAAGAAAAAAAAAAAGAAAACCCACCTTAGTGTTGCAGAAGGCTGTGCTGCACTGGCAAAGGTCAGGCTTGGATGGTCAGACAACAGCAAAAAGTTGGGGGTACACAACTGGAGGGAAATTACACATAAATGGAAATCTTTCCTAACACTCGCCCCTCCCAGACCAAGGACAGGGAGAACTAATCGACTCCTGGATGAGCTTCTTGTTCAGATCGGTTAAACCTTCTGGACATCCCATCAGCATTGCTATGTTGAACACCTGGCCTGTTCTCAATGGTGAAGTCAAACCCTTGCAGGCTTATGGACCACCTGAACAAATTAGGATTCTCTCACTTTGTGTTCATCAGCCACTTTAATGGCTTATGGTCAGTTTGCACAGTAAAGTGGGTCCCATAGAGGTAGGGCCGCAGCTTCCTTAGGGCCCACACAACAGATAAACATTCTTTATCTACTGTGGACCATCTGAGCTCTCTGTCCTTAAGCTGGCTACTGATAAAACCAATAGGGTGTTCCTTAACCTTCTCAACTACTTGTGATAGGACAGCTCCTATCCCAGTGTCAGAGGTATCTGTCTGCACAATAAAAGGTCTTTGGTAATCAGGGGCCCTGAGAACAGGGGCCTGGCACAAGCAGTCTCTTAAGCCACTGAAGGCATTCTCACAATCCCTAGACCAAGAGACCTTTTTGGGTTTCTTTGGAGTTGTCAGAGCAGTCAGAAGGGCAGCTATGGTGCCATAGTCCATCAGTTTCTGTAATACACTGTGCATCCTAAAAAGGCTCTCACCTGGTTTTGTGTAGTGGGGTAGGCCGGTCTTGCACTGCTTGTACCTTACTGTGTAGAGGCTGTATCCTCTCTCCACCTAATTCATGTCCAAGGTAGACCACTGAACCTTGACCAATCTGGCACTTGCTGGCCTGTATAGTCAATTGGGCCTTTTGAAGAGTCTGCAACACAATTATGAGGTGTTTCACATGATCCTCCCAGGTAGCACTGGAAACTGCTATATCATCCAGATATGCAAGACAGAATTCATCCAACCTATTAAGGACATGATTCACAAGCCTCTGAAAAGTGGCAGGTGCAGTCTTCAACCCAAAAGGCTTTACCCTGAACTGGTAAAGATCCTCTGGTGTTGAGAAAGCTGTCTTCTCCTTGGCATGGTCTGCTAGGGCTATTTGCCAATACCCTGCAGTGAGGTCAAATGTGCTGAGGTACCTGGAGGCACCCAAAGTATCCACCAGCTCATCAATTCTAGGCAATGGGTGTGCATCTGTCTTGGTGACAGCATTCAGAGCCCTGGATTCCACACAGAACCTCAGCTCAGAAGTACCTGAGATACAGGAGAACCTCAACGCGCCCAACGAGATCTGCCAATGCCCACCTTCTAGAGATTCCTAGATTCAAACGAACCACAGCTGGTGGTTCCAGCTTCCCAGTCAAAGCAGCCCTAGCCTGGAATGCACTCCCTGCAGACATTAGAACTGAACAACCTTACCCCAAATTCAGACGTAACATGTTAAATTGGTTACGAATAAATGACCGCTAACACCCACCTGACCTCACTAGGACTGCACCTGGTACCTGCTCCCATTTATGCTCCATGTCTTTCCCGCTGCCTCATGGTAGCTCCGGCCTACGGTTCTACCACACTTACTGTACCTGTTACCCACTGTATTATTTGACTGTATTATGTTTTTCTGAGTCCTAGCACATAGTCCACGACGTTGGTGGTGATAGGGGGAGTAGGCATCTCCCACCCCTCCTCGACTATTGCTAAGGGTTCCCTTACAGGGTGACCAAAAAGAAGCTTGAAAGGGCAGAAGCCAACACCGTCCTGAGATACCTCTCTGTAGACAAACAACACGCATGGTAAGAGACGATCCAATTTTCTTCTTTGGGGCTCTTCTAGAGCCCCTATAATGCTTTTGAGAGTTCTATTAAACCTTGCAACTAGGCCATTGGTTTGGGGGTGATACGCAGAGGAAAACTTGTAAGTATCCCCACACTCTTTCCATCTGGCCTGCATATACTTGGACATAGATTTGCTGCCCCTATTAGACACAACTTCTTTAGGGAAGCCAACCCTAGTAAATATGCCAAGTAAAGCTTTTGCAAATGACTTGGCAGTCACAGTCTTCAATGGGATGGCCTCACGATACCTGGTGGCATGGTTCACCAGCACCAGGATAAACCTATTGCCTGAGGATGTTTGTGGGTCAAGGGGAACAGCAATGTCAATCCCTACCCTTTGAAATGGTACCCCCACAACTGGGAGGGGTACCAAAGGAGCTTGGATTGTTGTGCCACTTTTCCCAAATAACTGGCATGTGGTACAACTCCTGCAGTGATTATCTACTTGCACCTCCATCTTGGGCCAGTAGAAGTACATGGCTAACCTTTACTTGAATCTCTTGATGCCAAGGTGACTAGCAAGGGGAACTACATGTGCCAACTGCAAGAGGAAGGGTCTAACAGCAAGGGGAACCTTTGCAACCTCCTATGGTCTCCTTCTGTAGACTCTATGGGCTCACTGTAGAGGAGCCCACCTTCCCAATAAATCTTGTGCTTCCCTGGAGGTGCACCCTCAAGCTGGGAGCAGGCCTGTCTCCTTTAGACTTCTAAAAAATGGACACTCACATCTTCCTCATTAGGTTCAGGTGTGTGACCAACTACCTCCACCTCAGTGGTATGTGAGTTAGGGGGAACATTTTCTTCCCCTCTTCTGTCTTTTTTGACTCCTTTAGCCTTGGGTTCCCCCTTTGGCTTTAGCTTGGCTTTGGTCTTGGCCAATGCAGTCCTTTTTTGTGACCTTGTGCTTGGTCTCTCTGCTATGTCACCCACAAGACCTAAGATAATTCGCCAGCAGGACCTTACCTGGGACTTGCCTGTGAATTCTCACTGGAATCCTGACCATATTACCATTAATAGTACGATTTACAGGCATTAATCGAAACTTGAGAGGAGGGCCATGAGCTAACTTGGTGGGCATCAAAGGAGCTCGGGCAAGTTCCTCTGGATCTACCAAGGTAGAATCCACCACTGTTCTGCTGGCCCCACTATCCCTAAGGGTGGCAGTGTCAACTCCATTGATCAGCACACTGTCCTTAAAGTAGTGCTTGGTGTTATCTGGAAACCTAACATAAGCCTCTGAGACTATAGGTTTCCAGGAATCCAAGGAAACTAGGACTACCTCAGATTCTATCCCACTGGGGAAGGAGTCTGAGCAGAAGGATGCCCCTGTGATCTCTTCCTCCTCATAGGAGAGGAAGGCCAGACTCACACAGTGGACCCATAAGGTTTTGACCTTACATCTGGGGTCCCCCTTCACATGGCAATTTGCTCCACAAGCCACACAAGCTCCACTTGGTCTTGGGACATAGGGTGGCTTATTATATCCAGAGTTCTGCTTGGAAAGATAACGTCCACTACCCTGAACTTTCTCTTGGGACTTACCCTTAAATTTCTTTGTGCGGCTCTTTTGGGAAGGAAGTTTTATCAGATCCCCCACCTTCTTTATCTTTGGACTTTGTCCCCTTCTCCTGCTTATCAGAAGTTGTCTTGTCCATGTGGGACACTCTGTGTGACACCCATACATCTGCTGCCATGGCCAACGTCTTAGGATCCAACTCCTTTGAATCAGCCAAATGTTGCTTAAGCTCAGGGGAACAAGATGCAAAACTCTGTTCAAGCATGACTAATGAAATCATATGCTCAAAGGTGGAGAATGTATAGCCTTCAACCCAGCCAGTCAAGTCTTTTAAGGCATCAGTAACATAGGACACGCAAGTGTTACCTTCTTTCTTTTTTTACTCTCTAAACCTCTTCAGGTATTGGGCAGGAGTCGATCCAAACTTTAAGATGATAGTCTGCTACAATTTTGCAAGGTCTACTCTTTCAGCCTTTACCATCTCATAATAGCACGGCAGCCAGAATGGGGTAGTCGACTGAGCAACAATGCAATCTTGTCAGCATCCAAAACCTTTTGAACCTCACATGCATACTCAAATGCAGTCAACCAGTCCATAATGTCATTCTTCTCATCATACACACTGTGCAGATCCTTAGGAAACCTTGGATTAGAGGAGGAAGCAGACCCATGTCCAGATCCCTTGGATGAGCCATTTGAAACTTTAAGCTTGGCCTGTTCCAACTGGTGACCCCTGTCCGTCTGTTTTTCTGCCTGCTCCACATTCAGTTTAGCCATGTGGAATTCAAACTCCATCTGCTTAAACAGCAGCTCTTGCTTCTTGAATTCCAACATTGCATCAGCATCAGAGCTGGCAGAGGAAACTTGGGACAACGCATCATCTCTGTCATCATGGGCACCATGGACAATTGCAGTGACAGAACTGTGAGTTCTGTCAGTGAGAGCAGCCCCACCACCTTCTGCACTGTCATCTGATGTTATGGCATTGAGTTGCAACTCTTGCCACTCCATGATCCTTTAAATCATTTCAATCTTTGTACATTGAGCAGGCAAGCCTCTCTAAGTGCATAGCGTTCTCAATGTTTCTGACCAAGAAGCATTTAAGGTTATGTTTGTAACTGTTTCCATATTATAAGAGAGGTCGTTTAGCTTTTACAGTACTTAACTACTAAGGTCACTATGTGTCCTGAGTAAGTGTAATCTGAGGACCTTTACCAATATTCAACACCGGGTACCTTCGATCCTATCCCACCGCTGTACACCAATTTGTTAAGATGGATTTATGAACTCTGACCTGGTGGGCAGAGGTTCAGAAGGCCAGCCTAGTTTCTTGGAACAGGGTAAACTTCTGGACAAGCCAGCGCAATCAAGGTAGCAATGGCGGCGGTCAAGATTAGGTTTCAGGAGGGGTGAGGGTGATCGAAAGCCCACAATGAGCACACACAGCAAGGACACCACAAATTACTCTCAGTCAGGTGTATTTAAAAACAACATATACGTTTTTTAAAGCAGGTGAGGCAGTGAAGAATACGTTCCCACTATTTGAGGCGGGTCTCCCCAAGAGGGCAGAACAGACTCCAAGAATTGGGAATAGCTCGGTAGCACAGGCTACCTCCATAAAGGTGAGTGGCCCTCAGGGGACACTCGTGTGTAAAGATGGATGGATGCGCCAGTGGCGTTGTTAAGGGTTGCAAGTACTCACCGACCAAAGACGCACTCCAGACCAAACTTGGCCAGTCGAGTCCACTTCGGTTGCAGGTTTAAATGCTGAAAAAGTGTGGCTCCGCGGCTTTCGCCAGTTGAGTTCCAGGGATGATTATGTGGCAGAACAGTGGCGATTTCTCCTCTCCTGGTGAAGGGATCAACTCAATTTCACTGCAGCTCATCTCAAGGCAGAGGGGGCCACAGCAGCATCACGCCCACAACGTTCTTCACCATGGATGGGCAACACGGTGACCGTGTGTACTCGAGTTCAGGCGTTCTCTTCTTATTTAAGATCTAGGGTGCCTAGCTATACGAAACTCGGCAGGAGAGTGCCTTGAACCCAGTATTTAATATCTCCAAAGTCTCAAGAGTTAACTCAAGACGGCAGTGGTTCCAGAGCAAAGGTCCTACGCAAGGTGGTCAGTTCACTGGTTGGCCCAGGAACACTTCCTAAAAGGCTCCCTTGCAGGTTAAGGTGGAGGTGCCATGAATAGTTGTTTCCACTATTCAAATGGGACACAGTACTGACTGTCTTTAAGAGCATATCAGTTTCCCCATAACAAAGTGAGTGAAAACCCAGCGGAGTACAGCAGAAGGTGGCGCTCTACTGGCAAAAGTCAGACTAGAATGGTCAGACAACAGCAAAAAGTTGGGGGGTACTCAACTGGTGGGATAGTTACACATTCATGGAAATCTTTCCTAACACTGGCTAGCTGGCGATTCTATATATATGCCTGTCAAATCAAATGATCTAGGACTGAGATTGTAAGGGAGTCACTCTTTTTTCAAATAGTGTGAACTTAATCACTTCTAAGGACTCCAATTTATGAAGTTAATTTACAGTGTGATTAGTTGATTTGCTCATGAGCACACACTTTGGTTAAGCAGTGAAGCCAAGATTTTAGCTCACTCTGCCATTTGGGCACGAGATCACATACCTTCAGAGCTCTACTTGTCCCCAATATTTAAGTACTGGCTTTGAAGCACCACAACAATACTGTCAGAACATAAAGTGGCTGCTTAGTCTTGAAGAGTGTGTGGAAACGTGATGGCCATGCTGACTGCCTGGATTTGCATATGTGGTACATGATTGGCAGGGGTCATTTTTGACAAGTTCCTTTAACGCGTGCTGAAGAACACCACCTATTTGGTCCATCTGTAGCAAGTCTGGACCCTAGCATCAGGGACATCATTTAGGGGTCGCCATGCGACCGCTGAGGTCTCTCTTGCCTCCCCTAAAAAAAGAAAGAAAAAAAAAACGTTTTTTTTTTTAGGCTCCTGGGCTTTGACCAGCAGCATGTGGCTCTTTGTTTCTGGAGTCTCTGGTGTTCTGATAGCTATAGCTGGTAAGATAACTTAGTGAGTAGAGCACTCGCTGCTGCACTGTGTTTGTGATAAGCAGGTTGCAAGTTCGACTTCTGTCAAGGTCAACTCAGCTTTTCATGCAGCTGCGGTTGGGTGATATTGTATGTATATTTGTTCTATATGAAGTGCTTAAGTGTAAGTGCTAAATAATACCACATCATTATCATTTGGACTCGACGTCTGCTTGCATTCACAGTCATTTGGTAATATGGGCCTAAACACGCTGATATTAATGATACATATGGTAATCCATTCTTGTATGAAATGTATATCACTTTACAGTGATATCGTAACCATATTTTTCGTATTGTACTTAGAAACAATTCTATGTGATGCCATTTCCTGTTTTATCAAGGGGTGAAAGGTTGTGTTTCATTGCTTCCCGTGATGTCACTTTGGGTGGGGTTAATATCACTTTCTGTGATGTCATCCGAGGTCAAGGGTCGTGTGATGTCACGTCCGCTTCCCCTGGCATTTTGGTGAAATGACATCCCTGCTAGAACTATGGGCAGTTCCACTCTTCTAGTACTTCTATATTTAAGCTGTTACGCCGGAGATTGTCCTTGAATTTCGAGCAAAATTACCTAAGGTATTCTTCCATGCCTCCTGATTATTCGAAAAATGTACCTCCAGGTGGCCCTGTTGCAGAACTCTTTTCAAGTCCTTTTCATATACAGCTCATTGCTCTGTTAATTTTGTTTCTATATGGTGCCTTCTGAAATGTTATACACACTGGCATTCACTTTCTTATTTCAGTATTTAATCAAATATTTATGTAAGGGACGTAGCTATAGGGAATAATTGATATCAAAGTTGGGACTATACATTTCTTCGACTCAATTTTGTTTCTTGATAATAGCAGTCACACACATGTTCCTACATGCATGTTGGGGAAGGGGATTCCAAATGTAGTAAAGCCATGGGCTTAGGCAATGTTTGTGCCATTGGTGCTCCGCAGGCGACCCCAGACCCTGGGAGGGCAGTTTGTGTGGGGTCTACGAGTTCTGACATAAGATCATCGAGATTGCCTGATGCAGTGAAAGACACTGGGAGAAACACAGCAGGATTCCATATGCTAGAGGCTCTCTCTATTGGGAAATGTCGCCATAGGGCCTGATTCATGGAAGTTTTTGCATGGTTCAAAGTGACTTTGCACTGCTGAAAAGTGACTTTGCTCTGCTGCCATAAACCCTGATTCATGGAACTGTGCAAAGTGTATTTCTGCGGTGCAAAGTCCGTGAAAAGACTATGTACTGACTTCCCACATACTTTGCAGGGCAAAAATACACTTTGCACCGTTCCATGAATCAGGGTTTGTGTCGGCAGTGCAAAATCACTTTTCAGCAGGGCTAAGTCACTTTGAACCGTGCAGATAATTCCATGAATAGGGCCCATAGCTGCTTATTGTAATCACTTCCTGCCGGAGAATATTAAGGTAGGCACCTTGCTTCTTGTGCAACATGTTTTGCCGGGCTGTAAAATGGCGTCAAGCTCATTCAAACCTTACTACAAGGCACATCCAGGGTATTCCTTCCAATTTATCCTGGATCCTACCAGATTTGTAAACATTGAATAAAGGGAAGGCAAAAGAGATATTTAAAAAATGATGGCTCCTGTGTGTGTAGAATACAAATGGATTCTCCAGACTACTTCTTGTATGAACAATATCGAAATGTATATTCATGATTTTATTTGATCTGCTTTTAGTGTGCCATGCTATTTTTACATTAAATAACCTTCTCTTTTTCACATAATAAAAAACAATTATTTATAACATTATATATAACAATTTTAAAACGCATTGACCTAATCACTTCAAAGATAACTCATTTACAAATTGACGCTGCCCATAAATCAATGGAACATTTATACAATCCCTACTAATTCATCGACATAGCTCCTTATTTAGCACTCTAAGTGGATATGCATCCACTTTTCTACATATACAGATCAAACTTTATTATATTATATTAAATATACTTTTTTATGATAGATTTTATAGACACGCACATGCTTTCCATTGACTATGCACAGTCGGTGTGCACTATATTTAAGGAAGATTATTTTCGACTTCAACTCCACATCTGGAGTGAAAATCCAAGAGTATGCCAGGGTATACACCCAATGATTGTATGACCACCAAATCTATTAATGGATCGAACCTTATGATTGAAATCTAAGTGGCACTCAGCGCCCAGGATTTCTATTGTTCCTATTGAATCTGAGATTGTCTGTATGTGTGCGCACGTGCACAGGCGTGTGTGCGCGCACACTTTAGGCTTTTTTTAATATCCTGGGGCGGACCAGTCTAGCTGCTTTTTCCTTTGACCTGGCAGCCCTCATGACACACTGCGCAGAGATGCCTGGCAGTCTGCCCAGCGTAGGTCCTTATCCAGGTTTCTGAGATTGTCTGTATGTGTGCACACGCACGGGCGTGTGTGCAGGCACACATTAGGATTTTTTCAATGACCTGGGGAGGACCAGTCTAGCTGCTTTTTCCTTTGACCCGGCAGCCCTCATGACTCACTGCGCAGAGATGTCTGGCAGTCTCCCCAGCATAGGTCCTTGTCCGGGAATGTGAGGACAATAGACACCTGAGAACGAGAACAGTCAGCAGCATCTGTGACCTGCAGGTGTGTCATGAACTATTCAAGGAGCTGCCACAATTGTCACCATCTTGAAGGTTGCATAGTCCATCTCCTTATTCATCAGGGTGTCATGCTGTATATCCACCTTTCAGCCAGAGACTCTGTAGACAACATATACCACCCTGGCTTCAAAGAACACTCCAAAGGGTCTGCCAGTGACTCTTTGCCAACACAGCAGAAAGAGCTGCTTGAACACCTGAATCTGGATGAAAGATCTGAAGGAATCCGACCATTAGACTTTCAGATGTAGCTTCAGAATTATGGCAATCAGCACTCATCAGAACACCTCCATTATTAACCTAGGCTTGTGTCAAGGTCATGGCCTGAAAACGCCTAGGAAACCTAACCATACAATCACAGAACGTGTCACCGGGCTATGTTCCATTGTAGCCGCAAAGAAATCCCAACAATGGACTCTCACTACATTTGAACATTCGGGGTAAAACGTGGTTAGCCCAGCACAGCCCAGGGACTCCAGTTGCAAAATCTTGCATTGTAACAACTGAAGGCGCTCTATACAGGTTTTGATGTTACATTGAAGGAGTGCGAAGTTGCTGGAACTAGCAAAGCTAACCATTACGATTCTCTAGATTGGTAGCGCTGGGACCTCACGGGCATTTCAAGTATTTTTTTTAATTGTTCACTTACAATGCACTTAATACCAGTAGTGGTTTCTTAACGAGATCCGGATTCAAGCTATCGCGCTGCTTCCACTATGTACGCATTGCCCCTGAGCTATCCTGTCTCTCCTACATATTCAGGTTATTTCAGATTAGAAAATCCTTGAGTCTATTTTTCCTGGAATGATGTACGGTATGAAAGCTATTTTTTAGTATTATAGATTGCTATATGGGGAGGAGTTGACTCGGGACCTGGCCAACTGGCAGCCGTATGCTACAGGGCTGGATCCAGTGGCCAAATTTCTGAGTGTCTAAGGGGGTAATTCATAGAATTCAGCGCACAAGTGGCGCACGCGGCTGGCGCACAGTGTGCGCGTGCGAATCCCTGCGACAGCCGCGTGCGCTGAAATCCATTTCCGCGCACAGCGTATTCATAGATTCCAGCCACCAAAACCAACCGTGGTGCACAGTGGCGCAGCGACCCAGCAGCAGCGCCAGTTACGCCCCCAAGAACGCCTCCCGCGCAGGGAAAAGCCATCAACATACCCAATCCAGCGCAAAGGGCTGCGCTAACCCTGTACCAGCACAGCAAGCGGGCTACGTGTATCACTGGGGTGCGCGGGAAGTACCTCACGCGATTGGCCCCGTGCGAGCAGGGTACGCGTATTTCAGGGGTGCGCGGGAAGTTCCACACGCGATATCAGCAGGGTACGTGCATTTCCGGGTGCAGGGGAAGTTTTACACGCGATTCCAGCACGGTGCGTGTATTTCAGGGGTGCGCGGGAAGTTCCACACGCGAATAGCCTGGGCGCGTGTATTTCAGGGGTGCGCGGGAAGTTCCACACGCGAATAGCCTGGGCGCGTGTATTTCAGGGGTGCGCGGGAAGTTTTACACGCGATTTCAGCAGGGTACGTGTATTTCAGGGGTGCGCGGTAAGTTTTACACGCGATTTCAGCAGGGTACGTGTATTTCAGGGGTGCGCGGGAAGTTTTACATGCGATTTCAGCAGGGTATGTGTATTTCAGGGGTGCGTGGGAAGTTTTACACGCGATTTCAGCAGGGTACGTGTATTTCAGGGGTGCGCGGGAAGTTTTACACGCGATTTCAGCAGGGTACGTGTATTTCAGGGGTGCGCGGGAAGTTCTACACGCGATTTCAGCAGGGTACGTGTATTTCAGGGGTGCGCGGGAAGTTTTACACGCGATTTCAGCAGGGTACGTGTATTTCAGGGGTGCGCGGGAAGTTTTACACGCGATTTCAGCAGGGTACGTGTATTTCAGGGGTGCCGGTGAGTCCTACATGTGATTTGACAGTGTGGGTCCTCCCAGGTGTTCCCTGTACACCCTCCACGGCCCCTGCAGGCAGCCCACACCACAGGGGACTACCCTGCATCCCTGGTCATGTCCCGCAGGCAGCCCACCCAACATGGGCATGCCCCCCAGCAAAGGCACATGTCTCATTGAACTAATGAACACCAACTCATGTCCCCCACCACCCCCATCCCCCAGCACTGTGGGACACCTGCCAGCAGGCCCCCACCCATGTCCAACTCATGTCCCCCACCACCCCCACCCCCCAGCACTGTGGGGCACCTGCCAGCAGGCCCCCACCCATGTCCAACTCATGTCCCCCAGCACCCCCACCCCCAGCACTGTGGGGCACCTGCCAGCAGGCCCCCACCCATGTCCAACTCATGTCCCCCACCACCCCCACCCCCCAGCACTGTGGGGCACCTGCCAGCAGGCCCCCACCCATGTCCAACTAATGTCCCCCACCACCACCACCCCCCAGCACTGTGGGTCACCTGCCAGCAGGCCCCCACCCATGTCCAACTCATGTCCCCCACCACCCCCACCCCCCAGCACTGTGGGGCACCTGCCAGCAGGCCCCCACCCATGGCCAACTCATGTCCCCCACCACCCCCATCCCCCAGCACTGTGGGGCACCTGCCAGCAGGCCCCCACCCATGTCCAACTCATGTCCCCCACCACCCCCACCCCCCAGCATTGCGGGGCACCCTCCACCAGGCCCTCACCCATGTCCCATCCATGCCCCCCTGTACCTGGGTCCCCACAATCCCCAATCATGTCCGTAATGGCCATCCTCCCCTGCCAAAAGGCCCAACCAACTATCACATCCACCCACATATCAAAGGCAATTACATGTTACACACCCAATGTAAATAATGCAAATGAACACATGTCTGTCACACACAATGGCTGCAAGTGAATGTTAAAACACCCAACATGACATGCATGAAAGTAATGAGATGATACGACCCATTGAAGGATGAAAATAAAAATGTATTGAAAATCAACTAGAATGGAAATGAAATTAGAAAAACCACAAAGCAAAACAACAAAAAGAAGATGAATGTCCATGAAAAAAATCGAAAAAATCAAAAAATCCATAGAAGAACTATATACAAGACAATCCCGGGTCCATGAGCCCAACCAAATGAAACCTAACTATGTCAACTAACTAAAAACTGAACTATATACAAAAAAGTGGCGCATTGTCCAATCGCAACCAAATAAAAAAAATAATAATTTAAAGGAAACCTACCACTAACTATATAACTATATACAATGGCAGCGGGCAGGTCCTGCGGCTCACTCTTTGATGTTGCCGGCCAGGGCATCATCGAACTCCATGTCGATGTCCTGGAGGCGGGACTCTGTCCTGGCCCCGAGGTCTCGCAGGGATAACCCCATGTTCACCTCAAACTCCCTGCGAGCTTCCTCGAGGCACTCGGCCCGCCTCAACGCCCGACGCATGGAGAACTCCGCCCTGACCATGGTGAGCCGCTCCTCTTCCGCCCGCTGCCGCTCCGCACCTATCCGCTGGACCAACTGCTCCCACACGGAAGACACTACCATCCCAGGGTTCTCCTGCCCTCCGGCCGATGCCTGCCCCTCTGATCTTGATGGCCCCGAGCCATGATGCCTCCCACGTCGAGCCTGCTGCTGCCTCCGACGCCACTGTGTCTGCCAGCACGACGGCATCCAGGATGATGGAAACCACCGACGCCGTCGTGCACGTGCCCTGCCCGATGATGCCGTCACATCCTCCATCTACTGGGGTCCAGTTGCTGTGTTGTCCACCCCTGCTGGACCTCTGACTCCCGACTGTGGCAGGGATGCGATCCCCACCGAGCTGGCTGCATTGGTCAGGGCAGGTCCACATGGGGCCCTGGTGGCATCTGGGCCGGAAGACAGCAAGGAGAACGACTGGCGTATAGTCTCCACAGAGGAGGAGAGGGCCGCCAGATTGGCCGACACATGCAGGAAACCCCCGAACATGGCCGATCCCAATTGGGCCATGTCGGCACGGTGCTCTTCGTGATGACGTGCGTGCTCCTCCTGGGAAGCACGCACGGCATCACGAATCACAGCCGTGCGCATCGCGACCCCAATCAGGACCTTCTCCACACGGCCAGGGGTCCCCTCGTCTGCAGGTGGAGGGGAGTCAGATGACATGGACATCCCCTCTACCTGCGGACGGGCCTGGGACGGGGCATCCCTGCTGGTGCAAGGTGGTGCACCTCCTGCACACCCTTTATACTGTAGAAACAGTCAATATTTCTATACAATGGTAATATTCAGTTTCTTTCAGAAAAAAGAAGAAATTAATGAGAGAAGCTAATTCATGACACTATTATAATAAAACAGAATGATGGGGACCATCGGTTTTAATTGAATTTTAAATTAATTGTTATAGATATGAATTTCAATTCATTCATCATCCAGTCTTTGTAAACATAATAACATAAATGTGTTCATTTTGAGGTTACATTCAATATTATAATACAAGGGCATACAAGGTACTCATCACACTTTCTATACAATAGGCTTTTCACATGGTATATCCACAGAAAGTAATGATGAATATTTTCTCGACGCGTTTCGGGGTGTCCCCTTCTTCAGGAATTGATAGCCCTCTTCATTGCCGTTAATCTTTGTTTCGTCTATAATGTATGATACAATGATCAAATTTTAGATTCTCACTGATAACTGTCATTTAACTCTTGGGAGAAGTTTTTAATAATAATCACCTGGATGTTCAATGTGGAATATCCTAACTGGATTTATTATCAATAGCAATATCAGCCCAATAATGGTTATTCAACCTGTAGATGTGATAAAAAGACAATAGGGAAAGCTCAATTAAAAACGGGATCTTAATTCATGAAGGAAAATCTAGTCATGTAATATCTAAGAAAAAATATTACCTTTCGGTATTTCTGTAAAAAGCTACTACATCCATGGAATGGGTCGCTGTGGTATGTAGAGAGTCCTCAGGTACGGAGGTAGTGCAGTAATGGGCGATTCAATAGAAATACTAACAATCACCTCCGCCTCCCTAAGGGATGTCTTTTTCAAAGATCAATGCAATTACAGAAAAACACGCCACAACTTTGGCATTTAACGAAGAGGAAGCCACACGAATTTTAGGGCTTTTGAAGGAAATCGAAACAACCACACCAACAACGACTAGTCCAGAGAAACTTATTACACAATTGGAGAGGGTCATCAGAAGGGAGATATCGCAAAAACTACACGCTACTACATTAGCACAATACTACCGAGCACAAAGAATCCCAAGAGGACTAAGGGTATATTTAAGACCCACACTGTGCAAGGACAACCCAGATTTTGTGAAGAAATGGGAGCAGATCTTAAATAAATGCTCTTTGGATCTTATATTATTGACAATCGAGGAATTAGCAAAATCTGTCAGCAAACTCGACAGTGAAATCGAAGACCTGACAGAACAACTGTCGAAATTTAAAAACAAAGAGGAATTAACAACCATCATAGAGGAAGTGAACAGAACATTGGACAACTACAAAAAGGACATAGAACAACGCAAAGTCCGAAAATTCAGAAGAGATACGTTGGATTATCTTCAGGATATAGTATACTCCTGGCAAGAATACTACGCACAAAACAAAACCGCACCAGGTAGAAGACCACAAAACCACAAAACACCAATACCGGGACAAGAACCAAGTG
The DNA here is from genome assembly GCF_040938575.1 of Ambystoma mexicanum. NCBI lineage: Eukaryota > Metazoa > Chordata > Amphibia > Caudata > Ambystomatidae > Ambystoma > Ambystoma mexicanum. Next base: position 865,114,543 of record NC_090928.1, read on the forward strand.
GATCCAGTAGCGAAATACCTACAAGTGGGGACGAAGTTATCAATAGGGAGAACGCGGAAAGTGGACCGATTATACATACATCACAAGAAGCGACTACCTCTAACGCACAAACCACTCCCTCGGTTTTTTTAGACAAAAGACTACGCGAAGAGGCAATAAGAAATCTAAGATCGCGGAACAAACCAAACAACTAGTTGTTAATATTTCATCAAAACCACTATCCAAAGACCAAACGGACACATTGAACCTAGGTTTAACATTTATACCAACCCAGAATTCCAATTTGCTGGAAGAAAAAATCAATCTTCACAGACTGGCACGGAAAATGAGACTCAAAGTCTTTTTTGATTCACAAATGGGAATCAACACTACACAAGAGCCACATCAATACTTAGAAATGAAACCCAAGAGTCATTTCGACCCTCAAGTCAATAACATAACCATCAGAATGTTTGAAGAACAGATGATAAAAGATCTCAAAAGGGTTAATTTCACCAGAACAAGGAACTACAATACCAGGAGAAGGCAGAATGAAATCATCAAGAACCTTGCGGATGACAGAAGCCTGACCCTAAAACCGGCAGACAAAGGAGGGGCCATAGTTATTATGGACACTACATACTATGAGGAGAAGATTTTAGAGCTCCTAACAGATGAGAACACGTACATAAAAATTGAACAAGATCCAGTCAGAGAAATATCAAGCATTATTGAAACTACGCTTGAGGAAGCTGAGGACCAAGGATGGATTTCCAACAAGACTAAATTGTTTTTGATTAATGAACATCCTATTACTCCAATCTTCTATGGACTGCCAAAAATACATAAGAACTTGACAAAACCCCCCCTCAGACCGATTGTTGCGGGAACTGATAGTATCTTCAACCCACTAGCAGTTTATGTGGACAAGGCATTACAACCCATAGTCCAAACAACCACAACATATCTTAAAGATACCACAGATTTTCTCAATCACCTAGACACCTTAACAGATATTAACAGAAATGATCTACTGGTTTCGTTTGATGTACAGAGTCTATATACATGCATCCCACATCAAGACGGTTTGGAAGCACTCGAATGGTGTCTACTAAGAAATGAATGTGAAGCAAACAAAACCTTCCTAATGAAATTAAGCAAAATTATACTCATTAACAACTATTTCAGATACAGGACGCAGTACTATTTACAAGCATCAGGAACTTCAATGGGGTCAGCAATGGCCCCAGCCTATGCTAATCTATTCATGTACCATTTGGAGATGAAATGGATTTTGATACCAACAAAATTTAGCAAAAAAATCATCACCTGGAAAAGATACATTGACGATGTTTTCGTCATTTGGAGAGGACAACATCACGAACTAGAGGAATTCCTAAAATACATCAATTCAGGCCACGACAGAATCAAATTCACGATGGAAATTGGAACCCCTAAACTACATTTTTTGGACGTTGAACTAGAGATTGGGGAAGATGGGATAATCACCAATATTTATCACAAACCCACCGATGTTAACAACACGTTACACTTCAGGAGCCATCATCCGACGCATTTAAAGAATAATTTGCCCTACAGTCAATTCCTTAGACTAAAGAGAATTATCTCAACAACTGACACCCTGAGGAATGAAAACCTATTGATGACACAAAGATACAAGGAAAGAGGCTATCCAGAGTCTATCATCAAGAAAGCAGAAGAAAAAACACTCACATTGGAGAGGAAAGACCTCCGTATATCAAGAAATAGATCTAAGGAGATCCCATTTCTCTACGCTTTAAGATATTCAGCACAGAGTCATCACATAACAAGGATGATCAAGAAGAACTGGGGTATAATCAAATTGGATCCACAACTAAAGAGACTATTTCCTGAACCACCCATAATCGCCTACAAGAGGGGTCGGAACTTCAGGGATAGCCTAGTTAAAGCAGAAAGACCGAGAGTGGACAATCAAAGAACCCTCACCAAGAGGAAAATAGGTACGTTTGCCTGTCTCAGTTGTGGCAATTGTAACAACATAATGAAGGGAAGCTATGTAAGACACCCATCAAATGGCCAAAAAATCCCACTAAAGGATTTTGCCACTTGTGACACGAAATCAATCATTTATGGTTTAAGCTGCCCATGCGGCATTTACTATGTTGGACAGACACAAAGGAAAGCCAAGGAGCGCTGGAATGAACACAAAAGTAACATACGTACCAACAGTGTTAACTCACCTGTAGCAAGACATTTTTCCATAAAGAAACATAATATTTCTCAACTAAAGGTTGTGATTTTGGAAATTGTGAACAGAGCCCCAAGAGGTGGCAATCATGCCAGACGTATGAACCAGAGGGAAATCTTCTGGATAGAGAGACTAAACAGTCTAGCTCCCAATGGGATGAACGAAGATTACAGTTTAGCCTCATTTTTGTAACTAAATACTGTTTCCCCTGACCCAATCAGAAACCCAGTGTGGATACAATATCAATTGCTGTTAAATACATTTTTGAATTTGTTCAGTTCACTTAGGATGATTTTTTACTGACATAGGATGTATTAAGTTACAGACCATAGAATGTGAGCATGCTTCTCTTGAAATAGTAAACACACGGATGTCCAATATTCGATTAACTTTTGTCCGTGGTAAACAATAGATTTCCCAGAAGTTACATGAGACACTCCTCACATTTATCTTTCGACTCTTTTCACCTTTATTTCATTTGACTCAAACTCCCTGCACCAGTATAGATATACACCTATATACTATTGGTTAATTACACATTGTTTTCTAAAATATGTCCGTATGACGTCTGTTTTCCCGTCACACGCTGACGTTCTAAACATAGTGACGTCGTCACGCTTCGACGTGATGACGTCATAATGTAAATAGTGGCCATCTTTAGCGAAAACCGTGTAGAACGGTTCGAGCTACAGCACCGGCCATCTTCTCAGGAAGGAGGTAAGAGAATCCTTTGTAAACAGCTCCCCAATTGCATATCATGAGCCTAGAGGCCTTCACAGAATACTCTCCACAGAATGATCCCACCCCATTGTTTTCGTGTATCTAATATAGTATATATACGTGTTTTTACAGACACGAGTGGAGGAATCGCCCATTACTGCACTACCTCCGTACCTGAGGACTCTCTACATACCACAGCGACCCATTCCATGGATGTAGTAGCTTTTTACAGAAATACCGAAAGGTAATATTTTTTCTTAGATATTACATGACTAGATTTTCCTTCATGAATTAAGATCCCGTTTTTAATTGAGCTTTCCCTATTGTCTTTTTATCACATCTACAGGTTGAATAACCATTATTGGGCTGATATTGCTATTGATAATAAATCCAGTTAGGATATTCCACATTGAACATCCAGGTGATTATTATTAAAAATTTCTCCCAAGAGTTAAATGACAGTTATCAGTGAGAATCTAAAATTTGATCATTGTATCATACATTATAGACGAAACAAAGATTAACGGCAATGAAGAGGGCTATCAATTCCTGAAGAAGGGGACACCCCGAAACGCGTCGAGAAAATATTCATCATTACTTTCTGTGGATATACCATGTGAAAAGCCTATTGTATAGAAAGTGTGATGAGTACCTTGTATGCCCTTGTATTATAATATTGAATGTAACCTCAAAATGAACACATTTATGTTATTATGTTTACAAAGACTGGATGATGAATGAATTGAAATTCATATCTATAACAATTAATTTAAAATTCAATTAAAACCGATGGTCCCCATCATTCTGTTTTATTATAATAGTGTCATGAATTAGCTTCTCTCATTAATTTCTTCTTTTTTCTGAAAGAAACTGAATATTACCATTGTATAGAAATATTGACTGTTTCTACAGTATAAAGGGTGTGCAGGGGACGGGAGAGTTCCACAATCTTGTGGACAATCTGTTGGATTTACATAGGTTAAAACAACCCAGTGTCAAGGTTGTTATTCTCCCCGGCACCCCGTAAATTTTCAACAAATCCTGTAAAAAAAACCTTAAACCTAGGTGTGCGCTAGGCAACACAAATATTGGATTCTTGCAAGGTGGTGCACCCACAGGTTCAGGGACAGCGACATGCACAGGCCCCTCCACGGTGACCTGTGCTGTCTCCTGCCCCTGCCCCTGGACTGCACCACTTGCACCAGCAGGGATGCCCCCACCAGGCCCCATGTGCGCCTCAGTGGCGGCCTCCTCCTCCTCTGTGGAAACCACCAACCTGGATGGCTCCTCGCCGTCTACCGCTGTATCAGGCCCCTGTGGGGGCTCACCCACCCCTTCCGCTGCAGCCGTGGGGGCATCCCCGCCGCCTTGCTCCACAGCGCCGTCTCCGCCCTCTCCTTCACTAGCCACTGCGTAGAGGGAGACATAGAACACAAGCATCAGGGTACTGTACAATGGTCCCCTAGACAGGAAGCAATAGCAGATGAGTGCCACTGTCAAAGTACACTTCCATCATGTCACACCACAACACATGTGTCAGTCCAAGCAAAACACACACAGTGACAGTCATGGTGCGTGCCATGGACATTTCAATGCATGTCCAATGGACTCACGAATCATACAATGTAATGGGACTCACATGCATCATGGGTCATGCCTATCACATGCACACACTTCACCTCAGTCACATCCATCTGGCCCCGTACACCCCAATCACAGTGCATACAGGGATGACTAGGCTGCATCAGTGAATCTGTACATTGCCACAGACATGTGTCATGCATCCATGGCACTCACAAGTCACAGACACGCAGGTCAGGCACACAGACATGGATACCACATATGTATCTGGCATCAGCACCCATCCCTCGCCCCCACCCATGTCCAGGAACAGAGACTGCCATGCTCTCATGTGTGCAATCTGCACAGGGCTCCCCATGTCGCATTCAAACACATGCAACAACCGTGCGGTTCACACATTACAGGTCGCACATGCATTCCCATGATGTCCCTGCACACATACATGCGTACATGGCCTATGTCACACATGCAGGCAAGTATCAGACAACCAGCACACTGCAACATGCCCTGTCTCACACAGCAATGCTTGGCCACTTACCGCTCAACTCCAGACGGGTCTCCCTCTCAAGGACCTGGGCGTGGAGCGCTGGGTGTGCGCGTTCCAGGACCCTCAACTTGATGGAACTCATGCGGCCCCGGCCCCCCTCCATGAGGCGCCGGGCCTTCATGAGGGTCCTGGACCTCAAGTCCTCCCAGCGCTTCTTGACCTTCTGGATGGTGCGGGTTGCCACCCCCTCCGCGTTGATGGCAACCACACAGTCGGCCCAGATCCTATCCCGTCCTTCCCTGTTGGCGCGGGACGATCCGAAGAGGGCATCATACTGCCCCAGGACTTGCTCCACCAGGACACCAACTTCGGTGGCAGTGAAGCTGGTGCCCCTCTGCCCCTCTGGCCGGGGGTTGCCACTGGGGTCAGATGTGGATGTGCCCGACATGGCAACCCCAGGGGCAGGAGTGGGTGGGCAACTGGGTCCTGGGGCTGGGCTGTGGAGCGATGTTATTCGAGTCGGGAGTCTTCTGTACCAGCAGGGGTGGACACAGCAACTGGACCCCTGCAGATGGCTGATGTGCAGGCACCAAATGGCAGGGCACGGTGGCAGCAGGCAGGCAGGCAGGCAGGCAGCAGCAGATGGCACGTGGGAGGCTGCTCGGGGCACTGGGGGGCAGTGATTCGGCCTTCTGGGCAGGAGCGTGGTCTTCCGTGTGTTTTTGCGTGGCCAGCTTGATATGGAGTGATTTGGCACGTGAAAAATCTGCACGTCAGCGTGTAATTCGAGGAAAGGCCCTTAGCGCGTAAGCGCGTCAGCACGCGTACGCGATTTCATTGGACCAAAGGCCCTTACAGCGTAAGCGCATCTGTGACGTTTTGCGCACGGGCGTTGCCCTGGCAGGGCTTGGAGATCCCGCGTGCCTTTATGTTCTGTACGTGCTTTTCGTGCGGTGCGTGTGTTTTCCATCCGTTGGGGTTCACACGCTATTACTTCACAGCGGGTGTTGGCTACGCGTTCTACTACACGCAAGGCAGACGGTGAGTGGTACCCCGCTCCCCCAGGCCCGATCGCGTGAGAAAGTTCACGCGAACCCCTGAAATACACTTAGCCCGCTCCCCCAGGCCCGATCGCGTGAGGAACTTCACGCGAACCCCTGAAATACACGTAGCCCGCTCCCCCAGGCCCGATCGCGTGAGGAACTTCACGCAAACCCCTGAAATACACGTAGCCCGCTCCCCCAGGCCCGATCGCGTGAGAAACTTCACGCGAACCCTTGAAATACACGTAGCCCGCTCCCCCAGGCCCGATCGCGTGAGGAACTTCATGCGCACCCCTGAAATACACGTAGCCCGCTCCCCCAGGCCCGGTCGCCTGAGAAAGTTCACGCAAACCCCTGAAATACACGTACCCCGCTCAATCGCGTGTGTAACTTCCGGCGCAACGCCCGAAATACACGTGCCCCGCTCGCACAGGCACTATTGCTGTATGTTGCCACTTTTGTAATGCGCAGGGACGCTACCGCCTGCCTTCGTGTGGCGGACGTGTTTGGGCTTGTGCGTGTCTTTCACTGTGCGTGGCTTTGCCCTATTCGATTCCATGAATACGTGTGGTTCGGGTGCGTGTGGGCGTTCCGTCTGCTTCCCTGCAGTACATCCCCAGTTATGCCCTTGTTTTCGCGAGTTGTTCCCCATTCCGCGAGTTACGCCACATGTTCCGCCCACTTTCTAGTGTATGCGCAGAGGTTGTGCGCTTTCACTGTGCGCGTCGCGCACGTCTTTCGGGATGTTGCAGGCGCACATCCCGAGGAAGACACGCGCAGGGACTTCCATGAATCGCACGCGTGCGCGTGTGCCTCTTTTTTTCGGCTTGCGCCTGCTTGCGCGTAGATTTTCGGCGCACGTTTGTTCCATGAATCGGCCCCTTAATGTCACCAGGAAAACCTGCCACCTATCAGTTATCTGCTCCACTGAATGAAGACTTTATTCGTGCTATACCCTGTGGTCTAAATATGTTGATCAACAAAAAAAAACTATATTCTTGATGGAGGCGGTGGCTAAAGGAGGTTGATTAAGTGCACATATGTTAACACGATTTGCGCCAATCCATTCTTGTGCGCCAATCCTGTTTTACTGGATTGTGGCGTTTGATAGGTTCTCATCCATGATACAGTAGGCAGGTGATTGTGCATTCATTACTCTGTATTATGGTTGGCAGCGATCCTGCCTAGAGGAATGCTCTGGATGAGAGCAGCCAGGGAGTTGCCGTTCCCAGAAAGCTTTGGGTATATGTGCTTATTGGCAGATCTAGACAGTGCTGGAAATAGAAATTATTAACTGTGGGATCCCACCAGGAGGATGGGGCGAGGGCGGTTTGGAAACATGTGCAGGGGTTGAAAGTAAGGTGAGGGAGCACTCACAAGATTTTTCTCTGCACCTGCATGCCCCATAATTAAACATTTACATTTCAGGAGATTACTATATTATTAAAGAAAGGAGGAAGTTCTTGTAATGTTACAAGCAAATTAGAAAAGGTACCCATCTTTACAAAGCTGTTCTTGAATATTTTCAGCATAGTACAATCCTGACAGGATCATTTGTAACCAAAAGTTGTGGTAGTGTAGTGGGTAAGCTGCAGACTTCGATCCAAGTGATCCAAGATCAAATTTGTTCCCAGAAAGCAGATTGGTTACCTTAATGGGCACAATAAGGTTTCTAGGATGACCAGCACTGGACCTAGATGGTAAGGATCCCCATTAGTTGAAGATGGGTACAGAGAGCTCTGCGAGGTATTTTTTGGCTGAAAGAAAAATGTTAACTAGGAAGGACTGGATCAGGCACTTTAATCAGCTTTTAAGTTCATTGCAGAGGTATATGCAGGAAGTGTAGTTTGCGGCACTCTCTACTCACGTAAAAGAGCAGAGGCTTATGGAAATGTAGACCAGCCAGTTGTTTCCAACAACAACTTGACGATTTTGCAGTTGCATTGGCAACTCAAGTCTACCTGTCCTATGCTCTTAGGTTAAGGATAAGGGCCCGATTCATAGAAAGTTTATTGCATCGCAAAGGTACTTTGCTCTGAAAAAAGTGCACTTTGCAGCGTGAAAAACTCATATTGCTGATTCATAGATTGGACTTTGCATGGGTCTGCACTCACTTTACACTTCACTACTTTGCATGATGCTAAGCGCTTTGCTTGACACACTGCGGAAAGTGTGGGAAGGGCCAGTGCAAAGATAAAAATAGGTGGCGGAACATGCATATTCCCCATTCCTTGCACAAAATTAGGAACCAAGGAATTACGTGTGCATGTTGAGGGACGTGCAATACAAATATCTAACACACACAGTCAAGCACAAACATAACCCAAATCACGGATTACTACGTGCAACTTCCTGGTGTGAAAAGTCACACACAAACCTCATGCTCTCACTGCCACATGATACGCGATACAATATACAAAGCCCAAAGTATACATATATAAGCATGCAATGCACACCATTTCAAAGTTGCACCTCCATGATGAATCCTGTTGTAGTGGCAGCAATCGTATATATTCATGGAAGAAGGAGGAGGATGATGAGGGACAGGATTTTCCATCCTCGCACAATGCTTTTTGGGATACCAAATGACAAGGTGTATACAAAGTACATATTCCCTCCCTATGTCATCCCAGACCTGGTCAGGGACTGAGAGGAAGACCTTGCATCACTCACCATCTGTTCCCATGCACTCATACCCCTGGAAGAGGGGCTGAAAGCCTTAAGTATGTTGGCTATGGTCTCATTCCAGCACACCTTTGCCATTTCTGGGGGCATATCGCAGGACCTGCAATCCCGGTGCCAACATCAGGTATTGTGCTGCATTACATCACCTGTGCATAGGCACAGATACATGCCAAGCCACTACAGGCAAGGCAAAGAGTGTGGCAGGGGTTTTAAACCTTAACACTGTTCCCACTGATACTGGGAGCCTTTGATCGCACCCATGTTGCACTACAGACACCCCCACCCCCCGCGCGGCCAAGCACATGTAGCAACCGGAAGCATCGGCATTCAATCAATGCACAGGTCATCTGCGATGCAAAGGGAGTTATCATGCATTTGAATGCAAATTTCCCCAGAAGCACACATTATAGCTTCATTTACTGCCATTCACCACTATACCAGGCCCTGGCATGGGGAACCCTTTGCAACGCCTGGCTCATCTGTCAGTGTCAACTATCATGCACATGCAAGCAGTCACATGACACACAGAATAACAGCCCATGGCAATCAATGCCAATAACAGCCATTTCCACATTTGCAGGGGACAGTGCCTACCCTCTCTCACCATTCCTGCTCATGCCATACAGGTATCCTGACACTCCAGCTGAGGTAAGGTATAACACAGCACACATAGCCTGTAGGGCCATAGTGGAGCACATTTTCGGGGTGCTCAAGTCACGTTTCCTCTCCCTTAACCACTCTGGCAGCATATTGCTATACACCCCACCAGTACTGTGCAATATCATAGTGGCACAGCGTGGCATACCAGTAGAGTTTCAGGAGGGAAATTACCCTCAGCTGCAGGCACTACCCATACCCTTGGCAGGCCAAAGGGCACAGGGACAGGATGCACACAATCAGGTTGTGCAAACCTACTTCACCTGAATACCAGCTCCTGTAGAGCACACACAGTGAAGCCACATCCCTGGTGCCCGTCAATGATGAATCAGGGCTAATCCACTTTGCCCATAACAACACCATGAGAATGTCCATCTAAAGGAGCCAAACTGTGTGTGTCCATAGCCATCAAATCAACTGCACAAATCACTGACACAGTCATAGCAAGTGGAAACAACAATATCCATGTCGCTTGCACGAAAGCGCAAAACACAATCAATGATATCAGTAATTACTTTCACGTTCTCACCACCAACAATTGTGCACTTAGACACCCAACAAAACACTTGAGAACACAAGTAGAAATGCACAGCATATAATGTAAGCAGGAGCGAACATTTGTGAGAACTGCCCTGGGCACCCTAGGTGTGTCTCATCCTAATATACAGTTGGAGTGGCTACTCCATTGCCTGCCATCAGAACAGCTCATAAAACACATCTACATATAAATAGTCATGCAGACTGGGAAAAGTGAACGTTAATTTCAAGAAAGATGCCCATCTCACTTCAACTATTTTCCCTTGAGAGTCTGCTCCAGCTGTACTCATTCATGTAGCAATGCACTTCTCTGAAGGTGCAGAAACCAGCCTAGCCAGACGAGGTGTGGTGTGCAGGCATTCCACAGCCTTGTGTCCTTGCATAGCAGCAACCATCTCCCCTAGCAGAATGCCTCAGGAGAAAGGAAAACACAAGGTTAGAGCAGGTAACAAATACCTGCACCCAATGACACCATACCCTGTGCCCCCCTGAGTGCCAGGCAACAACTGCAAGCAATGGCTCGCCAGCCTTCCATCTCTATGTCACCCTTCGCACCCATGCAGCTGGACCTGCTCACCTCAGGCCAACATACATAAATACACCCAACACAGAGAACACATCCCTGCCACCATTGTCACCATATCCTGTGCTCCCCAGAGTGCCATGTACCATCCTGCAGAAAGTACACACCTGGCTCTCATCCACAGCATTTCACCGAAATAACTTTCTCAGCTTTCATAGACATGCAGTGCATGAAAGGAAACCAACTGGACAGTCTTGAGGTGTACTGTATGGAACAAGGTAACTTGACAGCCATGGTATACCCAGTGGCACCAAAGAGTGTGGTAGCACCCCTGTCCATCCACAGACCTTCCCTTGATGCCTTTGAGCTTTGCCCTCCAGAATGGACTGTGTCCTCTGTGAAGAACTCTGCAGAGTAATGTTGCTGGCACACTGCATCAGACGCAGGTGAACAATGGCTGGTTTAGCATCCCTGGATGACCAGGGCACTGGCTGGGACACCTCTGAGCTATGCCATCTGGAGAGGACTGGGCACCTCCTTGCCTGCTCGCCTAGGCATGCATTGCGGAATAAAATAAGGACTGTGTCAAAGAGTCCTGCATGGAACTGTGAAACTTGACAACCATGGTTTACTGAGCAGTACCCTCTGTGTGTCTGGGCTGTGCCCCTGGCCCTGCAAAGCTTCAATGTGTTTAGCAGCTGCCTGCCCTGCCAAGATATCGAGTCACCCCCCTGCACCATAAAACCACTGAGGCATTCACTCCCGGTGCCACACAGAGGGGGTTGTTCTGTGCCAGGAGACCAGGGGTTGTGCCTTCTTATCATGCCCATTGGAAGAGCTATCCTGTACCCTGGCATTAGCTTCTTTCTCGAACGTGGGTCTACTGTTTTCCTGGCCAGCAGTGGACTTGGGGCATCCTGCTGGGGTCCCTACCCTCCCTAGAGGGAAAGGCACAAATGCACCCCAGCCAGAGCACCACTGCCGCACCTCCTCAACCCTGATCTTTGTGCACCTGAATCACATACGGGTCCACTGCGGCCCCTGCTGTCCCTTATCCAGGGTGCCACATGGACCTTCTCTGCACAGGACCATTGGAATGCATGCATTGCACTACCAGATGCAAGTCTAGATGGCTGTTAATTTTAAAATTGCATTTCAATTTGGGTCCAGAAGGAGGAAGGATGCTTATGGCCAGATCTTCCCCTCTGTCACCCAGGGTACACATGATACAAGAAAGCTCAGTCACCTTCCTCTGGATTATTCTACACAGTGTTTAAGGGATCTGTCTGTGCCCCACTTAGTTCTCATGGCCCCACCTGTTCTTTGTGGTGAAACACTGTGCCGGTGTACACTATCAGCCCAATACCATCCATGCGGTGTGTTCTGAACAGAAGGACCTGGGCAACCAGAGTGATGCTGTGGAGTTGATCTTCTGTACACTACAAACACGGAAACTGAGGTAAGAGGACAACAACTAGCCACTCCTAGCACATCCTCAAAATTAGGCAAAGCCTTGAACAGAAAATATAATAGTGCTGGGGGGGTTATTAGCTCTATTTCCAGATTGATTCACAATGCGTGGTGCACAAGAACAACCGATAGTCTATACAAATCAGTCATAAAACAATTTTACAGAAATATATCTCATATTTTATTCTTATTAAACAATGTTAAAATTCTTGTTGACAGCAAGCGTTTTGAAAATAAACAACAATGTCTCAGGAAAAGTGCAAGTGCAAAAATAATTAACACCGATTATTGGGTATACTGGCAGACAAAAAAAACGAAGAGTAAAAAACTGTGCTTAAACCAAATAATATCCAAGTACCAAACTCACTGATATAGTGTTGTGTAAATACCAAAACATAAATCACTTCATACACTACATTCACTCTGTTCAAAATTCAAACATACTCATTCTCTCATGCGTTCCCAACATGTTTCTTTCTGATTGTGTGTGTAAACAAAATAAAAAGAAATTCATCAGGGGTAGTCTGCCGTCTACCAAATCTGTTCTAACCAGAACTAATCTTTAAAAAAAAAAAAACACCTCTAAAATTAGTCAGCTGTACAACTTCAGTTAACAACAACTGCAGGCCAGTTATTGTTGTGCATCAACAATGTTAGGGTCCATTAGAATGTGGATTCCAAACTTCAGGGTCCTATAATTGGTCCACTGTATTTTAGATGCAAAACAGCAAAGGGACTCGATATCTGGAAAAAGAACAGATCAGGGTGTCAGTAATCATCACACTGATTTCTAATTCTTACAAATAGATTTAGAATAATTACACCCTAACCAGATACTTGTTTCTGGTTGGTAAAATGGTGATCTTCTGTACACCACATTTCTGCACACGCCGCTAAACATAAATGCAGTGCTGGGCTCTTCCTTCCCCATGTGCCGTTACTGAGAGAATACTGGTCAGTGACTACATCACCTCTTAGCAAGATGGTCGCATTCAGTGTCTACCCACACCTGTTCTGAGGCCATACTTGGTGAGCAGAAACTCTGGTGGCTGGGCCTGACACCAGCCCTGTCGGGTGTTGCCCCAGCATGGTAACGCTTGCATTGTCAAGTGTGTGCTGTCCTGGTTTGCAACAAACACCACCTGGGGAGTGCTTGACTGATGGACGTGGTTGTGAGGTCTGTACCCCACACCCATCCCATGCTGGTAGCTGTGGAACACCACAGACAGCCACATACACCACAGCCAGCTGACCTTGGGTAGGGGAGTGAGCGTTGGGGGTTCAGCTCACCACTACCAACACCAAGTGCAGGCTGTGGGTGTGCTTCACCTGACCCTATGAGGTGTGAAACTGGGGGACCAGGCGGCCCCGGAATCAACCAACTGCACGAGATCCAGGGATCCAGTGACAGTATGATATGATATATGATAAGTCATTTATAACGCACCTGTCCACAGTGCTGATCGGGGTCTGAGCTTCGGGGGACTAAGACAACGGGGACCCTGTGACAGTCACAGTTGCACCCCAGGGAGGTCCCGGAGGCAATTGATGTTAAAGTGACACTCAGACTGGCGTAGCTTCAGGAGGAACTCAGATCTGCAAGGTGAGATTGATGTGACGATGATCATTATGTTCTAGAGATCACACATACAAATGGCAGCCAGCTGCATTTTCCATTCATGCGTGAGCTGAGTGATCCACCAACAAGACAACTTTCATCCACCGAGATGTCGGCCAGAACATGCTGGTGCATGAGAGCTTGGGGAGGCAATAAAGAGAAGGGGTACCTGTTTTAAAGTCCCTAGTTCTACAGGTCAATCTAACAAAAATATCACAGGATTTGAACTAGTAGACCAAATGCAAAGGTGACGGAGTACACAAGTGGTTTTAGATTGGTTTACAATTCCCAAGTTTATTTTCTTTAATTATGCACAAGATGCTATATCAAAAAATATATATATTCAACATTTCATATAATTCTGTGGCCCATACTCTTAATTCATTCATTCACATTCATACTTTCTTCATCAGTCTCTCATTCTACACTTCATACTTTGGAAAAATGGTCTGTATATAAAAAACAGTAAAAACATCTGTTATCTCTACATATGTTTACAATTCATTGTGAAACACATCCCCACCAATTAGGGGTATTACACAAGTCTGTGTTCTGTTATTCCCACAGTTCTCACGTCGACACGTGTTTCAGTTGCTCTCAGCGAGCATCCACATTAATGCTCTCTTTGTATGGCAACCTTCTTCAGGACAAAACAACCCATTTTTCAGGCACATGTATTGACATGGGCCACACCATCTCCTATCCTGATGGGGTCAGGAGGAACAGTGGAATCTGGAGGCCAATAGTCCTCTCGTTCAAGGTAGCAACAGCCACAGCTTCCCAGGTGGGTTCATCCAAGACGGGGTGTTCTATGGATGAAATGTCTGAGGCGGAGGCTTATAATTCCAAAGCTATCCGTCTGTCAACGCGTTTTCTTCTGGTTCATAAATCCGATTCTCGCCGTCACAGATTTTCTTTCCTGCCTGCACCACAATGACGCATACAGCAGCCAGCGGGGTCGTGAGTGCCATCCACACGAATCCTCGTGTTCATGTTCATAGAAAGCGGACAGTAGTTCTGCCGGCATGGCGAGATGGACCCATGCCCTTTTCTGCATCCGCATTTGGGAGTCCAACATGACCATTGTTGAAAGCAATAAATGTGTTCCTGTGCACTCCCCTCTAAGTCTGCTTGCGTGCCTCTGTGGCAGCATGAAGGCCCTTCACATGGTGATGGTGGACAGGGTTGGGACAGGCATATGGGTGCCTTGTGCAAGACCACCAGCCCCATCACAAGATCCAACTAGTGCCAATTACAAGTGCAGCAACTGTAACATATGCATGTGGACCTGGACTCACCATGGCTGCTGCCACCAGAATTGCCCCATAAGGACTCCCCATTAAAGGATGTGAACTGAACAAATTCCATTTACAGTGAATCGAAAGAATCCTGTAACATCGATTCAAGTCACTACCTCTTCAAATTGGGAGTGGCCAATTAGCATGCCTGCTGCTTTCCCTGGATGTGGTGGCCAGGGGTGTTGTTAGGATTGTAAAAGATCTGGGGCTAGAGCCCATGTCATGGCAAGTTTAGAACGTCACATAACTATATCATATGAATGCACTCGAGGCATTAATATTGCATACTATACTGCTCATACTCACTTGAAAGTATTGCTAACATGTAGCTATACTGCCACTCCAAACTGTGAACATTCATCCATTAGTGCTAGGTAATAAATTTTGACGTTTTATAAGATAGAGAAAAGCCTTTGGACAGGACAGCCAAAGACTTGCTGTGGATTGTGAAATTGTATTTAAGCAGCAACTGGAGAGCCACCGGTTTGCCACATTAGCCATTGTGAGGAATCCGAGGGCATCCTCACTTAATTCTCCCTGAGATCCTCTGCTCAGGGAGCCATAGAGGGGCTATTGCTTTTGAGTCCCGACCCTGGGGTCGGAGATGCGATGGAGGATCTCCTTGGAGAGTGGGGAGAGAATGTCTTTCGGCAAGTTATGGTATCCCCTTTCCACTGTGATAACAAACCTTACCCTTCCCTTACCTTCATAGGTTATTGCCAGTCCTTTCTTCTTATTTCCCCTCAGTCACACCACTCTAGTACTGGGACAAGGAAGAGGAGACTAGGAGTTGTGCACACTAACAGTCAGTTAAAGCACTCTGATATTGAGATGGGGAAGAGGCCTGAAAACTATTGCAGAGGTCAGGTAATTGAGTTGAAGGGCTCACGCCTGCAACTTGTTAAGAGGTCACAGGTGCATAAAAGGTTGAGCCACCAGTGAGGAAAGGAAGTCCAGCAAGAGCGAAGCTGGGCCAGGTGTTACTAGCCTGAGAGGGGAGAAATCCTGCTAAGAAGGATGCTGCCGAGGAGGGACCTGCATGGAGGCCAGGACTCCAGAGAGTGTCAACGGGAGACTGCAATGCTGGGGCCTGAGCGTGCTGTGAAAGGGTCAAAGCCATCAGAACCTCCTTGGTCGGGTGCTCACAGCCGGAATTGTGGAGCATAAAAGAGTCCCCAGTACTGCAAGCCACCGGTAGCGTCAGCGTGTGACTAGAGCTATCGGCAAACGACAGCCAGATTTCAGAAAGATGAGCACTGCTTGCATAGGCACAGAGACGTGTGCGTAGAGCTGAGAACGAAGAGAGAAGCTGCCCGGAGGAGCCGCAAAGACCGGTGAGTGCATCACAGGGGACACTTTTGCCAGGTCGCTCCTGAGCCTACTGCAGGGCAAATGTGACTGCCGGATGAAGGAAAGATATGTGCAATTGAAAGGGAGCCCAAAGGGAGGGGTTTTAGTGAACAATACGGGCAAGTTCAACTATAAGTGAAAGAAAGTGAATCAAGCATTATTGAATACTGAACTAAAGGAAAGCATTGATGAGCCTACAAATGGAATGCAAGTATGTGCAAAATATCCGTAAAGAATACTGAAAGACAAAGAACAAATCTTACTGAATAAAGTGAAAAACAAGTAATGAACATTGCTGAAGGTTGTGAAGTTAATGTGGTGAAAGTGTGTGAGCACCACAGAGTGAATGGTTTGGAAGAACACATTGTGGCAAAGCCAAGAAACTGGCAAGGAGGAAAACACATTGTGCAATGCCAAGAGATTGACAAGGAGAAACCAAAGTGAATGTGAACCAGAGCACAGGTGTAGTGACAGAGAAACCTGTCTGGGCAAGAAAACCTAGGGTTATCAGTTGCATGGCCTGTAATGGGTGGACTGTGTGGTCCTACAACTGCACCTAAACTCAGGATACCTTGTCTGAAAATACAGATAGCGAATCTTCACGTATTTGGAAGATGGCTGAAGTGAACACAGAAGACAGCAATTTATGTAAACGATTGAAGAGCCTGAAGGAGTGTAAAGCTGACCTGGAACTGATTCTAAGTAGTACGAGAATTGAACTGATTGTGAGTTGCAAAGCTGGACTAGCTGACGTCTTGGAGAAGGGAAACCCAAGACATTGCATATTGGCCTTAGGGAAGGGAACCCTGAGGCACTTAGTTGGAAGAGCCGACATCTTGGAGGACTGAAATCCAAGACATTGTGAATTGTGTGTTCGCCTTGGGGAAGGGAACCCTGAGGCCTTTTCTTTTAAACTGTGTACTTTTTATGAGGAAGAGAACCCTAAGGTCTTTCTGGTAAATGGTTTTATTATCTTGGGGAAAGGAAACCCTGAGAACCTTTTGGAACTGTGCTATCACCTTGGGGAAGGGAACCCTGACACCCATTTTGGAACGGAGTTGTTTCCTTGGGGGAAGGAAACCCAGAGGCCTTGTGTAACTGTTCTGAACTGAGGGAAGGGAAGCCAGAGGCTTTGTGGAACTGTTTTGAACTTGGGGAAGGGGAGCTGGAAAGGAAAGCAAGAGCTGGAAGAAGGTCAGAACTTTATTTGGAACACCACTTCTTTTGTTGTTGACATCCCTACACAGTGTTTAGCTTTAGTTTTGAGGGCCAGTATAGGTTTTGGTCACAGACAGACTTTTAAGTTGAACTTACTGACTCAGGCTATCCTTAGTTTCTTTAGGCAGGCAAATCCCATAGGGAGAGTTAGGTCTTACCCCATCCTGACATTTAAGTTAATAAACATACCTTGTTTGAACTTTGAATCTGTTGTCTGTGTGTTGCTTCATGATGCCTTCACACCATAAAGTCGTTTGCTGCTGGTTGTTGGGCTGACAAATTGACAGGGGGTAGCTAGTGGGCTTAGAAAGTGGTGGGACATAATAATTGCAACTAGGCAATGTAGCGAGCGAGCACAGCAAGCGAGCCTGAACTTGACCAGGGGATACGGGTGGGCGGAGAGGGATGGCCCTCCGTCAAAACATTGTTGAAAAAACTCTGTTAAAATCACACATATTTCAGCACAATCTTTCAGAATTAACCAGAAAAGTACCTATGTTTCTTAGTGATCTAAAGGGCAACTGAATACAATACTGCTAGTGAGCTGCAGCCGGCGGCAAGCAGGCGGGATGCAAATACCCAATATAGCATCATAACATAACATAACTAACACATGAAAAGCATTTCCAATTCCAAATTAGCTCTTTAAACAATAACATTTGTGGATTTATTCCATTACCGTATGAGTTGCATTTATTAGAAACACAGTATCTAAAGAACATACTGTAGTAAATATGAAAGAGGCATTTCCAATTCCAACTTAGATTAGCCAATTGTTGTTAATACATTTAAATTCAAAGATACATAATACAAAACAAATATGATTTGTTGCAGCAACTGTGAAATGCACACAGATACTGGATTGGGTTTGCTATAGGGCCACACTAATCCCCCCAAGTCAAAACAATACATGTTACAGCACATGTTGCAGCAGGAATAGCAAAAAAGCTATATGGTTTACAGGAAGGTGTAAACATAACAACTCACAACAGTCTATTAACCTGATGAGTTTCCTTTACAACATTCTGCTATAGGATACCCCGATATTTCCACACCCGGCAAACAGTTTTGGCCTGCTCATCCCCTCGAATCAAGGCCGTGTTGTGGAGGTACATTAATGTGGTTCCCATCTCAATTGGTATGTGATATGTCATTTATTATGCACCTATACACAAGTGCTTCAAGGTGCGACAAGACAAGGGAGGGAAGACAGAGGGAAGACAAAACAAATGATTTTACTAGGTCTTGTGACATTCAGATTGTGCAAGTGTGACAACGCAAAGTGCAGGTTAAGGGAGAGGGAGAAGTGCCAGGGAGAGGGAGGGGGGAAGCAGGCCCGGTCTTTGCATGAGGCCGTACAGTGCGCGCGCGCACGCACGCGCGCACGCACACACCCACACACACACACACACACACACACACACACACACACACTGTGTCATGATGCTTTTGCTTCATTTAATTAAGTAGTATGTACAGTATGGTGGTAAGTTATCTACTGAAGGGAATAGTTTCTTACCTGTAACTCCATTTCTCCAGCATTGGTATCTTTCATGGATTCACATGGTTAGAATATTCCCCGTCGTCAGGCTGGGGATCCTTGGTAAGTTATATATAGACATTTTCCATAGGAAAAATTCTGACACTTTTGTGTCCTATCTACGTCGTTTTGGGCCGCGCACCCCGGCGCCACTAGGAAGTAGGGATATATATAGCTCCGCCCCCACGGCTCCCTCAGATTTCAGCCCCCCAAGTATTATGGGGGGATCCCTGGTTTGCATGCTCACGGGAGGCCGGCGGGCGCATATGAATCCATGAAAGATACCAATGCTGGAGAAATGGAGTTACAGGTAAGAAACTATTCCCTTATCCAGCATTGGATCTTTCTTGGATTCACATGCTTAGAATAGATTGTATAGCAGTATCCACCAACATTGGAGGCGTCTATGCAAACCAACATCACAACAATCACAGTGCCCACTTACTATGGCAACACATTACATTATAGCATGTTAGCCATAAAAGACACGACACTTTAAAGCATATTTGCCGAAGGATGCAACCCCACTTGGGGCTTAACACATTACATTATAGCATGTTAACCGTAAAAGACACGACACTTTAAAGCATAGTTGCCGAAGGATGCAACCCCACTTGGGTCTTACCTTATTGGAACAGGTGACGTAGCACTGCCCGCCCCATCTGTGTATCCTCAGCATGTTGCTGTGCGAGACAGTAATGTCGGGTAAACGTGTGTGGTACCGACCAGGAAGCCGCCTGGCAGATATCCCCCAGCGGGATTCCGGACCACAAAGCTGTCGACGACGATGTAGATCTCATCGAATGGGCCCTTGGACGCTTTTCTAGCGGCTTTCCGGACTGACAATAAGAAATGGCCGAAGACACCCATTTGGATAGTCCTTGTTTTGAAATCGCTTTACCCCTAGCCGCAGGCCCATAAGCTACGAAGAGTTGTCTCGTGTCTCTGAAGCTTTGTGTGCGATGGAGATAAAATTTTAAAGCTCTTTTCACGTCCAATGTATGGAGAGTCTTCTCTGCCACTGAAGAAGGTGTTGGAAAGAATGTAGGCAACACTACAGAAGCGTGTTTATGGAACTTGGAAGGTACTTTAGGTATGAAATGCGGGTTAGTGGCCAGCACAACTTTATTACTGAAAAACCTCAAATACGGAGGGTCGATCACTAGAGCTTGTATTTCCGACAGGCGACGAGCAGAAGTAATGGCCACCAAGAAAGCCAATTTCCAAGACAAAAATTTTAATGATGTCGATGACATTGGTTCAAAAGGGGGTTTCATCAGGGCTGCCAAGACCAGGTTCAGACTCCAGATCGGAGGAAATTTCTTCTTGGGAGGAAAGGTTGGAAACAACCCTTTAAGAAAGTGTTTAACTAGGCGGTCACTGAACAGTGGAGTGGAATGTCTCTTCCGAGTAAATCTCGAGATGGCAGCTAGTTGCACCTTTATGGATGAAACAGATAAACCGTTATTTGCCAGGAGCAACAAGTATGGTAGGACCGCGGGACCAGACCTGGTTGACCAGCGCACCAGATGCAGAACCTTTTCCATTTGTAGGTGTATGAAGTGTTCGTAGAAGGTGCCTTTGCAGCTTTCAAAATACAACGACAGTCCGCTGGAATCGCTAACGCGCCAAACTCGGCGAAATCAGGAGCCAGGCCGTCAGGCTGAGGTTGTCCGGGTCGTGATGCCAAACGGTCCCTTTCTCCTGAGACAGAAGGTTGGGGATCTTCTGGAACCTCATTGGTTCTGACGCTGAGAGGTGATGTAGATACGGGGCCACCAGGATCACCCGACAAGGATATCTGTGGATCCATTGCAGAGTCTGACGGATGAGAGGGAATGGGGGGAAGGCATACAGAAACCTGCCCGTCCACGGGAAGGAAAACGCGTCCCCTAGAGAGTCTTGTTGTGGCCACCTGCTCACGTATTGGGAGCATTTCTTGTTGTATTTGTATTTGTATTTTATTTATTTGTATTGCGCGCCTTGCCCAGAGGCTTGCGGGTGCATGTTTAGGGGAAGTTACAGGTTACAGAAGGGAAGTTACGGGTTACAGAGGGGGTGATACAGTATACAATTACAGGTGATAGTAACAGTGATAGTAACAACAATGTAGAGGTACCTGGTTGCAGGAGAAGGTACTAGCTGTATGCAGTTACAAGTTACAGGATATATTTACAAAAAGTGAGTCTAAGTTACAACAGAATCGCCAGGGTGGCAACCCTATACACGTTAGGCAAATATGAGTGCAGGAGTCACAAGGTGCAGTCAGCCGTGCAGAAAACAGCACTAGCAGCAGATGGATGCAGGGATGGAGGCTGAGGTATCTTGTTCCAGTAACCAAAGTTTAGTTTTGGCTTTAAAGGCATGGCAGTGCGGAATGTTTCTTAGGGCATTGGGAAGTGAGTTCAAGAGCTTGGCAGCAAGGACCGGGAAACTCGACCCTCCAGCAGAGCGTAGTTTGAAGCTGGGGATGTCCAGTGTGTGAACCTGGGCGGATCTCAGTGGTCTGGTGGCTGTGTGTTGAGAGAAGAGTGATACTAGGTAGGCAGGAGCTGCGTTGTTCTGTGCCTTGTGGGTAAGCACAAGTGATTTGAGTGAAATGCGGTGAAAGATAGTTAACCACTGAATGTTGCGTCTAGTAGTTGTGATGTGATTCCGTCTAGGTATGTTGAGTGCTGTCCTTATGGCGTTGTTTTGCGTGATCTGGAGTTTGTCCAGGTTTCTTTGGCTGGTTCCAAGGTAGAGGGCGTTGCAATAGTCGATTTTCGATAGGATGAGGGTTCTAGCAAGTGTCAGGCAATTGTCCGGAGTCAGGAATGGCATGCAGGCTGTAATCAATCTCTTGTCTCTCGTCGCAAAAAGATTGAGGGCCGGATGGCCCCATTCCGCGAAGACACGGTGCAGTTGCTGATCGTTCAGTTCCCATTCGTGTAGACAATTCATCTCCCTGCTGAGAGCGTCTGCTTGCACATTGTTTACTCCTGGTAAGTGGAACGCCAACAGATGTATGTCGTGTTGTAGGGCCCAATGCCAGATCTCCTGGGCTTCCGTCGACAGGCTCCTGGAGCGAGTACCTCCCTGCTTTCGTAGATAAAACATTGTTGTCGTGTTGTCTGTCATGATTCTCACCACTGAGCCCTTTATCTGTGGCAGAAAGGATTTTGGGGCCCAATGTACCGCCCTCAACTCTAGCAGGTTGATGTGGAGGGAGGACTCCTCCGATGACCAACGACCCTGAACCTGTAATGAGTCCAGATGAGCTCCCCACCCAGTTAGAGAAGCATCGGTAACCACAGTCTTCTGGAACACAGTTTCCAGTAAGGGCATTCCCTTTGTTAGGTGTATGGGGATTCTCCACCATTGAAGCGCCTGTACGAGCTGGCCGTTGAGGGTCAATTTGTCCGACCAGCGTCCTCATGTTTGTGCCCATTGATCCGCCAAGAATTCCTGAAGAGGCCTCATGAAGAGGCGACAATTGTCTATCAAGGGTAATCAGGACGACATGGTCCCCAGTAGGGACATGTACCTTTGTACTGACACTCTGGTGTCGACCTCCCCTTCCGATGTCTTTTGTTGTAGTCTGTGAATCCTTTCGAGGGATGGCTTCACCAGCCCGGACTGTGTGTGGAACTCTGCCCCCAAAAAGACCAAGGTCCTTGACGGCTTTAACGAGGACTTGTCGAAGTTCACTACGAAGCCCAAACGTTGCAGGAGGGACAGGGTGGCATCTAGGTTTTCTTGGGCCCTTTCCGGAGACAGTCCCCTCATCAGCCAATTGTCCAAATAAGGGTACACATGGTGACCTTCCTTTCTTAACCAGGCTGCTATTTGAGCCAGACATTTGGTGAACGTCCTGGGGGACGATTTTAGACCGAACGGGAGGACCTTGAACTGATAGTGGGTTCGTCCGACGACGAACCGCAGTAATCTTTTGTGCCGTCGACGCATCGGGATATGGAAGTATGCGTCTTGAAGGTCTAGCGACGACAAATAATCTCCGGGTTGTATCGACCGGATCACCTCCTGAAGCATCAGCATTTTGAATTTTAAATTCTTGAGCAGTTTGTTGAGCGCCCGTAGATCCAGAAGGGGATGCCATTTTCCATTTGGTTTCTTGACGACAAAGTACCGGGAGTACATTCCCTGTCCTTTTTCTGCCACCGCGACCAGTTCTATAGCCCCTTTCTGCAGCATAAGCGCCACCTTCTGTAGCAGTATTTGAAGGTGGGGCTGGGCCGAGAACACCAGTGGAATGTGTGGTGACTTGCTCTTGAACTGTAGAGAGTTCCCAGAAGAATCGTGTCCAAAACCCATCGATCTGTTGTTATGCGCTCCCACTCGTCGATGCGACGAGACACTCGGCTCCCCAGGACGTCCTGAAACATGTCATTGTTGGTTCTTGGTTTGTTTATCTTTCGTGAACGAAGGGTTGGCACCCGCCGTCTGGAGGTTTGGTAATCTCTGCCTTTACGAGAAGATTGGGCCGCACGCCTGTAGCCTTGGGACGAGTAAGAGGGTCTGCTGAAACCTCGGTCTCTAGATGACCCAAACCGGGAGTTACCAGAGGCCCCTCTGAAAGGTTGAAAGGAACGAAAATTCCTACCGCTCTGGAGGGCTCCGAGTGACCGCGCCGTGTCAGTATCCTCCTTCATGCCCTTTAAGGCCTCATCAACTTTTTCACCGAACAGTTGCTCCCCTTCACACGGCATATCCAAGACTTTATATTGCACCTCCGGTCTGAACGTAGTGCACTTGAGCCAGGCTTGTCTACGTAGATCTACGCCATTATTGATTTGCTTAAAACCGGACTCGGCTAGATCGACGGCAATGTTTATAGCATGGTTGGAGGCCTCCTCTCCTTCCCGCACTAGCAACATGGCGGACTTTCTATGTTCCTCGGGCAAATGCTCCAAGATAGGGGCCAGCCGGTGCCACATTTCCCTGTCATACCTAGACATGATCGCCAAGGAGTTGGCTGCTTTAACCGTAGTCGCGCCGACGGACAGCACCTTCTTGCCGAAAGCGTCCTGTCTCCTGGCTTCGTTGTCTGGAGTGGTCGTGCATTTATGTT
Source organism: Ambystoma mexicanum (assembly GCF_040938575.1). Taxonomy (NCBI): domain Eukaryota; kingdom Metazoa; phylum Chordata; class Amphibia; order Caudata; family Ambystomatidae; genus Ambystoma; species Ambystoma mexicanum. Next base: position 865,138,571 of record NC_090928.1, read on the forward strand.
GAGACCTGGCCTTTCTAGCCGCCGCCGCAGATACCACCGACTCCGGCGAAGGTTCAGACGTCAGGCACTTGGGAGTCGATTCCGGAGCCGTGAACTTTTTCTCCAAACGACCTTTCACTGCCGGTTCAGAGAACGGGTGCCGCATGGTCTTCAGGCCCTCTTGCCAGACATGGTCCAAAATCGGGATGGAGAATATGGATTTCCTTCTCTTGCCCATATGATCAAAAAGAAAACAATCCTTTTTCTCCTCTTCAGGGACTAGGCCAAACTCCGAACACGCCTTACTCATCATGGCATGGAATGCACCCACGTTGTCAGGTGGCGGTGGCTGTGCCGGGCTTCTCGGAGCTTCCATCTCTGCTTCAGAGTCCCAAGTTGGGTCCCTTGAGGGGGACAGTGAGATGTCTGAACCTGATGCCTCACGGTCAGAGTCCTGTAGTTCTCCTTCTTCTTGCAGGATAGGGCAATCCTCCGGCGCGTGCAACGTGGCCGTAATCCTGGTTGCCGAGCGAGGAGCCGGGCCCGGCTCGTCGACGAATGGCGTAGACTGTATCCGAGTCGGGGCCCTAGGCTGGGGTATTTGTGTGTCCAAACGCTGTAATAGCTTCTGTAGCGTATTTAGCAGCTCCAAGGACAGAACCGCCTGGGGGTTCAGTAATGACGAGGTTGTAGGGATGGAACCCACACCTAAGAGCGACATCGCGCTGGCCGGCTGCAGCCCCAGATTGGTTGGGCGCGTGACCGTGTCACGTTCCTCGTCAGCCGACGAGATGGAGAACGTCGCCTCTGGTTGAATCAGGGCCTCCGGCGGGACGGGATCGAAAACCTCCGGTTGCCATCCCATCGACGGGACCACCGTCGAGGATATGTTTCCTACCGCCGCAGTCTGACATGCGGGAGGAGCCGCCGATGATGTAGGCGTCGACGAGCGGGTCGTCGGCGAAGCCAGTGGCGCAGGGCCTTGAGGTGTTCCCGCCGCTTTTGGGGCCGACTTGTTGGCCGCGGCCTCTCGACTCAAGGTAGACTTATGACATTCTCCTGAGGAGGATTTAGATGGCTCTTTTCTCTCATTTTTAGATGAGGAGGAAGAAGACGGCGTCTTGTGTGAAGAGGAGGAGGCCTTCAAATGTTTCTCTGAATGTTTCTCCGAGGATCGTTTTTCGGTCGACTCCGAGGTTCGTTTTTCGGCAGCACGTGCCTTCTTCGTCGGGGGTTCTGACTTACTTTTTGAGGCTGTGGAGCCCACCCCCGAGGCCGGGTACACACCCGCTCCGTCATTGAGCCAATCGACCAGGCGTCTTTTTCGATCTTTGAGGGTTTTCTGGGAGAAACCCTGACAGATTTCGCAAGTGTCCGCCGTGTGGTGAGGATAAAGGCAGTAAATGCAGTCCATATGACCATCCCCTTCGTACACCTTTTTAAAACAGCACATAGTACACGGACGAAACAACACCTTTCCAGACATTCTCTTGAGAAGAACAACCAGTCGCAGAAGTAGAAAGTACAACCTAACCAAATAGCAGATACGCGAGGTAATCCCCCCACTTTGGAAGACGGTTGAAATCTGAGGGAGCCGCGGGGGTGGAGCTATATATACCCCTACGTCCTAGTGGCGCTGGCGTGCGCGTCCCAAAACGACGTAGATAAGACACAAAAGTGTCGGAATTTTTCCTATGGAAAATGTCTATAAATAACTTACCGAGGATTCCCAGCCTGACGACGGGGAATATTCTAAGCATGTGAATCCATGAAAGATCCAACGCTGGAGAAATTTTAAATCAGACTCCGTCTGAGAGCGAGAGCACTGTCTGACGCACTGCTTGATGCTTGACACCTGGCTGCTGCTGCTGTCCAGCAAAGCAGCCAGGCTAGCACCATGTGCTTATATAAATGAGTTCCTTCATTCTTATGAACCTTTGCAAACCCCAACAGAAACTAGTGAACCTGGGAGCACTGGGCTTGTTGGTAAACACAGGTTTTATTCAAGCTTAGAAAGATTTATCTTGTGGTGTGTCGGCTGTCGAGGGGGGCTCAGGGGCCTTTTTGTCCCCAGCCTCCCAGTGGAAAGTGGTTGAAAGATGGCTTGAGAGCCAGGCGCACCAAAGCAGGCCTCAGCCCCAACACCCTCCCCCCTCACCGCCCTCGTCGGAAGGTAGGCCTCTGGTCACCGCCAGCACTAACTCCAAGGAGACCCATGGTAGGTGACAGCAAATACAGAGCCATAAATAGGGTAACATGGCTGTACTTTAGGAGGCCCAGCATTCTTTCTTTGCTCAGGGCAGTGATTTATGACCTGCATCAAACAAAGCACACAATTAGAAATTACATCGCTTTAAAAGAAATAGATTCACAAAGCAGAATGACTTTCTCTAACTGGACACCACCAGTTCACATCTGTAGCCATGATGAGGACAACCTAGGGGAGAGTCCTAGAGTACACTGCTGCAGGTGAAAATACACTTGGGAAAAGACAGTAGACTACACCTAAAGCAAAATCACACTGGAGCAAAACAGCTGCTAAAGACATCCAGGGGCAGATCACCTTGGAGTGAAATAGAATTGGTGAACTTCAATGATGGTACTACAATGTTTGGTAGACTACGTGGCCTGCCTGGGGCATGAGCCTTGACTGTGTAGGGAGTCTGCCAGCGTACCTCCCTTATCCTCGATGGTTACTGTATGAGGGTATTCTGAATGCTGCCAGGCACACGTGTGCGTGACTGGTGAAGGGTTTAGCGTTCATTGCTGAGGTGATTATATTCTGAAGCAGCAGAAGTGGTTGAGTCACTACATCAATCCCAACCTCAGTGCAGTCTCCATGGGGACACTGCATGCTCTGCATGCCTAGGGGAAATGACAGGCCACCATAAACAAGCTGTGTCATTGAACCTACCCGTAGAGTGGAAAAGTGACGCACTGCCTAGTGCCTTCCATTGAGCACCTGCCAAAATGGTGCAAGCAGAAGACACACTACAAATCTTGCATTGTTACATCAATGTGCCATTATAAGTAGCTCATACCAGGAAACATTTGTCGATGTCAACATTGCAGCCCAAACACCACTTTCAAAGTCCACTTTCAGGGCCGTGGTTCAGTGGGGAGTCCTCCTGCTGGAACTAAGCAATCTGCTCAGCTCAGGGTGCTAGTGTCTGTGACTTTACAATGCTGTCAGCCCTTTTTTGATTTCACAACAGGTGGTGGTGGTGATGAGGATGGCTATTGTAGCCTGCTGGTGGTTGATGGATAGACATTGATGAATTAGCGCTGAAATTACTTTTACATTCAGTTGATCCAAAATTTATAAAAATAACCTTCATGAAGTTGTTTAATTATAGATTGGGGAAAAGTTACTTGTATGTAAAAATGTGCTCTGTCCTTGGAATGAGTGTAAATTTTGTGTGGGCACACACATAAGAAAAGACCAGTATCTTTGTGATCGCAATTGTTTTACAGGGCCAGTGTCAGGGCCTTTCAACCTTTACAAATGAAAGGGGCCTCGAGCCTCAGGGGGCCATCAGCAACTGCCCCCAGGTTTCCAGTCAGCCATCTTTATTAATTTCTCTATTTTCGTTCTGGGGCTTAAAATGTGTGCTTTGCAGAGCTTGCATTACAAGCTTCCCACGGGATATACAGAATTGTTATCACCTCATTGTCTTCTAACATTGGTTCTTCTACATAAGCCATTTGCTGACAAAGAAGGGTTTAGAGCTCTTCAATGGGCATTTTGTGTTTAAACTCCCTGGCAGCAAAGGGCAAAGTCAAGAAAGGTTACTTTTTGAACACATAATAAAGGTAACATTCTAAGACTTTCATCTGGTATCTAAATTATGCATTTCTATTTCATTTGTATTTCCATCTAGTTCTTTATCAATTGCCTCATTTACAAAATTTGTAACATACAATTTTTATTGTTGTCATTTTTGGGGGTTGGGGGCACCAATGATGCTTCCTGCCTGGGGTGCAATCTGGTGTGAGACCAGCCCTGGGGGGAAGTGCAGTCAGGGCAGCATTTCTCTTCGTAAATGGAGCCAGGGGAGCGTGGCTCTGGGTAAGTGCAAAAAGGGGACTGTAGAGGTTGCAGTTGCAGCCCCTAAGTGTGTGGTAGGCCAGGAGGCGGTGCTGGTGAGACTGATCAGGAGGTGCTTGGTACCCAGTGAGACTCTGAGGGTAGCAAGCAACCAGTCTGCGCAACAAACAGGTAGGTCAGCAGGGGAGTGAGAGAGAGAAAGCAGAGGAGAAAAGCAAGATTTTTAGCTGTTCCCGGATCTTCAGGTGGTCCGGATCAAGTTGGAGAGGGTAAGGGAGGCCATTACAGAGGGAGGCACCTGCAGAAGAGAGAGATCTACCCCCCACTCTCTGCCTGGATAAGCGTCTGACCCTCAGAGAGTTGGAGGTAGCTGAGTGAAGAGCTTGAGAAGGAAGGTAGTTAGGAAGAGAGTGTTGGATGTAATGCGGTCCTCAGCCCCAGAAAGCCTTGTGGATGATGCAGAGGGTCTTGAACTTGATCCTTGCAGCCATCGGGAGCCAGTGTAGAGATTTCCGGGCTGGAGAGTTATGGTTCCTGGGCTTGAGGCCAAGGAGAAGTCTTGCAGTCCTATTCTGGATTAGTTGCAGAGGGCATAGGGTAGTGGAAGGCAGATTGAGATAGAGGCTGTTGAGGTAGTCCAGCCTAGAGAGATCCAGGCCTCTGGAGACAGTGAGCCTCTGGTGGAAAGTGAGAAAGGGAAGAATACCTCTGAGGAGGTGCAGCTGGTAGTGGGACTTCTTGGTGATGTCCGTGATGTGAGGAGAGAAGGAAAGAGTGGAGTCGAAGATGACACGAAGGTTCTTTGCCTCACAGGAAGGCAAAGGAGGAGGGACCAAGGCTGGGCGGCCAGAGTGAGAGAGGGAAAGCGGAAGCAGGGGTCCCAATGAGAAGGATCTCAGGCTTACTGGTATTAAGGGAGAGATCATTGGAGGTGCACCACTCGTGAATCGCGGATAGACAGTCAGGAATGAGCGTGAGAGGAGAGCAGGTTGAGGTGAGCCTGAAAGAGAGCTGTCATCTGCATAACACTGAAAGTTAGAAAAGAAGGTACAGATCAGGTGTGCCAAAGGGGACAAGTAGACAATGAAGAGCCAGGGTGAGAGTGTAGAGCCCTGGGGAACACCACATGCGAAGAGAGAAGTGGTGGTGAGAAAGGACCCAAGTTGGACCTGGGAGGGTTGGCCCAGAAGGACGGAGGGCAAACACTCCAGGGCCTGATTTGTGGTGCCCAGGTTCTCATGGAGTCGATTGATCAGGATGGCATGATTGACTGTGTCAAAAGCAGAGGAAAAGTCAAGGAGGATGAGGACAGAAGGAATGCTGGAGTCAAGGTTTAAGAGCAGATCATCATGGGTGTTCAGGAGAGCAGTTTCCTTGCCTCTGGCTACTCTGAAGCCAAACTGATGGTCATGGAGAAAACCACCAGATTCAGTGTGGATGGTAAGCTGGGAGATGGCCAGATTTTCCAGTCCAGGAGGTTGCCCAGGAAAGGACTGATAGAGATCGGATGATAGTTTGTAGGGCAGGTAGGATCTACAGATGGATTTTATAAGGAGGAGGTGCTTGAGGAGAGAGGGGAAAGATCCAATGACGAAAGAGCAATTGTAGAAATTGGCCAAGGTTGGAGCAAGGGTGTCAATGTGGTCCTTTATGGTTCTGGAGGAGCAGGGGTGCATGTGTTTCGACAACACTTTCATAGATCAGACTTGTCTAGAATTGTCGTCAGGTGTGGACAGAGAGAAAGAGGAGAAAGGAGGGGAAGAGAGAGGAGTGCCAGAGGGGGGCCAAGAGAGGTGGAGGGAAAGGAGGAGGAGAGTGAGGACATGATGTCCTGAGTTTTAGTGGTGAAGTGAGAAGCCAGAGACGTACAGAGGACCTGGGAGGGAACAGGAGAGGAGGAGACTGCAGAAAGATTGTTCAGCTCCTTGCAGATTTTAAAGAGTTTGGCTGTGTTGTTAGAGGCTGCATAGAAACTGGCTTCGATGTGGACTCTCTTCTTGGACAGGACAGAGAGTCTTATTGCTTTCGGAGTAGGCAGCAGGCCAGTTTGTCAGAGGATGCTACCCAAGCCCTCCACTTCCTCTCAGCCACTATGCACTTGCGTTTCAGGGTGGTGAGGTCGGAGTCATACCAAGAGTTGCACTTGGAGGTAGTCTTCAGATGGATTCTCATGACAGGTGCAAGGATGTCCAGAGTGTTGGAGATAGAAAGATGCAGGTTAGAGAGGGCTGTGTCAGAGTGTGAGGCAGTTGCAGGAGTAGGAGGAGCAGAGAAGGTAGAGGCAAAGGCATCCACTGTCACGCTTACCGGGAGACCGGGGTTCACTGTTCGCGCTCCCCCTCCCTGGCGCCTCTACCCGCGCTTTCGCGCTTGGGGAGGCGCCGGGGGGAGAGCTTCAGGGACATGGGCGGCAGCTCCTCGGCGCTTGCGTCGGGGACCGCGATTACGGTCCCGCGCATGCGCCGTGGGGCGGTCGCCCAGGCTTGGAGCAGCTTGCTGCTCAAGCCTCATTCTGGGCCCGCCGGCGCCTGGCAACCATCTGGCTTGCGCTCCAGGCCTCGCAGGTGCCGGCGGCCCATAAAGGGAGAGGCGCGGTCGGGAACAGATCGCGTCTCAACGCGTTCTGTTCTGGATCGTGTTCTCGCCTTCTCCCGCTCTGCCAGTCAGTTCCTGCCCTGTTCCCTGCTCCTACTTACCTTTTCCTTTTGCCCGCTGCCGGTCATTTCCCCTTTGGCCAAGTCTCTTCCTGGGTTATCTCCCTTGGTCCAGCTACCTACTCTCCTGGTTCCCTTCCTTGTCAGTTCTGGTCCCCCTGCCTGATTTCTCCCTCTCCACCTCTTGGCCTGCCCTATTCCCTGTGATTTTCTCCTGCGCTACCTTGGACTCTCTACTCCTCAGCACCCACTGCCAGCTACGGGTGTGGCCTCCCACACCTTTGGACTCTCTACTCCTCAGCACCCACTGCCAGCTACGGGTGTGGCCTCCCACACCTTTGGACTCTCTACTCCTCAGCACCCACTGCCAGCTACGGGTGTGGCCTCCCACACCTTTGGACTCTCTACTCCTCAGCACCCACTGCCAGCTACGGGTGTGGCCTCCCACACCTTTGGAGTCTCTACTCCTCAGCACGCACTGCCAGCTACGGGTGTGGCCTCCCACACCTTTGGACTCTCTACTCCTCAGCACCCATTGCCAGCTACGGGTGTGGCCTCCCACACCTTTGGACTCTCAACTCCTCAGCACCATTTGCCAGCTACGGGAGTGGCCTTCCCACTACTTGGGATTCTCCACTTCTAAGGACTTCCTGTGCTCACCCATCTCAGTTCATCGGAGTCTCGCCTCTTCAAGGATTCCCTCCTACCACTTCTTCTGTCAACACTGTGCAGATCTGTCATCACTGGAACCAGGTTGTGGCATTGGGAATCGGTCCATCTTTCACCCAATTCCCACTCAGGGTGGAGGAGAGGCTGGTTGCTTGTGTCACCAAGTCTTCTTGTCAGTCTGGCTGCCCCGTCGAGACCAACCAGAAATACAGGTACGCAGCATTCCCGTGATTCTCATCTTAACATCCACAGACACATGCTTCATGGGCCGAATGACCGAGAAGGTGGGTGGCACTGCTGGGATGGGCTTTGCCTGGGTGACAGAGAGTTTCAGGTGAGAGGAAAGCAGAAGTGGTCCGTCCAACAGAGAGGAGTGATGAGAGTGTTAGAGAGGGGGATTTCTGAGGAGGTAAGAACATCCAAGTTGTGTCCGGCAGAGTGTAGATAATCCTTAACTGTATCTTCTGAAATAAAAGCATATTGTTAATTTGGACAATATGACCAAATACACACAAAATAAAAACAATCATGAAACTTCTGCAAAAGCAGCAGTTAGTTACAGTTAGCAAAACACAATCACCATATTTTTGCAGTGCGTTCCACAGTCGATAGTGTTTTCAAACCAAAGATTCAAAAAGACCTTTTGCATACAGTATTTGTACTAATTACATTCAGGAAGCAGTGTTTTAAAGTTCCTGACTACCTTACTGCTATCAAATGCCGTTTTCACTGCTTAATCAAAGTCACTATGGCTTATCTGCTCTAATTAGAAGGCACTAGGGGTGTTCAGCTCACACTGTCTGCTACTTCAAAAAAAGCCTCACTTCTGATATTGCCACATAGGTAAATATTGATAGCGACAATTCATACACTGGACATCACAGTATATTTCTCTACTACCTTACGCATGCCAAGGTGTTTTTCATTTAACTTCCCATGACACCTTTGCATATTTAAAATTCACTCTGTGATATAACTGATGTCACTATATAAGCAAATCAGGGGGCCCACACATCTTTAGCCACCCAGGTCCCGGCAAATCCTGGGCCCGGCCTGTGTAAAGAGTTTCACTGTTAGCACCTGCTTCATTCGTATGCATACATTTTTCGGCAATTGAAATCATGATAGGGTGTTGTTAATACTTTCCTGTCAGGGCCAGGGAGTGATTAGCAGGGCATGGGGGACAGGAGATGAAAAGCTCATTCTAAAACAGCAAGTTAACAGCTTGGAACATTTAAGATAATGATAATGATAAAGATAAAGATCATTATCCTGGGGGCTTGTGGGGTACCCTTAGATGCAGGGTAGGGAAAGGAACACCAATCGATGAGTGGAAGGGCTGGGGAGTGAAAGTACAAGTGAGGGGGATGATGGGAAGGATGAAAGAGGGCAAGAAGGACTGGGGAGAGGGGGGATAGAGGGAAGAAGGAGCAGCAGGGAGTGGAGAGAAAGAGTTGGCGAGGGGAGCAAGGATGATTTTTGCTGGTGGGGAGATGATGGGAGAGAAAGGGGCTGTTAGAGTGGGTGAGGGCTGATAAGAAAGGGGAAGAGAGGAAGACAGAGACAGAAGGAGATAAAAAGGAGTAAGCAGGGGCAGAGAGGCCGGGAGGCATACTGCTGGAAAAATAGTACAGGTTGGGGTTGAAGGAGGACAATAGGGGGAGAGGGTGAAGTGCAGACTGGGAATGAAAGACCAGTTGCTAAAAGGGACTCCTCAACCTCTCATTCCCCAACCCACATGGTCAACATACCACGGCAGGTAACTCAGAAAGAGACTCAGGTCATCAATCCCCATGCATATAAGGCTGTGTAACCCCAACTCCAGACTCAGCTCCACCCACCTACCACCCCTGTTGGACATAATAGTTCATGGACAGGTCATCACTCCCCAGCTGTTGCTTCCCCCACAATCAGAGCCCACACCCAGGATGAGCTGTACCCAGGAAGGGTGCAGGAATCATAGGGTATAGGGCAAACACTTGCAGGTGCAACAAATGAACAGAAGCTATGAGGAGGGGATGATGTTTCACATGCATGTGCCAACACCATACAGTCACATACAGTGCAGTCACTCACTGTGCAAGATTTGAATATCGATTTTGAAAAGCAAAGTCATGCAGTACATTGAAGATAACAATACATACAGAAAACCAACAGTAAACAACAAGTCACTTGTATGTGTAACACAGGTAAAGGCTGTCAGTGGTCCCCATGTGCCAAGCAGCACAACTGTAGATGGTCACTGCACGCTAAAATGGTTCTGTGGAGTGCAGGGAGACATACGGGCAGGTTGCCCTGCCATCTGTGTGTAAGTCAGCTGAGGCCCTCCTTTTGTCAATGCACCCTTCTGTTCCAAAAAAGCTAGACTCCTGAAAACCCACACAGGCATGACATGCAGTACAACACGCCATGGGCCAGCAGGCTGCCCCCAGTAGGGCAATCTGTACTGGAACATTGCATGTGGTGTGGCCTTTGTCCGGCTTGGGGAAGGAAAAAGCCAGGTTTTGAGTGTCTTGCGAAAGGTAAGGCAGTCCTCCACTTGGCAGAATCTGAGTGGGAGGGATTTTCAGAGTGTGTGACCTTGGACAGAGAAGGAGGTAGCTCCAATTTGAGTGAAATTGAAGGACAAGATCACAAGGAGGAGTGCACAGCCAGATGTGAGGTTTCTGCTGTGTTAGTAGCCTGTGAGTCAGTGTTGGAGGAATTCAAGGCACATCTCGTGAAGCACCATAAAGGAAAACACCAGTTACCCCTCTCTCTGTCCATGTTATGTTAACTGATTAGCCAAACACAATACTTCTACATGTATCCACCATGAAACATAAGTGGGACAATATCAGGTATTGCAAAACATTTACAGTTTATTTTCAAAAACATTACAATTTATTTTCCACATAAAAAACAATTTTTATATATGCATTTTCACCATCGTACACAGTGTGGTTGTACGATACCAGTAGTTAAAATACACAAAAGTCTCAATTTACAAATTAAGACAAGCAGTTACAATGATAAAACACAAAGGAACCATTTAATGGGGTGAAAGGAACAATGTAAGAGTTTGTTCATTTTTAGAGGGTCACCACTCTCTATTATATTAATCTCAAAGACTACATAAGCCACTGTTCCTAAACACAAATACAAAACACAAAAAGATGTGTTATTCTTCTAGTCTTATGGCATTGTGTAACACTCACCTGATATTCACAGGGACACCACTCAACCTGACTGGACCACTTGCGATCTCAAACCCATCCCTTGGATTCTGTTCGGCTGAGGATCGGGCCTGAAATACAGGAATTTTGGGTTTAATCTTATTGTCTCTTGTTGCTTGCTTCCCACTTCCCTTGTGGACCCAACTTTCCCCTTAGTTCTCCCCTCACCTTGCTTTCTTGTATGATGCGCTCTCTGTCCTGCCTCTAGGTGCAGGGGTGGGTTGTTGGTGTGGGCGCGCCACAACCTAGTTGCTTCACCAGTGCGGGCCCTAAGAGTCCTGACCTGCTGTGTGACTCCAGTGCGTCAAGGTAAGTTTGCTGGTTTTTGCAGTTTGCCCTTTTCTTTCCAATTGCCCCTGTTAATGTCTCTCCATCTTCCTCTAGGTGCAGGAAGAGCTCGTTAGTTATGTCGTGCTGCTTAGGGGCTAAGCACGAGATGGTAAGTGAAAGCGTGATGCGCAGCGCTATCTGCCTTTTCTTGTGCTGACCTGTCTTTCTCTCTTTCCTGCAGGCCGCTGCAATGTCCCAGAATGGATGCTGGCTGAGAAAATAGTGAGCAGTGAGTAATGCGTAGCATGCAGCGCCTTCTTAACTTTTTGTGTGCTAATCTGTGTTTCCTCTCTTTTGCAAATCAGTGTTATGGCCCGGAATGGATGTTGACCAAGAGCGACTCGAACCCAGGTAAGCATGCAATCGTTTTAGCTATTTTTGGAATTGAAATATAAACGCCTACTAATGCTGTTTCTTTCTCTTCTTCTCAGGTTGTGGCATTTTCGAAGATCGAGCGGACGTTGCCGAGATGCTGTGTTCTCTGGACCAAAAGAGCAATGGATGGTGAGCTGGATTCACTCACAGGTAAGTGTTATACTGATGGTGTTCTTGTTCTTTCAGGTACGCGGCTCCGGGAAGGCAGGCGAAGATCCGATCAGAACATGGTGAGCGTCATGCTACAAAGCGCAGAGTAACGCGAAGCATGTTTCTCTGCCAGGGTGTGGCTTATATTGCCCCCAGGTATCCCAGGTATCCATAGGCCTGACCACACCTAAAACACTAGACTGCCTAGCACGGTTCATTGAACTGAGCTATGCAGGGGCATCCATGTGGTACAAAAGTTAATTGCCAAGTCCAGTTCTCAAGTCTTCCTCACTTTAGATATGAGCCTGGCGCCAAAGGCGCCAGGACTGACTCCAGGAGAGTCTTGGATGAGATGGCAAGGCCTTTAAGGCCATGATGGAGGGTCGTAGCTTAGCCCCAATGCCTTGCCTATTAGGGCAGGGGCAGGGGTCATGACAGAACTCCCCCCAAGATCCCCCTCAGGGTAGTTCTTCTGTCTGGTCCTGGCTTGGTGGGATGATTTTGATGGAACTGCCTTATCAAACGTGGTGCATGGATATAATCGCAAGGTTCCCATGTTCTGTCCTGCAGGCCATACCCTTTCCAGTCTACTAGATAATATAGTTTAGATCTGACATACTTTGAGTTCAGAATGTCCTTAACCTCAAATTCTGGTTCTCCATTGATCATTACTGGTTTGGGTGGTGCTGTAACACGAGTTCCAGGTTGGACAGGTTTCAGAAGAGATACGTGGAACACAGGGTGGATTTGCATGTTGGATGATAAGGCCAGTTTAACTGCTTCTGGATTTATTATAGATTTGATGGTAAAAGGACCTAAATATCATGGGCGAAACATCCGGGTTCCTTTTATAGGCACATATTTCGATGCCAACCAGACTTCGTCTCCAACCTGGTAATTGGGAGCCTGTCCACGACGCTGGTCAGCCCATTTCTTTTGGCGGTTCTTAGCTTGGTGTAAATGTTCGACTGCCTTTTTGAAGGTCTGAGAGATAATTGTGTTTAAGGTCTTAATGGCTGGCATTTCCAGGGTAGTAGGAACATCTAGTTCGGAAGTGCGTGGATGTCTGCCGTATATTGTATAAAAAGGAGTCTGCCCCGTGCTGGTGTGTAAAGAATTATTATAGGCGTATTCAGCTATCGACAGCAAGACCTTCCAACTTTCTTCCACTTGATGGAGCATACAGTGTAGGTATTGCTCAAGTGTTTGGTTTGTTGTTTCTGTTTGGCCATCTGTTTGGGGATGGGGGCTAGTGGATAGTCGGATATCGATTTGGGCCATGGAACAGCATTTCCTCCAGAAGTTGGACACAAATTAGGTACCTCGGTCTGAGATCAGTACCAAAGGAAACCCATGAAGCCGTACGATATGTTCAAGAAATACCTTTGCCAGGCTAGAAGCATTTGGGAGACCTTTAAACGGCAGGAAGTGTGCCATTTTTGAAAATAACTCTACGACCACTGGAATGGTATTGAATCCTTGACTGGGTGGTAAATCGGTGATGAAGTCAAGAGATAATGTATGCCAGGGTACCGGCGGAATTTCCAATGGTGTATGGAGTCCAGCTGGTTTTGGGGGATGTCGCTGAGATGCTTTGTTCTCTGGACCAAAAAAGTGATGGATGGCGAGCTGGATTCACTCACAGGTAAGTGGTATACTGGTGGTGTTCTTTTTCTTTCAGGTACGCGGCTCCGGGAAGGCAGGTGAAGATCCGAGCAGAACGTGGTGAGCGTCACGCTGCAGAGCGCAGAGTAACGCGAAGAGTGTTTCTCTGCCCGGGCGTGGCTTATATAGCACCCAGGTATCCCAGTTATCCCTAGGCCCAGGGCCGCTGCCTGATGTCAGTCAGCCTCTAGGGAGCGCTGTACCAGCAGTCCACAGTGCCAGTGCTAGAATACACGTGTAACAGGTTTGTTTCCTAACATTATAAAAATGAATGTGCCTGTTCATTTTTATAATGTCAGGAAACGAACGTGTTACACGTGTATTCTACCACTGGCACTGCTGCAGTCCATTTGGTGCACAGGCCGAAACACTAGGAATGCGCCCCCCCGCACCCTGTCCCATGCGCCACTCCCACCGCACCCCGCGCATCACTCCCACTGCACCCTGCGCGCCATTCCCAAACTACACCATTAAGGAACTCATACCCAAAGTCAAACAGTCCGTCACACAAGGAATGAATTGCCATTTGCAATGGTGGGCCACTTTTTCACTGGTGCCCAAGACAATTTTATACCCCAGTCCCACTTAGGCTGCAGATAATGAGGACTGGGCACACCAAGAGACCATGAATATGGCATAGGATGCAGTATATGCAACCAACAAAGAACACAAGATGCTGAAGGGGGTTTGGAGGCAACCTAAGCAAAAAGGGCAATGATAAGGAGACACCTGAACCCAATAAACAATCACTTTAACATTCTTTGAATGGGAATCAAGTGTATGCTTTGATAAAGTAAAATCTTGACTGTTGTAAGGATACATGGACCTGCATATTTATTTATGCAATGTGTGTCAGATATAGGTATCCGACAAACATTGCATAAATAAATAAACCGGTTTGTGGCTTAAAGAATATTTACTCAGCAACACTGGTCAAAACTATTATTCGCATAGAGAAGTAACTCATCACCATTGCCATGGAAGTGGTTTAAAGTGTAATTGATATATAGTTTGGAAAAGAAGCGGCATGAAATAAATAGCGCTGCTTTAAACTATTATTTTGGCCATTTTCTGGGCTTGCAGAGACTCACCATGGGCCCAAACGGGTCTCCGTTTGTACCGTGTCGGGGCCCACGGTGCATCCCTGCAAGGCACGCCCACTCCCCACAGCCCATTGCACCTCCCCTCCCATCTCAATGCCAGCACAAAACCATTTAGTGACTAATGGGCCACCAAAAGCAGTTTCCTGCCGGCATTGTGATGGAAGGGGGTGGTCTTAGCTGCAGGGGAACCTAAAGTGTTTTTATTGGTGTGCTTATGCCCCCCACCCCAAGTGGCACGAAAAGTGGTCAGAGGGAGCCCCTGACTTCTGTAATGTCACATAGTACTTTTGTACTACGTGGCATTACCACAAACTGGGGAATTCCATCCCCTCCTGAGGCTCCAGGGACCAGGGCAATTGCACCACCCATGGTTATTGCGCCCCAGGTAGTTGCCTGCCTTGCCCGGGCCAAGAAATGGGCCTGGCCTTGGCCCACAGGCAGGGCAGGGCAATTGGCAAATAACTTAGCAACATTTGTTGCTTTATTACCTTCCCCGGGCCCGGGCAGCACCGGCACTGCTAGCCCCAGCCAGGCCCACGGGCGCACCCTCCTCCAGGCTATGGGTGCACACTGACACTGAAGTGTGGATCGATTGGGGCTGGCTGGTGTTGTCGGCCCCGGCCATTACAGAAAAGAGGAGCGATTGGGTCACTAAATCCTGAGGTTGTCCCCATCATAAGCACACACTGCCAAGCAGCAGTAGAATCAGCAAATACAAACAGTTGCCACATCCTACCCTGGCTGATTGGGCCTTGTTTCAGGAAATCCGGCAGTAACTACAGCCCCACCGAGGCAAGCACATTTCTTTCCTCCTGCTCCCATCCTCGCAGGTGAGGCCTATTGCTGCATTGGTGTTTTATTTATTTTATTTTAAAATGGTATTGCGGAGATGACTGGGCCAACCAAGAACGGCCTCTGGAGGCCACAAAGCTAGACACTTTTGTCAAGGCTCAAGAGTCATGAAAATAGAAGGGAGCACTGGTGGTGGACTCTCCTCAAGAGATCAAAAGGCCGGTTCTCAGAAGACCTGGGCAGAGTGTCACCGTCAGCAGATCTTAGACAGTTGCACGTTCCAGCGGTGTTGGATTGGTCCGTCCGTCGGCCATTTGGCCCGTGGCCAGTCCAAAATCACTTCGAGGGCGAGGACCTGGGGGCGGTACCACGCTTGGGCCGGTTTGGGGGTTACTACGCCCCCCTAGTTCCCGTTCCCGAGCATTTTGTTCGTCGTTCCCTCTTTCCTGGGCATGCACTTCTGACTTTATTTTAGTGCAAGAGGTTCATACATTTCACTGTTCGCTCAGACTTGTCTTATACTCTTCTTTGTCGTTGTGCTTCTTTTGTTTGGAATAGCAATCACGCTAGTCTAACGAGATAAACAAGTACCTACACGAATGCGCCTTGTGAATGATGGTGTAAAGGATGGATGCAGGCGCTGGACCAAAAGCTGAGCGAAGTCTGCACAGCAGCTGGCTTGGGAAAGCGACTGAGCGACTACAGTAGAAACCGTCTCCGTGGACGGTTGGCCCGTCTTCTGTATAATGCAAATACCCAGACTTGCAGGATGCATGCTTCACTTTCTTTGTTCCATTGGGGGCGACATGCTGTAGCATCAATTCATAGCCTTTAAAATACCCCGCACAGTGCAGCTTCCGATCTCCTTTAACACAAACGCTGGGAAATGAACATGACTAGCTAACGCTACATCAATCAAAGCCAGGTCTCTAAATAATGGTTCAAGTGTTGGGGAATCACCTGCTCACACTTTCTATTGTGTGACCAACTAGTACGCAAAAGGTGTTTCAGAGCATGGGGCTCTTGATGCCACCCATTTCTGCATTTGATACACCAACAGCTAAACACACCCTGGGGAGTCAGCTCCTTCTGCGTAGTACATTTCTCTCCCAAGCTCGGGACAATGTTCTTTACCATAATGGAGAATGTGAAAAAGCGCAGGGCTGCAAGGCTGGGGGGTAAGGGTGGAGTGCAAAGTGCACTACACTTGGGGTACACTGGAGATGCTTCCCCTGATACCCGCAGTACTCCAAGTCCCTTAAAATGAAATTCATCTATACACTGCACAATAGGCAAGAGCCGCTGTTATTCAAGCAGCATGCGACTAGTAATTTGCAAAAAGTAAACTTAACAAGTCCCAAGAAAAGGTTGCCTTCCACCCTTTAAGAATTTGATTGTTTTTGTTTTTATGTTGGGATGGTAGACTTCGTTTTTCTTTGCGATCTTACAGTTTCATAGTGCTGTCGGGACCTAAAATGAGTGATCACGAAGGAAACATTTAAGAATTGTGAGAGTTCACGAGCATGACCGAAACAAACCCCAACATTCAAACTACCATTTCCCTGCCGCGGTAATGCACTGCAGTGTGTTTCAATGTGAAGTACACATTGTAATGTCATAATTTTACAACGCCACCTCTCCAACATAAACATTTGGAGCTATGAGGAATTGTACAGGCATGTCAACTCGCTGCATATGTTTAAAGTACACTTTACCACTCACATGGAGTAGTGATATTGTTTACGTGTGTCCCTCCTAAATATATTTAACTTCCCGTGAAATATTTGATGCAATACATATTGCATAAATACATGTATTTTAATGCTGAGATAGAGGGGCCTGTACAGCTATAGGTGGGTATGTTGCTGGTGCTTGTTCTTGGAGGTTCGAGTAACACTGTTCAAAACCAGTTCTTCACCTTTTAAGAGTGGCTAAATGTTTGAGGTCATACGAATGACATTAGTGTAGATCTGAAATTGTCGATTCTCTGACCTGAGTCACAGCAGCAAACTGGCCATTGTTACTAAAAATGAAGAGCAAAAGCAGAGTAACATAACCAGGCCTGTTCGGGTTTGACCCTCTTATTGCTGTTTTCTGAGGTTCATGAAATTCAGCAGATGCCAGCATTGACAATTTTGTTAACTCATAGTCCCCACTCCCGCTGCTCAGCCCATGACACATGCATGAGATCACAGGTCGGGTGAAGGGGAGGCGCCAACGATGCTTCCCACCTGGGGTGCAATCTGTTGTAAGACCGGCCCTGCCTAGGCCTGACCACACCTAAAACACTAGACCGCATAGCACGGTTCATTGAACTGAGCTATGCGGGGACATCCATGTTTTACAAAAGTCCATTGCCAAGTCCAATTCTCAAGTCTTCCTCACTTTATATATGAGCCTGGCGTCACAGGCGCCAGGACTGACTCCATGAGAGTCTTGGATGAGATGGCAAGGCCTTTAAGGCCATGATGAAGGGTCGTAGCTTAGCCCCAATGCCTTGTCTATTAGGGGCAGGGGTCATGACAGATTGTCGACATGTTTCAGCCCCGTTTTTAATGAGACATCATCCCTGATGTCATTTTCAAGTTGTTATATTGGCCTTCTTCAGGACGCGCAAGTATTCTTACATGTTGAATTGTATGAATCTTCTATACCCCCGATAGTATGGCAATGGTCGCACTGAGCAAGTCTTAGTACTGTTGAAAAAACCCTTACTTTGTTATAAGCAGGCTCTTTGTTGTCTGTATAATTCTTAAATGATGCTACCATCTTAGCGTGATGTTTGGAAAACCCCAGCCAGGTGCTGTTTCGATGTACCTCTCATGGCATAAGATGGATAAGTGTGCCTCCACCTCTTAGCTTCTAACAATTAAACCGTCTCGCTTCCTGGGTCGACACTCTCGATATTACTGCTCCATGTTGCCATGAATCATTTCTAAACTGCTTAGGGGGCCCGTCGTTCGGAGCCAACGATGCATCTGGCTCCTCAAGTGGTCTCACACCGACTGCAGCCTACTGTACTACCAAACATATGTGAGCATGTCATGCAAAATTATCAGCACAAATGATACATACAAATGCCATTCACCAGATGTGACAACATAGGCGTCCATGCCTCCCACCCCAAGCACCTGCTCATTGCTGATCGTTCCACTTTCGACCACTTCAAAAAGAATCAGCAGCTCTTCCTCTTGTGGTCCCCCTCTAGTGGCCTGGGCAGAGGCCAGGTTGACACTGAGCTTCACCTTTGTCCTTCGAATGAGGGCCTGTTTAGGCAGTGTGCCTCTCCACACTACAAGTGCTGATGAGGTCTGTGACCTCCTGCCACATCCTCATTCTCTGAGCGGGAGTACAGGTGCTGCCAGCTGTGGGGTAGAGGTCCACATGGTGTTCGTGTGCATAGTCTGTGAGGATTTCAAGCTCCTCATTGGTGAGCGCTTCTTCCTCGTGGCAACTTCTCTTTTGCCTGTGCCTGTTCATTGGTTGCTGCCTCTTCCTGCTCTGCACAGTGCCCTTGGTGGTGCCGGGCCGCCCTTCTCCCTCTGACCATGTCCTCATCCTGGTGCTGAATAACCTATGGGCTGAAGCTCACCAGGTCCTGGGGATGGGACACATGTGTCCTCACCACATCCTCCTCCTGGGGCAGGGTCATGTGTGTCCACACCACGTCCTCGTCCTGGGGCAGAGTCATGTGTGTCCTCACCCTGCCCCCATCCTCTCCCTTTCGGAGCCTTCCCACTCATGGTGCTAAAAACGGAGATGCACACCACAAAAAATATACAGACTATGTGATGGACTATGTAGAGTGGTCCTGGAAGACTCCAAGACATCCCACAAAAAAGCTATGCATTACACGATGTGTAGAGGCACCCCCAAACAAAGAAATATGGTACACGATGCATAGAGGCACCTAAAAACTAAAAATGCTGTACGCGCAACGTGAAGGCAACGACTTGCATAGCATTCCCAAATGTATGCCAGCGATAGTAAGTCCTCCGTCTCCGTACCTTCTCACGCACAACTGGGAATGCGTATCGCACCTCTTAAATTGCCACGTCACTGCTGTGGGCAATTCAGGCATGTTGCGTGCAGCACGTAGCATGTAGCTAACGCACTGAGGCCCTTTATTCTGATCTCCATGCTCCCTCTAGAGTCCAGGACAGAGATTATTTTCCTCCTGCCTCTGTGCCATTTATTTTGCTTCCTCCCGCCTTGTATTGCTTCCAAATTCCACCATCTGCTGTTGACTAGTGTTTGTGAGTGTCTGCTGCCCACCAGCACTGTCTTGGAGTGCCTGCTGTTTCCCCACTGTCTGTTCCCCGGTGGCTCACCTGTACTGCCGACAAGGGACTTCCACCTCTTTGTTCCACCACCACCACTCCACGACACACCGTCAGGACCCAGCTGACCCACACCTGCCTCAGGGGTTGCCATGTCTGGCTCATGCTCCCTTGCATCGAGCTGCAACCCCACGTGCTGCCAACCTCACCTCCACTGGAATTGCCATCCTGGTGGATCAGGTCCTGACCAACTTGATGCCCTCTTCAAGCCATAAACTCAGCTCGGGAAAGCTGGACAAATGAGGATCTCTGAGGATATCACGGCTGCCATCAACGTGGAGGGGGTGGCAGTCCTTTCCTTAGAAACCGTGAAGATGCGCTGGGATGACCTGAAGCACCAGAGCCACGAGAAGGCGAAGGCAGCCCTCAATGCAGGTGCCACCATGGATGTGCACCATGCAGGCTGCCATCGGATGACACCCCTTCAGCTCTGGGTCCTGCAGAGGTTTCACCCAGCACTCTACTCCCAGATCCTTGAATGGCAGTCATGGCTGAAGGCTGCTGGTGAGTACCCATGTAGTCAGCCCTAGAGATAAGGGTGTATCGGCCACTTTTACCCCTCAAAATAGACAAAACACTTGCAACAAAAAATAGGAAACAGACATGTAGAGCCTTGTGACCCTGCTTTTACCCACACAGGTCAATTGATTTGTTTGGTTCACTAGTGCACGTAATACCACAGGAAGAATCAGGTATTATTACTGCCTTTTCAGAAGAAAGTAAACGTGTATCTGTTAATGTATATGAACAATTAGGTGAAAGAAATAATAATTATAAAACAATTTCCATTCTTCAGTTAAAACATTTTTATTCACTTATAAAATACTCCCATTGGGAATTGGACTTACATTTTTGCTCCCTAAAAAATTATTTTACTCCCAACTTTCAAAAATAGGGATTAAAATACTCCCACTTCCAAATTTTATCTGGAGCAGTGCATGTAGTGCACCGCTGTACAGTTTATGTGTGTTCTGCATGGGTATGCATGATTGCAAGTACTCCCTCTTGTACCCAGCATGTGTGTTCCACTGCTCTACACCGGAATTAAGCCTCATGCCAATGGTGTGTGCATGTGCTGTGTGCATGTGATGCCAGACATCTGGGTTGTGGACAAGCGTAGGTATGTGCACTGTCAGTTTACGATGAGTTGGTGCATTTGTGCGCATGCAATGTGAGTCGATGAGTACATGTACTCATAAAGGTACAGATGACAGATTGTGATGTTGGGGGCATGTGAGGGACACACATGGACAAGACCTCTATGGGTCACACATTTACTATTGAAGATTGTATGATCCTCACTCAGCAGCTAAGACTGACACGTGTATGGATGTATCGAAATGACCTGTTGGAGCATCAACCTCTCAGGGACTGAAGTGTCATCTGTCAGCCCATTACATGAGGAACCAGAGATGACGTATGATCATTCCATTTGTTTGGGCTGGGGCAACAACATAGGTGCTTGTACCTCAGCAATTGGTGCTTGCATGTGTTGCATATTTTCTGTTCAAACTGACAAGGGTGTGTGTTCTAGCACCTTTAAGCGTATTTTGTGATAGATGGAATTACAAAAATGATCTCGGACCAAATAATCGGACAGACTCAAGGAATATGGCAAAGTACTACTTTTGACTAATTTCATAAAGCAGGGCGAACTGACAGGCATCAGACTGATGCATGCCCACTTACACAGTAGCTTGATTAAATAGATGTCTTATACCCCAATATGCATCATCTATGATGTCATTCTACGTGGCAAATGATAAAACATATTGAGAGGAGGGATTGGTTAAGGGAACATATATACATATAGAACATATACAAATTAATACATCATTGGCTGCCCCTCGTCTGTAGGACATGCCTTGAACTACCGCTAAATACGTATAGTATAGATCATAGTGGACAAAATGCTAGCGGATGGTCTATGTAACATTGTACGTTAGTATGCCTTTTAAACCCATTGATTGGTTGGCATGCTATCCCAAACCTGGATGTTCGGCTCTTTAACAGCACGTGCATGAAACAAAAATTAGGTGTTTGAATCCCGTCAGACTACTCCCCGTTTTCCCAATTAGTCCATCTCTCATCGGTCGGCCATAAGCCAAAGTCTTCCATCTGTAGTTGACTTTGCAGCCTGCTCAGTGTCCTGGAACATTCAGGGGAGTGTGAGCACACCACTATCTTCATCTGAGGCTCTAATGAATAACCCTTGCTTTCGACTTCTAAGTCACGTGTGAAGATACCACATATTTGTCTACTTCAGCTACCAGATGCCCTGAGTCTCAGCTTGCCCAGCTGCATCCCACAATTGTCTGCAGCAAAGCTCCATGGGCCCCACTTAGAGGATGAATTGTTGTCTGTGGTAAGTGCCTCTCTGTGTGATGGACATGTGGCACGGGGGTTTGAGGGGCACCTCTGTGCTGCTACCAGGGCACCAGAACATGTGTGTTACTACATGAATGACTGCTGTGGGAGTGGCTAGGCAAGGTCATCAGTTGAAGGGCCAGGCAGGGCACATGCTCTGGTAGGTATCCCAGAGAAGTGCTAGTGGGGCTCCATAATGCAGTCTGGGCCCCTAGGCCTCTCGGGGGGGGGTACTGGTTTGTGGCACCAATGGAAGGGACCCGGTTGTGCTTGTTGTGGTACCACCCTTCTGTGCCGCTGTGTAGGCCATGCCTGTCAAGTTTCCATGTTTCATGCGTGACTCCTAGTGGCCGTCCTATTTGTATGTCTATATGAGCAGACACAGTGATCTTGAGAGCCATTCAGTGGTGGTACTGAGACATGTGCCCAGGTGCAGTTCCCATGGATCTGCCTGTGGGTTCAACTTGGGTCTCTTATGCATTAGTTTAGTGATGTGTGATGATTTGTTGAAATGTGTTTGTGGCCACACGTGAAGGTGCTGGGCTGATATGTGCATGTCTCATGGTTGTAAATCATCATTGGGCCTACACTTGTGTGCCAGTATTCATGCTGATTGCAGGGGCATGTGTGTGTATGGCATTTGATGGTTGACTCGTGCTGAATTCATGGTACTGATGCTGTGTATGTGATGCATGCATTGTCATTGTTGCTGAATTCTATGTTTGTTGTCTCCTTTTCCACAGTTGCTGCAGCTTGCGAAGAGTCATACAGAAAATGAGGTTACCCACATTATAACTTCTGGTCTGGACTCAGTGGGAATCGAAAATCGCACAAACAGGGGAGAGTCCTAGACCCCACCTGCCTTTTTATTCTTTTGAAAGAGGCATAAGCCACTGTTTTTAATTCAAGCACTGGTTGCATTCACAAAACCACCATCAATGAATACAAGCTATATATGGCTTTATTTCTTCTGGCAACAAAATACTAATAATAACATTAATCACTCAGGCAGAGCTGGTTGGCTCTGTGTACAATAATTATATAACCCAACCATGAAATCAATAACCACAGTCCATATTAGCACTTTCACTACACAATTCACACAATGACCCTTCACTCGTCATATACAACCACAGTTGCTTTCTCATACCATCAACCCAACGGAGTAAATAAACAACCACAGTGATATAATTAATTGTCACCTGGTACCAATAATTCCAAGTTTGTGTGCCACTAATCATCCTTCAATCACAATGAATGGTGTTTAGGGTCTCTCACTGGGAATGGATACTGACCTGTTCATGTATATTGCCAAATTCACCTCTGCACATTGGCTACTGGGGTTTGAGTTTATTGTACGTTGTGTTACTTTCTGGTGCACTGATGTTTCGGTGTTCCTTTGACACTTACTTGCCAATGTGGAAGTGCCAAAACTTCTTTCACTGATATGGGTTTTTCACATTGTGGGTGTTCACTGTGGATTAGTGGGTTGCACGCATCAGAAGATTGGTGTATCCCTCCCAAGGTACGGCCACCTACCCACCCACATCTCCAATCAGCCACTACTGCTCTCAAATCATGCATCACCTCTGCCACTGGAATGCAGCTGAGTCCCATGATTGATTGTACAGTCTAGCTGGACACATTATCGGTCTCCATGTGTCACACACTTTCTGACAGCCTTCACATCACCCATCCACAGGCCTGTAATACTTCAGTCACTGGTATTAACTTTGCCACCCCTACCAAACTACCTACCTACCTTTGTACAGGCTGAAATGCACAACACAGGTATTCTTGAGGATTCAGACCAATCAGCAATTCCTCTGACTTTTGTCCTCCAAGCTATTCTGCTACAGCACTTTGAGGCCATTGCATTGTTAGAACAGCACTATACAAATGCCACATTGATTTTCATTGCATTACTATGTCATATGTACATGGAGTTATGGAAGTTTAGGTGGTGCAACAGTATGCTGTCCTGTTGATGTGCAGGTGAATGTGATTTACAAGGGAGCCTTTGAAGAAGCTACAGTCCTGGATTCAACATCAGTGCTACCAATTGATTGTGTTGATGGAGGAAATGTGGCAGGTGTACTTCACCGTGGAGGCAAGCCTGAGAAGTTGGGGTAGGTTGTTGCTCCACTTTTGACCTATCGATGTGTGAATGAGCAGGGGGCTGCCTGGGGTTGTGGCGGAGATGATTGAGGGTAGTTGGAGTAAGGCAGATTAGCAGGGGTCTGGCTCGGGTTGGGGCGGAGGTGAGTGGGGGCAGTGGGAGTGTCAGGACTTGAGGGAGCTCCCAGGGATGATGGGTGGAGCTGAGTGGGGGTAGTGGGAGTAGGGAGGACTAGCAGGGGGCTGCATGGGGTTGGAGCAGAGGTGATTGGGGTAGTGGGTATTGTCAGGACTTGAGTGGACTGCCAGGGGTTATGGGTGGACGTGAGTGGGGGTAGTGAGAGGTGTCCGGACTTTAGGGGGCTGCTATGATTTAGGGGTGACCATCCACAGTTTTTCGATGTGTTGCTGCCCTATGTTACGTGTGATAGTCTGCAGTTTTTCTGGGGTGCTGCTTTCAGTTACAGGGGACGGTCTGAAGTATTTGTCGGTGTGCTGACTTGAGTTACAGGAGATGGTCTGCCTTTTCACTGGTGTGCTTCTTTCAGTTATGGGGGACAGTCTGCAATTTCACTGGGGTGCAGACTTGATCTTACGGGGGACAGTCCGCAGTTTTGCCGGGGTGCTGGATGGTGGTGCAGAGGCAGACGCAAAGGTTGTTTGTTGGTGCTAGTTTTGTTTGCGTGGGGGTGTGTTGTGGGCGTTCCAGGCGCAACTAGTTGTTTGTAAGAGTCTGAGACGGAAGCCTTGTTTTAACCATTTTGGTGCTGATACTGTGCATTATGCACTGCATGTGTTCAATCATTAACATTCATGAAATGAACCCTGGTCTGTTGCATTTATTTTATTTGTGATTTTATTTGGTTATATTGACAAGCTATATTACCATAAAGATTGACATTTTTGTATGTTTTGTGATTGTTGATGTTATGGTTCTTTTACTCCAAATAAAGTATTTTTGACTTCACCTGACCTTAATATATAGACCTCTTAACTGTTATTTGCACTTTACTTGTTGCTATTTCTCCCTGCTGCTTCTCCGCTTACTTTTCCTCCTCAGCTCATGGTTTGTTGATTTGTAGAATTGCACAGTGGCGTAAAATGTGTAGCTATTTATTCAATGAGATGGATTGTGGATTGTGTTTCCTCATAAATGTATTATCTGCTGGTGCTTGTTCTCTTCTCTATTAGTAATGAAACTATATGGATATATACATTTTAAAAATGGTTCATGAGGACAAGTGGACATAGCCAGCTTCTCACATGCCTATTAAGGCAAAGGTTTACATTGTGGGTAAAAGCCTGAACATCCTTTTGCCTGGTTATCCTAAACAAAAGGAGAACATTTGGAAAACATGAATTCAAAATAGAGGCTGTAACCTAAATCATAAAGAATGAATGAAGCGTTTCCACTCAAGTGGATGGGGGTCAAGGAGATATAATCAGGTAGTCCCCTGCCTTGAGATGTGAGCCAAGAGGTGGTTGGAAGCTGTGTCCAGTAAGGAGGTTGTATATGCCAACGCATTTGTGTGACAACATTTCCCAGTAGTGGCAGCCTCTTACGCAATAATGTTTTCTGGAATCAGCCCTAACTATTGGCTTGGCAAAAATGAACCCACACCAGGGCTCTGGATTAGAATGAATGCATGAGAATGGGTACAGGCATAGTAGAGAAAGTACACTGACGGAGCAAATATGAAGCTGGAGACCATGTTGGATCCGTGGAAGGTGTAGGCATGTGAATGTGGAGCTATGAAGGTACGGCACTCTTTGTTGGTCTCTTGGTTGCAAACGATACCTCAGCACCCCTTAACAGTCAGCCCTGGCACAGGGAATTGCCAGTCACAGAGTTCTTTGCATGACATTTTAAAGCGTTTTGAACCGCAAACTCAACAGATTTCTTTAAAACTGTGTTTTTGTCTATTTGGTTTGATATTGTATTGTCCCAAAGCTCTCAGAAGTGGTAAGTTTGGCACTATGAGAAGTACAATAAATAGTAAATAGCAAGTAAGATGGCACAGTGGAACAATGCACAAAATGCCTAAACAGCTATGCTACATAAAGATCGCAGGCCTGAAATTTAACAGTGTGGTTGTCTGAGATTCCTGGAGCACACAGTTTGTATCGGGGAGGCAGGTATACGTGGTCAAATACCAGTGACACTGTGCCAGCACAAATTGTATAAAGGGACTTCGCTGTATCTTGTCCTGCAGGTTTGGGGACCTCTTTGTGGAATGGTGGCTGCATGCTGTGTATGCGTTGGCAGGAGATTGGAACATTTAGTGAATGCTGTAAAAACTGTTATAGGCCCGTTAAGTTGAGAAACTACGAGATTTCTGTTTCTGAACTTTGAAAAAATGACAAAATAACATGGCCACCATAGATCGGGGAGAAGAGAACTGCACGTAGTCCCTTCTCCCATTCCATGATGGCTAGTTGCGTGTGGGGGACGTCCTGGGAACAATACTGCTCCTGGCGCCTGCGAGGGACAGTAGCACAAGGTAAGTGGGGTGGGTTTGGAGGGGCTAAATATTTGGAAAAGGGGGCTGGGAGTAGACAGATGGAGATGCGCAGGGCACAGGGCAACACTTACCTGATTGTCCTGTGGGGGAAGATGGTGGGCTCCAGCTCCGAGGGGACTCTGAATCTTGCTGATGCCAGTTCCTACCATAACTGATTAAACCCTGTCTCCCCTTCTTACTTTCACACCTAAGCTTTATAGGCCTAGCCCGAGGGCCCTACTAGGAGTTAGATGCCCTGCAACTCGAGTTAAAGGCTTGAGCGTGAGGTATGTGAGTCCATAACTTCTGGTATGGCCTGGGGGTGAGGTCTGTTAAGATATTAGGTCACCCCTTGTTCTTTAAAAATGTTGAGGAAAAATAAGAAACAAAAGTCACAGTGAAGTTAAATAAAGGAATTAATTTAAGGTGCCATTAAATATTTTCAAGGTCCGACAAGAACATTTTCATTAAAACTGAGGTTCTGACTGTTGGTTTGTTTTGCTGAGCAAGTCATAAGAGCGTTTACTCAAGGTGCAATTGTAAATGTTCATTACAATAAAGGGTGAAGTTTATACATTCACCTTGAGGAAAGAGACTGCTGATTGTGGCTGTTAGACAGCAGAGGGAGCTTCTTTCACGCGAGTATGTTGTTTTCCCTTTTATCTGCAGCTGTTGACCTCTCCTCAATGACGCATCTTCCAAGAAGGTTGAAGCTGATGTTGGCCATGACCTTGTTATGAAGTGGAGGGTCTTCCAGCATGGACTTGAAGAGTGCCAGCGTGACAGGCACGTTATGTTAAGTGCCTCCAGCACTTTTATTTATATTGTACTGCTCTTTTGATTTGTAATTAGCACTGCCGCTCTGTGATGGTGGCGTTGCCGAAATCTGTTGTGCCAGCGCTTATTCAGTGAGCAAGTACAGTGGTGCATGGCTGTTGTGTGTTTGTCACAGTGGCACCAGTACATTATGGCACTCTCTTATGGTCCAGACAGCAATTTCGCATTCGTTGAGCCTTTGTTTCCTTTGCCCTCAGTCATCACTCTGGACACGGTTTGCGTAGCTTCATAATGGTCATGGTGACGTTGAACCGCAGACGGAGACTGTATGACGTTGGTTTCAATCTGCAAGATATATCAGTTGTTTTGCTGGCAGACTGTCCGATCACTATCACTGTAGCGGATTTAGGGTGCACTAATACGTTTGAACCCATGTGCACATTTTGAATGCCTGATGGTGGGTTACTGAATGAACCGATCAATGAGGAATTGAATGCCAAACCTGTATAGAATGAAGAGTAAACCACAAAGCACATATTGTGATGCACAAGGACTCTCCCTAGGGCAGGCGTCTTCAACCTTTTGGACTACAAATCCCACCAATCCTAGCCAGCAGAGTCAATGGTGAGTGATCATGGAAGCTGTAGTCCATAGCATCTGGAGAGCCACAGGTTGCCGATCCCTGTCCTAGGACATCCTTTGTAAATGATTTGTATTCAGACAGTTCAAGATCATAAATGAAAAGTAACTTCACAAAATAACGTCAGTATTAGACGACAGAGAATAGGGAATAGTATAAAAGAAGAGAGGAAACGTTTCGACTTGGATATTCAATTCCCACTGAACAAATGCATTCACATCCGAATAGCCATAACATGAAAAAATAGAGACACCCTTTATCATATTTACTTAAAAAATGGCACACGAGGAGCCATTTTGATTACCATGACATGAGTACCTGACCTTTAATGGCGTAAACTGCCAATGATGCTAGTACCTGGCCATATGATGGCAAAGCCTAGAAACGCCACCAACATCTGCCATATGATATCCATTTGTGACTATCTAGGAATATCAGCGTGATACATGGGAAACACTGGCCTTACCTGACCGCTTGTGTACCTCCCCATTGCCTATACAAAGTAAAAAAAAAACTGTCTATACAGGTTGCTGTACACTTCTTGGGGAAGAGATCCTTAATGTAGAGGAATCCGTTTAGCTGAAACATGCTTCCTGCTGACTCCAGCCCCTTCCTAAGGCTTTGGCAATTGGTTGGTTCATAGTAGTAACACAAACAAAATTGGTGGGCTCTGCCAATGCTTGTTGTCTAAGATGCAGGCTGGTTTATAATCTTAAGGATGGATACTGCACTAAATACTGTGGAGCGAAGCAGAGGTTCCCTCGATTTTCTTTAGGGGTGCTGTTACCTGCCATGTTAATTGACGAAGATCGTCTGTGCACAAGTTGTTAGTATTGGTGTTGTATGGTCAGGATTTGTGAGGTTTGAAGGGAGCAATGTTGTCTATGTTTCCAATAACAGCCGACTATGGGGTTCATAGCCATTTAGTTCTCTCCAAACAAATCTGTGGGTGCATGGGCCCCCATCTCGAATGGACACCTCAAAACCATCGATGTCATAACAGGGTCTGTACTCTGCGTCACTAGTGATTGCTGCACTGTGTGTTGATTTGCTTTGGGCAGATATGTATTGCAAGCTGCAGAAGACACAGCCAGCAGGGAATGCTTGGATTAATTAATAATGTGCAGGGTTGGACTGGGGCATACAATTGTCTCGGGCACAAAAGAAAACGTGGTTCACAGTTGGACATGGCTATCTATTCCTTTTGTGACATTGTTTGAATAGTAACTAAGGGGGAGTTTTTAGCTAAAGTGTGTTGCAAATTTTGCATTTTAAAGACTATTTATTCAGCAACACTGGCCAAAACGACTAGCCGCAGAGTGAATTAACTCATCAAACTGGCCCAATTTGGCCAAAGAAGTGGCCCACTTTGACCAAAAAAAGCGGCCCACACCAGCATTTTGTGTTTTTGGTTTGCCCATGGGCCTATTGCCCTATAGGCCAGTCCGAGCGTGGTAATGTGCTGGAGGACCATTTACATCTCAAAATGAAATTCCAAATTGACTGCTTGCAAGTGAATGAAACAAACTTCATTACAGAATAACGTAATTTTCTTAAACATAAAATAATCTATTGATTTCCATAGCCATGTAGAGCTATTTTATGGCACAGCAATTAGTATTCACATCATTCATAACTGCCAGATATATCAAGCATCAGACAATGGCCCTCATTCCGAGGATGGTGGTAGTCATGGCACAATTTGCGCCATGACTGCCACCAATAACGGGTCAGGCACCGGTATGGTTCAATGGGGACTTACCGGTGTAGTTCGACCTTTACGGGACCGGTAAGTCCCCATTAAAAATGCCATTCCCCATTCCCATTGAATCCCCATTGGGCTCAATGGGAATGGGGAGGGCGCTAATAAGCCGCTTATTATAAAGCCCTGGTCCCTTAACGGGTCCCGTCCACAACGGCGGCCAGACCAGCTGTTAATGGTGGGACCCGCTAAGGGACCTTGTAGTTGGGCGGGAAGGGATTACCGCCACCGGTCTTCTTACCGGTGCCCAGTATCCCTTACCGCCCACCTTGGAATGAGGGCCAATGGCTGAAAGCAAGAGACTTTGTCACAGACATAACCAAGACTGAAGATTACAGACATCTCAAATTGGTCCAGGAAAAGTATGGGATTCTCGGCCTGCTCCCATCACTTTACATTCTGGTACTTGTAGTCCTGCACTGTGTGTATAGTGGTACCGTAAAACTACAGATACTTTCCACAAATACAAAATGCCATGAGATAAACATCCTGGGCTGGACGAATATTTCAACCCTTAAGTGGGACCACTTGAGAGATTTATTTCTATATATATTTGGGAAAATGTGTGTAAACAAGCCTCACTTTCAGTGGTCAGTCCTTAGTTACCCTTCCATGGACTGCAGGGATATTTTGTCCAGCCTAAAAATATATGAGTGTGAAATCCAGACACACAACCTGCTCCACTTTTCCTCCCTTGTAATAGTTTGAGGCCGGTCGCACCTTTCCTGTGTTGGCAGCTATGACTTATGAAAGGTTATGCATTTAGGCGGCTCACCCCTCTGCACAGAAAATCAAGCCATTCTCACCAACGCACAGCACCAGTTGAGCTTGTCCCCTCTGCATGGAAACACAAGCAACCCCAAACATATAGTTCTGCCTTATGGCCTAGCAGCTCTGGCTGGACTACTTTCATTGGTGGCAGGACCTGGAAAGAGTACCATGCATTGTTATTAAAGGCTGCCCAGATCAATGTCAGTGGTTCTGATTGATTCTAAGCTTTCTGCCCTTCACTTGTTAGTTTTACTTTGTCCTCTTAAGTGAGAGAGGGTGTGCCAAGACTCTTTGCTCACTCTGCTTGGGGAATCAAGGTTCGCCTCAGTAAGGAGGCCATACAAGACGGAAACATCCCTGTGTTGGCTTGTGTTTCTGCACAGAGAGGATGCAACCCAGCAGTTTGAGACATACTGCTTCCGTTAGTGGCAGGACACACATCATATTTGCATATGGCTGTACACCTTCTGTATTGGAGCAGATGGGCTAACACTTATGCTAACAATTATTCTTCACCGTTTAGTTTTGGGGAAAGCAGGGCGTTATTAAAGACATGTGTCTTTTTCTCTGATTTCACTTCTTGTGATTGTACTCTTCTTCATGTCACTTCCTGTGAAGAAATTTCCCGGAACTTCACCTGGGTCAAAGTTTGTGCTATACTGCTCGCCCCTCATTACCCATGTAAGGTTAACATCTGGCACTCCTGACAATGACTATAGGTTGTGGATTTGAATAATGTAATGTGATGTAGAACTACATGACTATAGAAATGTATATGTCACCACCGTTATGCTATAAATCATTACCATGTCCTCTGTTTGCCATGTAAACGTAAGCACCATTTGTAAATGATAAAAGTTGCACTTTAAAAATGTTTCAAGGCACTGGCCTTCCTGAGAGGAGGAGCCACACACTGACGAACGAGAGAGATTGTGCTAGCATTTTTGACAATGGGAAGCCTCAAAATGGCCAACCAGAGATATCACACTGGCCATCACGAGTGGAAAAAAAATAAATGACTAACGAGAGAGGTTGCACTGGCATTTCTGAGAGGAAGAAGCCTCAAACTGGCCAACCAGAGATATCGCACTGGCCTTCTTGAGAGTAAGAACCCTCAATTGCACTAACCAGAGGGATTATATTGGCCTTGGAGCGAAGATGAAGCCTCACACTGACCAACCAGAGAGAATGCACTGACATTCCTGGGAGGAAGAACCATTAAAAACTGACCAACCAAAGAGAGTGCATCCGCCTTCCCGAAAGGAAGAAGTCTGAAATAGATCAACCAGGAGTGATAGCACTAGTCTTCCTGAGAGAGAAAACAACCCTTAAGATGACTAACCAAAGAGATTCCGCTGGCCTTCCTGAGAGAAAGAAGCATCAACATTACCAACCAGAGAGGTTCCTTCAGTGAAGACGCCACAAAAGTATTAACCAGCGTGATCTCACTGCCCTACTTGAGAGGAAGAAGTATCAAACTGTCCAATTAGGAAGATTGCACTGGTCTTCTTGGGAGAAAGAAGCTTCAAACTGAGCAACCAGAGAGATTTCACTGGCCTTCCTGAGAGGAAGAATCCTCATACCGACCCACCATAGAGCTTACAAAGTCCTTCCTCAGAGGAAGAAGCTTCCAAATGACCAACCAGAGAGGTGGCACTGACCATCCAGAGAGGTGGAAATCTCAGACTGAGCGACCAAAGAGATTGTACTGCCATTCCCAAGAGGAAGAAACCTCAAACTGACCCACCAGAGTGATTGCACTGGCTTCCCTAAGAGTGGGAAAATACACTTCCAATTGACCAACCAGAGTGATTGCACTTGGCTTCCTGAGAGGTAGAAGCCTCAAAATGACATACCAGAGCGGTTTCACTGGCCTTCCTGAGTGTAAGAAGCCTCAAAATGGCCAACTAGGGAGTTCACACCGGCCTTCCTGAGAGGAAACAGCTTTAAATTGATTAACTAAAGACATGCAACTAGCCTTCATGTGACGAAGAAGACAAAAACTGATCAATCAGGGAGACTGCATTGGCCTTCCTCAGAGGTAGAACCCTCAAAGTGACTAAACAGAGAGACCACATTGGCTTTCCTGAGATAAAGAAGGCTTAAACTGACTGGTCAGAGAGATTTAACCCTACTTGGATATGTACATAAATTAACACAATTAGCAGGTATGTTAAGTTACTCGTCCAGTTCTAATGTTATACATCAGTGACCATCATAGGTCCTTCTAATAGCCGTTACAATTTCCTAGTATAAAATATGTAGTGCATAACTTACATTCTGGTAGTGTAGGTGGTTATGCTAGGAGGTGTGTATACTGGTGCAGATTTAAGGATGGCTCATAGACCAATTTGTCTCATACGGTGCTTGTCTTCTCTAAATGTGCCCTCCGCGCAGAATACATTTTGGCACTTCACTATAAGTACTTTAAAGGCAGCAGAATAGCCAGTTCAATTGTAATGGGGTTATTAAACAAGGATTTGCAAAGCCAATATACTGTCGCTGTAATATGTCCAGGTGCAGGGCAGATATTTATCTTATTTTATTTATTTTGGCATTTGTAGAGCGCACCAAGACCGAAGGCATCTAGGAGCTGGTTACAGTAAATAGAGCATAGTGATGAATATAAAAACAGCTTAGTTACATTGTCCAGTCATAATTGAAAAAGAATACAAACAACAAATGTGCAGGTCACAAATGAGGTTCAATTAGGAATATTGGTGTTGTGAGAAGGTTTTAAGATATTTACAGATAGTCCAGAATGAGGGTTCTGACCTTAAACGTAGTGGGAGTGCATTCCAGCGCTTAACAGCCACAGCCAGGAAGTGAGACCCTCTGATTTTTGTAATCTAAGTCTAGGTGTAGAAAGGAAGTGTGAGTAGGTAGAGCGGGTGGGTCTGGTAGATTGTGATTAGACAAACGTTTGTGGCAGGTATTTTGGTGCAGATCTATCTCCAAAAGTATCTATAGTAAAAAAGTTTGAAGCCCTTTTACTCCGAAAACTGTTGCGCCTACCCCAGTGTATATCTATTGGGTGTATATTGCTTGAATTTGACATTAAAAGCATTGTGACAGATATGAACATTAGATCTACTTTGTGTTATGAAAAATTATTATCGTTGGATAATCATACAATTGGTTTCCAATTTTTGGCCGTTTTATAACTGTTGAAAATTGTTTGAACATAGGCCCTCTTGGTAAAATGATGACATTACAAACAACCTGGAATGGCAAATATGTTCTTAGTAATGCCTCTACGTCTGGTATAAGTTTTAAAACAAACTTGGTTGAAAAAGATGTACAAAGATTTGAGTACTGAAGTACACATAGTAAAACTTGCTACTCCCAGTAATAGCGGTTTGTATCTACACTATTGCATGGACTGGGTCTCTGTTCCTGTATATATTCAGTCGTTCTACTCCCTTAAGATCATACGCCAGTACCTCCTATTGAAATTCAATTGTAGTGAAATCTGGGCGATAAAGGGTGCAACTTTCGGCATTCCCCAGGACCTGAGGTGGTGTCACCTGTGTGGGAATCTTGAATTGGAAACATTAAAGCATATGCTATGCGAATGTGAAAGTCTGAATGTTATTCACACATATTTTTTAAAATCTTACAATCTGTTTAATTGTGATGATCTCTCTAACTTGTGGAGTCTCTTTATGGAAGGTAGCAATATGAATTTTAAATATGTTAAGTTTTATTCGAAATGTATTGATATTTTAAATCAATTGGTAGAAGGTGTTTTTTAATATTCATGTTTGTTTGAGATGCCCTTTTTACATGTAGTATTATAAATCTAGAACTTGTGAAATTCATACATTGTTTATACACACATGATGTTTTTAGATTGTAATATTGTATACTTTTTTTGTATTGTATTTTTTGTGTTAATGTTTCTTATCAAATTGTATTGTTTTATATTGTATATACAAAAACCAATTTGGTTACATGTATAATACCCAAATAAATAAATAGTATTTCAGGTGCTACCAACATGTGCCAACTACAGCTTCAGTTGCTCCAATCATGCCATTAAAAGTCAAATATAGTTATCATATGTAAGCTGAATTATAAAATGAGCTTTTTTATGTATTCAGTTCTTTCTGTTCACTCATAAGAGGTTTGCTAATGCATTCCTTCCAACACCAACAAGCATTTGACTTTGCACAGAGTAAACCGATAACACAGACATACTATATATGTATCATTGCTATAGCTCAAGAAAAGTTGTGCTGAGCTTTTGCATAACAGCTCACCTGTTGGTAACTTTGGGCGGTAAGATCAGTTTCTTAGCTTGATACTGCCAGCTGTTTGTCCCTAGCCGTGATACTACCAGCTGTTTGTCCCTAGCCGTCCCTTTTTCTTCGGGACCCAGCTGCTCACTTTTCGTCAAAACAGATGGGTGCCCTGATGATAAACTAGTCAAGTCCGAAATGCATTGGCCAGCGCTGTCTGCCTTATAAAGAGTTTGAAGAGAGTGAACCTTTTATAGCACACAAGGAATGTAAGTGTACAATGTATTCGCCTATAATTAAGTTGATGTAGATCAAGGCTACAAGGTTGCCACCAGGACTATGGGCGTTTCCCATAGTTGTTTATTGGTAACATTGATAGAGCCAGTCACACTTCACTACAAAAGCTTCATCCAAGGACAGCAATGAAGTTCACACAATTCCATCTGATAAAAATCATGAAAGTACTTAACACACAACAGGCACAATCTTTAAGGAAAACATGTAAAGAAAGGGCAAACACTATATTTTCAATCCTCGAGCATTGGGGGCTTTTCCAATTACATTTCTGGCAAAGGAACCAGCTATGATTAGGTGGCACACAGAATGTTCACCTATTAGAAAATCACAATAGCAGAAACGTACAGAAGAAGGCATTCATGACACATCACTAAGGCATTTGGGTATTCATAAGCATTTGCCATCTACCACTATCCATAGCAATAGTGTTTTCTCCACCTGTGATGTAAAGTCTGAAAATGATCCCCTCTGTACTTAATATATTTGCTACCTCTTTTCAAAATCTTGTTACCACATTTCTGGTCACTACCTTTAAATTATGTAATAAGATTCTAGTTACAACTTGGGGTATACTGTGTTGTACACAATTGAAGTTTACGATGATAAAAGTGAAGTGATTGACAAATGATCACACCAGAGCCATGTTCTTGCTCTATATTCAGCAGATGACAGTGATGAAGGAAAATGGGCGCGTGTTAGGTGAACCAAAGTGTGATATTTATCTCCTTTCTGAAGGTGGCTAAGACAATCACATAATTAGGTTTACATTTTGCCCCAGATTACTTATCAGTAATCTTGATTACACTTAGTCCTACTCTTCCTCATCTCAGTACTCACTACTTGAGGTGAACCAACCTTGCAGACAGGAAACTGTTAACTGACAAAAAGTCCCGGGCCTACGAAGGGTGTTAGCTCCTCCTCGAAAGGACCCATGTGTAAAAGAGCAAACTGAAGTAAACAATGAGGGCAATTCAGGTAGGAGATTTATTTTCCTTTATTTCTCATTCCCAATAAGACCCCAAGGACACCACTCTGTCTTTCTTCCTGCGGAGCTTCAACTGCCTTTCTCTCCAACCATCAAAACACTCCCACCTTCCAATTCCGGATTCACATTCTAATATATACATTCTAGTATTGCAACATTACCCTTCTAGTAAGAGCACACTACACATCCTCCTCCTAAAAATGGAAATGAGAAAATCTCATGAAAGGAAAGGAGAAGAAAGGAAAACAGAACTAACAAACAAAATAAAACTTAAAATACTAAAATTAATGTATCTTTTATAAAACAACATATTCCAGTAACCTATTTGGTATCCTATGCACTCTCTCATTCCTTCTCACCCTTTCTTCAACTCAACCCTCAAATTCATTAGTCACAATAACATCTCTCTCTCTCAACAACCTCTCTGCAGCATTATTGACATCATTGACATTACTATCCTCGATTGTATAATCCCAGCTATCTATAGGTCTCTCTCTACAACCCCTCATAGTATCTGATACAGGCACCCATACAATAACTCTATTTACATTCCATGCAAGCCATCTTCCACTCTAGCTGCACTTTTAAAACTCTTCACCACTCTCATAGGTGTAGAAAATGTGGATATTCCTTTCTTACTTCTTCTTCCACACTTCACTTTCACCATGTCTCCCACTCCAATCTTATCACATTTCCTTTTTACACTAAACGTTTTGTCATGCTACTCTTTATTTTGTTTCTACATTTCCAACATCTTATTAGCTACAAACCTCTCACTTCTTTGCTTGATACCTAGCTTTTCATTCATTCGTGCTGGGTAACGATTCCTGTTTGGCTCTGTATCTCTCATCAGATGGAAAGGTGAAACCCCTGTGACACTGTAGGCTGGTATCCTAATGCTCCACAACAAATCACCTAAATCCTCTTTCAAATCTATACCTTTTTCCAATGATAATTGCACACACTCTCCAGCCACTCTGTTTAGCCTTTCTACCATGTCATTGGGTTCTGGATGATATACTGATGAAAACCTCCACCCAAAACCTGACGTGTCACAGAATTCTTTGATCTCCTTCACCTTAAATTGAGGACCATTATCGCCAAGCACAATATCAGGATTGCCTTCCTTCCTAAATACTATCTCCAAAAACAAAATGACTCTTCTGGAAGTCATTCTATCCACCAGGGCCACTTCTGGCAACGTGAATGTCAGTCAACCAATACCAATAGAAATCTATTACCACATCCTAGGCATTCTAAAGGACCCAAAATGTAAATTCCAAACTCCATTCTTAGTCCTAGTGGTACAGGAATAGGAGTAAATGGAAGGGCATTAGCCCCCATATTTTTGTGACAGTTAGCATAAGGTGTACACATATGCAGTATCCTCTCAATTCGAACATCCATCACTGGTGACCTGAATCTCTCCCTCACTTTCCTCTTAGTTATGGTGACCCCTGGATGGCCTTCATGTGTTAAGTGAAGTATGTGCCCTCTTAACCTTTCCAGTAGTATTACTTTAGATCCTCTCATGATCCACCTATTTTCAATGGACAATCCCTCCCTGACCATAAAGTGCCCTGAGTATTTCTCCAATTTATCCTTTTTTGGACATCCTCTACTAATCCATTCTCTTACATTACTCAACAGCTCATCTTCTCTGTTACATTCTTCTCACTTATTATTTTCAAATGCTTCCACAACACCACATACTTGTTCCTCCACTTCGTACTTGGAAACATTTTCACTTACCGGTAATGGCATACAGGTCAAAAAATCTGCCATGCAATTATATTTTCATGGCAAATATT
This sequence comes from Ambystoma mexicanum, assembly GCF_040938575.1. Taxonomy (NCBI): domain Eukaryota; kingdom Metazoa; phylum Chordata; class Amphibia; order Caudata; family Ambystomatidae; genus Ambystoma; species Ambystoma mexicanum. The sequence goes on from NC_090928.1 coordinate 865,176,161, forward strand.
CTACCACATAATTATACTCCAACAAACTTAATCCTAAACGTGTAATTCTCGGTGTAGCTCTTGACATCCCTTTAACAGTTAAAACCTCTACAAGGGGTTTGTGGTCTGTTCTCATTACAAATGTTTCACCTCAAACACACTTTTGGAAATCTTTTGCTCCCCAACAACAAGCCAATAGTTCTTCCTCAATTACAGAGTAACATGTCTCTGTATCTGTAACTGCCCTAGACGCAAACATTATTGCTCTTTCCCGAGTCCCCTCCACCTGGGATAACACCACACCTAAACCCTTGCAACTCGCGTCCATAGTAATTACACACTTTGTTCTGAGCACAAAGCCCCCCAACAATAGTGTTTCTACTATACCTCTTTTAATCTCCCTTACAGCACATACATGACCTTCCTACACTCAAATTCACATTTGTGTTCATATGTTCTCTCAATTGCTGTGTAATTTACTCAAACCTCAGAATGAATTTATTGTAATACTCAGCTAGTCCTAGCAAGGAATGTAATGCATCCTTATTACAGAGTCAAGGTGCTTGTTCCAACACTTTCACTACCTTCATTTTTGGTTTATAACCCCCTTTAAATACAATGTGACTCAAGTAATTTACTTCCGATGCACCAAATCTAGACTTGCTGTACTCTTTTTCTTCCAATTTGCTTAAAACACTGCATAATCTTTCATTATTCTCTTTTTCTCCTCATCCACACACCAAAATGTCATCCTGGAAAACATGTACTCCTATCATCTCCCCAAGCACGTGTGTCATCACTATTTGAAAAACATCCGGAGGTAAAGCCAGTCCAAAAGGCATTCACACATACCTATACATGTTAAACTGAGTAATAAACATAGTGTGTTTTTGTGATTTCTTGTTTCATTGTGTAAGCTGCTCATGGGTCAATTGTGGATTTCGTTTTTTGTGTGTTTTTCTATACAAAAGTATATTTACACCAAAAGTACAAGAATAATGGCAATCTAACAAACAAATACATAGGAAATAAAGTGCCTAACACAATAAAAAGGAAAGTCCTGAAAAGGATTTACCGGGAAAAAAGAAGAAAATAAAATGAATTTTCAATTGAATTTGAAATTAAAATTAAAATTAACCTAGCTAACCCAAAACATTCTTCAAACATTTAGAGGAGGTAGTAGCAACATCCATAGTACCAGAAGGACTTCAAATACTAACTTTAATTTAGTGTCTCTGACACAACTGTATCCCTTTATTCAAGCATGGAATCCTCTACATGTAACAAGTCACTGATTCCTTGTTCGGATACCCTTGCTAGTTCCGAAAATATGATTATTAGCATTTTGCCAATGCAATAATTAATTATGTGTCATCAATCTAGACCACAGGTCCTGCCTTATGATCTGCAATGTAGAGTTTACGAATCCACTCAAGCTTTCAATTCAGAGAGACAAGAAACATGGCAACTCAGCACAAGAAGGAGCACATTTTTGGCGTGCCCTGTATCATACATTCTGCATACTCTCAGGTCCTTAGCTATTCCTAGTTTTGGGCTAGGTATCCCAGGGTAGGAAGCCTTTGTAATTGAAATCTTAGGTACCAAAGACTGAGTTTTGCAGAAGGGAATCTCTCCTGGTACCCCCTCAGCTCCTTTATTGGCAGAAAGAATTGCTCCTTACCCCCATATTACTTTAATATGCTAAGATCTTGTAGATCAATTATACCATCCGAGGCAATTATCTCCCTCTTCACTATTACTTCTGATTAGGATTGTTGCAAAGTTAGGTCTTCCCTTATCTGATTCACTCATTTTTTGACTTTCTTTAGATAGGGATTAGAATATGATACTAATAGCGCCATAAGAAAGGACCCTAGGACCGACTTGTCTGCTTGCTCCAGATTGGCCACAAGGGACAGAGACCTCCTAGTGTATTGGGCCCACCAGGAGGTCAGGCCCAATTCCATTCTGATGGCACTGACTGGTGTAGAAAGTGGAAAGCCTAGAACTCGTTTGCGAATGTTTGCTTCCCGAATGCCGAAGAAATTCCTGCCTCTTATGTTTAGCAATTCCCAACCATATAAGACCTAGGGCAACACTTTAGTTTTATAGAACTCGGTGAGGGGGCTTAATCAAAAGGCACACAGTTTACTTTCAAGGCCTAACAGCAATGAAATACAAGAGCACATTTCCCCATCTAGTCGTGCAATCAACTGGTCTCGATGCTTCAGTGCTGAGATCGCAAATCCTAGGTAGCAGATGGAAGTAACCCTTTTAATCAGAATGTTTTTAAGAGACCAGGTAAAATGTTTTAACTTCTTATGGGTGGAGGTGATGATAATACATGATTTACGTGGGTTTCGCTCTAAGTTGTTTGCTTTTAGATATTTTTCTAGGCCCTCCAGCTGTCTTTGTAAGCCCACTTGTGCGTAGTCTATAAATTTGAGGTCCTCTGCATATGTAGACTGGTCACAAACCCACCCCATTCTATACTCTTCTTCCACAAATCTGCCAGGTACAAATTGAATAACGTGTGTGCAAGCACGCAGCTCTGGCACAGACCTCTATAAAGAGGGATCTTGCAAGATAGTTCCCCCAACATATTCAGCCTTACCTTATTCGAGTTTTTTTAGCATAATACTGGAACAATGATAGGAGACCTGGATCTATTTCACACTTAATCAATGTTTGCCAAAGTCTGGTGATGTTAATAATATTGAAAGCAGCCGACAAATTTATGGTGGCTACAAACAGTGAATGATCTGTCAGAGGCCCGACATCCGACAGAAATGCTGTTAAAGTCAGTCCACTAATAAGTGTTCTGCCTCCTCTCCTAAAGCCCATTTGAAGTGGGCTTAGGATATTGGCCTTCTCGGGCCACCTAGTGAGTTCACCCAGAAGTAATCTCGCAACATTTTGTGATGTCATATCAATCAGAGGGATGGATCGGTAGCATCATGGATCCTCTCTCTCACCACTTTTAAAGATAGGAATCAGTGTCAAACTGGCCCAAGAGGGTGGACAGGTATAATCATTCATAATGTTGGTAAAAAGATGGTACAGAATAGCTATCCATAAGTGCGTGTTACTTTTGATGATACCATTTAGCAAACCGTCTGAGCCAGATGCGCAAGAGTTGTTGAGTTTATTGATAATAAACCTTATATCCGACTGATCGAAGAATGGTTTTAGGGGAGGATGCACAGACCTATTTTCCGTCCTTGTCATCAGGTCTTTGTTGCCAATGACCACATATTTGTCAGACAAAAGCTCAAACCATCTCTCTTGTGACACTCCTGAGGACTGGTGAAATGACTGTTTCCCTTGTTGTTCAGAATCCACCAGATCCCACGAGTGTCATGCTTGGCTATTTTCCTCAATAGAGCTTGATTTTTCTCAATGTATTTCTCAGTATGATGAACTCAGCACCAAATTCTAAATTGTTGCCTCAACTCTTTTTTCCCCTTAACTTTGTCCTCCCACTCTGTTAGTGTACATTTCGTCAACTGTCGAAGTTCCCTTCTCAACCGACATTTGCTCCTTTGGATTTCCCTATCGTAGGTGTTATTGGTCCCCGATAGAGCTAACTTTGATTGGACAGGCGGGTTTATTATCCTCTGTTTTCCCAGTCTTGGCAGAATTTTGGGGAACTTCATTGGATCAGAGTACAATATCTTCTTGTTAGGGGAAAGATTTCCCCACCAATTGGACAGATCTGAATTCACTAAGTTTACATTGGTGCTGTATTGTACTGATCTGTTCCCCTGTTCCGAGATTACCAGTGACCCCACCTTAGACACCTCTGCCATATCCCCTGAAAGCCACCCCCTCGGGTTAGATGTAGCATTTTGTGGTCACTCAGAGTTGTCCGTACAATTTTAAAGTCAACAACCTCCTCCACATCTATATTCTTAAAAATAATGTAGTCAATTTTAGATGTAGCCAGAGCATTTTACCATGTTGCAATCCTGGCAAGCACCCCCCCCCCCCGAAGAGTTGGTTTGATTGCACAAAAGACCAGCTTGACAGAAAATTGGACCATATTTTTCCCCAGCTAGCTTTGCTTGACAGACGAGAAAGAGGGAAGACCCCCTGCCTGTCTTCCAGCTCTTCACAGTCTCTATCTGTAATCAAGCAGCTACAGTTAAAATCTCCTGCTATAAAGACTACCCCTGAAGGATGCTCACCAGACCATGTCATTAAAATTTTCTCCAGATCATAGGTAACTTTTTCTGTATCCATACATAGGGGGTTAAGGTAAACATTTATCACCAATGTAACTGTTTGTTTGTGGTATTCATTGTCTTCACAGATCATTGTAGCAAGAAACGCCTCCGATTTGGCTGAAATTTGCTTGAGGGAACGACACTTTCTAATTTTCACAGCTGTCAGGAGAACACCTTTGGGCCTCCCCAAATGAGTCTTCTATGCAGGCAGCAAGTGATTCAGAAAGCCGTCCCATATTGTTTTGCTCCAAAGCCATGTTTCCTGAATTAAGAGGTTGTCAAACATATCAAGGAGCTACTTCTTAGTATTGGTCATAAAGGAATTATAGCCCTTTCAGTTCCAGCTTGCTATTTGTAGAGTGTCCCTAGAAGCCTGGATGCCTACCGTCACAGATACTCTGTGTCAAATAGATGCACACATTTTATATCAGCTGAATAAATAAAATTGAGGTCGGGCATTGATAGCCTGATCCTTTAGGAACAGTGGGGGACATAGACACAATGCGGTTCAACCCAAAGGGTAACCGACAATCCCCTCGGCTGGAAATCCTAGGAAGGTTGCCGTGCTGACAGATTTATTCTATCCATGTCCCTCAATTCTGAAAAACAATTGGTGTACGTTGGAGAAATTTGCCCCCCCGGAAAGGCTTGTCATTGTACTTTGACATTGCACCAACCCTGACCTTGGTAGATCCGAGCTTAGGACCATTGCCATCCTTTGTCACTTGACTATGGGCCTTATCCAGAAGGGCCAACCTAGGAAACGGGCCAGTGATCAAGTTATCCTTTCTCTGTCAATCTTTTGCTGGCCTTCCAGTTGTTTGAGGACTGCCATTAGTTTCGAACTGTATCACGTTGGCCTTTTCAGATGCCGTATCCACCTCCGATCTTATAGCCGTAGCCATGATTTTCCTTAGAAATGTGCACAAGCCATTTCTATTTGATTTTTACGTCTGCTTTCATCTTTTTCGGTTTTTTTGCCATACATTGAGGTATATGTGTCGCAGCGATTTCCAGTTGCACACCCAAATATCCAGAGGCTACCTTTTTCCTCCTCATTGTCATTGGCCGTTTTAGGTTGTCTTGATAATTTTTCAACACTATCAGACAGTTTTTCCATCGCTGCAAGTAGGTGCACTGTAAGCTCCACCCTCTTGGTGGGCTCACACATGCCCAAGAGGAGTGACCGTATCTCTATTAACATTCTGGAGTTCGTTCTGACTTCAAAAGCCACTGTGTCATACAATCTGATGAAGGATTGGAGGACTAATTTTAGAGCCACGAGGGAGCTGTCACGATTATGGTCCGGTGGTGGCAGCTCTTTTCCCTGATGAAGGGGTCCTTGGGGAGCCCTTGTGTCCTGATTGTCATTTGAGTTTGATGAGTTCAAATCGGACGTATCCAGATTGCTTCAAGGGTCTTTTCTTGAGTTCTGAATAGGATGGGGGAGACACTAAGTCGGTCTCTTATTGCTTCAATCTCCTGAATTTCATTTGCAAGGCTTATGCAGGCTTCAAAGATGGACACATTTGCTTCATGTTCCACTTGTTTGAAAACTGAGCCTGAGATATCACAGTCCACCACAGTATGGTCGAGGCCACCATCCTTAGAACTCTGTTCCCCCAAGGCTTCAGATTGAATTGCCTGTGCGTACAATGTCCTTGGCTTCGTGGGAAAAACGCAGACATTTTCCCTTTCCCTGCATCAGCTGCTGGTGACTGAGGTTCCTGTAGCTGAGCGGTTTTGAGGGTGACAGCAGGCGCCATACTTTTACTGCACAACAGATATTGTTTGTTTTTGCCTGGCATCTTCGTCCCCATGCCCTCCACCAAATGACCAGAAAATCAGAACCCTACGACTTCCAAATAGGCAATGAGAGTGGTCATAAACTTCAGAACAAAAGTTTGGTAAGTCTATAGATAATTCAAGGCCACTCACCATATGTCGCAAAGCGCTGTCTGAACTGGGTAGAGAACTTCCCACCAGCAAATAGTTACAGTCCTCCTGTCATCACTGCCAGTACTGTTCCCTGCATGGACTGCATAGACTGCACCGACTCTGCAGACTTCATGAGTTTTTACTGATTAGGTCCGCCTCCAATTGACACCCAGGAAAGAAAGACCAGCAGGAGAAACACACCAAGGGACTGCGTAGGCTGCACCCACTCAGCAGCCACTCTGCTCCGCAAACTTCATGAGTTTTTACTGATTAGGACTGCCTTCAATTGACAGCCAGGAAAGCAGACCAGCTGGAGAAACACACCAGCAGACTGCGTAGACTGCACCCACTCTGCAGCCACTCGGCTCTGCAAACTTTGTGAGTTTTTACTGATTAGGTCTGCCTCCAATTTACAGCTAGGAAAGACAGACTAGCAGGAGAAACACACCAGCATACGGCATGGATTGCACCCACTCAATACATCCATCTTCCCTATAAATACAGCCAACATCCCTATAAAATGTAACATCTCAGATATCACAGGCAACGGGTACTTTTGCACTGCTATCACCTTGTTTAACTCTCTCAAATCCATACTAATTTTGACTTTGCCATTAGGCTTTCCAGCAAACACAATGGGAAAACTCCATTTAGAAGCCTCCATTTCCTCTATCACTCCTTCACTCTTAAGCCTGTCAAGCACTTTCTTAATTTCATCTGTCAGAGCAATAGGTATATGCCTTACTGTGTGCGACATTGGCTTAACAACTGATTTGGGCTGAATTGTATGGCTAGTCCCCTTGAGCTTCCCAATACCATCCTTAAACACTCCAGTAAACAATTGTTTCTCCTTACCCTTGGAGTATTCACAAAACTTTTTTCCATTTGCTGTCACAATTGAAACAGGATCTTCACTGCCAGAATGAAGTTTGATCTTTAGTTTGGCCTAATGTTCTCATCCCAAAACATTTACACCCTTTTTTCACCACATACAGCTTCACTTCTGCCATTCTACCCTTAAATTAAACCAATGCTGTTCAGTTTCCAATCATTCTGCTCACCAAACCCTCAAATGCTCTCGGATTCTTGATATCAGACCTCTATAATTTTGAGCAATAACCGTTCCTGTACAATTCCTCCCATGTATCTTTTGTAATAATGGTTTAAAGTGATCCGGAATCTACCATTAACTCAGTGTCTACAGTATCTATCTTAAACATGCTTTTTTCGGAAGCTCCGTTCTTGTTAGTTCTTATAACAGTGACTACCTCAATATCTTCCTCCTCTACCTCATCTTATTCATATTCATGCACCTATTTCACATTCATGCTTTGTTTCATATTCCTACACACAATACTGAAATTCCCCTTAATTCCACAAATCATTTTTTTTAATTCACTGCAGGACTTTTTGTGGAATTTGCATGATGTCCATTCTTCCCACATCTAAAACATTTTCCAGCAAAGGGCCTTCCTTTTTCTCCTCGAACTTCCTCCACTGGTGTGCCTTCCACACTTCTTTGCTTTTGGTATACTTGGTCTTCCCTAGAGATGTTTCCTTTTCTTCCTTTGGCTTTACCAACTTAACCTTTGTCACCTTGTGTGAATCCATTTCTCTTTCATTTACAGCCTTAGCACAAATAGTGGTATGTTCCACTGTCTTAGCTAATGCTATAGTTTCTTCTAATGAATGATCACCACCCACCCACAATATCTCTTGAATTACTCTTCTATTCCTGTGTATGATGATCTGGATATGGGGTCATCCAAAAATAATCCTCTCCCAAAGTAGCAGGTTAATGCCAATTTATTGTGGGTGCTCGCGTAATCATCCACCAACGACTCCATTTCCTGTTGCCTCAAATAGAAATAATACCTTTTCACAGCCACATTAGTTTTGGGATAGTTATACAGGTCTAGCCATTTCAGTGTTTGTTCATATTAATTCTTTCCATCACCCTCCTCTAAGAGCAAAGGAGGTAATTCTCATAAAACCCTGTATCCTTCTGGACCCAGTGAATGCAGAAACTACATTTTCTTCTATGTGGGGGTTAATTCTCATTCTCAATTGTTCCCATGTAATTTCCCAATACTCCTTCCATTCCATCCATGGAATTGGCAGTTCACCAGGTACCACTAAAAAAGGCTGCAGTGGATAGATGGTAAATCCCTGCATCTCTGCTCAGCAACTACCCCAAGTAAATTTGATCCACTTCAAACACTGCCTAGCAATAATGTTTTTTTTAAACCCATCAAACCACTGTTCTACCACAAAGATGATACTGTTGATTGATGATCACCGAAACAATGTCAGCTAAGTACTGCCACAAAAAAGAAACATTTGTACAATGATGATCGCTGTGCCAAAATCTATTTGCCAATAAAAACAGATGCACGTTTTCACATGTTTTTTGGTCCTTTCCTCAAACATTAGAGCCACCGATAAATTGCGTGGGCATAATCGATGCTGCTCTCGCACCGGTTCTAAAATCTTTCCCAAGCCCCAAATCCATTATTTCCCAACAGCAGAAACTCGGATCCTCATGTCAGAGATACTGGGACACAGCAGGTACAGGAAGCACAGATGTCGACAGCGTATCGTGGGGTCCTCTTCTGCTTTTCACTCTCTTTAGAGATGCTGCTGCAAATGTGCAGTTTGTCACCAATTTAAGTAGGTAATGAGGGAAATACAGGTAGGAGATGTATTTTCCTTAATTTCTCATTCTCAATAAGACCCCACGGACACTGCTCCGTCTTCCTCCCTAAGCAGCTGCAACTGCCTTTCTCTCCAACTGTTAAAACACTCCCACCTTCCAATTCCTGATTAACATTCTATTATATACATTCCAGTATTACAACCCTACCATTCTAGTATTAGAACACTACACAAACCACACCCACCTGCATGTACCAAGTAGGAGTCCAGGCCCAACTCTCCAGGGTGTGAGGGTTGAGAAGAAGGGCTAGGACGAGGAAGAGAAGGTCTAGGTGTAATGTATCTTTTTTTTATACTTGTATTTATTGGGTCTTACATAGAATAAACATCAAATATTATAACATCCCCCACTCCCTCCCACCTCCCTCCCCTCAGGTCGCTTGCAATCGTAGTGTCAAGGGTTCCTTTTATGCGTTGAAGATGTCTGATACTTTGATATTATGGGGGCACCATTGTTCCATAAAATCTGACTGAAGGTATGCTAAAGTCCCTTCCCATTCCTTTACAAACTTGTCCCTCGTTCCTTGGATTATGTGGGTGATTTTTTCCATTGTTATATGGGCCCATACCTTCTGTAGCCAAGTATATGTCAGTGGGGTGTTTTTATTCTTCCAGTTCTGGGCAATTGTTGTCCATGCCGCAATGAGAAGTCCCATAAAGCTTCTCCACTGTGATTTATTGTATCGCCTTGTTGTGTCATCTCTAATTCCACAAAGCCACACCCCCACTCCAATCAGCCCCACATCTGGGAACACTTTATCCATCTCACCTTTAACTTCCTCCCAAAAGGGCTTAATGCCTTTACAATGCCACCAGATATGTTTCCACGTTCCCACCTCGGCGCATCCTCGCCAGCATTGGTTTGACGTGTTGGGGAACATCGAATGCAGCCTCTCTGGGGTATAGTGCCACTGTGTCATGATTTTAATCCACATCTCTCTGGTCTGTGCCGAGCGAGTCATTTTGGGGATCTGTTTCCATAGATCCCCCCACTGTCTTTTCGTCGGTTCCTCCCCCAGCGTTCTGCCCCACTTGATCCTGTATGACCATTTAACTTCTTCCCCTTGTGTGTTTATGAATTTATACAGAGTCGATACCCATTTTTCTGCCCCTGTGTTGGAGATGATGTATGTCTCGAACAATGTGAGATCCCTAGTTGCCGCTTTGGTGATGATCGGGGAACTTAGCCAGTGTTTTAACTGCTCGTATCTATATATATCGCCTTTGGGGAGAGTTGAGTTTGCAAAGCAGGATTCTAGTGACCTAATTTCATTGTCCTTGAACATTTCGCCTATTTTCGTTATGCCTGCTTCCTCCCAGTTGTCATATGCCCCTTGTTCCATCCCTGGTGGGAATTGCGAATTCCTGTTTATGGGCGTAAAGGGTCCCAGCGTTGTGGTCATTGTACCTTTCCGTGTTTGGCTATCCCATGCTTCCAACGTGGTCCTCATTATTCCACTTATCCCTAAGTTCTTGTGTCTGTGTTGCCTCTGTTTCCAGAGAAGCTCCACTAGTGGGGTTCTCGCTATTGCCCTGTCTTGCTTGGCCCAGATCTGCTCCGGATTCTCCCCCACCGACTCCTGCAGGACCTTTAGCTGCGCCGCCTGAAAGAATTTTTTAAAGTGGGGAAGCGCCATCCCCCCCTCGCTGGTTGGTGCCGTGAGGACAGTCCTAACTATTCTCGGCGTTTTCCCTTTCCATATGAAGGATGATACCAATTTCGTTAGAGTTTTGAAGAACATATGGGGGACACCCACCGGGAGAGCCTGAAAGTAGTATAGTACCTTTGGGAGGATGGTCATCTTAACTGACTGAATCCTGCCCCACCAAGATATCTGTAATGGATTCCATCTGCCTACTTCTCTACAGATATTTGTGAGTAGCTGCAGGTAATTTTCCCCATAGACTTGCCCAATTTTTTGAGGTACTTTTATTCCCAGGTATTTTATACCCTTTTCTACGATCTTATGGTCCAGTAGCTTTGCTTCCCCTTCTATGTTTGTTCTATCCCCCGCCAGGATTAGGATTTCTGATTTTTTTCTATTTATCTTCAGACCTGAGATGGCCCAAAGTCTTCTAATTCCCCAACCGCAGCTGATAAAGTGGATTCGGGATCTTCTAGGACTATTAGCATATCATCCGCGTATGCTATCACCTTATGTTGCTGTCCTGCCATATCAATCCCTCTAATGCGTGTCGATTCCCTTATTCTTATCAGTAGAGGTTCTAAAAAGATAGCGTACAGTAATGGGGAAAGGGGGCAGCCCTGTTTTGTCCCTCTTGATATTATCACCTTGTCAGTTACCTCTCCGTTAATGGCTATTCTACTAGATGGGGAGTTATAGCTCACTCTGATTCTCGCAATATATTGTTCCCCAAAACCCATGCGTTTTAGAACTCTAAATAACATTGACCATTCCACCCGATCAAAAGCCTTCTCGGCGTCTACCGATAGCAGTATCGCTGGGGTGTGAGTTATGCCGATTTTTTCCACTAGATGCATGAGCCTCCTAATATTGTCATGGGTTTGCCTGCCAGGAATGAAGCCTGATTGGTCCATACTGATCCGTTTTCGGAGGAGCGGGGATAGTCTTGTTGCCAAAATCTTCGTATAGATTTTTGCATCCAAATTTATCAGGGAGATTGGCCTATATGATGGGGGGAATGTTGGATCTTTACCTGTTTTGTGAGAAACTAACACCTTCGCTTCATTCATTGTGGGAGTCACATTGCCGCTATCTTTAAATGAGTTCAAGAGCCTAGTCAAGACCGGGGTCAATAAGTCGGAGTATTTTTTATAAAATGGAGCCGTAAAACCATCTGGGCCCGGTGCTTTGTTAACTGGGAGTCCATTTGTTGCTTTTCTAACTTCCTCTTCACTAATTGGGTTCTCTAGGGATTGTTTATCCTCCTCAGAAATCCGCGGGATCTGTAGAGCTTCTAGATAAGAGTCTTGGGCGTCTGTATTAGGGCGTTCTGTGGAGTAGAGAGTTTGGTAGTATTCCCTCAGTGCTTCCCCCATGTCTTGTGTGCACGTTTGAATGTCGCCTTTCGCATTCTGCATGGCCTTAATTGTTGTTTCTTTCTGCTTCGCACGAAGTTGTCTCGCTAAGAGTCTATCTGCTTTGTTCGCTTTTATGTAATATCTCTGTTTCAGATAGAGTAAGTTCCTTTCTGCACCTTTTGTGCGTAGCATCTCTAATTGGCCCTGTGTGTGTTTCAGCAATTTTTTTAATATCTTTGTGGGGTGTGACAGCATTTCCTCTTGGATATCTTCGATCGTTTTTTCCAGCTCCTTTTCCCACATATACCTTTGTTTATCTCTCGTGATTTTCAACGCTATCATTTTCCCCCGGATAACTGCTTTAAACGCGTCCCAGACTGTGCTCATAGTGACTTCCCCGGTATCGTTTTCCTTATGGATTCCCCAGTTATTGGGTCCTGGATCAGATTTTGTGGTAGCCTCCATCTCCAGAGCCTGTTCTTTTTCCCAGGGAGAGACACGTCTAGCCATAGTGGGGCATGGTCCGAGAGCGCTATCGCTCCCTTTTCAAGTCCCTGTATCTTACCCATGAGACCCACCGATACCCAGAAGTAGTCTATCCTGGACATGGAATTGTGAACATGCGAGAAATATATGTACCCCCTTTGTTCCCCCTTCAGTTCCCTCCAAACATCATTCAAGGCCATGTGGTCCATCCGTTGTTTAAGACGCTTCGATGGTGCCCCTTGGCCGTGTATGCTCCCCGTACTTCTATCTAGATGTGGGTTCCACGCCATGTTGAGGTCCCCTCCCATGATCACCTCCCCCCTTGCAAAGTCTTCTAATTTCCCCAGGACATCTCTGAGAAAGCCATCCTGTCCCTGATTAGGTGCATATATTAAGGGTAATGCGATATCCCTCAATCTCCACATTGGCAAAGGCATATCTTCCCTCTTTGTCTATGACCGTATCCGTCAGTTTAGAGTCTTTCCTTTCTTTCACCGCTATCAGCACCCCTGCTTTTTTTTCTGTTGTCGTTGCTTGTGCCCATATTTTATACCCTTTTATGCGTGTTTTCTGCTTGTCCCTCGTTCTGATATGGGTTTCTTGAAGTAGCAGTATATCTGCTTTTCCCCTTTTAATCTGTTTCTCCAACTTCACCAGTTTTGATGGATTATTCATGCCCCTAATGCTGTAGGTTAAAATGCGTATCATTCCCATTCTGTTATGTAATTATGCATTGGCTTTGGGTCCCCTTCTGTGCTTGATTCTTTCCGTTGATGCTGCCGACCCCCCCCTCCCTTCCCCTGAACTCCCCCCCCAACATTGAACTTCCATCTGTCCTCCAAAAATAGTGTTCCCCCCAACTCCCCCCCTACCATTAACATTAACTCAACTCTTGACCCGAGGAGGGCCCAGGTACCTAAGGTTGCTAGGGCGTTGCGCCTATCGCTCCTTGCCCTCTACTGCCTCGGGAAAAACTTTGCAGGGAGTCCTAAACCCTGCATCCTCCTCCACGAGCTGGGTCCCGGTTTCCCGCCGGGCCGCTGTAAATCAGATTCTCCGAGCATCTTCTGTGATGCCCTTCACCCTTCTGAGCTCTGCGACTGAGCCTTTGATTCTGTCTGAATTTCTCCCCTACTTCTCAGAGGGTAGCCCCATGTTTCCTTTTCCATGTTGTTTCTTTTTTTGCCGCATTACGTCCCAGCCTCTCTGTCTCTTGTGGGAATCCCCTCTGTTCCCGGCGCTCCTCGTGGGTGCCTCCTCTGGGTGCAGATCCATTATCTGTAGGCCTTCCTCGTAAGTGGTTACTCTCCTTTGTTTGCCTTCCCACTCAAATATTAATCCAAATGGGAACGTCCATTTGTATCTTATCTCTTTCGCTACCGATTCCCTTACCAGTGGGGCCATCTCTCTCCTCTTTAGTAATGTTGTCGAAGCCAGATCTTGGTATAACTGGATCTCTACCCCGTTCATCCTTATGTGGTCCATTTGCCTCGCTCTCCGTAGTATTTGTTCCTTTTGTGGATAGGATGAGAGGGCGGCTATGACATCTCTTGGTCTCTCTCCTGGAGCACCAGATCTTTTCGGCCCGACCCTATGTACTCGGTCGATCCCAATGGCTTCTGTTTCTTGTTCTTCAATTATGTCTCTAAATACTTCTTGAACCGCGGATTTAAGATCCCTGTCCTGTACTGTTTCAGGCATGTTTTTGATGCGAATATTTGATCTGCGAGAGCGGTTCCCCAAATCCTCGCACTGAATTTCTAAATTGTGTGTAAGGCGCACCAAGTGTTCCTGCGTTTCTGAGTTTTGAGTTGTGTCCTCTTCCATGTTTTGGACAATCTTCTCTAAGATATCCGTCCTTTTTTCCAGTTTGGCCACGTCAGTTTTCAATTCCTGGACCACTTGTTTCAGTTCATTTCTCATGGAGGCGAATTGGTCCTGTACAGTGGCCATAAACTTGTTCTGCAGGGCCCCAAACCATGTTTGCATATCCTCCTTTGTGAGTGGTCTGTTGCCCTGGGCGGAAGGAGCGTTGTCCGCTGTAGATTCCCCCTCTGGTCTGTCGCTAGAGTTAGCTGTTGCATCAGCAGACCACATATGTAGCAGGTTAGAGTCCTGTCTCGTCGACTGTGAAGCAGACTGGCCTACGCCCCCTTTCCCCTTTGCCCTTGACATTGTCCCCTGCTTATGTTGGGCCTTGAGTATCTCCCGGGGTGGGGGGTGGGGGAGGGTAACGAGGGAGTTGTCCTTCCAGTGCAGGCGGTCTTCTTCCCTCCTACTGCGCCTGAGTAGGCTCTGGGATACTGGACTAATAATGTGGCTTGTGGCTTGTTGTGTGAGGAGAGAGGCTCCTCACTAGCGCTCTCTCCTGTACCACGCTGCTGCAGACTTGGAGGGGGAGGTGGACCACTCCTCGATCCCTTGAGTAGAGTCTGTGACCGTATGCGGCCTTGTGCGTCCCCCCAGCCCCCTCACCTTAAGTTGTGGTCTCCGCTGGCAGTGCTGTGCTGCTTCCCACTGATGCTCTGGGGAAGCACTGCATCCCCGCTTCCCCTCGTTCTTTCGCTTCCCCGGCCCCACGGGCTGAGCCAAGGCACCCGCGGGTTCTCCATGCCGCTTCTTTTCTGGGATGGGGGCCTCACGTCCTCGCCTTCTGTGGCGCACTGTCACTCGGCTTGCCCCCGGACCGCGCTCTGATTCCTGCGCCGGCGGCTCAACGTCTCCTTGCTTCCCTCTCGAGAAGCAGTGTGGCCGCGGCTTGTCTCCGTCTCTTAGCGCGGTCGCGCCTCCGGGCCAGCGTACGATGGGGGAGGTGCGCTCCCTTCTCCACGTTGCGGCGCCTCTCGTACGGGATTTAACAGGGCGTCTTCCCCCTGTTCCGATGCCAGCTGCAGTCCTGTGCCTCCGGCTGACTTTCCGAGTTAATTTGCTCGGAGAATCGCTATTAGCGTTCTTTATTGTATGCGGCCCGGCTGGAGCGCGACTCAAACGCGACCTCCACAGCCGGCGGCCACCTTGCATCCCCGGTGTAATGTATCTTACCAGCAAGTAATCTTGGCATTATACCAATGTCCCTCTTCCTTATCCCAGTCCTTACTAAATAATGAAATCCCAACTGGGGCTGGTCAGAAAAGAAGGAAATAAGAACACCACACAATGCACTGCACACCCAGTGAATATATTTTAAGACCAGAATCTTAGTGATGAGCCTAAATGGCAGCCGTCAAAAAAGCTGCATGGCTGTTGGGCAAACATAGATGGTAATGAGTCAAGAACATGATCAAACAGACTTAAGTAGCAGTCCAGCAATTATCCATCAAAGAGACAGTGTGAAAGGCTGCCCAACAAGCTGCCATTCCACTGGCAGATCTCCTGTGTATGTTCGCAGGCAGCACAGAGCCAGCTGGCTCATATTCAATGCTGATCGTCTACTTGACCCATATGGTGATCACAGAGAGCATCCCGGCCAGCCTAAAAGGACACAGTAAAGAGTCAGTAGATCTGACAGCAGATGTTCATTCAACATAAACTCCAACATCCTTCCAACATCCAGGGGCCGGCAGAGCTGTTTGCAAAGGTCCTCCACTGACAACAAGCTGAGTAGAGCAAAGTCATCATTGGGGTGGAAGGAGGAAAGGATCTTTTTTCCCTTGTGAAGTGATGGATAGCAGAAAAGACACCTTAAAGACGAAAGATTCCTCAGGGATTTCCAGGATAGGTTTGAAGGACAAGGCACTTAGGGCATCCAGAACTAAGGGCAGACCCCAGGCTCAGCACATTGACCAGATGGGTGTCATGGACAGGTTGAAACCCCTAGGCTAGCATGTCACATATAGTTCTGCTTCCCAAATACTTCCTCAAGGCTCTCTAAAGCCACTCTAAAGGTGACAGCTACCAGTTGGTCACTGTGGGAAGAGACAAAAGCCCCAAAACAAATCTCTCTCTGAGGAATTCATGGATGAGAAAGGGAGGACAGGTAAGCATAGCTAAATTTCTTGCAGAACATAGAGAGGCGAAGGAACAACAGTTCTTACTGTATGACTTGAGGGTACCAGGATTTTGGGAAACCTGTATGGCTGTCACCTGGGCAGGGAACAAGCCCAACTGAATCAACCCGCCCCATTGTGTAGCCAGACCATCACGCAGGGGTGTTGTTAGGTCTGGAAAAGATATGGGGCTACACTAATGTCGGGACTGTCTGGATTGTCGGGACTCAGGACTAGCTAGGCTTTTGGTTGTAGCACCTGAGCTTCTATTCAGGGCTACAACCAAAAGACCCAACGCTGTAGCCCTCCCAGACCACCCCTAGCAATGCCTCTGCCATCCGCTGCTGGTTCCTCAAGGAGGAAAGCGTTAGTGCTAGAGGCAAGATGAGTCAGGGAGAGAGAGGGAGAATTCAGGGAAGAGAGAGACTGATAACTCCTGTACCAGATGGAACCAGTAGCATCTTCTGCAAGCTGGGACCACCAGAATCACAGAAACCCCCTCCCTTTAGAATCTGAGAAGCAATCTGACGGGAAGAGGGGGGCTTTGTACAGACCTGTTGGCCAGAGGAGGGAGACATTATTTTGGACCCAGGTCAGAGGGTCTCTATAGGAATAAGATGGGAGCTATGTCCGTGAGGTGAAAAGAGGGCTCTTTCAACTACACTCGACCAGAAAGACGTCCTGTTGATGCCCATTCCGAATTGCAGACCACACAGTACTGTGCTTCTGTTATTATATGATATGATATTTTATTCATATCGCACCCATACACAAGTGTTTCAAGATGGCAGCACAAACGCTGGCTACCCACACTCTGTACAGTATTCCACTGCTCTCGAGCTAGGTCCATGTTTTAAACAATAAAAATAAATAAAAATGAAAATGAAAGATCCAGCACTGACTCCCCAAATGTCCTGCAAATGTCCAGGAAGATGTCACTGGGGAAGTTCAACTCCCCAGAGGCGAGGCAATTCCTCCTCAGTGTATCTGTCTGGCTGTTTTTCATTCCAGGTAGGTAGGACGTCTCCAGAGAGAAGAGATGATCCTCTGCCAATGGCATGATGGGTTTTGCTTCCTGAGCAAACCTCTGGGATCTGGTTCCCCCTCGATAATTCAATTAAAATGTCACTACTATACTGTTGGGCCTTACTAGTACTGTTTGGCCCTGGCATTAGAAAGAAAAGTTGAAAAGTAACCTTCTGGCCATGGAGAGCTCCACCTGCATTCAGTTTGAGAGGATGTGTGTCTCCTCAGGACTCCAGAGACATTGAGCAGGCACCTGTGCTAGCCTAGCCCTTAATCCTTTGCAGTTGCATTCATTGTCATAATCCATGGAAAACACGTTTGCAGGTGAACATCCAAAAATCATGACTGCATTTGTGCTGTAATCCTGGGATTGGAGTGGATCAAGTGGGGGTAGGCCTGGATGCCAGTAGGTCAGGAGAAGGTTGACCCGTGGCTTCAGGTGGGCATTGGCCCATGGAACCTTTAATACACATGCCGACGTGTCCCCCTGGCTCTGTAGGCACTGGCAAGCTATGGTATAGGACTGAGCCAGAAGACAACACAACCAGGATTGTAGCTTGCAGGCTCTTGCTGGCAGAAGTGACATATTGCCCCTCCTAGTGTTGAAGCTTACCCCAATGAAATCAAACTGCTGCCTTGGTGTCAGGTTGCTCTTGGCCAAGGTCAGGATCCAGCCAAACTTGATTAGAGTCTGACAGACAATAGACATGTTCTCGAGGGCAGGTGAAAGGGAGGGGGCATGCACCAAGCAGTCACCCAGGTACAGGTGAAGCATGACCCTGGGGCGTGAATGAGTCAAATCAGTGGATCCAGGACATTGGTGAAGGCTCTGAGTGCGGAGGAGAGTCCTAAGGGGAGAACCTGGAACTGAAGATGGCCGTCCTGTATCGTGAATTTGAGGCAATGCTAAACTCAATCTCTGATGATCACATGGGAAAAGTCATCCTGTAAATCCACCAAGCTCTGGGACACAACTGACTTTATCACGAGCTTGATAGATTGAAATGTCTCAATTTTGTAGGTTGCATGACAAAGGTATCAGTTTAATCATTTGTGGTCTATGACAGGTCTGAAGGATCCTGAGGACTTTGGGATCAGGTAGAGGTTTGAGTAAAAACCCACCCAAAATCTGTAAATGCCCACTCAGGAGCGCTGTGTGGGAATTTACAGATGTTAATGTCACTGTCCTGGGTCCAACGGTATTACCCAAGTTGATCGAATAAAAATGGCTGTATGGACCATTTGGCTGAATTTGGCCTGTACCAAAGATCCAAAGCCCAAAAATACTGAACATGAGGACCAGAGGTTGCAGGGATGTTCCCCGCTCCCCATGTTCGGTATTTTTTGGCTTTGGTGTGTGCAGGTGTATCCCCCGCTGCCTTGACAATGGAAGCGGGACACCCCCAAAAAAAGGGGAAAAAAAGAAAAAGGGACCCTGCAGCGTCAGATCCGACTTGCGTTAGAGGGACTGAACTGATGCCACAGGGGTACAGGAGAAGAGGCTGCCAGCTAAAAGGTAAGTAGGAGGGTTGTTCTACGGCCAAATTTGGGTTGTTTTGCTGAAGTAAAAACCTATTTGCAGTGAAATCAACTTCGGTCAATTCCAACACGAATCTTTTTACTTTGGCAAAACAACCCAAATCAGGTCCATTTACATTAGCTTCAGGCCCAACTTGTTAGACAATCCTGGCTATGCCTCTGCTCCTCTCCCTTCTCCTCATGTAGAACAGGTGTGATGTCATTCTAGGAGAGCAGAGGGAGAAAGACCAGCTGCAGGGCCCTCTACTGCATTGGATCTCTGGACTGCAGTATCAGAAGGGTACTGGTTTCAGTACCTCTTTTGAGCACACCTCCTTGAAATGAGAGTTCCTACCTCCCATAGGGAGGTCAGGTCATATGCATGCCTCAGTCTGAATCTGCTCTTATTCATGCCTGGGATGTTGAAGGATGAGAGGCAGTGGTGATGCAAGGCTAGAAGTACATACACCTCCTCTACTGAATCCAAGAACCCAAAAATGCCCTAGGTGGGTGAAAGAGGCTGACCAGTGGGGATATATTTCCTTACTGTAACATGGCATTTTTTACTGGGCATCAAAAGTAAAGCAAGCCTGATAACACATATTACTTGGCTAGACTGGCTTACATTGGTTTAGCCATTTTGAATACATGGTTTTACTGTTAAATGGCATTTTTGACTTGGCATCAAGAATAAAGCAGGCATGGCAGGTGTTACTATGTGGCTAGACTGGCCTATCTGAGTGCTGACATTAGGGATATATTTTCTTACTGTGGCATGGCATTTTTAATGGGCAACAAAAATGATACGATTTATTACATGGCTAGACTTCTCTAAATTAGTGTAGCTGGTCTGGTTATAATGCCATACTGCGGCACAGCATTTTTTTTCCTCAAAAAGGAATTGATTGATTTCAAGTTAACATCTTCTTCGCTAAACCTTGCACTTCACATCATTACTATCAAATATATCCAGTGGGGTTCAGTGCAGTGAAACCAAACAATACAACTCCCCCCCCCATCCCCTAACAAGCTCGGTCTAGCAATACAGTTGCAACATTCATGAAGACAATGTAAACATCCTCAATCCCACTATGCATTCTCCTCTAATTGTCTTGCTGCTGCTTCCTTAACCGCCCTATTTAATGCCCAGTGTCATATTTGGCAATACTGAACGTGGTCTTGTTCTTTCAAGTGACACTCCTGCTGACATTCTAAAAAGGACTTGATCTTTCCATTCCGAAGCATATCCGCTATGCACCAGCCTCTATTATGCCTCCAGCTTTGGAATGCACCCCTTGCCATTGCCGGTGTAAAGTCCAGATTGTCATGAACCGGTGTGAGCAGCAAAGGAAAGGAAGTAAGTCTTTTATGTAGTGTTCATTTATCCCACGCTTCTAACGTTGCCTTGGTCACCGGATGTACAAACAATGGGAGTGGTTTCAGCTGCTTAGGCAGCCAGAGAGCTCTCCTTAAAGGTATGCCTTCTACCACTGTACCCACTGCCCACAATGGTTTTGGGTGACTCCACCTTGCACCATTCCTTCAGAATGCATATTTGTGCTGCGCCAGACTAAGTTTGAAAATCTGGGCATTGCGGTCCCCTCTTGTTTGATCCCACCTCAGGGTTGCTCTCGGGATCCTACTTTTCTTCCCTCTCCATATAAACATCAAGACCTCTTTTTGGAGGGCGTTAAGCACCTGTGTTGGGATTTCAAAGGGGAGTGCCTGGAAGAGGTATAGAAGACGCAGGAGCATGTTCATTTTGACTGCATTTATTCTCCCAAACAACTTGATGGTGAGCTTGCCCCATCTAGTCAAGTCGTCTTTGATTTGTGCTAGCAGCTTTGGGAAATTAATGCTATACGTTTTGTCATTGTTCGCCATCAAATGCAATCCCAAATATTTACTACTTTTCACCTACTTAAATGGCACTGTGTGTAATTGCGTTGACACTGTAAGGGGTGTGGTCAGATTCAGTGTCTCCGATTTGTCTGAATTGGCCCGGAGGGCTGAGGCTACGACATATTTTTCAAGCTCATTCTGCACTGCCATCAGTGAGATGAGTGGGTTCTGCATCGAAAGTATCACATCATCAGCAAATCATTCTTTTTTAATATTCTCTTGGACCAAAGTGGATTCTGTGTATTTCCGGGATAACTCTAAGTTACCTAGCAAAGGGCTCCATCACTAGAGCAAACAGCAGGAGTGAGAGAGGGCACCATTGCCTGGTACCTCTTTCTAGTTGTAGAGGGGTTGATCAAAATCAGTTTGCTCTAACTCTTGAGGTGCGCGATGTGCAAATGGCAGAGATCCATCTAACTAAATTGAGTCCCAATCCCAGACTCACGAGTACCTCATTCAAGAAGGTCCAGTAGACCCTGATGAAGCACTTCTCAGCATCTAATGACATCAGTAAGGTGTTTTCCTTGCTAAGTCTTTTGGTTTTATCTATTAGATGAGAACGTTTTCTGACATTGTCAAATGTTTGACGGCCTATTATAAAACCTGTCTGGTCCAGGTCAACCAGAAATGGTAGCATTAGCTCTAGTCATGTCGCTAATATTTTCACGTCTAAGTTCAATAGTGCTATGGGGAGATAAGTGGAGCAGAGCTCATGGTCTTTAACACATTTATGTATCACACTTATCGTAGCTTGATTCATGTTGTTTGAGATTGTTCCCGGGGTTAAGAAGGAGTTGAAAGCACCACCATCTTCTTCAGCAACTCCTTAAGGAGTGTTTTGTAGTATTGGCTCATCAGGCCATGAGGCCCAGGTGCTTTGTTCGTGTTTAGTAAGTTATTGGCCATAATTATTTCCTCAACTGTTATGTATCCATCTAGATGTCCCCTTTGTTCAGTTGAGATTTTTATTAGTTTGGCTTCTCTCATTTATTGCCGACAATCCTCCTCGTCTGTTTTATCTTCTGTGTATAAGGTCTTATAAAATATTCAGAACATCTCTACAATTCCCTCACTTTTACCAGTTAGGTATCCCCCTGGATCCTTTACGGCTCTGATTTGCACCTTTGTCCTTTTGACTTTCAGTGCTTTGGACAGCAACCTGTCCGTCTTATTGCCTTTCTTGAAAAATGTGTTGTTGTCATGGTGTTTATTTGCCCCCCCTGTGCTGTCCCTTCCTCAGCAATTCAGCAGACCCCGCCTCTTTGTTATTCCTTTCTAAATCTTTCAACTCATGTAGTAGCTTCTCACTTTCGCCCTTCTTCAGTTTGGCTAGGTGTGCACTCAGGGATAAGAATCTTCCTCTCACCACCGCTGTGAGTGCATCCCATGTGTTATTAAAAGGCATTTCTTCTGGCATGTTATGCTTAAAATAATTCAACGATCTGTGTTGCTATTTATTCTCTAAAAACCGGGTCTCGCAGTAGCTTTTGTGGTAGTGACCAAGAATGCTCCGTCGACTTATGTATCCCTCGCATTAGCTGTGTCATAACTAGTGCATGAGCTGAGATAATAATATTCCTGATGTAGACCTCTGATGCGTCTCCTCTCAAGGCATGTCCTGTTAAACATAGTCATTCCTTGTGTATTTCCTGTGCACGTGGGAGAAGTATGAGTAATCTTTCAAGTCACCATGCGTATCCCGCCAAACATCTATAATACCAAGACTTCCTAGAGGCCTGAACACCTTGTGCCCTATCCCCCTAGGAGTGGTCTAGTGTTTTGTTCATGATCATGTTCAGATCACCCCCAATCATCAAATCCCCTTTAGAAAACTGTGCAATCTTAGGTAACAGCCCCCTGAGCTAGTCTACTTGTCCAGTGTTTGGCAAATATATGTACGCCAATGTAAGCGCCTACGGTCCCATCTTACAATTAGCCAAAACTAACGTGCAATCTGGGTCAATCAAGGAGTCTCCCAGTATCAGGCCTAAGTCCTTTCTACACAATATAGCTGCTTCTGCTTTTTTTGTAGGTTGCAGAAGACAACAATTGGATCCCAAATACTTTATGTTGCAGCCTACCCCAATCTTTTGTTTCTTGAATCACGACTATATAAACCTGTTGATCTCCCAGTAAGGAAAAGGCCTGACACTTTTATTAGGGGATTCCGATCTCTAGTGCTCAAGGACAGAATTTTAAGCATTGTTTATACATGGTTCGTGTTGTCTGTGTGACCCTCCTTCTGCAACAGTTTCCCCAACTTACTAGACCTAACCCTCCCACAAAACACTTTCACCAACTATAATAAACAACAATGTAGACGAGTACAAGAGCCTGCATTCTGCGGGGGTGGACTCTTTGCCCAGACACCTCCAGTACGAATCCCGATCCATGGATGCATATAGAGGTAGTCCCTTTCGTCCTTCTCATGTATGTCTATGCCCAGGTCATGCATCCTGAAATCTTCTCAGGGTAGGTAACTCACAGTAGTACCAGACAGTTTCGCTGCCAAAAGTTATCTAGTCAGCCTACATTAATCGGTTTAATCGAAAGCTAGTTCCTTCATAGTCCTTGCGTTTCAGGGGACATCTGTCTAGATCCTCAGTGGCCTCATGTTGTCTTATGGAACATCATTGTCCTTACGACTTCTAGCGCATTTTAACAACCTAGTTTAAATAAGCGAGTAGATCCGACTGTAGCGCGCTAAGTGTCCTAAAGTATGGTAAGGCTGGCTGCACCACCGCAGCCTTGAGGCTCCACTCCCAACCTCAAAAAAATATAGATACGTACAAAAACAAGGTGGCTCTAGGTGATTGCGCTAGCCTGAAAAAAAGTTTCTTCAAATGGGTGTACAGTGACACACTTCAATTAGTGATCAATTGAAATCAACACATGTATCCTGATGGGTTTGTAAAGCTACTATTTAATTGATCTGTATCACAGAAGATTTTTTTCTTCCTACACGTGTTTCGACAAAAAAGTGTCTTTGTCAAGGCAAGCTAGTTTCTTGTTACTGTCCTGGTAGGTAAGCTCAGAGAGTGCCAAAAGTATTGTGGGCCATTCAGCTCATAAAACATTTCAGTATATTGGCACGGATATGTTCATAAGTTCAAGGCACTGTGGATTTTTTGCAGTATATCCCCAAATAGGAGAGGTGACGGCCGAATTATTATCATTTCTCGTGGAATGTTGATGGCTTGCCTGGTGTGCCTTTGGTCTAGCCAGAGGGAGTAGGGTGCTCCAGACACCAGACTCCTCGCAGGTGATCATGACTACCTGTGGGGTGGAGGTGTGTGGTTTGGGAGTGGGTGTGCCCTGACGTGTATGGACCGTGAAAGCACCAGGTGACTGCATCCGCTTGAACGGGAGCGGTTTCTGCATTTTCCCCAAGGCCTGTCCATATTTCAGTATAGCACATACCTAGAGTTATAGGGAGGCACTGGTTAAGAGTCCTCGAAAACTCCAGTGCACCGCCAACTTCTCCATCCTTACAGATCTTTCGAGGCAGTAGAGCATTCCCAGAAAATCCATACTGGGAGGGCTTGAACTGCTGCACCTGCAACAGAGGTGACTGACTCCACTCTAGATAACGGGAGGAAAAGGTTTGAAGATTGGGAATGACACATTCTTGCTACAGACCACAGAGTGTCCCTAAAAGAAACACACAAAATCACAAAATTGGTAGACACTGTCTCAAAGAGAGGAACACCAAGTGGTTAACCAGGAGTTGGATGGAGGGGGGTTTGCTGTGGTGCCCACAGTTTGTTAGTGGGAGAATCCGTCACCCTTCCTCAGGCATGGGCATTTTATTAGTTTAGTAGACAACTTGGTCCCAGTTCAATGCTCTCCAGTGCAGTCACAGCCTTGGTAAGCGCCCTGTGTATTTTGTTTCACTGCCTGTGGTTTTTCAGCTCCATTTTGATGGTGCTTCCATTTGTTTACTTTTGTCTTGCTCCCAGTACCACCCTCCTTTCCCTCGCCCTTCATGCCCTCTCACCTCCCATTGGTTAGTGTGTGCCGCACACGTGACTAAATAGCCCAACAGGCACCGGAGTGCTTTTAACGGCTGTGCACTGATATCTAAGAAATTCATAGGGCCAGACTGCTGACCTATATGGACGATGCTGTTAATGTGGATAGCGCCCCGATCAACAACCACATACTTGCACCTGATGACCATATTAGATCAACAGCATCTGCTATGCCGGATCAGGATAAGCTGTTAAATATGAAGCCTCAAATTACTACTGTACCTACACATAATTGTGGTACTGACATGCCAAACGACTCTCCTAATAAGCACACACTTAATTGTGTGTTACTAAACACGCGTTCCTTGGTGAAACACGGGCCAGAAGTGGCAGACTTCATTCTTCACACTACAATAGATTTTCTTGCCTTGAATAAGACCTGGGTTCATGATGCTGCTCACCGCTCCCTACAATTGGCAACGCCACTCGGTTACCTACACTTACACCTCAATAGTCCAGATAGGAGGGAAGCTGGTGTAGCACTGATTTCAAATCTTTTATCAAAGTACACATATCGAACACCCCTGTCCTGGATCACTGTGAGGCTTTCTTTCTGAAACTCAGCATTAATCCTGTTACAACTCTAAATATTTTATTATTATACAGACCACCCATGCCAACTCCTTTGTTCGCGGAACAATTACTGGCTTTTTTGTGTAATGCCTGCACGCAGCACTCGTCCACTATTACCCTGAGAGATTTTAATCTTCAGGTAAATGATCCCTCAGACCTGGAGGCATCATCACTGCTAGAGTCTTTTTACACCCTAGACTTTGTCCGAAATGTTAAGGTGTCCACCCATACTGGGGGTAATACCTTGGACTGGGTGTTATCGAAAAACATAACAATCTCTCATACTACTGTTGATAAATGCATCTGGTCTGACCACTACTTTGTATACTTTGTACTTTGTATACTTTGTATTCTTTTAACTCAACAACAAGGCTGCTCTAACCTGCTCTCAGCAGCCTCCTTTACCCCGTCTATCTCACAATCTTGGGAAAGTTACCCATGAAGCTTTTCGTGCTCTTGTTTCTCCCTTGTTACCCTCTCTTGAGGAAAATATTTCTCTCAAAGACTTTATCTCCAGTTTTAGACAGGCTCTTGACCAGGCTTTTGATACATTAGCCCCCCAGAAACTCTCACATCATAAAAAGCATACCACCCTCAATGTTCCATTCATGCCTGAGGTAATCGAAGCCAGAGCACAGAAGCAAAAACTGGAACGCGCCTGGCAAAAAATTCCACAGATCTTAATTATAGTGCCTACAAACAGGCTGCTAAAATCTTCAAATCTTTTATTTTTAAGGCTAAAGAAACCAATCTAAATACTCGGATCCTAGCAGCAAAATCGCAGCCTAAGGGGCTTTTTTCAATCTTACAGGAACTAAAAGGATGTACTACTATCACAATACCTGTAGGCATTGGTGCCAACGTGTCCACGATGGTTTCACTGATAAAACACATAAACATTAGGACAATATACGAGACCAAGTAAAATGACTGCCTGCTTCTGCAGATTTTACTACAAGCGTCGCTAAAAGAAATGCCCCTGATCTGGTACTCTTTACATTGAAAACAGTATCAGATGAGGAGGTCCTGGAGGTAGTCCACAAACTTAAACCCACCTCTTGCAAAGGCGATATATTTCCTGCCACATTGTTCAAAGAATTTGCTCCACATTAGCTCCCTTGGTCACAAGGTTCATAAATCGTCCCTTCCAAGAGGCATATGTACCTGAATATATTAAGGAGGCCTGGGTTACACCACTCTTGAAGAAGGACAACCTTGACCCAGCAGAAGTTGGTAATTATCGCCCCATAACCAACGTTCCCTTTATCCTTAAAATTCTAGATAAAATAGTATACACCGAGTGCCAAACATATGTCGAAAACTGGGACTTCTTAGCAGTCCAGCAATCTGGTTTTCATCCCAACCATGGGACCTAGACGGCTCTGCTTGACCTGAAGTTGCACATTGCTGTCCTTATTGAAGAGGGAAATGCAGCATTGCTTCTGCTTTTGGATCTATCTGCCGCTTTTGATCTTGTGGACCATTGTCTGACAATGCATACTCCAACAGGACTGCTCTTACTTGTGGTGTGCCCCATATGTGATGCCTGTCACCATTGCTGTTTAATGTTTACTCAAGACACCTATGCAACCTTTTGTGTACCTTGGGGGTATATTTTGCAAACTACGCAGATGACCCCCAGATGGTCCTGATGTTAGCAGGCATATACACAGATGATTCTGAGTACTTTAACAGCATCTTCATGGAGATTCAAAAATGGATGCCAATGAATTAATTATCTTTGAACAACTCAAAGACTGAGCTTATTATCTTGGGCACTCAACAAAAGCTTAAACAGCTTGATTCAAACTATGACACCTTTATTATTGCCCAACACGTTATCCCTGTGACCAAAACAGTAAAGATTCTGGCTGTATTCTTTGACCCCCAACTATCTTTCAACCGTCATGTCAGCCATTTTAAATCCTCATGCTGTTATTACATCCAACATTTATGGCACGTTCTTCCTTTTCTATCTGACACTAATCGAGCGATGATAGCAGCTGCTATCATTAACTGCAAATTGGATTATTGTAACAGTCTATTAATAGGCACCTCGCAGACCAATATAAAAAAACTCCAGGTAATTCAGAATGGCGCTGTACGTGCCGTCTGTGGTCTGAAGTGCAGAGCACACGTCACTGAAGCCCGTAGGAGCCTACACTGGCTGCCCATCCAACCATCCAACATAGGTTACACCTTAAGGGCCTAGTCACAGTGTTTAAATGCCTTCATGATGAAGCTCTGCCTCATTTGACTACTAGACTAAAGAAGAAGTCCACTGGACGCACATTGCACCCCAATGACTTTGTTCGTTTGACCCAACCACACAGCACCTTGAAGAAAATTGGTGGTACTAGCTTTAACTCCTGTGTACCTGCCCTGTGGAATGCCCTCCCCAAATATCTTTTCTTTTCAATGCTGGACATGGCTGGATGACTAAAAAATCTCTACAGCCTAAACAAACCATCATTCCAACACGAATCTCTGCTCTTTAGTCCTTGGCTTGTCCTTATGGAGTTTTTCTCCTTTCTCCTAAGTTTCTCTTGGTAAGCGCCCTGAGGCCTACAGGTTAGTGGTGCTATAGAAAAATACAGCTAGATAGTTGAATGCTCTCCAGTGCAGTCACAAGCTTAGTAAGCGCCCTGTGTGTTTTGTTTCACTGCAGGTGTTTTTTTTTTGCCTCCGCCTCCATTTTGGTGTTGTTTACCTTTGTTTATTTACTTTTGCCTTCCTCCCAGTTCAGGCATCCTTACCCTCACCCCCCTGTCTCCGATTGGCCATTGTGTTGGCCAGTGTGTGCTGCACACATGACCAGATTGCCCAACAAGCACTGGAGTGCTTTTAACGGCAGCACACTGATACCTAGCTCCAGTTGAACTCCTCCAGTGCAGTCACAAGATTGGTAAGCTCCTAGTGTGTTTTGTTTCATTGCCTGTGGTTTTTCACCTGCAGTTTGGTGTTGTTTCACTTTGTTTATTTACTTTTGCCTTGCTCTAAGTCCTGGCCTCCTATCCTTCACCCTCCCTACTCGGCCCACCTCTGCCCACCTCCCTTCGGTCAGTGTGCACCGCACACATGACTGGATAGCCCAAAAAGCACCAGAATGCTTTTAATGGCAGTGCACTGATATGTCACTCCAGTTGAATGCTCTCCAGTGCAGTCACAAGTTTGGTAAGAGCTTTGTGTTTTGCTTCACTTCCTGTGTTTTTTTGCCTGCATTTGGGTGTTGTTTACCTTTGTTTATTTACTTTTGTATTGCTCCCAGTTCAGGCTCCTTTACCTCGCCCTCCCCGCCTCCCATTGGTCAGTGGGCGCCAATCACATGACCAAACACCTCTTTCAGAGGCCCTCCCAAGACAGCCTTGCCTGGGCAGCCAGCCAAGGGCTACAGAAAAGGTTAGCTTCATCGCTTGCAGCTACTTTCCCTGTTTGCCCCTGTTCACCCGAGGAGCCTAACAGTCCTACCTTAACATCAAGGTAAGAACCTACATTCATTGATTATTCACTGCTGCTATTAGTAAGCTTGTATTTGATACTCTGGTGTCTTCTATTCACTCTAGTGTGCTCCACCAAGAGACCCTATCCCACTTACCCTTCTAGTCCACTTGCACATCTCTCCCTGTCCAATTAGTCCCTCCCGAACACCATACCATAATGCCAGCACACCCACTGTACTTCTCCCAGGCTTTTAAGCACAACCACCCATACAGTTAGCCTTTACTCCTAGCCTGAACACATTTTAGCCATCCTGACCAGGTGCAATTAGTTATCTCAATTGTTTTGACTCCTGATACCTCTTAAGCCCTATTGCTCTGAATCTGGCTGCACCTTTCAGGCACTGTTCATGTTTTGAATCTAGCTTCATTATCAGGCACTGGTCTTGTTTTCAATCTAGCTGCCCTTTTCAGGCACTGTTCATAGTGTGAACCTAGCTTCATTTTCAGGCACTGTTCATGTTTTCAATCTAGCTGCCCTTGCCTCCTGTCTACCCGCATCCCCATCACCTCATTTTTGCCAAAGTACATTTCATCATGGCAAAATGCGGAAATAGTTTGCAGGTGCATGGTAGAAGGGAGATAGCAATGGGGAAGGTGGTGGTGGGGCAAGGAGGCTGGGCATGGGGGTCTGGCCACCCATAGTAAAATAAATACAGCTGGAAAATGAAGTGAGATGGCCCTTAAAATTAACCTTCTCGGTTGTACTAAATCAGACAGTAGTGGCAATATTAATATTAGCCACTAGATGGCAGCATTGGTCAAATACATAAATTAAACAACGGGCGCTTTATTTTATGCACTGTGCCAAAACATGTGATTTTGGAAGATAAAATTCTAATGGTATTACGTTTAATCTGGTGTTATGGATGTACTACTGACATAAGGTTATTCTTGAAATTTCGCTGACACGCACCGATTTTGATAACGAGATAATTCAAATAGCATGTTCCACATATCTGGTGTACACACGCACCTTATGACTCTCTCTCTCTCTACTGACCGGAACTACGGTTCCCAAGGGCGTTCAACCTACCAGCGCCTTGAGATCATACCAATGGTACATAAGGCGCTATATAAATGCAAAGAAACATAACCTAACAATAAGGTACAAGCTGATAAGTGGATAAGGTGACTTTTCTGCTCGTTTCTGGCATATGTGTTTTTGAACGTTGGCTAACCACTGCCATTCATAGCACAGGGCACTATTTATAGTGACATATTTAGAGGAAAGGCTGGTCTACAAGAATGACAACAAGCACTGGCAAAGGTCTGCCATATACAAATGTAGAGGTTCAGAGCCGGCTCAAGGAACGATCAAGTTGTGTGGTGGCACAGCGCTGCTGCAGATAAAGAGGACTGCCAGCTCACCTAATGTAAAGTGTCATGGAAAGTGGCAGTCCATGGGCCTAATTACAGGTCCGGTGCCTGACTTCCCGGTACCACCGGGAGATTACAACCCGGGTGCCCGGAAAGACAGACGCCAGTAAATTGCAAGTCCGTATTCCCATAGAGTCCCATAGAACTCTATGGGAGTGGGGACACAGAAGCACCGGCACCATTGCAAACGGTGCCAATGCTTCCGTGACCGGTCTGCCTATCGTGGCCACTGTGCCCGGCAGGGTCAGACCTGTCAGGTACGGCGGCTCCGGCAGGCAGACCTGTAATATGCCGTTCCGGAAACAAAGGTGCCTGTAAGCTTACCGGCACCCTTGTTTCCATACAGGCAGGGTCAGAATGTGGCCCCTTGACTTTCTATTAATGAGTCACTCGCTAAAAGAAAGGCATTAAATGACACTTTACATGACAATGACAGAGGAGTGGCACCAGTTCCTAATCAAGAATCATGCCGCACCTGGCGCGGCCCTAAACATACTAGCACACTGCTTGACTCACCCCCCCAGAGAGGGGGCAGAGTATGTAATTGTAATTGTAATTGGTTTTTTATAACACGCTGAATACCCTGAGGTTTCTAAGTGCGGACCCGGAGTTCAAACCTGTGTTGCTTTGCGTCGTCTTGCTTCCAAGGCGAGCATGTTGTCCCTGAGCTATCCTCCCGTGCTCGTTGGAGATATGAAACAGCCAGTGCATTTCAACAGTGCTAATTTGTAAATAAATGATTTTGTTTTCTGGAAATGCAAATACCGTTTAAACAATAATGTCTCTGAATCGAAGTACCTAGCCAGTACCGGCCCCAGGTCTCCCAGCACCCTGTGTGAGATGTTTTGGTGCACCCCCCCAACCACACACTCTTCTGGTCCATGCGATGTAGTTGGCCCAGAATAAAATGTCATGCCACAATTTAAAAAGAGTGACAATGGGTACCTTAAATGTCATGCCACAGTATGAAATGGCTAGACTGGCTTCCCAAAATGCCAGTCTAGCACAGTAGTAACATATGATATCATTACCCCTTCTAAGGAAAGGAACTGTTTTTTCCTTAACTTTCTTTTTTATTTTAAAAACACTTACTACTTTTTTAAATGTTAAAATGTATTGTTTATTTTCACTACACAGCTCTTTGGACAAGCCTCTATTAAAATGACACCAGTGTGGAAGAAATACATCCTTATTAAAAATGTGTTACAGACTTACAGTTTATGCTCAAATAGTGATTGCCGTGTCAGTTACTTCAAGTAGCTTTTCTGTGCCTTGCGAAGCATGGCCTTTCTGCGCCATTGGCCCTGTTCAGCGTGTGTGGCCTCTTGCAGTTGGCAAATATAGTGCTCTCAGCAGCACGTGCTGTGTAGTGAACCATGTTCTGTGTGCCCATTGTAGCATGTGATGCATGGTGTCCCCGTGCACCATGAGTTGTGGGTTCAGTCTCCTGCTGGGCAGTAATCTGGATGGCCAAGACCAATTTGGGGACTGGCAGCAAAATGAGAACAAAGTTAATGATGGCTCTGCTGAGGTCAGTCCTCTATACTACAAGAGTGTACATTCTTTGCAAAGGATCACACACTCTGCTTAAACGGTGAAGCTGGGATTTTAACTCATGCATAGTTTAATCACTTAAACTTAAACACATACATTCCAAGCTCCACTTGGCAAAAATATTTCCATTTTGGATTTCAAGGCCTATAATAATGTCTTGTAGAGCAGAGCTCTCAAGTTTCCCATGGCTAAGCAGAAAATGCCATTCAGCCCTGATGTTCCCTGCAGTTGTAGGACTTTACAATTTCCTAATTTGAAACGGGTGAAAAAGCTACAGGTCCCAGAATCCAAATGGGGGAAAAAAAACAGGAACTTCAAGCCCTACTCTCACGTGGCTGTGAGAAACGTCAGAGCTCAGATTGTTGACTTATAAAATACACATATCTCATATTATAGCAACATTACAATAAATGAATCCTTAGAGACACATGTTAACGCAAAACAATATTATTGTTGCTTTATTTTCCACATCCTGAAAGGAAAACTAGAAGCCCACAATGCAAAATTTTACTGGCCTGAAAATATTCTTTTTTTTATTTTAGACCACTATTTGGATAAAGGTTACTTTTGTAAAAAAAAACTTCAAGCAGGCTGTTGTGCAAGATGCTAAGATCATTTGCCAATCCATATAAAGCAACCCTTTTTTTTACATGTCAGACATCATGGCAAAAGTTTGAAAGGGGAGCTTTATTTTAAGTGAATACTTTCTTGCTAAGGAAAGGAGCCCATCAGTGACAAATAAATGGCGTGCTGGTGATAAGAGAAAGGGGCGATTTCAGGCCATTAAAAGACTGTGGCTAGCCCAGTCCAGGAAGCTCCGTGTGGCCTGGCATGAGAAGGGCAATCATCCTGAGCTTTGAAACTGCAATGGCTTAGATTGTGACACTTCCCTTCTGGCCCTAGCTTCTTCACAATGCAAACACACCGGAGATCGAAAGACCCGCCCTCTTTTGATGTGCGTTTTCATTGTGAAAGAATACAGGCCTGGCCGAGAATGTCCCCTGCTGATCCCTGCAAGCCCTCCCTCTCCTAGGCGCCAGGTGTGCCCGTGAATGCAGACCATGGCCGGCTGAAGGGGTAATGCAGTGCGCCCAGATACACCCTTAATTTTGTATGCCGCTGTGCCGGTGCACTGATCGATCGCCCCTTAAGCTGGCCCTGTACCTACCGCAAGTTAGGTTACATCTGACAGCCCCACGCTATCTATCAGACAAATTTACGAGACAGAACTCCACTAGACCCACCAGATCTCCGTACGTACACCAACTAATCATCCCTAGGTTCAACCTTAAAACAGCAGGGGGAGCTAGCTTTCATGTGCTAGCAGCCAAAGCCTGGAATGCACTACCGATGACCATCAGAGCGGACACTTCGTTCTGGTCTTTCCGATCCAAGGTAAAGGAACTACTCACATCTCAACAATAGACTGTCATCGACACCTAGAACTGCACCTGTGTCACTTTGCATCTTATGCTGCCTGTGTTTCGAAGATGTGACACTCGTATTCTGTATCTAATTGCTGCCCCATACAGGACCAACTTGTAACCCGGTCCCTTCTCTTCTGCCTCACTTTGTATGTGCAACCTTCCACCACTGTTGATCCGAATGATAAAGCGCCCAGTTACCCCAGGGTTCAGCTGCGCTATACAAATAAACAAACTAAACTAAACTAAACTAAACTAAACTAAACTAAACTAAACTAAGTTCAAAGAGAGAAATGCCTGCTAAAAAAGGTAGGTATATTTCTGCCAAACTTAACGGTTGTCAAACTTATCAGTGATGTCATCAATGACATTTGTGATGTCATCTTTGATGTCGTGGGTGTTAGTCTTAGCAGTGCACGGTGGTGGCGCGAGTTATGGTTGCTTAACTTACCATAACTGGCGAATTTCAAGGGTTTTACGGTTTTACTTGGAACCATAACTTCCCTTTAACAAAGTTTTTTCACTGAATTTCATAGGTTTTTAGTAGCGCAACTTAACCATAACGTCCCTTTAACAACGTTTTTTTACTGAATATATATATATATTGTTAGGAAAGATTTCATAATTGTAGGTAATTTTCCTTCCATGTGGCAACCCCTAAACTTTTTGCTGTTGTTTTTCACCTTGTTCTTGACTTTGCCAGAGAAGTGCAGCCTTCTGCAGCACTCCTCTGGGCTTTCGCTCCTTTTCTTACGGGGAAACTGACATGCCCTTAAGACAGTCAGTACCGGGGAACGCTGTTTCCCGTAGTTTCTTCTATCATGTTGCGGCTTTAGTGCAACATGACACAAGAGGGCACTGTAAGCTAAGTTACAGCTCTCTTGGGTCTCTAGCCTTCTACAGGCCCTAGATACTCTTTTAGGATGGTATTTGATCGGTGCAAGTCATTCAGGGACTCGAATGGTGGCAGCGATCGTTTTGTTTATTTTGAGCTCCTTTTGGCGTTCTGAGCACGTTTTTCGCACTGAACCCAAAATGGTGGCCTGGCTCCCAAAATGGCCAGACCACGAGGCTCCTTTGTCTTGTCCACTGACCGTCTTGCTCCCTTCAGCTTCCCCAGGTCGAGCGACCCGGGGCCTTCCTTATTTGGGCATGTACTTTCCCGCGAAACGTGGTTGCTTTCGCGGGCTTCTACATGTCGTTTGTGTGCCTCCAGGGTGTGGGCTGGGATGTCTGGTCCCAATACACATCCTGGGTGCCAGAGAGTCTAGGGTAGTGTGAATGCCTGGGACCACCGTGGTCCGTGATTGGTCCACGTATGGTATGTGTGTTGATGAGCGGATCTCCCATTGGCTCCCCTCCGTTTTGGCGCGAAGGGAACCGTGGATAAGAGGGAGCTGGAAACACCACTACCATGTCGATCTCCTGAGTTCTCACGAACGAAGGAATACAGGAGCCAAGTATCCTGCAACCAAGAGGCTGGACCGAGGAATCGCTGGTGACCCGCTGAAGGAATCCTCCTTTGCACTGCTGTCGTCCTGTGAAACCCTTTCCTCCTTGGATCGAACCAGAAGGCCTGTACTGGTGCTTCGACCTTTGGAATAGCAGGAACAGCTATTCCCGGCGACTTCATCAACTCCTGCCAAGTAAGCCTTCGGAAGTGTCTCTGGGCCATCCAGTTGACTGACCAGCTTACAAGGGAGTCCTGCTCTGTAACTGCCGCCAGGTTGTGTTGTATTTCGAGTCCTTGTCACTCTCCCACGCTTCGTACACTTGGCGTTCCCAAGTCTGAAGGGAGGAGTGTACATTTGGCTTGAATACACACGGCCGATCTGTTGTCCTGCTGCGGCAACAAACTGTGCTGGTTTCGTCGATTGGGACGTCTTTTTGCTCTACACGACTACGAGGCGTTCCCTGCTCTTCTGAACCTGCCAGCTGCTGAAACTAACGTGGAGAAGCCTGGGCCTGCTTGCTTCGGGGACCGGTGAGTAGTTTAGCTAGGATCTGGTCGCCCTCCTGCAGTATCCCATTGCTTTTCCCTGCTGTGTAGAAACAGCACCCTTTTGGCCGTACTCGCGCTCTGCTTCTGCCCGCTGTGGAGGCTGCGCTTGAGTTGCGGAACCTGTTCTTCTTCTGTGTGCACTATACTGAACTGCCTGACTTCCTCCGAAGAGCTTCCCCTTTTGCCCGTTGGCACTGGCGTGGCAGGTACTTTGAGCACAAGGCTCCACTCTTCGCAGGGCTCGGACTTCCATCTAGTTAGGTGCATCTGAAGGCGAACTGAGTCTAAAGCGTTATCGCACTGCCTGTTTTCCTTTCCTTTCAGGTGGACTACATATTTCGTGCTTTAAACGCTTGCGACTGTGTATTTGTATATATATTGTGTTGATATGGTATGTGTTGGTTTAATATTGTGATATTGTGATTTTCTCGCTACGGTCATTGTTTTAAAGGCCTTAAAATAAATGTGTATCTATTTTTGATATAACAACTGTTTGGAGTAGTTTGTAAGCGCTCTTGCTTTGTGTGCTCATTGCGGGCTTTCAGTCACCCTCACCCCTCTTGAGACCTAGTCTTGACCGCCGCGATCGCTACCTTGATTGGTCTGGCTTGTCCAGAGGTTACCCTGTTCCAAGTAATTAGGTTGGCCTTCTGAACTTCTGCGCCACCAGGACAGAGTTCAGAAATCCGTCTTAACAAATTGGTGTACAGCGGTGGGATACGACTGAAGGTATCCAGTGTTGCGCTCGAACTAAGGCATTTCAGGTTATTCCAACCAGTACACGTAGTGAATTGTTGTAGTATAACTTTAAAAAGGCCATAGTCCTATCAAACAGTATGGAAACAAATACCTTGTTAACTTTAAATGCTTCCAAATCAGAAACATTGAAGAAGATGTGTGCGGAGAGAGGTGTTTCCTCTCAAGGCACGAAATTGGAAATGATCCAAAGAATCGTGGCGTGGCAAGAAGTGCAGCTTGACGCTATAACTTCTGAGGACAGTGCAGAAGGTGGTGGGGCTGCTCTCACTGGTAGAACCGACGGTTCTGCCGCTGCACTGATCCATCGCGACCACGAGGACAGGGAGGATGAGATCTCTAATGTTTCCTCTGCCAGTGCTGATGGGGAGGCTATGCTTGAATTCAAGAAGCAAGAGCTGCGGTTTAGGCAGCAGGAGCTTGAATTCAGCATAGCCAAACTAAAAATCGAACAGGCAGAAAAACAGAAAGACAGGGATCACCAGTTGGAACTGGCCAAGCTTCAGGTTGCAAATGGGTCCAAGGGTCCTGGACATGGGTCTGGGGCTTCCTCTCATCCACGGTTTCCGAAAGATCTGCTCAGTGTGTATGAAGAAAGGAATGACATTATGGACTGGCTGAATGCGTTTGAGTATGCATGCGAGGTTCAAGAAGTTGACAATGCTGATAAGATTGCGTGGTTGCTCAGTAGACTGCCCCATTCTGGCTGTAGTGCCATTATGGAAATGTCAAAGGCTGAGCGAGCTGATTTCGCAATGTTAAAGCAAACTCTCATTTTAAAGTTTGGGAAGACTCCGGCCCAATATTTAAAGCGTCTTCGAGAGTATAAGAAAAAGGAAGGTGGTACTTGGGTATCTTATGTCGCTGAATCCTTGAAAAACTTAACTGGCTGGGTCGAAGGTTATAAGGTTTCTACCTTCGAAGGCATGATAAATCTTGTCATGCTGGAACATATTTTTGCTTCTTCTTCCCCGGAGCTTAAGCAGCATTTGGCCGATTCGAAGGAGATAGATCCTAAGAAGCTGGCCATTGCAGCAGACTTATGGGTGTCACATCGAGTGTCCCATAAGGACAAAACTCATCCTGGTAAGCAGGAGGAAGGGAAAAAGTCCAAAGATATGGAGGGTGGGGAATCTGCTAAATCTTCTTCCCATAAGGGCCACAAAAAGAAAAACAAGGGTAAGACACAAGAGAACTCACAGGGTAGTGGAGGTTCGCCTCCGAAACAGAACTCTGGTTACAATAAGTCTCCCTACGTAAACAGACCCACTGGGGCTTGTTTTTCTTGTGGAGCAACTGACCATGTGAAGGGGGATCCCCGGTGTAAGGTTAGACCTTTGGGGGTCCACTCCGCTAATCTGGCCTTCTCCTCCTACGAGGAAGAAGAGATTACAGGAGCATCCTTCTCCTCAGACTCATTTCCCAGCGGGATAGAGGCTGAGGTAGTTTTAGTGTCCCTGGGTTCCTGGGAGCCTAAAGTCGCAGAGGCTTATGCTAGGATTCCGGATAATACCAAGCACTACTTTAAAGACAGTGTGCTGATCAATGGAGTAGATACTCCAGCTCTTAGGGATAGTGGGTGCAGTCGCACTGTAGTGGATTCTACCTTGGTAGACTCAGAGGAAGTTGCCAGAGCTACTCTGATGCCCACTAAGTTGGCTGACGGCCCCTCCGTATGTTTCCAGTAATATCTGTAAATCTTACTTTAAATGGTGCAGCAGTCAGGATTCCAGTGAGCATTCAGAGAAACGTCCCGGGAAAGGTCTTGTTGGGTAATGATCTCAGAGCTTTAGGGCTCGTAGGAGACACTGCCGAAAGACCCTACACACGGTCTCAAGCACGGGCAGCATTGGCCAAGTCCAATACGCCGCCCCAGCCGAAGGGGAAACCCAAGGCGAAAGGAGTCTACAAGTCAAAACGAGGGAAAGAGAATATTCCCCTGAGCTCGCCTACCACTGCGGTGGAGGAAGTTGGTCAATCGCCCGGGCCTGACGAGGAGGTGGCGATGCCTGAAGTATTCGACCCCAACGATCATCCTGAACTAAAAGACTTGTTAGTTGAAGGAGGTCCTGATAGGGACGAATTCAGTAAAGGCCAACGTGAGTGCCCATCTCTGGAAGGCCTAAGGAGACAGGCCTGCTCCCAGCTTGAGGGTGAACCTCCTGGGAAGCATAGGATTTATTGGGAAGGTGGACTCCCGTATAGTGAGCCCACAGAGTCTACAGAAGGAGACCATAGGAGGTTGGTGGTTCCCCTTGCTGTTAGGCCCTTCCTCCTGCAGTTGGCGCATGAAGTTCCCCTTGCTGGTCACCTTGGTATGAAGAGGACCAAGCAAAGGTTATCCATGCACTTCTACTGGCCCAAGATGGGGGTGCAAGTAGAAAGTCACTGCAGGAGTTGTGCCTCCTGCCAGTTGTCTGGTAAGGTTGGCGCGACAATCCAAGCTCCGTTGGTACCGCTCCCAGTTGTGGGGGTACCATTTGAAAGGGTAGGGATCGACATCGTTGGTCCCCTTGACCCGCAAACATCCTCGGCCAATAGGTTTATCCTGGTGCTGGTCGACCATGCAACCAGGTATCCTGAGGCCATCCCATTGAAAACTGTAACTGCCAAGTCAGTTGCAAAAGCTTTACTCGGCATATTTACTAGGGTTGGCTTCCCTAAAGAAGTTGTGTCAGATCGTGGCAGCAACTTTATGTCGAAGTATATGCAGGCTATGTGGAAAGAATGTGGGGTCACCTACAAGTTCTCTTCTGCATACCACCCCCAGACCAATGGTCTGGTGGAACGTTTCAACAGAACGTTAAAGAGCATGATTGGGGCTCTGGAGGAGCCTCAGAGAAGAAAATGGGATCTTCTTTTACCATGCTTGCTGTTTGCCTACCGAGAGGTACCACAGGAGGGTGTTGGCTTCAGCCCCTTCGAACTTCTGTTCGGTCATCCTGTACGGGGACCCTTAGCCATCGTCAAAGAGGGATGGGAGATGCCCACTCCCCCTGTTACTACCAATGTAGTTGATTATGTGCTAGGGCTCAGAAAACGGATGGTACTTCTGATGGGCTTGGCTAGTGATAAATTGAAGGCAGGGCAAGCGCTGGTGAAACATTGGTACGACCAGAAAGCTTCCCTCATCAACTTTACACATGGTCAGCAAGTCCTGATCATGAATCCAATAAGGCCTCGAGCTTTACAGGACAAATGGTCAGGCCCTTACACAGTGGTGGAGCCCCTGGGTGAGGTGAACTATTTAGTGGACCTTGGAAGGCCTGGACAGGCTCCAAAAGTGTTTCACGTGAATAGGCTGAAGGCTTTCGTCCCAAGAGTCGAAATCGCAGCACTGCTACTGGCTTCAGATGTTGAGGAAGAGGAGTCAGAACCTCTCCCCGACCTGTTCCAAAGCGGTCCTTCAGATAGCTCCGTTGAGGGTGTCCGAGTGGCCCCTCACCTGACTTCTGATCAGCAGGCTGAGGTGAAAAGTTTGCTTAGGCAGTTTTCCCCCCTGTTTTCACAGTCCCCTGGTTTGACACCTTGGTGCAAACATAACATTGACACAGGAGACAGTGTACCTACCAAAAGTAGGGGATACAGGATGACAGATAAAGTACGGTCTTATATTAAGACCGAGGTCAACAAGATGTTAGACCTTGGGGTGATTGAACCCTCTAGTAGTCCTTGGTCCAGCCCAGTGGTGTTGGTTCCAAAGGCAGGCACTTCTGAATTGAGGTTCTGCGTGGATTACAGGGCTCTGAATGCTGTCACCAAGACAGACGCACACCCCTTGCCTCGAACAGATGAGCTGGTGGATACTTTGGGTGCCTCCAAGTACCTCAGCACGTTTGACCTCACTGCTGGCTATTGGCAAATAGCTTTAGCAGAACATGCCAAGGAGAAGACAGCATTTTCTACTCCAGACGGCCTTTACCAATTCCGGGTAATGCCGTTCGGGTTGAAGAATGCACCTGCCACTTTCCAGAGGCTTGTGAATCATGTGTTGAATGGGTTGGATGAATTCTGTCTTGCATATCTGGACGATATAGCAGTTTTCAGTGCCACCTCGGAAGACCATGTGAAACACCTCGGGATTGTGCTCCAGGCTCTTCAGAAAGCCCACTTGACCATAAAGGCTAGTAAATGCCAGATTGGACAAGGCTCAGTGGTTTACCTTGGACATGAAGTAGGTGGAGGTAGGATACAGCCTCTACCCAGTAAAGTACAAGCAGTACAAGACTGGCCTACCCCCACTACGCAAACCCAAGTGAGAGCCTTTTTAGGACTCACGGGGTATTACCGCAATTTTGTGGCAGACTATGGCACCATAGCTGCTCCTCTGACTGCCCTCACAACTCCGAAGAAACCCAAGAAGGTAACTTGGACTGACGAGTGTGAGAAGGCCTTCAATGGCTTAAAAGACTCCTTGTGCCAGGCCCCTGTCCTTAGGGCCCCGGATTATCAAAGACCTTTTATCGTGCAGACGGATGCCTCTGACACTGGGATAGGAGCTGTACTATCACAAGTAGATGAGAAGGGTAAGGAACACCCTATCGGTTTTATTAGTCGCCAGCTTAAGGACAGAGAGCTCAGATGGTCCACGGTAGAGAAAGAATGTTTCTCTGTTGTGTGGGCCCTAAGGAAGCTGAGGCCCTACCTCTATGGGACCCACTTCACTGTGCAAACTGACCATAAGCCGTTAAAGTGGCTAATGAACATGAAGGGGGAGAATCCAAAGTTGCTTAGGTGGTCCATAAGTCTACAAGGCTTCGACTTCACTATTGAGCATAGGCCAGGTGTCCAACATAGCAATGCTGATGGGTTGTCCAGAATGTTTAACCGACCTGAACAAGAGACTCATCCAGGGGTGGATTAGTTCCCCCTGTCCATAGTCTGGGAGGGGCGAGTGTTAGGAAAGATTTCATAATTGTAGGTAATTTTCCTTCCATGTGGCAACCCCTAAACTTTTTGCTGTTGTTTTTCACCTTGTTCTTGACTTTGCCAGAGAAGTGCAGCCTTCTGCAGCACTCCTCTGGGCTTTCGCTCCTTTTCTTACGGGGAAACTGACATGCCCTTAAGACAGTCAGTACCGGGGAACGCTGTTTCCCGTAGTTTCTTCTATCATGTTGCGGCTTTAGTGCAACATGACACAAGAGGGCACTGTAAGCTACGTTACAGCTCTCTTGGGTCTCTAGCCTTCTACAGGCTCTAGATACTCTTTTAGGATGGTATTTGATCGGTGCAAGTCATTCAGGGACTCGAATGGTGGCAGCGATCGTTTTGTTTATTTTGAGCTCCTTTTGGCGTTCTGAGCACGTTTTTCGCACTGAACCCAAAATGGTGGCCTGGCTCCCAAAATGGCCAGACCACGAGGCTCCTTTGTCTTGTCCACTGACCGTCTTGCTCCCTTCAGCTTCCCCAGGTCGAGCGACCCGGGGCCTTCCTTATTTGGGCATGTACTTTCCCGCGAAACGTGGTTGCTTTCGCGGGCTTCTACATGTCGTTTGTGTGCCTCCAGGGTGTGGGCTGGGATGTCTGGTCCCAATACACATCCTGGGTGCCAGAGAGTCTAGGGTAGTGTGAATGCCTGGGACCACCGTGGTCCGTGATTGGTCCACGTATGGTATGTGTGTTGATGAGCGGATCTCCCATTGGCTCCCCTCCGTTTTGGCGCGAAGGGAACCATGGATAAGAGGGAGCTGGAAACACCACTACCATGTCGATCTCCTGAGTTCTCACGAACGAAGGAATACAGGAGCCAAGTATCCTACAACCAAGAGGCTGGACCGAGGAATCGCTGGTGACCCGCTGAAGGAATCCTCCTTTGCACTGCTGTCGTCCTGTGAAACCCTTTCCTCCTTGGATCGAACCAGAAGGCCTGTACTGGTGCTTCGACCTTTGGAATATCAGGAACAGCTATTCCCGGCGACTTCATCAACTCCTGCCAAGTAAGCCTTCGGAAGTGTCTCTGGGCCATCCAGTTGACTGACCAGCTTACAAGGGAGTCCTGCTCTGTAACTGCCGCCAGGTTGTGTTGTATTTCGAGTCCTTGTCACTCTCCCACGCTTCGTACACTTGGCGTTCCCAAGTCTGAAGGGAGGAGTGTACATTTGGCTTGAATACACACGGCCGCTCTGTTGTCCTGCTGCGGCAACAAACTGTGCTGGTTTCGTCGATTGGGACGTCTTTTTGCTCTACACGACTACGAGGCGTTCCCTGCTCTTCTGAACCTGCCAGCTGCTGAAACTAACGTGGAGAAGCCTGGGCCTGCTTGCTTCGGGGACCGGTGAGTAGTTTAGCTAGGATCTGGTCGCCCTCCTGCAGTATCCCATTGCTTTTCCCTGCTGTGTAGAAACAGCACCCTTTTGGCCGTACTCGCGCTCTGCTTCTGCCCGCTGTGGAGGCTGCGCTTGAGTTGCGGAACCTGTTCTTCTTCTGTGTGCACTATACTGAACTGCCTGACTTCCTCCGAAGAGCTTCCCCTTTTGCCCGTTGGCACCGGCGTGGCAGGTACTTTGAGCACAAGGCTCCACTCTTCGCAGGGCTCGGACTTCCATCTAGTTAGGTGCATCTGAAGGCGAACTGAGTCTTAAGCGTTATCGCACTGCCTGTTTTCCTTTCCTTTCAGGTGGACTACATATTTCGTGCTTTAAACGCTTGCGACTGTGTATTTGTATATATATTGTGTTGATATGGTATGTGTTGCTTTAATATTGTGATATTGTGATTTTCTCGCTACGGTCATTGTTTTAAAGGCCTTAAAATAAATGTGTATCTATTTTTGATATAACAACTGTTTGGAGTAGTTTGTAAGCGCTCTTGCTTTGTGTGCTCATTGCGGGCTTTCAGTCACCCTCACCCCTCTTGAGACCTAGTCTTGACCGCCGCGATCGCTACCTTGATTGGTCTGGCTTGTCCAGAGGTTACCCTGTTCCAAGTAATTAGGTTGGCCTTCTGAACTTCTGCGCCACCAGGACAGAGTTCAGAAATCCGTCTTAACATATATATATATATTTATACATATTTTCAACTCTTCCTTCTCAAAGGAATTCTCCCTTTTCTCATTTTCCCCAAGAAGCTCAATGTTACTAGACCTCTGGTTTTCTCCAGGCCAGACCACTGCAATAGCCTTCTCTTGAATCTACCCTCTTCTTCTCTACAACCCCTCTAGCTAATCCAGAATAGGGCAGCCAGACTTCTCCTTGGTCTCAAGCCCAGGGACCACATCTCTCCTGCCCTAAAATGTCTTCACTGGTTACTGGTTGGTGCAAGGATCAAGTTAAAATCCCTCTGCATCA
Organism: Ambystoma mexicanum; assembly: GCF_040938575.1. Lineage (NCBI taxonomy): Eukaryota > Metazoa > Chordata > Amphibia > Caudata > Ambystomatidae > Ambystoma > Ambystoma mexicanum. The sequence continues at coordinate 865,219,444 of NC_090928.1, forward strand.
TCCATAAGGCTGTCTGGGTAAGGGAACACGCTATCTGCAACTTGTAAATACTCTCCCTCTAGACCTCTAGACCTCTGCACTCCTCTTGTACCAACTCTCTGTGTGTCAAGCGTTTCACCAAACAGAGGGCCGGAGTGGTTCCCTTTTATAGAACAGCCTCTCCCTTCCTCTTAATCTTGAGCCGGACCTCCTGAAATTCTAGAAGCTACTCAAGACTTTCTTTTTCACCTCCTCCTTACCTTCTTCCCTTGTCTGCTAATCTCAAAGTCACTATGATTGGTGACCAGGGCAATTGTGTGTCCTTCGGGGTCCTGGCCTCCCACACCCAATTACCTGCATCCTCTGCCTACAGGCAGTACTTGCCTTGGCATTTACTGGCTTTCGCCACGGTAGGCCTGCACATACCCTTTTATTTAATTTTTTTACAGATGAAAAATGTCCTAGTACTACCTACACTGGGCACTTACACCTGCTGCTCACTCATGAGCATGTGCACTACATTTTTTCCCTCTTTCCCTCTTCCCCTCTCCTCTCGCTGCACTTGCTCGATCTGAATGCTTACAAGGCCTAGTAGGTTTGTCTTTATCCTCCAGTGTATTAATTGTTTTCTATCCCATGTTCCCTCCCTGTTGCCCTGTGGGTGCTTTTTACTAGTTGTGTAAGTGCCTAACAAATGCACAACAAATAAAAAATGAAAGATTTACATTTCTCCTTTTCATTAATGTTAGAAACCAGTGTTTGATGACCTATCCCTTTGACCATGGCACCTTTAAAAAATCATGGCAATGTAGGTATGAGCATTGCTAAATTATGAACTGAAAGAGTTGACACCATCTAAGTACAATTTTAAAATCACATGAAATCCAAGTTTTGATGCCTTTTATTGGACTAACTCAAAATATGATGCTGTGATGATGCTGTCATTACTTTTGAAGTCTGATAGACGTCTTCATCAGACGGAGGTCTCCTGGATTACTTACATCTTTTGTAAAAAAAAATAATTTAAAAAAAAAGTGCTATGTTCATCAGGGTGGGGGTGACATTATTTGGCCAACTCTGGATCTACTGCTAGGTTGCCTCTCCTTACTGGGTGTGCTCCTCCCATTCAGTTCATTTACCAGATATCACAGCAACAACACTCTCATTTATAACATGCCTGTGTACCATGTGAGTAGATGTTTGTGCTCTGTATGTGACAAAATATGTGTTTTGTAGGCAATCCAACTACTGCAGAGGTCAAGTTCTTTCTTGCAGGTGAAAACTCCCTTAGTAATGTATATTAAACATGCAGCAGAGCCAGCAAAGCTCCCACTGAATCATATGCAGTTTCCTCACCAGAAGCTAGAGAGAACCCTCCATCAAATCTTTGAGGAAACCTCAAAACTCCAGGCAGCAAGAAGGACCAACTTTGCTCTGCTCATGATAAACGTCAGGGCCAGAGCAAGAACCAGTCATGGAAATGGCTCCTGAGAACCAGAGGATATTGAACTGTGAGTAAAATGTAATTCAAATAACTAATGAAATGATTAACACTCACCCCGAGATAGGCCATCACCGGCCATAGAACCATGTGAAGTACCCTGGTAAAGGACCTAAAAGCAGAGGAAACGCTGAACGGTACACAGGTAAAATGACACAGCCTACCACCCCATGACACAGGAGGAACCAACAATCCTGAAACCTCACAGAAATGGTAAATGTGGATTCGTTTGAGGTTCAATTTCTCTATCCAGTCCCAGGCAAGCAGAGCACCAACGATTGCACTCCATTTGGAAGTGGTGGTATGCCACCCACTTGAAGTTCTGAAAAAGATTCTCTAGAAGACCGTCCACTTTATGGCAGTAAAGCTTTCCCATGAATATTATCCTGATGTGTCAGTGGGTGTGAGATGGAATTAGATTGTCACTTTGAAATTGAAAATCCTCACTTCTGCAGAGCTAGTTGTGCAGATGCAAGTGCTTTGATGACAATCCGCAACCAAGCAATGAACAGGTCTGAATGAGGTGGGTCTTCTCCTCACGTAACAGGGCTACCACCAGAACTAACACCTACCTTAAAACCTTGTGGGTGGAGCCGAAGAAAGACCACAGAAACTAGAAGTAACACAGAACTCTTGGCCCACGTAGTGACTGTTTACGATGGAGTTGCTGTCCTCTATTACATCTGTGCCTGGAAAACAAAAACACACAGTGTAAAGACTGGAGGGGGTGTCTGTACTTCCGCTCTCTATATGGTAGAGGAGAGGCACAGAGAACCCCAGCCAAGATTCTCTATTATTGGTACGTGGTTGAGCAATCAAGGCCTAGCTTCTCAGGAGGTGATGCTGGCTGGCTGGCTCTTAAGTACAGTGTAGTCCTCAAGCACCCACAAAGGAATGTCCACACACTGTATCGGTTAAAGCACAGTCTTTATATAATTAATATTCAAGGTTATGTACACTATCACAATCACTCACTTTGTGCTCAGAAAATCAACAATGGTAAATATGTACAGTTCTACAGTGGTACCACAAATATTATCAGATCCCATTAAAGTGCATCAACTATACTGTCAAAATGTCAGACAGATCAATAAAGAGGAAACCAGCAGTAGAGAGAGGAAGGAAAGCAAGACGGATGAACAATTGGCAGAATGCTGGTCACTACCATTAAACACAGCTCTGTGTGGAGATCCCCCCACCTGGGCAACCTGTAAAGCAAAGATGTATCACAAGCCCAATCCATATATTGTTCTATGAGTCTTATTTCCCTCTACAATAGTTCTACAGCCCCAATGTACCTGGAATTGTAGAGTTCGTCGTCGGGGAATTGACGGCCCTTCTTGAGTGCCCTCCCTTTAAGGAAGGAGTCACAGGTCGTCGAACATCCGACGGAGAGCAGGGTGAACTACGGTGGTGAAGTGGCAGCTTCTATCCTAGCGGTGCTCGTCGACAATGGAGCGTTGGCGTCCTGCAAGGAAGAGGCGTGCGGGGCACCTCGGTGATGGTAGTTCTGGACCGCAAAGAGATGTTGAAGAACTGTGGCCCAGCAAGGGCGTTGAGTCGTCGGCGTCTCTGTGGTCTTTAGGTGGCGGGAAACCCACCGGCGGATGCTCCTTGGTGCGTCGATGGACCGGGCCTTCTCCAGTGGGATAAAGCGGGCGGCGATGCAGATGAGAGCGTCCTTGGCTCAAATTAAGTTCTTAGGCAAATGGGAGCACGGCGGCTCCAGTCGGTGACGGCGGTCGTCGACAGTGGCGGACAACAGTCCGGGCGCTTCTCTTTGGGATTCTGCGGCAGTCCCTGTCTCCGGTCAGCAGCCTGTCGTAGGTCTGTCTACCAGGGAGCTTTGGCAAAGATCAGCTGGTGCATGAAGGTTCCTTGTAGCTCGGGAAGAGGGTGCCTTACCAGGTCCTCTCTGGGTCAGTTCTTGGAGACACAGCAGCTTTCAGATTGTGAAGGAGAGCAACAGCAATTCTTCTCTTCCAGCAGGGCTTCAAGGTTAAGCTTCAGTTTCGCTCCAGTTACTCTTCAGCTTCTGAACACGAATTCTAGCAGTGAGAGGCCCCCAGATATACTAGTTGATCTCCCAATCATTCTGCTGGGTCACACTCAGGCAACCAATCGGTCAGAAGTGCATTCATGCAGGCAGGCAGCCAATTAGTTGCATAGTGCATTCAGGCCATTCACTTCTCTTCCAGACACAACAAGTTATGTGTATTGGGACAAGTACCCAGCCATTCGACACTCCACACTGCATTCATAGCAGTTTCGGGCAGGGCTGTCTCAGTCATTGTGTCAAACACCAGATACTAGACACCCACAACACAGAATGCGTATTCGTCACACACTCCGTTCACCCAGGCCCCACCCACAGGCGTACCCACAACATACAGTCATTGTCAAGGCTCCAGCCAGTCTGGTCAGCACTTCACAACAACACAATATATGGAACTTCCACCCAACAGCCGGTCAGGGGGAAGGGACAGAGTCAGGGCTTCCCAGGATTTTGGGAAAACAAGGTAACAGGTAATAGAAAGCAAGAGGCCACAGGGGCCATCTTGTTTCCTATCAGGAATCAACTGATTCCAATGGCAGGGCCTGGGTATCCCAAAATGGAGGATACTCAGAGCACCTGTCAAATTCATCATGGAGCTGCCACCAGCCCATATACTGCTCTGTGGGCCACACACAGGTGCCCAAAAACATACACTAGGGGCACAGGGTTGTACCCCCACCCATGGGTGCCATAAGGGTATCCCATGGGTCTGTACACCAAACCAAAAGAGAGAGCTGCACTGCCAGGAGTCCCACATGAACTCCTGCGTGGAAAACACAACAGAACACACAATAAAAAGCAGTAAAGGACAAGGATACGGAAGCCCTGTCTCTCCGATGCATTTTCAGCATCACACACACATAAACACCCACCATTGGGTTTGTTTAAAATTGTTTATTGAGGGTGAGACTAATTATGTGCTTATGTGTTTTACTCTGCCTGGCCTGGACAGCACTGGCCTGATCATAAAGACGGGAGTCTCTGGAATGTTGTGGCATCAGGGATAATGGTCAGGTCACCCCTGCAGTGACCAAGGACAGTGGACTTTCCCTCAGCAGGGAAAGAGTAAAGAAAGACAGGAGGAAATCATTGGGAAAGTTGGCATGGAGGAGGGAAGTAAACCAGAAAATCAGAAAACAACAAAATAAAGGAGGATGTTACCCAGGGCACCCCTCACCTCTGGGACTGTGACAGAGAAAGCCCTGGCCTGCATCAGGAGAGCGGCCAGGGTGAAGACAACTCATCAGGCAAAGTAAGGTTACTGATGCCTGAGGTGTGCAGGGTAGCCGCCAGTGGAAATACCTGTAGAGTACCCACTCTTGAGCCAGGGTGGTACCAGATTGCCAGTAATCAGCACGAGTGTTTGTGCTGTTGGAGAGTGCCCGTTGGGGAGATGTGCCTATGGGAGCGGAGTAATCAGGGATGCAAGGTTACAGCAGGGAACCACCCAGCGTCACCTGAGGGGATCAACCCATGTTTGTTCTGAACATTGTTAGGAATGAAGGACAGGGAGGACACAGATGGTGTGTGAAGTTCTCGCCCAAGTAGGCAGTGTCCCAGGTGGGAAGGGTAAGATCCTCAGTGGGCAACGTAGGCAGTGGAGGAAAGTTTCAGACCTCTGGTGCATGGGGAGTCAGTGTGGATTGGAATGAGTCTGCTTCTCCAAAGCACCGCACAGGTGCATTGCCATGAGGGGAGCAGGCCCCACTTTTAGCAAACCACCTCCCTTTGGGGACCTTGCAGTGTGGAGAAATGAAATGGGCAGCAAAGTCGAGCAACATGCTCAGCAGCAGGGGACTAAGTACTGGAGGCGATAATGTGTTTTGTAGCAGGTTTGATTAGTGTGGGGAGATAGGGGTGTACACCCCTTCCCAAGGACTTTTGTGCCGACAGACTGTTAAATGACAGTGGGTCCCAAAGGGTGTATATTTCTTAGGCAGGAGTGACAGTGGTTGGCTTTTTACCAGCCTCTAGTTAGACAGTGTTTAGGCTGTTTAGCACTGTACTTAGAAAAGTTAAGTTTGTCAGAATTCAATATGTCCTTTGCTCAAAGGCAGGGATGTCATTTCACCAAAATGTGAGGGGTGGTGGACGTGACATCACATGACCCTTGACCTCTGATGACATCACAGGAAGTGATGTCATTTGGCGCCACCCCTATGTGGCATCACAGGAGGTGATGGCACGCAACCTTCAGATGCATCTAACACCCATGTTTCCACTCAGAACATTCAAGCACACACTATCACATTCCTACTCATTCAATCATCAGTCGCTCACTCACCTTAGGCCTCATTATAAGTTTGCTGGTCGCAAACAATGGTGCCAGTAAGCCTACCGGCACCGATTTTTCCGGACTGGCAAACTACAAGTCTGCCTGCCAGAGCCGCTGTGCCCGTCATGTCTGACATGATAGGCAGACTTGTCACGGGAACACTGGCACCGTTGTTAATGGCGCCGGTGCTCCCCTGTCCCCATTCCCACCATAGAGGCCAATAGGGCTCTATGGGAATGGGGATTAAGAATTGCTGGTGCCTGACCTCCCGGCCACCAGACTTGGAATAGCCCGGTGGCACCGGGAAGTCAGGCACCAGTTATTCATTCTGAGCCTAGCGGCAACCCGCCGGTAGCACCGGCAGGGTTACCCCTGGAATCAAAATTAGGCCCTTTTGCTTACATCCACTCTTACTGCATTCTCCACACAGGCACACACCCACCCAGAACTTTCAAACACACACACACTATCACATTTCTTCTTCCCAGGAGCTTCCATTTAAAATATTTACATTTTTTGAATTTTATTTATCACAGGGGTAGCAAGGGAGACGGCAGGGGTAGCAAGGGAGACCACAGGGGTCGCGGCTGTGACCCCCAGCGACCCCCAAATGATATCCCTCCCCAAAGGCCAATGCCTTCTTGTATTGAGGGCTGGGGCCTGCTCTATGCTGCGTAGGTGGGTTGGGTTTCCTTGGGAGCTATCTCCAGGCTCAAAGTGAAGGGACTGCGGATATCATGGAGAGGAGCTGCAAGGTGCATGTTTTTTATCAATTTGGTTTTCAATGCTTCTTTGATACAATACGCACCAGGCTGGCATCTCTCTTTGGGTGTTATGTGATCATTTCTGTACATGAAATCAGCGTTGTAGGACATCTATTGTTACACTCATTATTTTCCCTTTTATCTCAGGCTGTCGAATAACATAACCCTCCTTCACAGCTGGACTGGGAAGGGGAGGTAATGAAGTGGTCACTCCATGGCCTTTGGGTGAAAGGTCCATCGGCAGTTTAGCGCAAAAAGAGCTTGGGTTACTCACAGAAGATTTTTCCAATCGAAAACTTGATAAACCTATCATTATTTATTGAATGTCAACAGGCAATTAAACACCCTAAAGGCAGACTGAAGTAAAAAGAATCAATGTATTGGATCTGCTATATCAAATGTTGAGGTGACTTCATCCGAAATGGTTGGCCTTATTGAACTCATTATGCAGCTTCAAGGTAAGTACTGGGAGGAAACAGTTGGAGGGCAAAATATTTTGTTGGAGGGGCATAAAGATTTCCCACAAATATACGGGAGAAACCAAGTGTAACAATGGAGACCGGACCGAACTAATAGCGTTCAGAGGCAGTCCGGGCTCCAGGAATTTTCATCCTGGCGAGCCAGGTTGGTGATCGGTACTAAATTCCATTGGGTGCGGGTCTAGGAGTACCACAAAGAGAGTACTGGTGTTGATTCAGATTTCCCAGATCAGTGATCAATTAAAACATTTCTTCCAAGATCTGGAAAAATACATTTACACTCCTCTATAAAAAATAGTACAAAGGAAAACAAAGGAAAATAGTGTTGTAACATCAATCTACCTATCTTCCCTTCCCATCTGCTCTCCCCTTGTCTATTATATCCGATCTTCCTTCATCTTTCATCCCCCACCTTTCTTCAACTCCTTGAACCACCATTCCCATTTACCTCCATTCCCAGCTACCCCCACCATCCCACACCAAGTCTTTCTTGGCCTGTTTGGGGAGAATCAAGGGTGATGCCTCCTCCTCCTCCTATGAGAGGGCTGAGGAGCTAGACCCCAGTCTTTGTATAATCTTAGAGGTGTTCGTCCCCAACAATGCCTTCCTGTGTCTACTCCCAAAAGGCCCTGAGGAGCTGCTTGTGGTCCCTCCATCTTGTTGTGAAAGACTGACTGTCCCCCTACAGAATAATGATGCTGAGATTTTGTTTCTTATAAAAATACATTTTAAACACAAAATTCCATTTTTGCAGCACATTTTAATTGTGTTTAGAGTGCAAGGGAGTGCTAGCATGTAGGAGAAAGTGCTAGAGATGGAGGAGCTGCATCAGGAGTCAGACGGTGCTGGTTGAGGGGTTTCTGGCCCCCTGATATTGCTCCCAGTCGGGTGTGGCAGGGAGGAGAGGGCCTTGCTCCCCTGCCATAAACCTGTACATCATTGTCTGGTACATACTGTTTACATACTGGCTATTGTAATTGTAATTTGCAATTGTAATTGGTTAATTGTAACCTGTTTAATACCCAGAGGTTTCTAAGCGCTGACCTGTGGATTGAACCTGTGTTGCTTTGCGTCGTCTTGCTTCCAAGGCAAGCGCGTTGCCCCTGAGCTATCCTCCGAGACTATAATATGCCATTGTCCATGATGGCTTTTTGTTTGATGTGTTTACTTTGATTTGCTATTGAATGTCACAATTATGTTCAATGATTGTGGCCTGATATTTTCAAAGAAATATGTGTGTGTGTGTGTGTGTGTGTTCTTGGCGTGTCCTAACGCCTGTGTTGGCCATCAATTAAACCATGAGTGAGGCTTTTTGGAATAGCTTATAATGCAAACTGAATCCCTTCTAGGGGCACCTTATTTAAGCAGGTAAGGAATAGTCAAATTACATGATTTGCCCAGGATCACACACTTTGGTTGAGTTGTAAAACCAGAATTTGAGTGTAGCCTGAAGTTTAGATACTAGACCACGCAGCTTCCAAGCTCAAGTTTGTACATAAATATGTCAAAGTTTGGTTTTGAATACCTAAAATAATGCTCAGCTTTATACAAATATCACATGATAAACCAACCTGACAATGTGTACATCATTGTAGAAACGTGTTGATGAAAAGAGTAAGGGGGTCATTTTTTTAACCACAAATTGCACTGAGGTAACTACTCCTGTTTGAACTTTTTTTGCAAAAGACACCATCCATCGAATTTTATTGATTCACCAAGAACTGGAAAAGTAAAGAGTAAAACACAGGTGAAAATCACCTTTGCTCTTCACTTAGTCCACTACGTATCTGGAAAAGGGTAAATCACTTTGACAATGAACAATTGTGGATGCCATTCACAATGGTTTCCTGAGGAATCTGCCTGATTTTACCAGGCGTAAATGTCAGACGAAATACATTGGTTTTCCGCCAACATAAAAATACATGCTGGTGGAAAACCGATCTGCTCTCCAACTTCACTTGCCAAATCACACAAAATCCTGCAGTGCATAAAAAGTGGTAATAAATGCATTTAGCGCCACTTCTTCTACTCCACTTGACTTGGAAAATTACCCCTTTGAATGTAGCTTTATTTTGGCCATCCCGAATTGAACCCTACAAGTTCCAGCATAGAAATAAAGGAGAACATACACAAAATCTCATGCAGACACAAAATGAAATGAAATGCATGACAAGGTCATTGTTTCACACAGCTTGTTCATATCCCCTTAGTTTTTACAACAATCACGCTTAAATAGCTTGTTAAAACTCTATATAATTTTAAGAAAAAGTGCCAAAGCAATTCTCACTATTTGGTAGCTTTTCTCATCTATAATCACTTCCTGTTGTAAATATCTGCCTCTGAGACACATTAAAAAGATAGGACCTCACTGGGAGGGCCTGTCCAGCCCTGGCTTTTTGTGTTTGAGGGGAGAGAGGCAGATCAGGGGGGAAGGGGCATAGGCATTTGTCCCTTGTCCAAATGTTGAATCCACCTCTGATTGCATTCTTTAGGAAATATTGAAATACTGCTTTTTAATTTTAAAAGATGTACACCTTGTATACATTGCCTGCAACATTAAAGAAAACGCCCTTCTCTCATGTAATTTTACAGGGGTTCATGTTTCCATTTCCGGCACTGCCTAAACACCCAGCGCCCAGGATTTACATCACAAAAAAGACCTACAATACACATGATGTATTCTGTTTGCGTGAAAACTCTGTTAATTTACTCAAACAGTATAAGGTTATCAAATCAATACTTATCAGCTCAAATCATGAAATGTTCTTGAAGAGTAGAGTAGGCTTCCACACAGACAAAGATATTTTCTATTTGGGTCAGAGCCTCACCGGTAACTATGCATGAGAAGATCTGAAACTGATGCTGTGGAATATTTATATCCACACCAATGCGCCACGCTACACCCCTTTGCCAATGGGGAAAGAAAACTGTCAAAAATGGAGGAAATAACCCTGTGCGCGCCAAATCTGAAAAAATGCACATGGTGCATAAACCACAAAAGAGCTGCACACCCTGCCACACACACAGGCAAGGTTGGTGTAAAAACAGGAACCACTGTCGTCACCTGTCATCTGTCACCTGTCACATGAATCAATGCCACAGAACTGGGCTAAAATCTGAAAATGCCCTTAAATACAGCTTCCTAATTAATGGCAAATGGCAATCTTCAAAGTGCTGTTTGGACGCTAAATTCAGTCATTTTCCCCAGTGAATTATTGAAAGGAAAGTGTGCTGAAATCATGGATTCTCCAGTGCAGTCAGAGGAATCCAGGCCTCCCTGCCTGACAGCTGCAGCAGAAAATTCGCTGTCAAACCCAGTTCAAAAGTGCTTCTGTTTCCTGATTAAAATGGCAAAAATCGCCTATGTTTGTGAAGGGCTAATTTTTTTGAAGTGTCCAAATCCCTTATAAACTGTGCTTGTATGTTATATGTGAACTGTAAAGACTTTAATATATTGGAACCCAGTCTGGAGCCAATCAACTACTTAATTCTGATCTGACAGCCTAGCCTGGGAAGATTCACATTTCAGCTTAACACTCAGTTGCTACAGGAAGGCTTAAGTGATGCTAATGGTTCCCGCATAATGAAAACAAAGATAGCCTCAGACATTTATCTGCTGGCTGACCCAAGGACAAAGGAAGGCTTGGATACCCGGCCTCCTAAAGGGAGGGGCAGACTGTGGAGGAGGTTTCTCAGTGAACTTCAAAGGACTGACCATTTGATCACTTTGGAAGTAAGAAAAATAAACTGGCCTGGATTTTGAATGGAAATTACTTATTTTTGCCTCAGAACTTTATGACATTTAACATGGCAGTCAAAATAAGTAGACACGTGAAAAATACAAACTTATAAATCTGAACTCATGCTAGACAGTTCCAGATTTGGTAGGAGTTCTTACTACAAGATACACAAAAACACTGATTGTGGCAAAACTATTAATGTTGCAAGCTTAAAATTTTATGTACGTGATCCACTGATCAGCGCATAGAGATGTATCAAATTAGAAATGATTAATCCTAACTGTTATGGGTAAAATTGATAAAAATCCTTAGAATTAGAAAGACAGTTCACACAAAGATGGAGATTGAATGTGGATGTAGACAATCAAATATGAAATATATGTGTCCAATTTTAGTAGGGTACATAATGTTAGAAATGTACATGTGTGCACGAGTTATGTTTTGGTAAAAATAAAGGTGGTAGTTCCTAAATCCTGTCATAATGATGACAGCTCTGTTCAGACTGCCAACCAAGACAAAGCACATGCCTGTAGCCATTCACAGACATGGGGGTGTGTTTTCGAAGTTCTGCCACGCCATAAACTTTGTAATGTATAAATATAGGAGTTTCACTACACATACAACACACTGCTTCCAGAACCCATCCAGATGTCCGCGCAACACCTTATTCCAGAACTCTTCATCTTGTAGCTGACTCCAGAATTCTTTGAAGATCCAGATTTCTTTGCAATCTCCAAACTTTAGCATTGCAGAACTCTTGCTAGCTTCACCCAATTGCAAACATACAGAACTTAAAATAATAATTCTGATTCAACTTGGCTTGCTACCATTAAGGCTTGCCCGCTGAAACTTGCATCATGCTATCTACAGTGTCCAGTAACCAGAAGGGGCCCTTCCAAATCCAGTCTGAGGTGCAGTCTAAAATTGACCAGAACCGCGCCGCTGATCCAAATCCCTCCAGAGGTACCCTGCTGCCAGTAGACCTGATCCACCCAATGACCAGAACTGATGGTCCAATTTGATTATAAAGGACTGTAAGTATAATAGGACAGTTTTTTACAAGGAAACAGTCTGTTTTATGGTGTGTCGGAGGCGGCCTCTTACAACGTATTGCATTGCATTGAGGTGTGGCTTGACACGTAGCGTACCCACGCTGCTGGGTCCGTTCCTCTGACGGGCCAACAGGCCATATGGTGGATCGAACGCGGATCGAACGCGGCTCAGACTCTGCTGCAGCCGCCGCAAGCCGGCGGCCACCTCAAGCCGACATGTCCCCCTGTGTCCCCGGACGCCTATGCCCATGCCCTCGGGGGGGGGGGGGCTGCTGTGGAGAAGGACCAGGCTTGCCGTGATTGCGGAACTGACTTGTGTGGCGCCACGCACGGTGCCGGCATAACGCGGTACCGGCTGAAAACATTGAAGCGTGGCCCTTTTCAGCACTGGGACCACTTGCCGCAGTCACAGTCTGGGAGGTGAGTGGAGAGCTGGGAGCGACCTCCCTTGGGCTGCTTTTCACCTTCTCTGCTTTTCCTCCCTACATTTACACCTAGTGCACTGTGGCTCTGTGGCCTGTGGTCTTGGTGCATTATTAGCATCATTTGCGTCGAACAAGCGCAGTGTCAAGTTTGATAATATCACACATTTGCCAAGAGCTCCTACTTCTTACTGACCCTCCACTGTGTACAACCTTCTTTAGCTTTGGGTTGTTTAGGAGGAGTGTGGGTCCCTGTACTAGTATTACGGTCCCAGACTGCTGCGCTAGAGCAGGGTGGACTTGGTCATCTGTTACAGTCAATCTGGTCTTTAGACTAAATGCCCAGGAGATTGCGGGCTTAGGCCTTTGATCCTGGGCTCCTTGGCATTCTGTTCCTCCATCAACCCTCTGGCCCCCAGGTGAGAGGAAGTACCTGGTCAGCTCCTGAGGACTGTGACTTTTCCCCCTCCTTTCCCTCATTGTCGAAGTGAACAACAACCTTCTTCTGACAACCTACATACTTGCCATCCAACACAGCATTGCAGAGCACCTTTTTGTCCTTTGAGTAGACAATCCTGGTGGACCTTACTATTTACCTTTCGCTGATATGCAGCAGGGGAAAAGGTCCTCCTGTTCGAACTACAATCTGCGGAAAACAAAGACCTTAAACTCTAAGGAGAACATGGAGACTCTTACGAAGGTTGCTAAACCCAAGAAGAATGCGAAATATGCCAAACCGGTGGACCATGGTGCTATCACTGAGTTTTTTCCAGTAAATCCACCTCCGGATATAAACTCAACTACCATTGAGGAAACCATAGTCCCTGGCCCTAGTGGCAGTAATTCATTGAATACCACCAATTTTGATGATATTGACAACAATTCTCTCTTAGATCTGTGCTTAAATATTCAGAGAGGGATGTCATCACAACCGCCACTGACGATAGCTAGTGGCTCTTTACCCCACAGCATTAGCAACATGAGCACTCCGCCTGGTCTACATAACTCTATTAGAAGCAGTGGACGATTGTCTGCTTCACCTAATTTAGAAATGGCATCAATGGAGGATGCACCAGACAAACAGGACAACGACTTGGACTGTCAACACCCCGGCTCAACCGAGGTTGCCGAGCTCCAATCATCAGTTGCTGTTCTTCAATTTGCGCTTAAGATACTATTGTAAATGTCAGGCCGCATTCTGACAAATACTAACATTCTTACCTTGGCATTAGAACAGAAGGACCATCTCCGCGAAGAGGCAGAAGTTAACCTACCTGACGCCTTGCACATTGTCGAAGAAAGCAATGACCAGGACAATATGGAAGAAGCTGTAGCTGAACCATCAGAACCCGCCAACAGCGCTGAAAGCCATGAAGTCACCCAGGAGAATGTTCGTGACCTTGAGATGGTACAAAGCCCTTTCGTCTTCTTCTCACGGAAACAACGTAGATTGGCGAGGAAGGCACTTAAAAATAACAAATCTAAAACAAGTGCCCTACCGCCTACTGTTGTGCCACAGACAGGGCTGGATACATGATCGAAAAAAGCCAAAAAGAGACTAGCTAGGTCAGCCGCACGGGTGCCAATGACTACAGGTTCCCTCTCTGGCTGGCTCGTGCCGGAAGAAAAAGCTATTAGCCCGGTCTCTGACGAGGATCTTCTGAAAGACTCGGTTCTGGATCTAGAACTTAGCTTACCAGTATGCACTGAGCAACCAGCAGCGTCTGCACACGAGGGAAACTCACCGTTACCTGTGCTCCTTAAATTGGGGTATGACTCTAAAGACATTAACGAAAATCGCATCTGCTTCATTAAAAACCTATATCAGAGCAGTAAAAATACTTGGCTTGTGCGATCGGAGTTACTAGTCAGACTTTACTCCATTCCACAACTTCGAGTATTGAAATCTGACGATTTTCTGTTCGTTGAGCCTTTGATAGGACCAAACCACAATGTCTCTGCCCTACATTGTACCTTTCTGTCTACAGCGCGGCTGATCAGGAAATACAAAGAGGAACTTAGGACTGTTGATGTCGCCATTGATGTGGACATGGAATTAAATTGATCCTAACATTGGCCCTGATGTCATTGCAGCTCCAGACCCCGTGTCTATTTGTCCCAAGCCATCGGAAGTGAAAAATCTTGAACTCGCCGAAGTACAACAAGTTCTAAAATGGCTGATGGAATCTCTCCCATGGGTTTTACACAATCACTGAGCCTTTTCCCTTCTTACGTGGAACTGTAGAGGTTTCGCCCACTTACTGAGAACAGAGGGCTCCGTTGACCTTTTGTCCAAACATAGTTTATTTTAATTTTATTTTTTTAAAGATTTTATTGAATTTTACAAACAATCAAACAATATAAACCAAACAAACAGTGCATGTTCCAACAGTTTCATTACACTTTTCTTACTTTCTAACCACTACTCCCTCTAACCCACCCCCCTTGCGAGTCTATTGCATTAAACCTTCAGTTTCCGCATCCTGTGATTTGGTCTCCTCCTCTACAGGCTCAGCCGGGTCAGCTAATGACCCAAACAGTTCGGCTATCAGTGATTTCCAGGCCATCAGGGACTCATTCTCCTCCTCCCCCCCGCAGTGCTACATGCTTCTTGCCATGCCATGGTTTCGGCTTCTGCCCATTTTTGCAAGTCTTTCCACCACACCTCTATCTTCGGCTCATGGCATGACTTCCATCCCATGGCAATCCTTCTTCTTGCGAGCACATAAGCCAGGTCCCTCAGCTTACTTACATGCCTGAGCTTCTGTGGTCTGGGGAACCCCCCCCAGCAGACAGGCCCACACCGTATCCACTACTATCTTGACCCCTCTTTCTTCCAGTTTCTCTTTCACTCCCCTCCAGAATCTCTCTATGATCGGGCATGACCAGAACATATGCACCATGCCTGCGTTCTCCTCATCACACTTGGGGCATGCTTGCTGTCCTGCATTTTCAAACCTCGATATCCTCCAAGGCGTCATATAGGCTCTGTGTGTTATGTACAGCTGTATCTGTTTCAGCCTCGCGTTTCTAAACACCTTCTTATGATACCCTTGCACCCGTTCCCACATCCCATCTTCTATTGGGGCCCCGACCTCCATTTCCCAGTCTAGTCTCAACTGCGTGACCTCCTTCCCCACTTTAGACATCAACATCTCATACAGTCTGGAAATCTCGTGGCCCCCCTCAGCTATGTCATATATCACGTCCATGGTGGCGTCTAATTCTTCCTCCAACACAGTTTCAGGCCATATTCTCTTAATCCTCTGTACCACTCTATGATACGTGATGTACTAGCCTTCGTGCAACCCAGTTTCTTCCCGCAGCCCCTCAAAAGTAATACTTGAGCCCTCCTGCCAAATATCACCCATCGTTGCCACTCAAGCCGGTTCCCAGTGGGTCCGGAGTATCATTCGCAGCTGAGCGTCTGCCCCCGTCAATACAACCAATGGTATCTGCGGTGTTGTCCAAACATAGTTGTATTTGTCTCCAAGAGACCTGGGCAATGGATCCTCTGCTTTGGGATGGATTTGTTGTGTATCAATCTTTTGCAAAACGGGGTATAAGGGGCCGCCCCTTTGGTGGTCTACTCATTGGGGTGGTAAACACGGTGGTCTCTCGCACGGTGCATTGTGATGTCGAGGACTACCTTATGGCAGTAGAGGTTGAATATGAAGAGGAAAGTTTCTCTCTTAGGTTTCTCCTTGTTAACCTTTATAATCCTCCAGGAACAGTCATAGTAGAACCTTTACAAGAAGCACTGCAGGACCTAATGGCATCTTGGACATTGGAACCTGGCAATGTGGCAGTGGTGGTCATGGGGCACTTCAACTGCCACATGACAGGCGAGGGCTATACATCATCTAACTTGAAGCTTAGCACAACATGCCTAATGATCCACGAGAAAAGAGAGGCTGAGGGGCTGGGCTGGTTACAATTGTTCGCTCATTGGGATCTTGAGATGATCAATGGCCCACGCCCGGTGATAGGCCAGGGAAACAAATGGCTCAGCTTCCAGTACTCTGGATTATATATTCATGTTCCCCCGAAATGCAATCGAAAGTTACCGATATGAAAGTGATCAATAACAACTGGAGTGACCACTCGATGCTCCAATGTTTTCTTCAATTACCCAGCCACACCATTCCTACATTGAATATTGATACTATTAACATCAATAGTTCACGGTCTAGAATTATATGGTCAGAAAAAAATATTCGGTCAGCTACGGAAGCCCTCAAATACACCTCTTCTGTAGGCTCTCTGGACTTTAACACCATGACCATTAATGCCATTGAAGATTGGATTCAGGCATTCTCGGGAAAACACGCTGTGGCCAAAATGGGCTGCATGATAAGAACTGAGGGTGTTAGTAGCCCTTACAACAAAGGAATTAGAGATGCCAAGAGAGGTTTGAGAGCTGATTAAGACCTTGAACTTACCAGCAGCTCTTTACTGTGAGACAGTCAGAAAAGCCAAAAAATTGCTTCAGAACCAGCATTAAGCACATAGAAAATGCTGAGAGAAACTGCGCCTACCAAAGGCTAGTGCAGACTATCTGCGCTAGGGACTCTCGCAGTATCTGGTCTCTACTGAATGAGACTAGGAAGAATGGTAAAGCCCAACTAGCCAATCCTATTAGTGAGGAGGCTTGGATAAAATTCTTAGAAGGATGTAATGTAGGGGTGACCAATTTGCATAATTCATCCCTGAATATGGCCCCCTTTTTCCCGCCTTTTGAAGTATCCCCCGGGATTATTCTGAACAAAATAAAAGCTCTTAAGTCCTCAAGGGCCCCTGGACCTAATGGGCTGGCTAATGTGGTAATTATGAACTACCCTGAATTTTGGGCGGAGTTACTCTCCGTACTTTTTAAAAAGATCTTATTGCAGGGGAGAATCCCTCAATCTTGGCAAACAGCTATTCTTATTCCCATTTTCAAAAAGGGCAACCCTGCCGATCCCAATAATTATAGGCTTCTTTCTATGCTGGATATTACAGGTAAACTTTTTGCTTCATTATTGTTAAGCAAAGTGCAGAAATGGGTTGATGAGACTAACATACTCAGTAAATTCCAGTGTGGATTTTCGGCGGGACTTCTCTACATCACATAATCTCATGCTGATGGACATATTCCGCACCTGGGCACTTACCAAGGGGCAGCCTCCTCTGTATGCACTATACATTGACTTCAAGTCTGCATTTGATTCCATCCCTAGAGATAGACTATGGCTGAAACTCGAATCACTGGGATGTCCGGGAGGCCTCTTGTACTATCTGAGACTTCTGCACCAAAACACCACGGCCCGTCTTAGGCTAAATCAAGAAGGCAACATAACCAAAAAGGTGTCCCAAAATAGAGGGGTAAAACAGGGATGTGTTACCGCACCCCTGATTTAAAACCTCTATGTATATGATATTCCCGCAGTACTGGCTGAAATTGACAATTGTCCTCCGAAAATTGGTGAGGCGCCTTGCACTGTACTAGCATACGCCGATGACTTGGTAGTATTTGATAACACCATTAGTGGGCTTCGGTGCTCCGCTACCACTTTATGGGAATATGTCTGAATGGTCTGACTATCAACTTAGACAAGACCAAAGTACTCAGATTCACTGGGAAAAGAGCATCCCGAGTTAACTCGATGGTGGGTAAAATCAACATACCCTATGCACCCTCCTATCGTTACCTCGGAATTGAAATTGAGCCCAATGGCGATTACCGCTACTGCAGACAAGGACGCAAAATCAGGGCAGCGCAAGTCACTGCACTGATTGCTGCCTTCTCGAACAAGCAGGGCCGTTATACGCTCTGGGGGACACGGCACCTCTTCTACATCCAAGTGTTTGTACCCATGATCATCTATGGTCTTGAGGCTCTTCTCGCTTTTGATTTAGCTTGGCTCAAAGTAATGGAAGGCAAATTTCGGCGAAGGATATTAGGATTGTCCCCAGGAGTGCCTATGGCTTTGATAAGACTTGAAATGGGTCTTCCATCACTAAAAGCAATTGTACTCAAAAATAGAGCCGGATTCTTTCTCAAGATGACTAGTGGTTGCTCAAATCCCCTACTGCCTGTGATACACCAGGAAGTGGTCAAAAAACATACCACCTCACCCCTATTTAAATTAATGTCAGAATTTCTTGTTGACATAGGTTGGACACACAGAGGGGCAGCATATACCAAGGAAGTCCAAAACGCACTTGGGAAAATGGTGGACCTTTGGGAGTTGCTTGAGAACTTCGTGCATCTGAGCACTCTAAAGAGCTATCAATTCATCAAATACAGCTTGTACACCTATATGAAGCCCCAAGCATATTTGAACCTCTGTCTGAAAAAAAGGCTCAGACGTTTTATCATTCTGTTTAGATTGGAACAACTACCCACTCTGAGGAATTTGGGAGCCAGGGAAAATATTCCTGTCCCGGAGCGAATTTGTCGCCTTTGTAAATTACCTGAATTCTTGGAGACAGCCAAACATCTCCTCACGGTATGCCAGACATTAACTAGCACAATAACATTATACCTTGCCGAGTTTGTTCACAACCTTCAAACCATTAGTGAAATGTCATTTTGGCTTTATTGCACAAACATCTGCAACATGCATTTGTTCATAGCCCTCTATAACATATGGCAAAAAATTGAATAAAAGCTGGGCCTTCTGATTTGAATAATTTGCGCACCGTAAGGCGAAGTAAATGCATGCCATTGTGGGACTTGTTACTGGCATACTATAAATATCTGTCTAATCCATGATCTTGATGCGAGTAGACCTGTAAATATGTATATTATCGTTCAATATGTATAAGTTTGCCCAGCACTTGAGGTAAAGATGGTAATAATATCGTTCATTCTCGATTCTTAATTTGATATTTGATATATTATCATCTGTTTATTTAAATTTTAAATTTATCTGTTGATTATCATCTGTTTATTGCTCTTATTGTTATTAACAAATAATTGTTTATCATGTGTAAAGTTTGAACTTTCTTTCATACTATATCACATTAAAGTTTAAATTAAATTAATAGGAAGAACAGTAACCCATAGCCTATCTGTATTGTATTATCCCTATCTCAACCCATCCCATCTTTAATTCAGAACTCTAGTATTGTTAGAATCCTTCTTGCACTGATTTTCTCATCTGTGTTACAAAACCATAACTCCCTAGTGATTTTGAAGTAATTAAAGTAAATCCCAGAAGAAATTGAGGACCCATCACGTGAATGGTTGTGCTGGCCACGTAGCGTGAAGATTCATGTGTGGTCTCTTCTTTTTCATAGTCATTGATCTAGTATAAGAAAACCTATCTGTCATTTTTAAAACCGAATTCCTGTTTCCATTTTCGCGCCTATTTTGCAAAAACGTCTCTCACTAAAACCTCTATAACTTCTTCAGTTTTAAAGATAGAAACGAAATTTCAACTCTCACTGATATTTTAGTCCCTTAGTTACCTCCACAACTAAAACGCAACGCAGAACAGTGTATTTGACCCGTTTTTCTCTAATATCGCATATCGAATCAATGATATTTGTGATGCCATCTTTGATGTCCTGGGTGTTAGACTTAGCAGTGCACGGTGGTGGCGCGAGTTATGGTTGTTTAGCTTACCATAACTGGCACATTTCTGGAGTTTTTGGATTTTACTTAACCATAAACCATAACGTCCCTTTAACAGAGTTTTTTCAGTGAATTTCAAAGGCTTTTAATAGTGCAACTTAACCATAATGCCGCTTTAACAAAGTTTTTTCAGTGAATTTCATAGGTTTTTACCAGTGCATGCTATTTTCCTACAACTTACTAAGATCATACTTACCCAATCTAGCAATGTTTGTGTCCAATTTACAAAGTGTCACCTTAAAACTCTGCCATTTCCCACCTTCCAGAATCATTTTTAACACTTCCATACACTTTTTGCAACTATTTCAACTAGTTTTGCATCCGTAGACGTCTACGAACATTTGACTTCATAGCGGACCTTCCGGACAGTGCCACCTGGCTATACTCTGGCGCGCGGCATGATGACGTGTCCGAGAACCCGTCCGCACTTCACAATAAGATCTCTGCTGGCGAATTTCAGGGGGGGTTTCAGTTTTACTTGAAACCATAACGTCCCTTTAACAAAGTTTTTTCATTGAATTTTATAGGTTTTTATTAGTGCAACTTAACCATAATGTCTGTAAAAACCATGCTTGTAGGTCCTTGCCAATGCTCCTAACGCATGTTTGTTGGAAATCCACCCATGTTTTATTTTTTCGAAAGTGTCAAATGTATGCACATACAATCGTCATATAACCTCGCCCCCACTTGACAAAATCCATTCAGACATTACGAAAATATCTATATCTATATCTATAATCTTTTTGCAAACCTTTGTGTAGATTTGTCAAATGGCACCACATTAATAAGCCTTTACATTATTTTAGGACCTCACCTCTAATTTTGCCCCCTCATGACAGAATCCCACTTCCGGAAAAACATGAAAATCTTGATCTATAATCAGTTTGCCAAATGAAGTGTAGATTCGTCAAATGGCACCTCATTTATAAGCCTCCTCATTATTTTGGGATCCCCTCTAATTTTGCCCCCTCCTCACAAAATCCCACCAAACTTCGCAAAAACATTCATATCGAAATGTATTATCAGGTTCCAAAATTAATTGTAGATTTGTCAAATTGCACCTCATTTATAAGCCTTTACATTATTTTGGGACCTCACCTCTAATTGTGCCCCCTCATGACAGAACCCTACCAAACTTTGCATACTCACTCAGAATCAGGTCAGAAATATACACAAAAAATGTCATGTAGTTCCATTAAGTGGTGCCATAGTTATAAGCCATCTAAGAACTGCATTTCACCAACCCTGTAATGTTGAAGTGTTCGCGAACATTTCAGGACTGCTCGCGAACATCCGAACTGTTTGCGGACTTTCGCGGCAAAAAACACCAGTTTTATTTGCTTCTTGCAGCCATATCCCATCCCATCCTCATCACCCCTTACCTCCCCAGAGATTATTTGATAAGTTTGACAAGTGCAATGTTGTGTTTTTTAATATGTTTTTACCGCAATGTCCGTGGACACCGGCCACTGTCCGCGAATCCAAGATGGCGGGCATTTCCAAAAATCTGATGCACTTCACGCTCTTCACCATCCAATCAGCGAACACGTCGTATGTCCGCGGACATGACGCAAGCTGATTAACCAATAGGTGTCCTGTCCGCTGAGCAAACTGGGAAGTGTGTCCGCGGAGAGGACATAGATATCACTAATTTTTTGTGACCTACTTTTTGGTCGTTTTAAAAAAAAGACTACTGGACGGATTTTCACCAAATTTACAAAAGCATGCTTTCGGGACGAAGCTGCTGCTCCTGCCACAAATTTGGTGAAAATCCATCCAGCGGTTTGGCCTGTAGGCGTGAACAAAGTTTTTTCCCCATTCAGTCAATGGGAAAAAAAGAAATTTTGGGACCCCCCTATAACTTTGCCCCCCAAGACCAAACCTCACCAAACAAATGAATTCAGAGTGGGCCATATACTTTTTTTTGCAAAGTTTGGTGTGGATTCGTCCAGGGGGAGCAAAGTTATAAGCCGCCCGAAAAGTGCTCATCCTATGGGTTTAGCAACTTTTTTTTTTTTTGTATTAAAATATCCAGTTTTATTTAAGCAACCACAAGATAGATTAACCACGTTACAACGCGTTTCGCAGCGCTCCCGCTGCTTGATCACGTGCAAATGAACAGTTACAAAACGCCATTAAATGCATGCACATGCAACACTCTATGGTATCGTAGGTTTTGTTTGTCCGTTATATATATGCTCTGTACGATTTTCAAACATGGCTTTTCTTTTGTCGCTAAATGTATTGCGTTGTAAAATCCCCACTGCTGAGATACAAATATGGCTGCCTCTCTTGTTTGTATTTTATAGATGTCAAGCAAAGCGATAAACTCCCAATGACCATGGGTTTAGCAACTTAACCATAAGTACATGGCCACTAGCGTGGGCCGTGTAATTAAACTTATGTGTGATTTGAATATTAAATAAATAAATAAATCTTTACCTTTACAAACTAGCCTGATTCTCGGTTCAGTGTGACCTTGGGGTATTTTGAGATGGGTGTGATATGAGTGGTATATCCTTCAGAATATTGAACTTATAGACAAAAATAAATAAGGGTTTCATTGTGCACTACATTGCTAGGCGAGACCTGGGTGTGTACCTAATTGAAATCCCTTACAGCTTCGGGGCTTGTGCCGTGATTCTGAATTGGAATACCACCCATGACAGTCTAGCACAGCATAGTAGCCTGCAGGGTACAGACACCTTGCTGGGTTGGAATACTGTGCTGCTCTGTACAAGCACCCCTCAAAAGAAATACTCCGAAATTTGGCCTGTTTGCAAAAGTAAATTAACCCTGAAATAAGTCAGAAGGAAATTGATATTTCTGAAATGGCGACCCCAGTAGAAATTAATATTGCTAGGAAACACCTTCTGCACAAACTGTTTGTCAGGGGTGAGTGGCCAGAACAGGATGAACAGGTATGGTTACAGGAAATAAAACAACAAGTCACTGCAATAGACCTAGATAGATGACAGGACAAGGGTCCATTACATCAAGCACTTAGCGAACTGAACATGGCCCCAGAAATAAAAGAGGAGCGGTGTAAAATTGCCAAAATAGTGGTCTACCTGTGCCGCCACATAGGAATAATACAGGAAAAACATGTAGGTAACATAGATCTGGCAAAGAAACAAGGGGAAACACTGCAGAAAATCCAAACTAATCTGTACTCTGCAGAACAAAGCCTCCAGAATAGCCAAGAATCAGAAACAGAGGCTGGGCAGTATATCACCAAACTAAAAGAAGATCTGGCTCTCTCACTGCAAAAGAATATAGAACAAGATCTCAAATTACAGACACTGCACGATGAGTATCAGGCAAGAGTTGATTCTTGACAACAGAGTCAACAGAAACTGGAGCATCAATTAAATTATAATAGAGTCTGTGCAGAACAGATAGTCACCTTACACAACCGCCTAGAATCCTTGAAAGAGGAAAATAATAAATTAATTATTAAAGACATCCATTCTGAAGAGGAATTTGATGAGGAGCGCCAGAAATCGAGTGCATTTAAAAAAGAGAGGGATGACCAGCTGAACCGAGGGGCACTCTAAGTCAGGAGAGGGACGCTTTAGGCCAGGAAGTCAGACAATTAAAAATTAAGTCAGAGGAAAGAAAGCTGGCCCTTCAGGAGTTTAGTGAAGTTAAAACTGAATATGAGAAGCTACTAGAGTACACCAGGTGGGTGGAGGGTGCTCTGGCAAATAACACTCAGACCAATAATGACAAAATTTGGGAGGTGAGTCTCCTGCAGCAAAAATTGGCCCAGTATCTCCAATCCAGGCAGGAAGCACAGAGAGACAATGAGGCTCTCTGTGAAAAGAATGATAGGCTCCACAAAAAGATAGCCATGCAAGAGCGAATCATTGAGACCAGTAAGGCCTAATAGAGGAGCAAAAGAGGCATATTTTGGCATGTCACCAGGGAATAGGGGCTGAAAGAGATGAGGTAGAAAAGGACAGAGAAACCCCTGAGCATAACATCAGGACCCCTGTCATCAGGGACTTTAAACCCTTCAGTACCATGGACTCTGCCACCGTCATGTCCACTGGCTCATATGAACCAAGGGCCACAGGGATGTTAGACTTAAGCAGAATGGGAAACATGGGACTGACAGATCAGCGCCTCCCAGAAATGGATGGGCCGGCATCTCTATACAGATTCCCAAATGTTAGGGCTAGCCTCTTTGATCAGGAAGACTCCAGTGAGGGGAGAATCAGGGAATTGAATCCTCAAAAATTCCATCTACCAAAGGATCAGTCTGTGAAATTTGGTGGGGAACTCCATGAAACTAGGCCCACAAAGAGTATCTTAAAAACCTCTTCCCAGCTAGGACAGTGGAGGGGGGGTACTCAGCCAATCCTGGGAGCAAGGGAGATTCAGAAGACTCTTCTGAGCGCCGCAGGTCACAAGAAACTAGGCCCCCACATTCTGCAAGCCATTCCCAAGCTCGTAGAATCAGGGAGAGCCTAGAGGATCAGATAGCCACCTCCTGTAGCAGTGCCTCTGAGTCAGAGGATGAGTGGACATGGGTGACTAAGACTAAAAAGGCCAGCAAAGTTAAGAGGCCCTACTGAAAGATCCCCTGAAACAGATCAAGGCCATTAGGAGCGTCATAACTCCATACCTTAAAAATGCCAAGTATTCAGTTTGGGAGCACCTCGAGTTATACGAGCAAATGATGGATATTTTCCATTTGAGAAATAGCCAGAGTTTCATTCAATACGTCAAATGTGCTGGAGGATCAGAACCACTCAAGATGGTCCACCTATAGGGTGGGCATTTTAAAACATATTTCCGTACATAGGAACCCCCAAGAGGCCCACAAGGTGGCATACAATCTGCAATGTGGAGAAGACCAGGCCCCACAAGAATTTGTGCAAGACGTAAAACGTGCCTTTGCACAGACCACCAAGAGGGTGCGCACAGACAGTAGGGAGTTCATTAATACCTTCTTTCATGCACTCCCTAAATACATCATGACCCAGCTGGTGAGGGACTTTCACGAGAAGAGATCACTAGACTGGGTCATTGAACAGGTGACTCACATTTATGAAGTGCAGAAACCGGGAGGGAATACAAATACCAATAAAAACCCCAAACCAGCCAATACCCTGTTGCTGCTAAGGTGGCGGAGGTGAAGGTTGCCCCCATTTTAGATCAGGAGATGGGGGGCCTAAAAATATTCCTGTGCAAGATCCTCCTAAACAAAGACCCCGAAGGGCCTGGGGTCAATCCCAAACAGGTAGTCAGGGAGGTAATCCCACAAATGGGACCCCTAACTCCCCTGATTATATAAGCCCCCGTTACAAGGGCAACAGAACCATCCTTGGCTATGTGTAGACTCCCGCAGCCCAAGGTTGAGCTTCTTTCCCTGGTACCCACCCCCAAAACAACTCTTCTTTCTTTCCAAACTTTCCTGATCCCAGACAGCCCAACCTGGGAGAGGGGAGGCCAAGGGTGCGGGGTTACCAGAACTATCCCAACCAAGGGTATTATGGGAGAAGGGACAGTTACCCTTCCCGTGATCCACCTAGTATGGAGCAGAGACCCCCATACCAGCCAGAGCGGGTGTCCCAACTGGAGCGCCAGGTCCAGAACTTGTCACATGATCTGGATCGCATGTTGAGGGCTCAGCAGAACCCTCAGATGAGCATGGCGACTCAGAACCCCTCAAACCAAGGGTCTGGTACTCCAGAGCAATGACGGGTAAAGAACCCTGACAGCCTACCTGTTCCAAGGGAGGAGGCACAGGGGAAAGGGGGGTGTAAAGCCTTAGAGGAAGCTTCCTTCCACACTTGTGAAAAGCCCCTGGAAACCCAGGAACCGGAACCAAAATCTCCTGCCCCTGAAAGTCTGCCACCTAAGGAACAAAGGGCGGCTAGGAGAAATAAAGGGCCTAAAAAGACCCATTTTGTGGAGGAGGTTAGAGTCTTCCAATTTGCAGGAGAGGGATCCTCAGAGGACTCTGGGAAAAGGATCTTCTCCTTCAGGGACGGGGGAACTCTTCCTAAAGACAAATGGGTCCCGAGAGATCCTAATCCAGACTGGGTAAATGTGGGGACTGAGTTAAAACCGCCCATCATTGAACCCCAGAATGACAAGCCAGGACATCACCTTGCCCAAACCAATCCTGGTGACTGTGTCCAAAAAGGGGGGGCAGCCCAGAATCAGAACCAGGGGAGCCCAAAACATCCCCAATATCCAACTGTAACCTTTTTCTTACAGATTCCCAAGCTCCCAAACAGAATCCCGCCCAAACTACCCCTCTGTCAGAATCAAGAGTTAAGAAATGAACCCACCAATTTGCCCAAAATGCGAATTATCTTTGCCCCCTTGAGAAGGAGGGAAGATTTTATGCTCCAGTCCAAATACAGGGGCAATGTACATTTTTGGCACTGGTGGACACTGGATCCCAAGCCACCCTTCTGTCAAAAAGGGCCTTTGATCAGCTTAATTTAGGAAGGGGGAGAGATACCAGACCCCTCTCACCCCTCTTCCTGGACAACTTCAGAACTTCAATGGGAAATTCCTGTCGAGGGGACTGCGGATTTAGACATTAAAATTGGGCGACACAAGGTGAAACACCCGGTCATAGTTGTGACTCCATAGGGTACACCAAGTTTACTAGGGAATGACATCCTGCGTAGATTGTCTCCCCTAATAGATTGTGTAAACAAGGTCCTCTGGACCCAGACTACCCAACCAATAAAATTAAAACATAGCGTCAACCATGTTAGTCTAAATGGCACATGCCACATGGTTGAACAAAAACCTGACCAAATTGAATTCCATTTTCAAAACAACTAAATGCCTGATGTGACAGTAATTGCAGTAGGACAACAAAATGGTGATGGGAAGTACTCTCTATTTCTGAAAATTAACCTTCCTCCCAGTTTTGAGTGGCATTCCAACCTGGAAGGAAATACTCTGAAATTCTATACCAATTCACAATCAGAAAATCCCACTTATATAGTCCAAAATGATGAGAAACCGGCTCAAAGTTTGGCTGACATTCAGAAAATTGGAGAACAGTTGTTCATCCCTATTCAGTTAAATGGGGGGAAGGACTCTGTTCTCGCCCGAGGGTGTGTGAAACCGGTAAGAGCTTCATCAGCGAAGCCATGTTCCGAAACTCCCAAAAGATCCAGCCATTCCCACATTTAAAGTGAAAGACAAATGGGAAGTGGACCTGGAAACCCACAATTCCAAACATCTTCTGCCTAGCAGGTGTATGCTCAAAATTTCCATAGGCAACAAGAGCATAGTCCATAATTGTTGGGTCGTGCGAGATGTCCCTGCCGCATTTTATTTTGGCAGTGACATTCTCAATCACTTTGCCATTAGTTTGGACCTAATAAACATCAAAGCCTGGTCCCGATTAACGGGAAATCTCATGAACTTTGATCACCCAGAGAAAGCATTTTGGTCAGCTCAGCTGCTGCCATATGCAGTTGAAGTTCAGATTGGAGAGGAAATCACCATCCCAGAATGGACCCGACAATTCAAATTTGAAGTAAAAATGAAAAGAGGACAGAAACTGCAAAATCCTGACGCATTTGTTCACCTCAAGGCCCATTTCCAACAGCAAGGGTTGGGGGTAATCCCAACACCACTAGTCAATACAGAACACAACACGATTCCAATAGTGGTGGATAACAGCGACCTTAGGAGTATCACTCTAGGTGCAGGCACCATTATTGGAATGATGACCGACAGTTTTCCATAGATTTAGGTAATGAACTGATAGGACCAATCCCCAATGACTGTTTTGACAGTGATAGTGACAATGCACAACACCAGACAGGATCTTCACCCGGCATGGGGTAATTTCCTGGTGTACTCTTCCTGCCCTTATGGTAAGGAAGAGGTGGCCTGTGATTTCAGGAGGGATGAGGTGATCTTTCAAGTCCACCTGGACTGCCTTCCCCACCTGAAGCCATCAGTCCAAGTCAGTACTTTAACCAGGGACTTCTCCACCCAGCTGGAGGAGGCCGCTGAGATCGCCAAACCAGAAGCCTTTCTGGGCTTCAGTCAGATGGTTGAAGAGGGAGTTAACCTAGCTGAGGCCTGTGAGACTCTGGAGCAAAAGCAAAAATTTAAACAAGTTTTGTTAGATTTTCAAGATCTCTTCGCGGTGGACTCATATGACTGCGGTTGCACAGAAATCCATACAACAATGATTCCCATGGACCCAGGCATGACTTCAGTGTTTGTGAAGCAATATCGCTTGCCTCTCACATCTATGGAGTCCCTTACTGAAATAATTAAGAACGTTGAGTCCCGTGGGATAATTTGTCAAGTCCAGAGCACATTCAATAATCGGGTGCTGGGGATTTTGAAATTAAACGGCCAGTGGAGACTCTGTGCTGACCTAAGGGAGCTGAAAAGACGGACCCACACTTCCCAATCGCCTCTTGCATACATTGACCAAGGGCTGGCCCATATCCAGGGATCAAAGGTATGCACTGCCATTGACCTGACCAATGGGTACTGGACTGTACCTGTCAGTAGGGAGGACCAATACAAGCTGGCCTTTACCTTCGGGTGGCAGCAGTACACTTGGACCCGGACTCCCTTCAGATACATCAACTCCGGCAATGAATTTAATATCTTTCTGCATAAGACCATGCCCGACTTGGGTGAAAGGGGTAACCTGGCCTATGTAGATTATGTTCTAATTAAAAGCACAACTATAGAGGAACACATAGCGGAGATCCATTATGTTCTGACACAGTTGAGGGCTGCCGGAGCCAAAATCTCTTTCCAAAAGGCAAAGTGGTGCAGGCACAGGGCAACTTCTTGGGGCATGAGATAAACCCTGAGGGCCTCTGTCCCCAGGAAAAGAAAGTAGAAGCACTCCAGAAACTAAAAGACCTCACAACTCTGCGTGAGCTAAGGAGCCTCCTTGGACTGACTAATTACAGTAGAAAGTTCATTGAGGATTACACAGAGATTACAAGACCCCTGATCCATCTGTTGAAGGGGGGGTCAAGTGGGGTCCAGAACAAGCTGAGGCAGTAAGACAACTCAAAAGAAGCCTCTCACAAGCACCTTGCCTAGCATACCCTGTCAAAAACAAAGAGTTCTTCTTGGAGACGTGGTTCTCAAATACATGCTTGATTGCAGTATTATACCAAAAGCATGACAAGGCCCATAAAGTAATCTCCTATGCGAGTAAGACTTTATCTTCTGTGGAGGAAAAATTAATTGTGAGAAGGCACTCCTGGCAATGGTGTGGGCATTGAAGAATTAGCCCATTCATCCAGGGGGAACACATCATAGTGGAGACTCCACACCAGCCTCTGCAATATCTTCAAAGTAACAGAATCCGGGCCGGAAATGTGAGTAATTCTCGAATTACTTCCTGGATTCTGTCAATGCAAGGCTTTCCTGTGGAGGTCAGATATGGCCAAAACAAGAAGAGTCCCCTCGCGCAAGGTCTGGCTGACTTGCATGATTGTGCCAGAGAAAACTGTCTCTAGGACGAAAGTCTTAAAATAAAGGACAACATGAGGCATACCTTAATTCCCCACACAAAGTCTATGAAGAAGACAGGTGTGAGGGAATGCCCACTGTCTATGTGGCTGGGTGCTCCTACTATGTTGACAACAACAGGGAAAAGGAACTTCTGGCCGGCGTGGGGAATGCATGGGTGAATGATGCCCCAGGACCCTCTGCTGGGTACAAAATCAGTCCCTGTAGTAGTCAAGTGGCAGAGATGATGGCTGTGCATCAAGCCATCCTCACTGCTGTCCAACACCAACTCCACGAACTGGTCATAATCACTGATTAAGATTATGTCTGGAATGTGTTTGTGGAGCACCTGGTTAATTGGAAAACCAGAGGCATGCTATGTGCTAACAATAAACCAATAAAACATGGAAAACTAAAACAGAATATTGATGATCTGGCCACCTCGAATGGGATGATCATCTACTGGAAAAAGATCAAGGGTCATTCTAAAGTAGATGGACCAGACAAAACTGGAAATGACCTAGCGGATCAGCTGGCCAAAACCAGAGCCATCCAAGGGGATCTACTTGAGATCGAGTCCCTGTTGGGGGAAATCCAGGTCACTGCTATCACTAGGTCCAAGACAAATGCTCACAATGAACTCTCAACATCCCAGTGGAGTAAGGAGACCCCAGATGCTGATTTGATTATGGCTCAAAAAGGAGATCCAATAATTGGTAAGTTTTATCAACATATTGAGGACCCTGAGAACTTTCCCCTGATGGATACAGATTGCATTGTGAAAGGGGACCTCAGAGTGTTGATGAAATGTCCGAAAATGTTCCGAATACAAAACGGTCTGTTGGTGAGGAGATCCATATCTGGCCATAACCAGTGGGTTGTCCCTACCTCATTCCGAAACCTGATGCTAAGTCATGCCCATGATGCGGCCACAGCCAGTCATCAGGGGTTTCATACGACATTAGCAATCTTACGAGAGATTGCATACTGGCCACACATGGGGCAGGGCCTCAACCAGTATTTGAAGGGGTGTTGTGTGTGCACAATTTCACCCAATATCACTCACACACCGTGCTCCCCTCCAAAAGAGGGGGATGACACTGCCTTGGTCAGATTTGCAAGCCAATTTCATCGGGCCTGTGATTCGCTCCTCTAGTGGGAACAAGTACATGTTTACCGTAACATGCTTGTTTACTAAATGGGTGGAATGTCTCCCGGCCCCAAATTGCAAGGCAGAAACAGCAGCTGCCCTGATGATCAATCACATCTTCTCGCGTTTTGGACTACCCCAAAGGATTGAGTCAGACTGAGGTAGTCACTTCACTAGCGAAGTGATGACAAAGATGTGGGAGATACTTGGTGTAAAAAGGAAACTACACATTGCCTACCGGCAGTCCTCTAGTGGTTGAGTTGAGAGGTACAATAAAACTATTGTGAGCATATTAAAAAAAATGGTGGCAGATTCTAGGCCAAGTTGGGACATTCGATTACCCCTTTTCCTGATGGCCATGAAATCTAGCCCTTCTTCTGCAACAAAAATGTCTCCATTTGAGTTGATGACTGGACGAAGGATGGTGCTACCCCAGCATCTGCTCTACAGAACCCAAGAGCAGACCTTGATAAATGCCTCCACAACTCATGAGTATGTTGAGAATCTGAGAAATCACCTTCAACATGCTTTTGCGTATGCTCAGTGGAATCTATAACGATCTGCAGACAGTATGAAGACCCACTATGACCTTAAGACAACTAAAATGGAATATCAAGTAGGAGACCCGGTCTACTTGTACAACTTCCAAAGGATCCAAGCCAAAGAGCGCAAATTCCTCCCAAGTTGCCGGGGTCTATTGAAATTGTGGACAGAATCTCACCAGTCGCCTACAGAATCCGCATCCCCAAGGGTAATTTGGCAGAAGGGGAAGACAAGTGGTTCCACATAAACCAGCTAAAGAGTTGCCATCCCAGGCATACTTTGCGGCAAATAGAGGAGCCGACCGGAAACCCAGAATGGGAAAATCCGGAGACATAAAAAGAATTATTAAATATTCATTGAGTACGTACAAGGAAAGAGGGTTAAGACCATTATTAAATATAGGTGGGGAATATTGTAAATTGTATTCAATGCATGCATCCGCCCCACTACACCCCTCGGGAACAATAGTGGGGAAATTTCCATAACTGTGCTATGTTCTGTTTTCTAGCATTGGAACTAAGAACCACCTAATCACTATGGATGACTCCTCGGGGACCGGAGAAAAAAAGAACCAAGAGCAAAGAGTGTCGCTCCACACTCCCAACCAGAATCAACAAGGAGAATGTGTCGCATCCATCGCTGATGGGAGAAAAAAACGGATTTCTTCACATGGACCGAAAGAAAAATAATCCCACTTGCCCACCTCCCCCATGACTGGACTTCATGCTGGAGTTGGGGGGGGATCTGTGGAATATTTGTATCCGCACCAATGCGCCACACTTCACCTCTTTGCCAATGGGGAAAGAAAACTGTCAAAAATGGAGGAAATAACCCTGTGCGCGCCAAATCTGAAAAATTGCACATGGTGCATAAACCACAAAAGAGCTGCACACCCTGCCACACACACAGTCAAAGTTGGTGTAAAAACAGGAATCACTGCTGTTACCTGTCAACTGTCACCTGTCACATGAATCAATGCCACAGAAGTGGGCTAAAATCCAAAAATGCCCTTAAATACAGCTTCCTAATCAATGGCAATCTTCACATTGAGCGCTAAATTCAGTCAATTTCCCCAGTGAATTATTGAAAGGAAAGTGTGCTGAAATCATGAATTCTCCAGTGTAGTCAGAGGAATCCAGGCCTCCCTGCCTGACAGCTTCAGCAGGAAATTAGCTGTCAAACACAGGTTAAAAGTGTTTCTGTTTCCTGATTAAAATGGCAAAAATCGTCTATGTTTGTGAAGGGCTAATTGTTTTAAAATGTCCAAATCCTTTATATACTTGCTTGTATGTTATATGTGAACTGAAAAGACTTTAATGTATAGGAACCCAGTCTGGAGCAAATCAACTATTTAATTCTGATCTGACAGCCTAGCCTGGGAAGATTCACATTTCAGCTTAACACTCAGTTGCTACAGGAAGGCTTAAGTGGTGCTAATGGTTCCCGCATAATGAAAACAAAGAGAGCCTCAGACATTCATCTGCTGGATGACCCAAGGACAAAAGAAGGCTTGGACACCTGGCCTCCTAAAGGAGGAGCAGGATGTGGAGGAGGTTTCTCAGTGAACTTTAAAGGACTGGCCATTTGCTCACTTTGGAAGTAAGAAAAAAAAACCTGGGCTGGATTTTGAATGGAAATTACTTATTTTTGCCTCAGAACATTATGACATTTAACATGGCAGCCAAAATAAGTAGACAAGTGAAAAATACAAACTTATAAAACCGAACTCATGCTAGACAGTTGAAGATTTGGTAGGAGTTCTAACTACACAAGGAACCAAAGATACACGGAAACACTGATTGTGGCAAAACTATTAATGTTGCAAGCTTAAAATTGTATGTACGTGATCCACTGATCAGCGCACAGAGATGTATCAAATTAGAAATGATTATTCCTAACTGTTATGGGTAAAATTGATAAAAATCCGTAGAATGAAAAAGACAGTTCACACAGAGATGGGGATTGAATGTGGATGTAGACAATCAAATATGAAATATATGTGTACAGTTTTAGTAGGGTACATAATGTTAGAAATGTACATGTGTGCAAGAGTTATGTTTTGGTAAAAATCAAGGTGGGAGTTCCTAAATCCTGTCATAATGATGACATCTTTGTTCAGACTACCAACCAGGACCAAGCACATGGCTGTAGCCAATCCCAGACATGGGGGTTTGTTTTTGAAGTTCTGCCCACGCCATAAACTTTGTAATGTATAAAGATAGGAGTTTCACTACACATAGAACACACTGCTTCCAGAACCCATCCAGATATCCGTGAAGCACCTTATTCCAGAACTCTTCATCTTGTAGCTGACTCCAGAATTCTTTGAAATCCAGATTTCTTTGCAGTCTCCAGACTTTAGCATTGCAGAACTCTTGCTAGTTTGACCCAATTGCAAACATACAGAACTTAAAAGAATAATTCTGATTCAGCTTGGCTTGCTACCATTAAGGCTAGCCCGCTGAAACTTGCATCCTGCTTTCTACCGTGTCCAGTAACCAGAAGGTGCCCTTCCAAATCCAGTCTGAGGTGCAGTCTAAAATTGAGCAGAACTGCGCTGCTGATCCAAATCCCTCCCGAGGTGCCCTGCTGCCGGTAGACCTGATCCACCCAATGACCAGAACTGATGGTCTAATTTGATTATAAAGGACTGAGTGTATAATAGGAAGAAGAGTAAGCTATAGCCTATCTGTATTGTATTATCCCTTTCTCAACCCATCCCATCTTTAATTCAGAACCCTAGTATTGTTAGAATCCTTCTTGCACTGATTTTCTCAACTGTGTTACAAAACCATAACTCCCTAGTGATTTTCAAGTAACTAAAGTAAATCCCAGAAGAAATTGAGGACCCATCACGTGAATGGTTGTGCTGGCCACATAGCCGTGAAGATTCATGTATGGTCTCTTCTTTTTCATAGTCATTAATCTAGTATAAGAAAACCTATCTGTCATTTTTAAAATCAAATTCCTGTTTCCATTTTTTCGCCTATTTTGCAAAAACGTCTCTCACTAAAACCTCTATAACTTCAGTTTTAAAGATAGAAATGAAATTTCAAC
The DNA here is from genome assembly GCF_040938575.1 of Ambystoma mexicanum. Lineage (NCBI taxonomy): Eukaryota > Metazoa > Chordata > Amphibia > Caudata > Ambystomatidae > Ambystoma > Ambystoma mexicanum. The sequence goes on from NC_090928.1 coordinate 865,253,563, forward strand.
TCTCACTGTGCCGCGGAACAGTGTATTTGACCCGTTTTTATCCAATATAGTATAGTAAAAGTTTGCTGCGAATTTGCAAAGTTCAGAAGTTTACATGTGTCTTTTGCCCATTTCAAAGTGCTTTTTCCATCCCATGCTGAGCTGAAGTGTGTATTGTTGTTTATATTATAGCTCATGTGTGTTAGGACTTGTTTAGAGTTGCTTTCTTTAGAATTGTCTTCATTTAAGAATTTTTACACCATTTTGTAGTATTTCACAAAGCCAATTTTCACCTGTCATTTTAAAACGGTTGTTCTCTCTTGTTTGGGGAGAGATGCTGGCATCTAACTCTAGATCTTGTCTTTCATTCCGGAATACCTGCTGGTTACCTGCTGGTTACTCACATTGGTATAGGATTGCTCATTTGTATTTAAACAAAACTTTACAGGGGGAATCTTAACCTAAACGCGATCTGTGCACAAAACAAAACTGTACTTTTTCCTGTGTTTTCTATTTTTCATCATTATAAGTGAATTCAATTGCTTATTGTATTGTCACCTTTTGGGTGATTGGTGCCCCATATATATATATACGTATGTGTGATTTTAATATTAAATAAATAAATACATCTTTACCTTTACAAACTAGCCTGATTCCTGGTTCAGTGTGACCTGGGGGTATTTTGAGACGGGTGTGATATGAGTGGTATATCATTCAGAATATTGAACTTATAGACAAAAATAAATAAGGGTTTCATTGCGCACTACATTGCTAGGCGAGATCTGGGTGTGTGCCTAATTGAAATCCCTTACAGCTTGGGGGCTTGTGCCGTGATTCTGAATTGAAATACCACCCGTGACAGTCAAGCCCAGCATACTAGCCTGCTGGGTTGGCGTACTGTGCTACAGTGTACAAGCACCCCTCAAAAGAAATACTCAAAAAATTGGGCCTGTTTGCAAAAGTAAATTAACCCTGAAATAAGTCAGAAGGAAATTGATATTTCTTAAATGGCGACCCCCGTATAAATTAATATTGCTAGGGAACACTCTTGCACAAACTGTTTGTCAGGGGTGAGTAGCCAGAACAGGATGAACAGGTATGGTTACAGGAAATAAAACAAGTCACTGCAATAGACCTAGATCCATGAGAGGACAAGGGTCCATTACATCAAGCGATTAGCGAACTATACATGGCTCCAAAAATAAAAGAGGAGCAGTGTAAAATTGCCAAAATAACGGCCTGCCTATACCTCCAGATAGGAATAATACAGGAAAAGCATGCAGGCAACATAGATCTGGCAACGAAACAAGGGGAAACACTGCAGAAAATCCCAACTAATCTGGAATCTGCAGAACAAAGGCTCCAGAAGAGCCAAGAATCAGAAAAAGAGGCTAGGCAGGATATCACCAAACTAAAAGAAGATCTGGCTCTCTCAATGCAAAAAAATGTAGAACAAGATCTCAAATTACAGACACTGCAAGATGAGTATCAGAAACTGGAGCATCAATTAAATTATAATAGAGTCTGTGCAGAACAGATAGTCACCTTACAAAGCCGCCTAGAATCCTTGAAAGAGGAAAATAATAAATTAATTATTAAAGACATCCACTCTCAAGAGGCATTTGATGAGGAGCGCCAGAAATCTAGTGCTTTTAAAAAACAGAGGGATGACCTGGCTGAACAGAGGGGCACTCTAAGTCAGGAGAGGGACGCCTTAGGCCAGCAAGTCAGCCAATTAAAAACTAAGTTAGAGGAAAGAGAGCTGGCCCTTCAGGAGTTTAGTGAAGTTAATACTGAATATGAGAAGCTACTAGAGCACACCAGGCGGGTGGAGGATGCTCTGGCAAAGAACACTCAGACCAATAATGACAAAACTCAGGAGGTGACTCTCCTTCAGCAAAAATTGGTCCAGTATTTCCAATCCAGGCAGGAAGCACAGAGAGACAATGTGGCTCTCTGTGAAAAGAATGATAGGCTCCACAAACAGATAGCTATGCAAGATCAAATCATTGAGACCAGTAAGGCCTTAATAGAGGAGCAAAAGAGCCAGTTTTTGGCATGTCACCAGGGAATATGGGCTGAAATAGATGAGGTAGGAAGGGACAGAGAAACCCCTGAGCATAACATCAGGAACCCTGTCATCAGAGACTTTACCACCTTCAGTACCATGGACTCTGTCACCCTCATGTCCACTGACTCATATGAACCAAGGGCCACAGGGATGGTAGACTTCAGCAGAATGGGAAACATGGTACTGACAGATCAGCGCCTCCCAGAAATGGATGGGCGGGCATCTCTGTACAGATTCCCAAATGTTAGGGCTAACCTCTCTGATCAGGAAGACTCCAGAGAGGGGAGAATCAGGGAATTGAATCCTCAAAAATACTGTCTACCAAAGGATCAGTCTGTAAAATTTGATGGGGAACTCCATGAAACTAGGCCCACAAAGAGTATCTTAAAAACCTCTTTCCAGCTAGGACAGTGGGGGGCTTACTCAGCCAATCCTGGGAGCAACGGGAGAGTCAGAAGACTCTTCTGAGTGCCACAGGTCACACAAAACTAGGCCCCCACATTCTGCAAGCCATTTCCAAGCTCGCAGAATCAGGGAGAGGCTAGAGGATCAGATAGCCACCTCCTGCAGCTGTGCCTCTGAGTCAGAAGATGACTGGACACAGGTGACTAAAAAGGCCAACAAAGTTAAGAGGGCCCTACTGAAAGATCCCCTGAAACAGATCAAGGCCATTAGGAGCGTTATAACTCCCTATCATAAAAATGCCAAGTATTCAGTTTGGGAGCACCTCGAGTTATACGAGCAAATGATGGATACTTTCCATTTGAAGGATAGCCAGATTTGCATTCAACACTTCAAATGGACATTTTCCCCTGAATACTCCAGCTTCATTGTGGGGCTGGAGGATCAGAACCACTCAAGATGGTCCACCTATAGGGTGGGCATCTTAAAACATATTTCCGTACATAGGAACCCCCAAGAGGCCCTCAAGGCGGCATACAATTTGGAATGTGGAGAAGACCAGGCCCCACAAGAATTTGTGCAAGAATTAAAAAGTGCCTTTGCGCAGACCACCAGGAGGATGCACACAGACAGTAGGGAGTTCATTAATACCTTCTTTCATGCACTCCCTAAATACATCATGACCCAGCTGGTGAGAGACTTTCACACGAAGATATCATTAGACTGGTTCATTGAACAGGCAACTCGCATTTATGAAGTGCAGAAACAGGTACAGAATAAAAATACCAATAAAAACCCCAAACCAGCCAACACCCCTGCTTCTGCTAAGGTGACGGAGGTGAAGGCTGCCCCCATTTTAGATCTGGAGGTGGGGGGCCTAAAAATATTCCTGTGCAAATTCCTCCTAACCAAAGACCCCGAAGGCCCTCAGGCCAATCCCAAACAGGTAGTCAGGGAGGTAATCCCACAAATGGGACCCCTAACTCCCCTGGTTATATAAGCCCCTGTTACAAGGGCAACAGATCCATCCTGGGTTATGTGTGGACTCCCCCAGCCCAAGGGGTGGGATCCAACCAGGTAGCAGCCAACCCAGGAAACTTCCCTCCTAACTTTCCCCAGGAGGCCAGTAATCCCCCAAGTGCCGGGTTGAGCTTCTTTCCCCGGTACTTGCCAAACCTCAACCCCCAAAACAACCCTTCTTTCTTTCCCCACTTTCCTGAGCCCAGACAGCACAATCCGGGAGAGGGGAGGCCAAGGGTGGAGGGTTACCAGAACTATCCCAACCAAGGGTATTATGGGAGAAGGGACAGTTACCCTTCCCGTGATCCACCTAGTATGGAGCAGAGACCCCCATACCAGCCAGAGCGGGTGTCCCAACTGAAGCGCCAGGTCCAGAACTTGTCACATGATCTGGATCGCATGTTGAGGGCTCAGCAGAACCCTCAGATGAGCATGGCGACTCAGAACCCCTCAAACCAAGGGTCTGGTGCTCCAGAGCAATGACGGGTAAAGAACCCTGACAGCCTACCTGTTCCAAGGGAGGAGGCACAGGGGAAAGGGGGGTGCAAAGCCTTAGAGGAAGCTTCCTTCCATACTTGTGAAAAGCCCCTGGAAACCCAGGAACCGGAACCAAAATCTCCTGCCCCTGAAAGTCTGCAACCTAAGGAACAAAGGGCGGCTAGGAGAAATAAAGGGCATAAAAAGACCCATTTTGTGGAGGAGGTTAGAGTCTTCCAATTTGCAGGAGAGGGATCCTCAGAGGACTCTGGGAAAAGGATCTTCTCCTTCAGGGACGGGGGAACTCTTCCCAAAGACATATGGGTCCCGAGAGATCCTAATCCAGACTGAGTAAATGTGGGGACTGAGTTAAAACCGCCCATCATTGAACCCCAGAATGACAAGCCAGGACATCACCTTGCCCAAACCAATCCTGGTGACTGTGTCCAAAAAGGGTGGACAGCCCAGAGTCAGAACCAGGGGAGCCCAAAACTTCCCCAATATCCAACTGTCACCTTTTTCATACAGATCCCCAAGCTCCCAAACAGAATCCTGCCCAAACTACCTCTCTCTCAGAATCAAGAGTGAAGAAATTAACCCACCAATTGGCCCAAAATGCGCATTATCTTTGCCCAATTGTTTAGAAGGAGGGAAGATTTTATCCCCCGGTCCAAATACTGGGGCAATGTACATTTTTGGCACTGGTGGACACTGGATCCCAAGCCACCGTTCTGTCAAAAAGGGCCTTTGTTCAGCTGAATTCAGGAAGGGGGGAGAGCTACCAGATCCCTCTCACCCCTCTTTCTGGACAACTTCCGAACTTCGATGGGAATGAAATTCCTGTCAAGGGGATTGCAGATTTAGACATTAAAATTGGGCGACACAAGGAGAAACACCCGGTCATAGTTGTGACTCCAGAGGGTACACCAAGTTTACTAGGGAATGACATCCTGCATAGATTGTCTCCCCCAATAGATTGTGTAAACAGGGTCCTCTGGACTCAGACTAACCGACCAATAAAATTAAAAGATAGCGTCAACCATGTTAGACTAAATGGCACATGCCACATGGTTGAACAAAAACCTGACCAAATTGAATTGCATTTTCACAACAACCAAATCCCTGATGTGACAGTAATTGCAGTAGGACAACAAACTGGTGATGGGAAGTACTCTCTATTTCTGAAAATCAACCTTCCTCCCAGTCTCAAGTGGCATTCCACACTGGAAGGAAATACTCTGAAATTCTATACCAATTCACAATCAGAAAATCCCACTTCTATCTCCAAAATGATGAGAAACCAGCTCAAAGCCTGGCTGACATTCAGAAAATTGGAAAACAGTTCTTCATCCCTATTCAGTTAAATGGGGGGAAGGACTCTGTTCTCGCCCGAGTGTGTGTGAACAACGGTAAGAGCTTCATCAGCGAAGCCATGTTCTGAAACCTCCAAAAAGATCCAGCCATTCCCACATATAAAGTGATAGACAAATGGGAAGTGGACCTGGAAACCCCCAATTCTAAATGTCTCCTGACTAGCAGGTGTATACTCAAATTTCCATATGCAACAAGAGCATAGTCCATAATTGTTGGGTCGTGCGAGATGTCCCTGCCGCATTTTATTTAGGCAGTGACATTCTCAATCACTTTGCCATTAGTTTGGACCTAATAAACATCAAAGCCTGGTCCCGATTAACGGGAAATGTCATGGACTTTGATGACCCAGAAAAAGCATTTCGGTCACCTCAACTGCTGCCACATGCAGTTGAAGTTCAGATTGGAGAGGAAGTCACCATCCCAGAACGGACCCGACAATTCACAGTTGAAGTAAAAATTAAAAGAGGACAGAAACTGCAAAATCCTGAGTCTTATGTTCACCTCAAGGCCTATTTCCAACAGCAGGGGTCGGGGGTAATCCCAACACCACTAGTCAATACAGAACACAACACCATTCCAATAGTGGTGGATAACAGCGACCTTAGGAGTATCACTCTGGGTGCAGGCACCATCATTGGAATGGCAGTTGATGACCAACATTTTTCCATAGCTTTAGGTAATGAACTGATAGGACCAATCCCCAATGACTGTTTTGACAGTGATAGCAACAATGACACAACACCAGACAGGATCTTCACCCGGCATGCAGGGAATTTCCTGGTGTACTCTTCCTGCCCTTATTGTAAGCAAGAGGTGACCTGTGACTTCAGGAGGGATGAGGTGATCTTTCTGGTCCACCAGGACTGCCTTCCCCACCTGAAGCCATCAGTCCAAGTCAGTACTTTAATCAGGGACTTCTCCACTCAGCTGAAGGAGGCCGCTGAGATCGCCAAACCAGAAGTCTTTCCGGGCTTCAGGCAGATGGTTGAAGAGAGAGTCAACCTAGCTGATGCCTGTGAGACTCTGGAGCAAAAGCAAACATTTCTTAGATTTTCAAGATCTCTTTGCGGTGGACTCATATGACTGCGGTCGCACCGAAATTCATACAACAACAATTTCCACGGACCCTGGCATGACTCCAGTGTTTGTGAAGCAATATCGCTTGCCTCCCGCAACTATCGCAACTATGGAGTACCTTACTGAAATAATTAAGAACCTTGAGTCTTGTGGGATAATTTGTCCAGTCCACAGCACCTTCAATAATCCGGTGCTGGGGATTTTGAAATCAAACGGCTAGTGGACACTCTGTGCTGACCTAAGGGAGCTGCACAAATGGGTCCACACTTGCCGATGGCTTCTTCCCTACATTGACCAAGGGCTGGCCCAGATCCATGGGTCAAAGGTATACACTGCCATTGACCTGCCCAATGGGTACTGGACTGTACCTGTCAGTAGGGAGGACAAATACAAGCTGGGCTTTACCTTCGGGGGGCAGCAGTACACTTGGACCTGGACTCCCTTTGGATACATCAACTCTGGCAATTCATTTAATATCTTTTTGCATAAGGCCATGCCCGACTTGGGTGAAAGGGGTAACCTGCCCTGTGTAGATGATTTTCTATCCAAAGCTAAACTGTGGAGGAACACATAGCGGAGATCTATTATGTTCTGACACAGTTGAGGGCTGCCGGAGAAAAAATCTCTTTCCGAAAGGCACAGTGGTGCAGGACGCGTGTCAACTTCTTGGGGCATGAGATAGCCACTGAGGGCCTCTGTCCCCAGGAAAAGAAAGTAGAAGCACTCCAGAAACTAAAAGACCCCACAACTCTGCGTGAGCTAAGGAGCCTCCCTGGACTGATTAATTATAGTAGAAAGTTCATTGAGGATTACGCAGAGATCACAAGACCCCTGATCCATCTGTTGAAGGGGGGATCAAGTGGGAGTGGGGTCCAGAACAAGCTGAGGCAGTAAGACAACTCAAAAGAAGCCTCTCACAAGCGCCTTGCCTAGCTTACCCTGTCAAAAAGAAGAAGTTCTTCATGGAGACAGGGTTCTCAAATACATGCTTGACTGCAGTATTATACCAAAAGCATGACAAGGTCAATAAAGTAATCTCCTATGCAAGTAAGACTTTATCCTCTGTGGAGGAAGAATTCAATGATTGTGAGAAGGCACTCCTGGCAATGGTGTATGCATTGAACAATCACCGCCCTTTCATCCAGGGGGAGCACATCATAGTGGAGACTCCACACCAGCCTCTATAATATCTTCAAAGTGACAGAATCCGTGCCGGAAATGTGGGTAATTCCCGAATTACTTCCTGGATTCTGTCAATGCAAGGCTTTCCTGTGGACGTCAGATATGGCCAAAACAAAAGTAGTCCCTCGCGCAAGGTCTGGCTGACTTGCATGATTGTGCCAGAGAAAACTGTCTCAAGGACGAAAGTCTTAAAATAAAGAATAACATGGAGGCAAACCTTAATTCCCCACACAAAGTCTATGAAGAAGACAAGTGTGAGGGAATGCCCACTGTCTATGTGCATGGGTGCTCCTACCATGTTGACAACAACGGGGAAAAAGAACGTGTGGCCGGCGTGGGGAATGCATGGGTGAATGATGCCCCAGAACCCTCAGCTGGGCACAAAATCGGTCCCCGTAGTAGTCAAGTGGCAAAGCTGATGGCTGTGCATCAAGCCATCCTTACTGCTGCTCAACATCAACTCCACAAACTGGTCATAATCACTGATTCAGATTATGTCCGGAACTGGTTCGCGGAGCACCTGGTTAATTGGAAAACCAGAGGCAGTCTATGTACTAACAATAAACCACTAAAACTTGGAAAACTGATACAGAATATTGATGATCTGGTCACCTCGAAATCGATGACCATCTACTGGAAAAAGATCAAGAGTCATTCTAAAGTAGAGGGACCAGACAAAACTGGAAATGACCTTGCGGATCTGCTGGCCAAAACCGGAGCCATCAAAGGGGATCTACTTGAGATCGAGTCCCTGTTGGGGGAAATCCAGGACACTGCTATCACTAGGTCCCAGACAAATGCTCACAATTTACTCTCAACTGCCCAGTGGAGTAAGGAGACCCTAGATGCTGATGTGATTACGGCTCAAAAAGTGGATCCAATAATTGGTAAGTTTTATCATCAATTGAGGACCCTGAGAACTTTCCCCTGACGGATACAGATTGCATTGGGAAAGAGGACCTCAGAGTGTTGATGAAATGTCCAAAAGTGTTCCAAATCCAAGATGGTCTGTTGGTGAGGATATCCATATGTGGCTATGACCAGTGGGTTGTACCTACCTCATTCCGAAGCCTGATGCTAAGTCACGCCCATGATGCAGCCACAGCCCGTCATCGGGAGTTTCATACAACATTAGAAATCTTATGAGAGGTTGCATACTGGCCACACATGGGGCAGGACCTCGACCAATACTTGAAGGGGTGTCTTGTGTGTGCACAATTTCAGCCAATATCACTCGCACACCGTGCTCCCCTCCAAAAGAGGGGGATGACACTGCCTTGGTCAGATATGCAAGTTGATTTCATCGGGCCCGTGATTCACTCTTCTAGGGGGAACAAGTACCACCCAGAAAGCCACCCAGTGGAGTGGTTGCCATCCTCACCACTCCAATGAAACTTCCCTCTCTCCTCTCTGCTCGCTACTCTAAGCACTCTTCCATACTTATCCTTCTCAACCTCTCTGCTGCCTTCGATACTGTTGATCACCCTCTACTCCTAAACTCTCTCTCCTCCCTTGGTCTCAAACACTCTGTCCTCAACTGGTTCTCCTCCTATCTTTCCAACCGCACCTTTGCTGTATCCTGGGGCGGCAACACCTCCCCTATCTATCCTCTCAATCATGGCGTTCCCCAAGGCTCCGTCCTTGGCCCCTTTCTCTTCTCACTCTACACTTCCTTCCTGGCTCCTATCATCTCCTCCTTCGGTCTCACATCATTTCTATGCTGATGACACCCAACTCTTCCACTCCTTCACTTCCTTCACCTCTGATATGCACTTTAAGCTCTCTTCCTGCCTTTCCGCGATTAAATCTTGGATGTCCTCTCACTTTCTAACTCTCAATACGGACAAAACAGAAGTCCTTTTCTTCCCTGCTAACACACATCCTCCTCCCCCCACCATCTATTCTCTTCTCCCCTTCTCAGCTCCCCATCTCTCCCCATGCTCGCAATCTTGGCGTTCACATTGATTCTAATCTCACCCCCTCCCACCATATCTTTCTCACTGCCAGATCTTGCCGCTTCCACCTCTATAACCTCCAGATCCGGAAAATCCATCCCTTCCTAACCTTCAATGCTACCAAACTACTAATCTACTCTCTTGTCTTCTCTAGACTCTTCTACTGCTCCTCTCTCTTCTTTGGTCTCCCTTCAGCGCACTTAAACACCCTTAAATCTATATACCACTCTGCCATCCGCTCCTTCTTTCTTCTTTCACCTTATGATTCCATCTCCTCTTCTCCCTCCTCCTTAGGCTCACTCCCCTTTCACTCCCAGCTTAAATTTAATTTCCTCTGTCTCGTTTTCAAATCCCTCTATGGTCTTGCTCCACCCTACCTTTCCTCTCTCCTCACTTTCTACACCCCTTCTCGCCCCCTCCGCTCTGCCGATCTTTTCCTACTCGCTGCTCTTCCATCACCCTGCACCCCATCCCGATTCCGTTCCTTCCAACTTCTTGCTCCTTACCATTCGAACTGTCTCCCTTTCCCTATGCACTCTATCTCCTCCTACCCCTCTTTCCGATCTGCTCTAAAATCACATTTCCTCCAATCCCCACCCTAACATATTCTACTACCTCTATCTCTTGATCCTACCACCCATCCTAACTCCTTCTTGTTGCCTCTCCCACTATAGTCTTACATCACTCATGTTACACCTCTGCATTCAGGTAAACTGTTGTAAACTGTTGCATGTACTGCTCTCTGTTACTTGATTCACATGTTGTTCTACAATGCTTATTGTATTCTTTTGGTCCTCTTGTAAAGCGCTTTGACACAAAGCGCTATATAAAAAATAAATAAATAAATAAAAACAAGTACATGTTAAACGTAACATGCTTGTTTACTAAATGGGTGGAATATCTGCCGGCCCCAAATTGCAAGGCAGAAACAGCAGCTGCCTTGATGATCAATCACATCTTCTCACGTTTTGGACTACCCCAAAGGATTGAGTCAGACCGAGGTAGTCACTTCACTAGCGAAGTGATGACAAAGATGTGGGAGATACTTGGTGTAAAAAGGAAACTACACATTGCCTACCGGCAGTCCTCTAGTGGTGGAGTTGAGAGGTACAATAAAACTATTGTGAGCATATTAACAAAAATTGGGCCAAGATTCTGGCCAAGTTGGGACATTCAATTACGCCTTATCCTGATGGCCATCAGATCTACCCCTTCTTCTGCAACAAAAATGCCTCCATTTGAGTTGATGACTGGACGAAGGATGGTGCTACCCCAGCATCTGCTCTACAGATCAGACCTTGATAAATGCCTCCACAACTCATGAGTATGTGAGGAATATGAGAAAACACCTTCAACATGCTTTTGCGTATGCTCTTTGGAATCTAGAAAGATCTGCAGACAGTATGAAGACCTACTATGACCTTAAGACAACTACAAAGGAATATCAAGTAGAATACCGGGTCTACTTGTACAATTTCCTAAGGAACCAAGCCAAAGAGCGCAAATTCCTCCCAAGTTGGCGGGGTCCCTTTGAAATTGTGGACAGAATCTCACCAGTCGCCTACAGAATCCGCATACCCAAGGGTAATTTGACAGAAGGGGAAGACAAGTGGGTCCACATAAACCAGCTAAAGAGTTACCATCCCAGGCATAAGTTGCAGCATATAGAGGAACCAACCGGAAACCCAGAAGAGGAAAATCCGGAGACAAAAAAAGAATGATTAAATGTTTATTGAGTACGTACAAGGAAAGAGGGTTAAGACCATTATTAAATATAGGTGGGGAATATTGTAAATTGTATTCAATGCATGCATCCACCCCACTACACCCCTCGGGGAACAGGAATTTCCATAACTGTGTTACGTTCTGTTTTCTAGCATTGGAACTAAGAAACACCTAATCACCATGGAGGACTGCTCGGGGAGCAGAAAAAAAAGAACCCGGAGTGTCGCTCCACACTCCCAAACAGAACCAGCAAGGAGAGCGTGTCACATCCATCGCTGATGGGAGAAACAACCGGATTTCTTCACATGGACCGAAAGAAAAATAATCCCACTTGCCCAACTCCCACATGACTGGACATCATGCTGGAGTCGGGGGGATCTATGGAATATTTGTATCCACACCAATGCGCCACACTGCACTCCTTTGTCAATGGGGAAAGAAAACTGTCAAAAAATTGAGGAAATAACCCCTTGCGTACCAAATCTGAAAAATTGCGCATGGTGTATTAACCACAAAAGAGCTGCACACCCTGCCACACACACAGGCAAAGTTGATGTAAAAACAAGAATCACTGCTGTCACTTGTCATCTGTCATCTGTCACCTGTCACATGAATCAATGCCACAGAAGTGGGCTAAAATCCGAAAATGCCCTTAAATACAGCTTCTAATCAATGGCAATCTTCAAAGTGCTGTTTGGGCGTTAAATTCAGTCATTTTCCCCAGTGAATTATTGAAAGGAAAGTGTGCTGAAATCATGGATTCTCCAGTGTAGTCAGAGGAATCCAGGCCTCCCTGCCTGACAGCTGCAGCAGAAAATTAGCTATCAAACCCAGTTTAAATGTGTTTCTGTTTCCTGTTTAAAACGGCTAAAATTGCCTATCTTTGTGAAGTGCTAATTCTTTTAAAGTGTCCAAATTCCTTATAAACTGTGCTTGTATGTTCTATGTGAACTGAAAAAACTTTAATGTATAGGAGCCCAGTATGGAGTGAATCAACTATTTAATTCTGATCTGACAGCCCAGCCTGTGAAAATTCACATTTCGGCTTAACACTCAGGTGCTACAGGTAGGCTTACGTGATGCTAATGGTTCCCACATAATGAAAACAAAGACAGCCTCAGACATTCATCTGCTGGCTGACCCAAGGACAAAGGAAGGCTTGGACACCCGGTCTCCTAAAGGAGGGGCAGGGTGTGGAGGAGGTTTCTCAGTGAACTTCAAAGGACTGGCCTTTTGCTCACTGTGGAAGTAAGAAAAAAAAACTGGCCTGGATTTTGAATGGAAATTACTTATTTTTGCCTCAGAACTTTATGACATTTACCATGGCAGCCAAAATAAGTAGACAAGTGAAAAATAAAAACTTATAAATCTGAACTCATGCTAGACATTTGAAGATTTGGTAGGAGTTCTTACTACATAAGGAACCAAAGATACACTAAAACACTGATTGTGGGAAAACTATTAATGTTGTCAGCTTAAAATTGTATGCATGTCATCCACTGATCAGCGCTCAGAGATGCATCAAATTAGAAATGATTAATCTTAACTGTTATGGGTAAAATTGATAAAAATCCGTAGAATGAGAAAGACAGTTCACACAAAGATGGGGATTGAATGTGGATGTAGACAATCAAATATGAAATATATGTGTCCAATTTTAGTAGGGTACATAATGTTAGAAATGTACATGTGTGCAAGAGTTATGTTTTGGTAAAAATCAAGGTGGGGGTTCCTAAATCCTTTCATAATGATGACAGCTCTGTTGAGACTGCCAACCAGGAAAAAGCACATGCCTGTAGCCATTCACAGACATGGGGGTGTTTTTTTGAAGTTCTGCCCACGCCATACACTTTGTAATGTATAAATATAGGAGTTTCACTACACATTGAACACACTGCTTCCAGAACCCATCCAGATGTCTGTGCAGCACCTTATTCCAGAACTCTTCATCTTGTAGCTGACTCCAGAATTCTTTGAACATCCAGATTTCTTTGCAGTCTCCAGACTTTAGCATTGCAGAACTCTTGCTAGTTTGACCCAATTGCAAACATACAGAACTTAAAAGAATAATTCTGATTCAGCTTGGCTTGCTACCATTAAGGCTTGCCTGCTGAATCTTGCATCCTGCTATCTACTGTGTCCAATAACCAGAAGGGGCCCTTCCAAATCCAGTCTAAGATGCAGTCTAAAATTGACCAGACCCACGCCGCTGATCCAAATCCCTCCAGAGGTGCCCTGCTGCCGCTAGACCTGATCCAACCAATGACCAGAACTGACGGTCCAATTTGATTACAAAGGACTGTAAGTATAATAGGAAGAACAGCAACCCAAAGTCTATCTGTATTGTATTATCCCTATCTCAACCCATCCCATCTTTAATTCAGAACCCTAGTATTGTTAGAATCCTTCTTGCACTGATTTTCTCATCTGTGTTACAAAACCATAACTCCCTAGTGATTTTGAAGTAACTAAAGTAAATCACAGAAGAACTGGAGGACCCATCACGTGAATGGTTGCGCTGGCCACGTAGCCGTGAAGATTCAGGTTTGGTCTCTTCTTTTTTATAGTCATTAATCTAGTATAAGAAAACCTACCTGTCATTTTTAAAACCGAATTCTGTTTCCATTTTCGTGCCTATTTTGCAAAAACGCCTTTCACTAAAACCTCTGGAACAACTTCAGTTTTAAAGATAGAAACAAAATTTCAACTCTCACTGATACCCAAGACCCTTAGTTACCCCCACAACTAAAGACAGAACAGTGTATTTGACCCGTTTTTCTCCAATATCGCATAGTAAAAGTTTGCCGCGAATTTGCAAAGTTCAAAAGTTTACATGTGTCTTTTGCCCATTTCAAAGTGCTTCTTCCATCCCATCCTGATCTAAAGTGTGTATTGTTGTTTATAGTATAGCTCATGTGTGTTAGGACTTGTTTAGGGTTGCTTTCTTTAGAATTTTCTTCATTTAAGCATTTTTACACCATTTTGTAGCATTTCAGAAAGCCACTTTTCACCTGTCATTTTAAAAGAGTTCAATTGCCAAAATGGTTGTTCTCTCTTGTTTGGGGAGGGAAGCTGGCATCTAACTCTGGATCTTCTCTTTCATTCCGGAATACCTGCTGGTTACTCACATTGGTGTAGGATTGCTCATATATATTAAACTTATGTGTGATTTGAATATTAAATAAATAAATAAAAAAATCTTTACCTTTACAAACTAGCCTGATTCCTGGTTCAGTGTGACCTGGGGGGTATTTTGAGACGGGTGTGATATGAGTGGTATATCATTCAGAATATTGAACTTATATACAAAAATCAATAAGGGTTTCATTGTGCACTACATTGCTAGGTGAGACCTGGGTGTGTGTCTAATTGAAATCCCTTACAGTGCCTACTTCACATCCTACTCTTATCATTTTCGGGTAGGGCCTTAGTGGACCAACTCATTGAGGTGCAGCTGTATTCCCTAGGCGTAGCAAGCACGGCACCCAGATCTGGTCATATACATGTTCACATAGGGAGACAAACTGAAGCTAACATGCATTGACAAAGTCAACAGCTTGGGCCTTTGATTAGGCGTGGATAGGCATTTGCCACACACTGCCATAAGGTGCCTTGAAACACTTGTGTATAGGTGCTTTATGAATGCCATATCATATCATATCATACCATTCCACCTGGCCATAAAATGGGAAGAGCTGGAAAACAGCGCAAGTACCTGGGCATATGATATCATGTCATATCTTTATACAAGACAAAACTGTTGGCTTTGTGATTGCTTGTTTTAGACAGGACTTCAGTGCAAAGAACAGAGGCATTGACAAAGATATTGCTTATAAAACCATCTGGCTGAAGACACACATGAAGAGATTCGTATTACACTAGGAGCTCATTTACAGAGGCAATTAAGTAATTAAACACACAAAAGAATGCTGCCCTATACCGCAAAATGTTTGGTTTTACTTTGTGATAGAGCTTGCTCAAAGAGTTCCCATAAAGGTTATGTTTTGGTGGCAAGGGGCAGGTAGTTGGTGGTTAATGCCATAGGCATTAACATAGCCATGGCTAGTCATTGGGTAGGTAAATGACCAAACACACCCATAGGATGTGTGTTTCTCCACACATTTTTATCTCTTTCTATCTATGTTCCATTGCATGGGTTATGACTTGCACCTAATAGGCAAATCTAAAAAAGGATGGATCTAAGTCTATTAATCAATCATAACCACAGACATTGCTCCGGTCAGCCTTCCATACCTTTGTTTGCAAATCAGCCTGGGCCCTGCCACTAATGGTATCAGGTAATGTTATCCCCACCAATAATATCGCTATATGTATGGTTGTGGGGAACGGCCATAGGCGATATTATTAGTGGGGATAATGTTTGGGGTAAACGGGAGCGAAGGTTGCGGGGGTGTCCCCCACAGGTTTAATGGGTTAATATTGCTGCAAAAATATGGCACCATTCTTGTTTGGCGATATTTTTGTGGGGATATTAACACATGGAACATGGAACCCCACTAATGTGAGCAGTCCTTCTCAAACTGCTAGACCACAAGGCCTATAATTCCATGTGGTTGCTTGCGCTCCAGTGCAGAGGGGACAATGCCTAGCAATTGAGATTGAACTGAACCTTTTTGTCGCAGCACCAAGAGTAATTTGCTTATGGCTTGCGCGCTTCTGTAATGTTACAGACATACAGAATTATGACATGGAATGCTGCACAAATCAACAGTAATGGTAATGTTTCATTCAAAGCCTTGCATCTATCTCTTTTTGATTGCTGCACTCTCCCCTCCATGATTACATTTTAGTTACTACCAACCTTATCTTTTCACTCATACTCAAGTAGTTAATGCAGCAGATTACATACTTTGAATGTAATTTGTAATGGACCCCAGTCAGTTGATGCACCTTTTGTAGAAATGTGTGTTCAAGCAACTTCACCTGTAATTTACTGTTTTATATAGTCAACCATTGTTTTATCATGATGCAAAAACTGCTATATTCCCACAAAAAATAAACATACTTTAAATTACAGAAAGCAAAATTGTGATTTTATGTTTGACAAAATAGTTTTAGGCAGTCTGCTTGGATAAGTGTGCTACCTAACTCAGAGGTGTGACTGGTTCTCCATCTCCTTGGTCATTTGTGCTTTCAAGGCTCTGGGGCATAAATCATTGTCTAGGGCAAGCAAAAAAATCCTGGCCGGGCCTCCTGCAGTTCAGCTTCTTAGAATGATAATGGGGGTCGTTACAAGGTTTCCGGACTGGCAAACTACGAGTTCTGCGAGCAGGTGCCTTTCCGCCCGCCAGGTCTGACCTGTTTACCCTATCCATCCATCCATCCTGTCGCTTTATATACGTATGCCGCTATGTACGGCCCCTGTCCTGCTCTTGTGCCGGGTTGCAGGTGCATTACTGATAATCACCATATCACACTACTATGCTTACTCTCCCCTATACACCATTATTCAACTAGAACACAGCTATGCTATGACACATTCGGCCTAGCTGTTCTCATACTAACATGACCCCACGACCACCTCATCATCCTTATAAAACACAGCTAGCTGAGCACATACCAGCTAACTTAGGCGTCTCCTCAGGCCTAACGCAACCAGAACTCAGTCTGGGAGTCCACCCTCCAGACTTAACACATTCCAGCACCACACCTACCGCAAAGAAGCAGCTATCATGCAACAACCACACAAGCTGCACACATGTTCGGTGCGCCCACGCATCATACCACACTCTCTCTCTCTACTGACTTGAACTGTGGTTCCCGAGGGCGTTCAACCTACCAGAGCTTTGAGGTCATACCAATGATACATAAGGCGCTATATAAATGCCAAGTAACATAACATAACATAACATTCATACAAAACAGCTCATCTTAATTATGCATATACTTCTTTCGTATATATATAGATTTCCACTTACCTCCAAAGTGCAATGATGGGGTAGTGTAAACCCTGGAATAGATCCTCAGTGCTCCAGTGATTAGATCAGTTCTCAAAAGAGCCTGTTTTAACAAAGGCAGAGGGTTAAAACACATCCCTCTGCTGTTCATACTAGAAAGCCAATTGTCATTAACACATGTGGCTCACTGCCCTTACGTAATGATAACGCATTCTATACTTACTCCAAAATTTCGGCACGGATAATCTGTTTTTCCCATAGCCCCAACTTGTCAAAACGTAGCATCCTTCCTTACTACCCGTCAATGCATGTCACTTCTGCCTTCCCAGGGATAGTTTGTATAAGTTCCCATATTCTACACAGCCTAATGAAGGGAAGACATAGTACACAAGAATGTATAACTATCCTCCATATTGCAACTGAAGGCTCCCTCTAAAATGTGTCCCGGTGCATCTTAATGCAGTAAGAATGACTATTTTCATAAATGCCTAGCCTTTTCATATTTACAATTTCTTATTTATTTTGTTAATTTGTTAACAAATTAGTAATATCTTGTCTGGATTTTGTTGTTGTCATAGTATCCTGATAGTCTACAGTTACTTGTTTCAGAGATTAAATGTCCATCTCTATCTTGGCCCAGCGTTCTCAATCCACGGTCTCATACACCAATGTGTGTGGTGATCAACCACTTCTCACACTGCGGTACTCTGACCAGTGCAGTCCTGCTTTTGCTCATGTAATCTCGACTGCAAAGCAAAAGAAAAAACAAAGGAAAGGGTCAACAAATGCACTTTCCCCATTTATTTAAAGGGACAACCCTCTAGTTACAAAAAAACCCAGTCTTTATTAGGTATATATAGGTATTAGGTATATTTTGAGTCAGTAGGCTTGTGCTAGTACGCCTCCACCTTAATGTACACAAAATGTCACCAAAGTCCCATGTTTGTAGGTCATAGTGAAAATGGAACCGATAACTGTACCCATATTGTAATTAGGGTCAGTACGTAGCACATATCGCCTGTGCACCTACATCAGTAAATATAGTTTCAAAGAAAACTCAACCCCCAACTGCAATGTGGCAGTGGAAAAATGCTTGATTCCGACTTCATATAACGTCTCATTTATTTACCTGGCATCTCGTAGTGTGTGTGTCTTGTTCGCGGGATTCCATGAAACTGGCTTCTCATCTTCCGCCCTCACTTATTGCCCAGTCAATTTCCATGGATATAGAAACAGGACTGGAACGGTGTTATCCAACAAACGGCTTATGAATATTTTTCCTATGTCTCTCTTGCCCATGAGATTAGCTCAAGCACAGCCTATATTTCATAGGTTTGTATCCAGTTATCAGTACCAGTCATTTGATAGATGCAGGCAACGACTAATAACCAGGGTTCTAAGCCGCCCCCTAGCATGCAAGTGTCGGCTGGGAGATGTAGTCCCCAATCACCCTTTCACATGAGTGTCAGAACCCCTCGAAAAAAAGGCCACATCGGATCTTCTATACCCCTGTCCTCTCATTCTTGTGGATCATCACATCAGTAGGTCATGGGCACAGTTCTCAGACAGTTCTTTCTCTTATTATGGATCACCTGCATCCTTTCGTATCTAGGCTCCTCCCAAGTCCTTCTTCCAGGGTGGTACTTGCAAGCTTAGTGCGCACATACCAACTTGTTCCACTCCACTGACACATTTAAACCTTGGGGTACTGTGTTCAACACATATATCCATTTTTGTTCCAACTTGTGCAGGTGGTAGCTATATCACCACCACGGGTTTGCATTGTTATGGTTTGTAAAACAAACCACTTCACCTCTTTGTCTGTGTGTCCAGTCCTTACAATAGCCTTCGACATCACTACACAGGTGTTTGCTCATATGTTAATGGAAAACTGATATTGCTACCAGGCTGTCAGTACTGGGAAACCTTGTTTCCCTTGGTTGTGTTACTGTGTTACTACTTTTGGTTACTTTTGTATCACTTGTGGTAACTTTTTATCATTGTACAATACAGTTTAAACTGCAGTACAATGGGGTGTATTTTTGTTTTGCCCTATACTAACACTCAGAGGATTTTTGGTTACTCTGGGTGTGCTAAAAGGACGCGTGTAGCTACTAACTGTGGCTACTGGTCAAACCTGGCCGTGCCACAAGATTTTTGCCTATTCTTTTGCCATATTGTTCTTTAGCCTTCTTCCTCGCCTCAGAGGCCAGGACATTCCTTATAAGGACTTCCAGTGCCCGGGAAATCATGAGCTTTTTGCAGGCTACTGGAGGGCTGTGTGTACTTGCTGGCAGGATGTGGGCTGGGTCTGTCTCATCCCAATCCACAAACTGGTTTCTGTATGTCTGAGTGGTATGCATGAATGTTCCCGCAAGTGGTCCTGATTGGACCACTGCTGGGATGTGTGTGTGGGCTAGTCCTGCTATTGGCTAGTGAGAGCAGCAGCTCTTACATGTCTTTTTTCATATTAGAAGAGGACCCCTGCACCCATTCTTCAGAGATCCTGGAGAAACCTGACAGAGCCACGTATCCTATACAGCTGTGAGACCCGAGAAGAAACCTGAGACCTGACTGAAGGAGGCCTAGCAATCAACTCTGCTGCTGTCCTGGATGATCCCTGTCTTGTTTGTGATCTTTAGCAGTCCCGCGAAGGAGCTACGACCCTTGGAGTGAAGGGACCATCCATTCCCGACTTCTGCTCGGTGCCCTGCCCAAAGTCTACTCCCAGGTGGCCAAGGAAAGGCAGACGCTTCCCGATCCTGACCGTGGGTGTGGTGTTCTGCAGGAGGATCACCTAGGATGAGAAAAG
Organism: Ambystoma mexicanum; assembly: GCF_040938575.1. Taxonomy (NCBI): domain Eukaryota; kingdom Metazoa; phylum Chordata; class Amphibia; order Caudata; family Ambystomatidae; genus Ambystoma; species Ambystoma mexicanum. The sequence goes on from NC_090928.1 coordinate 865,273,555, forward strand.
GCTCAGGGAAGGGACAGGATTCCGTGGGATGAGACACAGTATTTGTCTTCCTCTGAAGAGGATAACTATGTAATGCCAAAGTATGTAATGGCTGGCTGTAACAACCATCTTGTGGTACCACAAAATCCACATATAGACAAGGGTAAACACACTCACTAAACCTTAGCCCTTAAAGGAAATAATTGCCTTTTAAAACCCCCAGAGATGTGTCAAACTCAAGACCTTTGTTGCACCCAAAGGTATAGTGAAAAGGAATTCATAGATAGTAACAGCTTAAAACAATTGCCTCCTCCTTTTCAATCAGGTTTAGCAACTAAAATTCATGATGTTTCTTTAAAACATGTTATAAGATGTGAAAGTGAAAATGAAATAAGAAACCTTCATTTGGTTGTTAGGGACTTCAAGTCCCATAATCCTATATGTACTGGGACGAGGAAGATGACTGAAGAGGTGCAGTACTATAGGAGTGGTCAGTTAATGAATGTAGATTGCTCACACCTGAGGGAGACTGAGAAGCTTAAAAGGCCCCCTCAGGTGCAGGCAGTTAGTTGTGGGAGAGAATGAATAAGCAGCAGCAGAAAGCAGAAGCAGCATGGTGTATGCAGATCGACAAAACTGCCGGCGGATATCGAAGATGTCGTGACCATTGCGTGGCAGATAACAACTGTTGGTCCTGAGAGGGTTTGTGCCTCTCAAATCCTAAATTGCAGAGATTGCACTCGAGAGGGAAACTTGCCCTCTGGCGATCAGGTCTGCAGAGACTGTGCAACGAGAATCGAAGACGACGGAGGATTTCCCTTCCTGGAGCCCGTCTCAAGTGGCTGGCATGCACACAAGGGCCTCAAGGTCTCTGGTATGCACTGGAGAACCTCAAGAACCATGAGGCCTCCATTCCAAATGGCGTGGATGGCGGCAAGCTAGAAGAAGAGGTTTACCACACCCTGAGAAGCTGAAAGAAGAAGAAACCTGTAAGCAGCAAGAGGAAGAGAAGAGTACGTCTTACCCAGTGAGTTCACAACCTGTGTTTGACGCCGGAGCACTCCTTCCCCGCTCGCATATGTAAGGAAAGTGTACAGTGAGTTAAAGATACTCATGTGTGATTGAAAGTGACCGGAAATTCACTTTTAAAAATCACGCTACCAAACCAAACAGAAGCAGCAACCGCAAGCGAGTGTGAGACATTTGCAGGGTACACTTGAATACCGAAGTCCTAGAAAGCAGCAAAAACATATTATACAAAAAAGCCAACCGACTGTAATGTTGTGAATGTGAGTCTGTGGAAACACAAAGAAAGTAAAAGGGCAACATGGTGAAAATATGCAAGCATTGCCCAAGCCAAGAGAGAGCGAAACCAAGGCAGTTACAAAATAACAGGTATCGCCAACCAAGGCAAAGGGCCATTGAAAGATTCAGAGACAGTGGCAATTGTGGCTCATATGTTATACAACCTGTGGTAAAAATTGGTATCAATTCACATTATCTAAGTCAAAGGAAGAGAATCAAAATGCCCCTTTCATATCAGTCATTGGTTACTTGTGTAGTGGGTGAATAAGAGTGCCACAAAGGCTGCCCTTCTGTGAGAGAAGGATCCAGAGGGAGAGGAGCAGTTTTGTAAGAAGAGTGTTACAGAGCACTAATTTGTTGGAAGTGGTGAAGCTGCAATTTGTTGAACAATTTTAAGTTGTGGTAACTCATACATCAAATAATATTTAACCCGCCAAAGTACTTGTGGTTGTGACTTGCTGTTCGGGCAGCTGAGTATACCTGAATTGCAAGCAGGTGCAGAAGTGGACCTGGTGTGAGAGTAAACCAGGTAGAAATTGAAGAAGTGCTTAAAAGGGTGTACCGATGAATATAATTTATGTTGAAGATTATATTATAACTGTTTGTGGTAAGAATCATCCTGACCAAGACAAATATTGTTGCCATTGATGAACTGAAGAAGGGTTCAAGGAAAGAAAGAAACCTTCTATTTTTTAAGTTGGAACTTTCTGTTGACAACTGTTGACAACTGGAAGTTATACCAAGTGGAGTTGGACCTTTTTTTATTGGCAAAGTGGAAACATATCAAACTAAGTTGGAACTTGGTATTGAAGAATTGAAGTGGAAACAAACTACAATTGAATATTATTGCAAATGAGGATTTCCATGTTTTATTTTCTGGAACCGTGAAAAAGAATCACGTTTAAACTTGGGGAAGGGGAATTTGCCCAAGTTACAAAGAGAGACAGTGGTGACATTACAAATCCAATCGTTATTGTTTGGTTGAGAATTGCTATACATTTCCTTGTTCATTTTCTGTATGTATAAGTGTGAGGGACAGATACCCTTTGTTAGAGTATTTCCTTTAGTTTATTTTAGGCAGAGAAATCCTCATCAGGGTAGGGTTAGTGAGGCATTCATCCTATCTTATCTATATACTTTAAAAGTGAAAATGTGTGGGTTTGTGGCTGCGTTTGTGGCTTGTTGAAGCGTTGTTCCTTAGACAATTCCACACCGTTTCACCAATCTGCACCAAATTTTGCATGACCTTCCAAACAATACTGGCTACATGACATTTGGACATGCCACCCATTCCCCGGAATTCAGCAAAAGCTAAAATTTGAGTCCTGTGACTCACATAACAACGTTTTAAAAGAAGGACCCTGCAGTGCCGTTCCCATGCACGTAAGTGAAGGGAACTGGCATTGCAGAGGGATGGCAGAGGCAGCAGACGCATACAGCTAAATGTTCTGCCCAAAGGTAAGTTAGGTGTTGGGAGGGGAACGGCTTGTCGGAAATGTCCACGGGAGAAAAAACGGAACGTTATTTTCGTTCAAATAACCTTTATTTTTTTCTCCTTTGGACATTTTGGCCCTCATTCCGAGATCGGAGGTAAGTACCGGTATTTTCCGGCATGGCGTAAAGTACAACACCGCCCTGGCATCAGACCGCTAATTGCGGCCCATTCCGACCTCGCGGACATGCGCCTTTCGCCATGCTGGAAAAGTACCGAGCGGCCTGCCGCTAAACGACCCGCAAACCCCCTACCGGTATGCTGCGACACGTAAATAGCAACACCGCCTGGGAAGACTAGCGCCAGTACATAACGGTGACCGTAAATTACGGATACCGTAAATTACGGTCACCGAAAAAAAGGAACTGGAAATTACGTCATCGCACAGGAACGGGAAGGAGAGCGGCGGCCATATTTAAAAACACAATCCATTGCCATACTCATCCGCCAGCACCCTTTGGAGCAAATCAGACATTGGAAAAGGACCAGACGACTACCAACATGCTGAAAGCACCAAAGAAGGCAGCGGACCGCATCCGCAAGAGGAGATTCAGCCCAGAGGAACTCCAGGCCATGGTAGACTACCTGGCTGAGCATGCGGATGTCGTTTTCAGCAGCAACATGCGGAGGGAGTCTATCCTCTGCAAAAAGAAGATCTGGGCTGAACTCGCACAGAGGGTGAGCGCCATAGGAAACACCCCCCGCACCTCCAGGGACTGCCGCAAGCGGTGGGATGACCTGCGGGTGCGGGGCCTCCTCTCCAGCAACCGGAGCCAGGCCATGCAGACGGGAGGCGGACCAAGTACCCCTGTGGAACTAGAGCCGTGGGAGGAGACGTGTGCGGCTCTGATTGGCACAGAATCAATCAAGGGCGTGGAGAACATGGAGTGCGGGGCAACAACTTCTGCCGAAGGAGGTGAGTGTTCACAGTGTACACTGCCAATGTCCATTGCATGATTCAAACTGCCCCAAGGGCCATTGAAGGCACCTTTTCGTGTTGCCCTCCCCCATCCAACCCATCCCCCCATCCAACTAATGCAGAGGCAAGTGCCACGCAATCAAGGGCCAAGTGCGAGTACATAACGCACATCAACCATAGTGCATTAACTTGCACATCCCATCATGCACACTGTGCAGCCGGCTCGGCATTGTGCCAGCCTAACTGCGCATAACCAGGCCACGATGAGTCACTCCCAAACATGCATACATGACATACTCATGCACATGTACCACTGCCGTAGCTACACCCAAAAGTCCACAAACTGCGATCGACTGAAATGTGAATGCAGCCATGTATGCAAATAGGACATCTTACAATCAATCATGTTGTCCCTCTCTTCTACCCCCACAGGCACTGACCATGACAGCGCGGACCCACAATCAAGCCAGCCAAACACCTCCAGGGGCAGTGGCAGGGTCAGGCGAATCCCTGCACCAAAAACAACAGCCCCCCCCGGCTCCGGAAAGGCCACTGGATGCTGCCCCACCACAACCCATTCAAGCATTGGCGCCTGCCACAATGCCAACCCCAACATCGGCGCAGTCGAGCATCTCTGAGGAGGCTGCTGCCACTGGCCCTGACAAGTATGCAGACAGCCGTCACCCATCTGTGGGGCGTCCGAGGAGGAGGAGCAACACACAGTCCACACCCCGGAGCCCTGCATCGTACCCCTGGCCTCATGTAGTGACTGTGGAGATGTACCAACACCTGTCTGTAGTCCTCAAATCGACCTGCAGGTGTATGATGATGATGTCCCCAAGTCCACCGGTGCAGCCCTCAGCCGAGCATGCAGGGGCAAGTGGTTTCACCGATGGTTTCCCATCATTCGGCACACGTCGGGTGAATCAGCTCTCAGACCTCATAACGGAGTTTATGGAGAACAACCGGCAGGCCCGCGTTGAATGGCATGATGGACTGAGGGAAATGCGGCAGACACTCACCGACTGCACCGACCGGTTGTGTGTCACTCTAACTGACAGCACAACCCGTCTGTGCCACATCCTTGGCCGCATAGCCAATGCCCTTGAGGCAGGCCATTCGAATACCCAGCTAGAGCAGGCAGACACGGTCGCATCCAGTAAGGCGCACTCGGCGTTCAATGCGGCGCAGGGACATGCCCCCCCCCCCGGGCCAGGGGAGCAAGGAACAATAGTCATTGCTGCCACATGTGGCCTTTAAGTCCTACATGGGATCAGTGCTGTGGAGTTGGGGGGGAGGGGGATGGGGGTGATGGTTTGTTGTGCAGTTGGGGGGGAGGGGTGTGTGCTTCCAAGGGAGTTGGGAAAACCCTGACCTTTTGGAAGCAGAGATCATGACAGTACCCCCCCTCAAGGCCCCTCCCAAACCGGGCTTCTCCGGGGGTTTTGGCTTGTCAGGAAATGTTCGGTGAAATCTTTTGATTAGGCGAGGAGCGTGGACATATTCAGCAGGTTCCCAGGATCTCTCTTGGGGGCCGTAGCCTTTCCAGTCAATTAGGTAAAATAGTTTAGATTTGGAGATCTTGGAGTCCAGAATGCTTTTGACTTCAAACTCGAGTTCTCCATCAACTAGGATGGGTTTTGGAGATTTAGTTAGTCGGGTTTGAGGTTGCACGGGTTTTAATAGAGAGACGTGGAAGACTGGATGTATCTTCATGTGCGGGGGCAAGTCCAACTTGACCGCTACTGGGTTTACTATGGTAGTGATGGAATAGGGACCAAGGTATCTTGGGTTGAATGTGCGTGGCCCTTTTAGAGGTAGATATTTGGTGGATAACCAGACTTGATCCCCTACTTGATATTGAGGGGCTTCCTTCCGATGTTGATCTGCTCCTTTCTTGTATTGTTCTTTAGCCCTTTGAAGGTGAGAAACAGCTTCCTTAAAGGCTTGGGTGATTGTAAAATGCAAGTAGTCTACTGCTGGTGTTTCAAGATCTTGGAGGGGATCCAACTCCGAGGTTCGAGGGTGACTGCCGTATAAAAGAAAAAACGGGGTTTTCCCAGTTCCCGAATGGACAGAGTTATTGTAGGCATATTCGGCTATCCAAAGGATGTCTTTCCAAGTTTTTTCAGTTTGTTGTAGCATGCAGCGTAAATACTGTTCCAGAGTTTGATTGGTCCTCTCGGTTTGTCCGTCGGTCTGAGGGTGGTGACTGGTCGATAGTCTCACATCAATTTGAGCCGACCGACAGCAACTTCGCCAAAAATGAGAAATAAATTGACTACCTCGATCCGAAATTAGAACCGAAGGAAAACCGTGCAGTCGGACGATGTTTTCGAGAAATTCTCGGGCCAGAGTTGCTGCTGTTGGCAAGCCTTTGAGCGGAATGAAATGCGCCATCTTGGAGAATAAGTCCACGATTACTAGAATCGTATTGTATCCGGAGCATGGAGGTAGATCGGTGATGAAGTCCATAGAAAGCGTATGCCAAGGGCGAGGTGGGATGTCAATAGGGCGTAAGAGGCCTGCTGGTCTTTCCTTTTGACTCTTGTTTTGGGCGCATACTCCACAGGACATTATAAAGTCTCTGATATCTTTTTTCCAAGACGCCACCAGAAGCAGCGCTTGATCTTTTCTGAGGTCTTGGCCATACCGGGATGTCCTTCCATTAAAGAATCGTGATAACAAGAGATTACTTTTTTCTGTAAATCTGTGCTGGGCAGGTATAATCGTTCTTGGAAATACAATAAGTTGTCCTTTACTGCAAAGTCCTTTCCCTGCAGATGCCAATTCTGTATGTCTGCTGGAGTTACAAGTTGCCTGGCTTTATCCTTAACTTCCTCTATGGATTGTGTGGCGATTACACCCAAAATTCTTTGTTCGGGAATGATTGGTACAGGTTTAGGGTTGATCAAGTGTTCTTCCACTCCCATCCGAGAAAGGGCATCAGCTTTACCGTTTTTTGTACCAGGTCGATAGGTAATTATGATGTCAAACTCGGCAAAGAATAATGCCCAACGGAGTTGTCTAGAGGATTGGGCTTTTGCGGTTTTCAAATATTGCAGGTTTCGGTGATCCGTAATCACAGTAACGGTGTGTCGGGCCCCCAGCAGATAATGCCGCCAAGCCTTAAAGGCAGACTTGATAGCCAGAAGTTCCTTGTCAGTAATCGTGTAATTGATTTCAGGAGGCGAGAATTTGCGGGACCAAAATGCCACGGGATGCAACTGATTGGTTACCGGGTCCTTTTGTGATAGAACTGCCCCCATGGCAAGGCTTGAAGCATCAGTTTCCACGATGTAGGGGAGTTCGGGGCGAGGGTGTTTTAAGATTGGTGCAGAGATAAATTTAGTCTTCAAATCCTGGAAAGCTTGTTCCGCCTCGGTAGACCATTTAAAACGTTTGTTTTTCTTTAACAAGGCAGTGATGGGCTGGACTATTCGAGAAAATTCGGGGATAAACCTGCGGTAAAAGTTAGCGAAGCCTAACATGCTTTGCACACCTTTTACGGAGGATGGTGATGGCCATTTGAGAACTGCATCGACCTTCTTTGAATCCATACGCACTCCGCTAGGTGATAATATGAATCCCAAGAATTCAACTTCAGTCACGTTGAAAACACATTTTTCCAACTTAGCGAAAAGTTTGTGTTGACGCAATCTTTCGAGGACCATTTTCACGTGTTTCCGATGTTCAGATTCCGATGAAGAATAAACGAGGATGTCGTCAATGTAAACAACAATACACACATCTATGAGCTCTCTGAGGACATCGTTCATAAAATATTGAAAGGCGGCCGGGGCATTGCAAAGTCCGAAGGGCATGACCTGATATTCAAATAGCCCATATTTGGTGCGGAAGGCCGTCTTCCATTCATCGCCCTCTTTTACTCGTACCAAGTGGTAGGCTCCTCTAAGATCCAGCTTTGTATATATGCATGCTTTTCTGACTTGGTCCAGGAGTTCAGGGATCAAAGGTAACAGATATCTATTCTTGACGGTGATCTGGTTCAGGGAGCGATAATCTATACAAGTTCTAAGGTCTCCTTCCTTTTTTGGAACGAAGAACAAAGCTGAAGAAGCAGGGGACTTGGAAGGACGAATAAACCCATTTGCCAGGTATTGATCCAGGTATTGTCGAAGGTGAAGGTTCTCAGGCTCGGTGAGGGCATAAATTCTACTACAAGGAGGAGTAGATCCAGGTATCAGGTCTATCTGGCAGTCATAAGACCTATGAGGAGGTAGAGAGTTAGCCTGATCCTTCCGGAAAACATCTTGGTATTCTAGGTATTCGGGAGGTAACTGGGGAATCTCTGAAGAAATTGCTGCCAGTGCAACACCAGGTGGAGGGTGACAAGTAGAGACACATTCTGGAAACTGGACCGTTCTTGCTCGCCAATCGATCAGAGGATTGTGTTTCTCTAACCAAGGTATTCCTAGAATAATCTGAAACTGAGGAGCCTTGATCACATCGAACACGATCTTCTCATGGTGTCCATCTTGACTTACTAGCGTCACTTCTTGAGTGGTATGCGTTACTGGTCCGGAGGCTATCTCCGTTCCATCCACCATAGTAATGACGTCCTTTACAGCCTTGGGACAAAGAGTTAGATTCATCCTCAAAACCATTTCATGATCCACATAATTGCCGATGGCACCGCTGTCGACGTTAACTTCAATTGCATGTAATCGATCCGGATTATCAGGGCTAATGAGGACCATAGGTATCACGAAATGCGAGGTCACGGAACTGGTTTTCACGCTCGGCAAGAGGACCTCTATTCTTGTCGGGCGAGGTCGTTTCCCTGCTCAGAGTTTGTAACTTTGGTAACTGCAGCTCCTACTGCCTTCTTGGCAGGTTTCACCGGACAGTCTCGAAGAAAGTGCCCTGAGTTTCCGCAATAGAGGCATAATTGCAACTGTTTTCTCCTTTCCCGCTCCTTTTGTGTTAGAGGACCTTTCAGGCCCCCTATTTGCATGGGTTCCCCGGAGTCTACTCCTTTGGAAGGAGTTGGCGGTTTGGAAAATACTCGAGCATCAAACTTGGAACGATCGGCCTTCCTGTTCTGCAGTCTGTGATCTATTTGAACGACTAAGTCTATATAGTCCGAACAATCTTGTGGGGGATTCACTACTTGGGCTAACACATCTTTGAGCTCTCCACGTAGACCTCTATAAAACAGCGTAATCCTTTTGTCCTCAGGCCATTGAGTTTCCACTATCAGTCTGTTGAAAGACGCAATATAAGCCAAAAGGTCTTGATTACCTTGTTGCAACGAAAGAAGCTCATTGTCCCAGGCCTGCCCCTGTGAATGTCTTGCGAACAGTTTTTCCATACTGAGCTGAAAAGCTTGAAAATCATGGAGGACCGGATCATCTTGATTTATTAGAGGGATCGACCAGTCTGCCGCATTGCCACTAAGGTACGAAAGCACGAAAGCTACTTTAGCTTGATCAGTTGGAAAGGCTGCTGGCCGGCATAAGAAATGCAACCGGCACTGATTGATAAATACTGCAAACCTCTTTGGGTCACCAGAAAATCGTTCGGGCGGAGCCAGAGGTACATTCCCAGGTAGGTTGATCTGCACTGGATTCATAGAGGATGTAGAAGGAAGATTTCCCCCAGATGCGGGTAACGGGGTCTGTCCGGCTTGTGACTGTAGCAATTGTCTAGCGAGATCATCTGTTCGCTCCTTGGAAATAATCAGTTCCCTTCTTAGAGCGTTCATTTCCTGACGGGCTGCATGCACTTCTGCCCTTAGTTCCCCAAGTAACTGGGCTAGCTGGTCGGTATCCGAGGTTTCCATAGCGCCTGGACGGAAGTTTTGCGGTAGGCTTTGCGTTCTGCAACGCTCACCTGATTCCCGTAGAGGCGCCGGTCTTGACTGGGCATATACCGTATCTTCAAAGGTGATGTGTAACCCACGGCTGGCTCTTTGGGCTGGACCTCTGTGCACTGTATGTCTGACTCAAAGGGTAAGATGTCTTAGGTAAGTGAACGCCGTGCTCTCCATCTGCCTCGGGGCAGGGTGCTGTAACCAGTTTCTTCACTGGATAAGGGGAGCAGGCCTCTTGACTTCAGAGGACTGCTGTCCGTCGTTTACTGCACGAACGGTAAGTTTCGAGTAATTCTAATGTATTTAAAAGTCTTTAGTAATGATGTCTCTTGTTTTGCAGGGTTCCGGCGATGGCGGATGATGGGCTGAAGTGAATTGAAGATGGAGCCCGTGTGATGAATAGAAGCGGCTGGAAGCACGTAAGTAAGCGCTTGTTGCCTGCTTCACGATGCGCTCTAACTGTCTTTTTATTTTGCAGGTAAAAGTTCGGAGCGGCTGCAGGGTGCCGGAATACCCACTGGGTTAGATGTGGAAAGGAGTAATGGCACGTGAGTATTAAAGTTCCCCAATGTCTTTAAACGCACCTTGTTTTGTCTTTCAGATGCGGGATGCAGCGCCGAAGGCCTCCGGAGCGTGCAAAGAGTTGGTAAGCTTTTGTCTTTCAGATGCCGGAATGCAGTGCGAAGACCTCCGGAGCGCACGAAGAGTAGGTAAGCCTTTGTCTTTCAGATGCCGGAATGCAGCGCGAGGCGTTGGTGACAGCCGATGGACCAGGTAAGTGAAGCGCTGTCACTGAAGACCGTAATGCTAACCTGTTCTTTCTTGTCTTTATAGGTGTTGCTGAAGACTGGATTCAGGATGGTAAGCCTTTTTCCTTAGGCCCAGGATCAGATGCAGAAGACACGATGAGCGTTCTGCTGCAGAGGATGCAGAATAACGCAAAGCAAGATTCATCCATCTGGTGTGGTTTAAATAGCCTCCTGTAGTGCTTAGGTGTCTCCTTCCACAGCCACGCCTAGGTAAGAAAAGAGTTCCTGCTTTCCAGAAGAGTTCCAGTGTTCTGAACCTAGGGAGTGGCTCCTGCCCCACCCAACAGGAAAAGTAGTTCCAAACAGAAGAGGATCAGAGGCTCAACTGGCAGGCAAGTAAGCAGCATGGTCTGCTGCAGGTAAGTCCACCCAAGCATTATGAGCCCGGCGCTTCCAGCGCTGGGACTGGGCATGTTTATGAGCCTGGTGCCACTGGCGCCAGGACTGGGTCCAAAAGGTCCCAATTGGGACTGGTTGGCACTCGGAACCTGGGTTATGTATCTGCTTCCAAGGGAGTTGGGAAAACCCTGACCTTTTGGAAGCAGAGATCATGACAAATACACTATTGGTGTTGCAAAGTTGAACAGTTGTGGACATTCATCATTGAGCATGTGTATGATGACGACTGACAGTGCATGGTGTACAAGTATACACACATCCAGTGCCCTGTGTGCCCATGTCATGTCACCCTCTGCTGACTTGTGTTTTGGACATCTTGTCCGCTCTTTGTATGGCCCATTACACCAGTCCAGCTTCGCCAACTCATATGTGCCTTACGCAAGCCAGGTGGCCGCCTCATCTACACGCATGCACGGGTATGGCCAGTGATTTGGTGTACCCTGGGACTGTTCTGTGGGTTACTGACAGGGGTCATGTACCATGGTGTCAAGGGACAGCCACCAACACCTGCATGTCTAGCCAATTGAGGTGAGTGTTTGAACTGTCATGGTGGAGAACTGAACTTGGCTGACATTGCAGGGTTTCACTGATGGCCACACATGTAATCTGAAAGCACTGGCCCTTACATACAAATGTGTCAACCACCAGGCCCCCACATATCTAGCCTCGCGATTCACTCAACATATACCAGCGCGAGCACTTAGATCTGCACAATCCCAAGGTCTTGCGATCCCTAGATTCAAGCTGCAAACCGCTGGGGGTGCCAGCTTCCCTGTCTTGGCAGCCAAGCTTTGGAACACCGTACCACTTACTATCAGAACCTTACCGTCATTTAACCTATTCAAACACAAATCCAAGCTTTGGCTAGCTACATCTCACTAACAACCGCGCTTCTGACTCTGGACCCAGTTTTGCTCTGCTCCGGCATTACTGTTCTGCTTATTGCCTTGATTTGTAATGTCAATTGTATATTTTGTTTACCATCTGCTGGTACCATTGTGATGATATGTCATACCTGTAATGTTCTGCCAAGATATGCGCCCGGTTGCCCTTGGGCCTGGTCTGCGCTATACAAATAAACAAAATACAAATACAAATACGCACATGTACATGGATGCATTTTGCCCATTCATGGACTCAATATGTGTCCAATTCAATGGAATGCTGTGGGGGTGTGTGTCTACAAGATGGTCCACGTACAATGAATGGCATGGTCATCTCGTGGTACAGGCTTCGTTGATGCATGCAGCAGTCCTGATGTTTGAACCATGTGGTGCTGTGTACTGTGTGGATTCGTATTTGGGTGTGATGGATGTAGTCAGTGGCTCATGGTCATCATCCTGTTCTGATCCATACTGTGGTGAATTCCAACACTCCTATGGGTGCGCCATGCCGTTGACGTGGTGGGGTATCCCTGCTGCCCTCAGTTCAATCCACTCCCAGGGATGTGTCTCCCATGTGGTGCCATGCTGGGGGCAGCCACATTGTGCATATGCAGTGTGTCGACCTATATGCGCGTACGGTTGTGGTGGCTGCCAGTGGTTGGTGCATGTGTAGTGGGATTTGGCCTTGTCAGATGGTGGAAATGTAGTGTATTGTGAGTGCCTTACTACATCGATGTGGGACTCTGTACTCATGTGCCATTGCACTGGTTCTGTGGCGGGTTGGTTGGTGGGGTGAATATCGTACAATGGCTTCATCATTTCCGCCCAGTTGGTTCATGCAGTCACCCACCTCATGCCACCAATGCACTGGCATGACACAGTCAGACAACTCACCAGGCAGCCGGGCACGTCATCCTGCATGTCGCCCCATGTGGCACGGTAGCGTGGTAATCAGCTGGGCCATTGAGTCATGAGTTGTTCTTTGATGTCGCGCCCACCCATGTGTGGTGTTCTTGGTTGCATTGCATTCCGTCTGCACGTAGGGGAGTGGTATTGTTTGCAGTTGCTATCTGCCACCTGCATGCCATGCTGGTCCACCTACGACACGTGGGTGCTGTCAGGGGCACCAAAGTCATTTGGCATGCCTGCAGATGCATGGGGGCCAACTTTACTGTTGTGTGTCTCCTGGGTGGTCCATGTTGGGGATTGGTGGTCCCTTCTGTGCTTGCGGAGGTTATACAGCATTCTTTTGGTGTCCGTGTAATGGACGGTTGTGACATGCCATGCATGGGCACCACTGTGTCCTGGTATGTGCCTGTGGCATGGGTGTGGGGCACAGACTACACCGTCTCTCGTGCCAGGATAGCAGTGTGTATTTGTATGCTGCTCGCTTATCTCAGTATGTGTCGGGCAAATTATGGTGGTGACGGTGTCACAGGCAAGGTGGTCAGGGGTGTCTATCTGCTCAGGGGTTTCCTTGAGTGACCAGACATGCTGCGTGGGAATGGGGGCTGCTGGGGTGGTGACGGAGACTGCACTGGTGCTGCATGCAGGGCCTGTCTCCCCCTCCTTCTCCCACTGTGTCTCCTCAATGGGGGGGCCTGGTATTGTTGGTGGGGTTTTTGTGGTTGTGTCCTTGCTGGTTCTATTGGTGTCATCTTGGTGTGGGAGGGGGTGTGGTGTGTGGCTGAGTTCCTTTTCTGCTGTGGCAGACTCCATTGCCTCCACCTGTGCTGATTGTGTGCACCTGTGGCTCTGGAACCACTGCTCAGGGTTCTTTACTCCTTCTCTGAGATGCCTGTATGTACTCCATGCCGGTAAGGTACTTTACGGGCTTGAGGAGGTCGTAATTTACATGTGCTCCTTACTTGTGATCAGCTCCGGTTTACGCCATGCCGCTAATTTCGGCATTGTGGGGCGCGCGCGCGACCCAGGACCGATAATTACGGCATCGTACTTTACGGTGCAGTAAATAGCGGTCTGGTTGGTCGGAATAGCCCGTAGCCGTCAGCGATGCCGGTAATCCTTTACCAGCATCGTTTTTCCCTTACCTCCAACCTCTGAATGACCCCCTTTGTGTTCGGTCAATTCATGGACATCTAGTTTCCTCCCAAGAAAACAGTGAGTAACTTGGCAACCCGCTTAATTTTTTTATATGAGCCAGGATTACCTGTGCAAAATGCTCTACCTAATATAAAGTCAGTCAAAATATGGGCTGAGCAGTTTTGCCCTTGAAGGGGCTTGGCCATCTAGTGGAAAGAAACACGTTTAATTTTCCATAAAATAGCTGTATTTTTCAACAATCCAAAAAAATAAAGATTCCAGACTTTCTCTTTATTTGCTGATGCATGATTCACTCTTGAGACCGTTTAAATTTCTGAATGTAAAGAGTGCTGGGCTACCATATGCGAAAAAACAATTTAACAGGCACTGCGGTAGAATTAATATCTAAGACAATCAACAAAGAGCTTGTGGCAACAAAAATGATATATTTCCACAAGGTTTTATTAATAGATTTATATTTAACTAGCAAAAAGTGCCCGTACTCTTCACGGTTCTGTAGACAGACATGATAACACTCTCATCAATTGTTGAAAATCAATGAACCCATAGATTGCTTTCCCAAGTCGCTTATCGCTTGATGTGCTTTGCACTGTGAGATAAACTACACTAAGAATGGGCGAATGTGGCTGGCTGACATACCCCGGAGCAGACGTGGAGGGGAGGCGAGAGTTGGCATGCTGCATCATACTGTGACCTTCTGTGCGCTCTTCCCACCTGTTGCCTCAACCTGGGGCAGGGTAATGCGTTGTTGTGCAAATATCTCAGAAACGGTGTGTCCTAGGGCCTTGAAATGTGGGTTTCCCATAGGACATCGCAGTTTTGTTCCTCGCATTGAGACACTTAAAATTAGCTTTGTCCGGTCCTGCTACAACCACATTGAAGTTTAGCGATTTCAGGCAACCGTCTCATGTGTGAAGGGGCTGACATGCAGGGAAAGGGATGGGGTGTCCAAATGTCATGTAGCCAGTAATGTCCAGATTACTAGTGCAGATTGGTGGAACAGTGTGGAATTATATAATGAACAATCTAACAGATTCTCTGCTTTATGTATAGAGAGATATATGATTTAATTTAATTGAATTCAGGGTTTATCCATAATACACCTTATACACTATCAGTCTAAAAAACAAAAACCTCTAAACATTAAAGGACATATTGACCTTAGATACAATAACATTTCAAATTCATTGCAAACATTCAGGCCAATAACACGTAACACGCTCCCATCGATATCATCTATTGTATCGTATTAGTCCACTGACACCCTAAAGGATAACTCATTACTCTCACTCGTACTCATTACACTGTGTTGATAGTCTCCTGCCACGATTTCAGGTTCCTATATTAAGACGTTCTCAATCTCCAGATAAAGTGAGATAGGTGAAATGTTCAACAAGTTGTATTCCATTGATACAACAATCCCAAACTTCTTTGCTCTCAATACTTTCTAAAGAATACATATATTTCCCGAAAATCGTAGTTATTTGCTTCTCCAGTTTTGGACATTTAATATATGGAGGCTGTAGCGTTTCAATTTTTGAATTTGTAATCATGGGCCAATCACTGAATTTCCTAAATAGCTGGCAAATAACAAATATGGGATTGCTACGATCCACAATTAGCGATAATTAGGGATATTGCAGATATATTGTTGCACATTTTGGAGTTTAGATAGTTCCATCACATTGACATTCCTGTCGTATATAAATATGGGATAAAGTGGTTAATTATCCTTTAGTTTAAAATCAATTGTTCTACAAAAATAATGCATTACTCTCTCTAAAACCAAACCACCCCTCATTATTAACTGAAAAAATTGCTGCGCTAAGGGCTTCGCCAGTGCTGTTCTTCTCTGCAAACATTTTATTGAAAAGACCCTCTTCTGATTTCTTTTTAGGAATTTACACACACCAAGCCCAGCTGACATCTCAAAGGAGCCATTGCCATTGCAGTACCTTAAGAGACTCCTGGGCAGGACTTTCAAAATGTACCTTCCAGGTGATTACTACAAGGTTCAAGGTCAGAAGATGATATTACTAAGCCATAAATAATGATTGGGGTACACTTTTGTTTATAAAGCATCAGCATGATTAATAAAGAGAAACCTCCCAACTTTCTGTGAAGGTCTCTCTTTATGTTCACCAGGAGTGCCCCCACTGATTACCCCTTTTTAATAGAATATGTGACAAGGCCAGTACCCTTGCTTAATCAAGAGGTGCTTAGAGCCCCTCTCAGTCAGGTTTGGGACACCTAGGGAGATGTCTGAAGCTGGCAATCATACCCCTGAAGATGATGGAAGGTGAGGGGGCCCCACTTTCTGCCCACCCTTTGTGCCAGTCTGTTTCAGTGCAGTCCATATGTATCTCCTGCCATACCTGCTATATCAGATGCTTGATAGCCAATTTGTATTTCTTGTAGTGACAATTCTCCCACTCAAATGAACACCCAGGATCAGCAAAGCAAGAGCTTGTATCACATGCACCATTCAAACCACATAAAAGCAGATGCTTGACTACCATCAAGCAGCTCCCCATGCTCCGGTAACAGGCTGCCATCAGAGGAGAAGAGAGAGCAATGCAGCAACAACATCTGTGCAGTGGCCAGGGAGACCATGCAGTACTACAAGGACTCGACGACAGACACCTGATACCTCCAATGAACAGTTTAGGCCATCTCAAGGGACTCAAACCCTAACCACGTCAGGGCTTACTTGTGGGGGTAAAAGAACACAGACCCATAATATGAACTTAAATATTTGCCCTACTTGGCGCCACAATGGCAGTTCTGCAGCTGGACCGTGCAGAGAAAGTGGGTGGGGCTTAGCTCCTTACTTGTAACATTTGCTGCTAGTACTACGTCCAGGGAGGGGAAGACAGGGTGATATTAGCCAGGGACAGAAGCTGAATCAAGGAAGGGAGAGGTGATGAAAGAAAACTAAAGGCAGGAGGAAGTGGGGGTTACTCTTTCTGAGAAGGAGGATGTGAATGATTGAGAGACGAGCAGGAGGATGGAAGGAGCAGGGGAGTGTGGAGGCATTATCTAGAGCAGGTGAGGTATTGGCTAGTGAGTGAAAGTTGCACTGCAGTGTGTGTGTGTGCATGTTAGTGTGGCAAGTGTGGGTAAAAGAGTTGGTCTAGGGAGTGACTGTGAAGTTTATGGTATGGCATGAAAGGAGGGTGTTTGAGTATTAGTAGGAAGGAATAAGTAGTAGTGGACTGGAGGAGGGCGATGTAGTGAAAAGGAGGGAGTGGTGGTGTGGGAGTGGTGATGTGGAGGAGGCAATAGAGTGATGGTGGCAGTAGTGGTGTGGCGGAGGGAATAGAGTGAAGTAGTGAGTAGTGGCATGGAATAGGGAGTAGAGTGGAGGTGGGAATAGTAGTGTGCAGGAGGGAGTACTAGTGTGGAGGAGGGAGTAGTAATTGGGGGAAGGATGTAGGGTAACAGAGTTGGTGGACTAACATCAAATGGTGGAAGTGATCCTAGAAGGAGTGGTAGACATCAAAGGGACATGATAGTGGAGAGAGAAGAGAAGGACAACAGGTGGAGTTGGAGTAAGAGTGTAGAAGGCGATAGGGAGAGGAGAGAGTGATCTTGAAAGAAGAAGACCAAATCAGACAAAGAGTCCGTAACACACAAATCCCATATCCCTTTAGACAACGAATGACTGTTGAGAGTAGGAAGAGTTAGGAAGACCCTGATTGAGGTTAGTGAGATAAGTCCAAAGTCCTTAAGGTCAACATCTCAGATCATCTAGTTCTTGACATACTGAGGGAGAAGCAATAGCTATTTACTAACCTGGGGACTAAGGACATCTGGGCTAGGGAGGCAGTGCTTGTAGACAAGAGAGAGACGGATGGCCATGGAGCCCATTAGCATCTTAATAAAATCCTTGAACCGCTTTTGTGATTTGAAGTGATTTTTTTGTCATCTGTGCCAAAGGGTGTAATTGTGGGTTTATCCAGGTCCTAATACAGAGGATACCCACTACCCTGGAGGAAGATGCTAAAAGTGGTGCCAATGACCCCAAGAGCAAGATTGCCAACCAGGGTGACACCCAGATATGCAGGCAAAGATCTATAAAGGAGTGGGGAAGGGGTGGTCCCGAAAAATAGGAAGGCATGGTTCGGATGTGCAAATTCGGGAATATAATGGTGCAGCTAGCATGGACATGCATCGGTACAGTCAGTATGAAACTGTTTTTGCACTGCCAGAGTACTGGCATTTATTGTAGGCAAATACATCAAGAAAATGTGCTGAAAAATTCTTCTGTGGACTGTGTACTGTTGGTGACTTGGAATCTATTGAATTTTGTCATGTGTTACCCTACTGGTGCACACAGGCTCCCCGTTCCCGCTCTCGCATTTCTGCTCGCCGCCACTTCCCCAATGTCTATCCCCGCCTACGGCCTTCCTCTCAGTCTACCCCTGGTAAAGGATTGGTCTCTGTGAAGAACACCTGACCAGAAGGACCTCAATTTCTTGGAATCCTCCATGGCAGCTATCCACTAAGGGCCATAGGCAAAGGGCAGTCTCCTTACAAGCAGCTCCACTCCGTGTTTGCCCATGTTCGCCTGGGATGCGTGACGCAGACAGCCTACAGCGACTGATAAGTTAAGTGTGGTGTGGGGGGAGTACAGCCATCCAGTCCAAACCCATCCCTCTTATTACCTGAAATCTCATACCTACTGGCATCTAGCCTATATGTGTAACTAGCTTTCACTACTCTGCCACAGAGTCTGGGTGGTTCCTTTCATTGCAGTCTGCAAGGCGATCAGTTAGGTATGTTGGGAGTCATCTGTTTACTGCACTTAGACGGATTTTGGGGGTAGGATATTAACTGCACACAGATGGGCTTTGAGGGTAGGAAATGAGTTGCACTTAGATGGATTTGTGGGTAGGAAATGAGTTACACTTAGATGGATTTTTGGGGGTAGGAAATGAGTTGCACATGGATTATCAGGGTAGGAAATGAGTTGCACGCATATGGACTTTGGGGTATGAAATGAGTTGCAACTAGATGGATTGTTGAGGTAGGAAATGAGTTTCACTTTGATGGATTTTGGGGGTAGAAACTGAGTTGGACTTAGATGGACTTTGGGGGTAGGAAATAAGGTGAACTTAGATGGATTTGGGGGTAGGAATGAGTTGCACATAGATGGATTTTGGGGGTAGGAAATGAGTTGCACTTAGATGGAATTTGGGGTAAGAAATGAGTTGCACTTAGATGGATTGTTGGGGATGGGAAGGGTGTTGCACCGAGATGGATTTTCAGGGGTGTAGGAATGGGGTAGGAATGGTTAGCCTGTCCATTCACACATATGTTTAGGATGATGTCATGTCCCCAGCACTCTAAAGATCACAGAGAACCACCCCAATGCACCTAAAGCCCTCTGAGGACAGACTGTTAATTCAAGATCTGTTAGGATTGCCTTATCTGTGCTTAAAAATCTGTCATGATTGCTTACCACTGCACAGCGCCTTCATGTTAGTCCACTTACAATTTCTGTAAGGACATCCATGGGGTTGTACATAGATATACGGGTAGCCTGGCATTGCAACTAGAAGAAAGCACATGCAGGTTAACACACTTAGAGCATTTACCCCAACAATGTTTAGCCCGCCCATAACGCTTAAAGATATATGTCGGTAGCTCTTCATTGCATTTATAACTGCTTAAGTTAGCTATTGTAACATGCAGTGGTTACATGTAGGTATCCTTGATATCACGCTTATTAGACTGCTTTGATTAGCGTTTGTAGAATGTGGAAGATATGTAGTAGGACTTTAAAGGTAACCTGTCTATTGTTCTCAGAGAATCCCATCAGCCTAGTTGCTATGGTAGCCTGTCTGTCCCATCTAGAAGATGTTCTAGGACAACCAGTCTATTGTACTTGGTAGACTTAAGGGTAACCTATCCATAGTGTCTAGAAAAGTCTATGAAGGTAGCTGGAAGATCAGATTACATAGCAACACAGCAACATCAACGATAAGCTCCATCTGAGCTTAAGGTATGTATAAACGCACCACTTTGGTGGACATATGCCACAGGCATGGCTATCCATCCATGCACTCTAGAATGCAGCTATGTTATGTTATGTTATAGTGCATTTGTATAGCGCTTTATGTATCATTGGTATGATCTCAAAGAGGTGTGGGTTGAACGCCGTTCAGGACGCTTGTCCGTATCAGTTGAAAGAGCAGTGTAGTATATAGTGCTTGGGTGCACTTGGTATGTGAGCAGCCAGTGTGGTTTTCGCAGGTTGGCTGCATTCTAATGCTAAGTGTGGAGCGGTGGATGTGAGGGATCAGTGTAATGTGCGCAGGAAGGAGGGTGGTCCCCGAGTCTGAATTCTCTCTGCCGAGAGGCATGTGTAAGAGAATATGTGTGCTGGTAGGCCGATTTTGTCATGGGGTATAGCTGTGTTGTACCAGGCTGTTGAGGTATTTTATGAGCGATATAGGTATGTGTGCAGCTAGGCCAAATTGGTCAATGGGTGTAGCTGCATTCTATTGTTTGTTGATGTAAAGTGGAGAGTGAGCATTATGGTAGGAATGAGTGTCTGTGGTTATCGGTGGGTGGTTTTGAGTTGGGTTGTTGGGGGCTTCTTGGGATATTGCTTGATTTTCCAGTGATTTTTTTTTTCCGGTTAGCGCAGATTCTCAGACGACAATGGCCATAAGGGATGGGTACATTTTCCCAAATCCTTTTCATGGATTTGGCAAAAGCCATGTTGTTACCGCTTTACGGAAGCCCATGTAGTCCTGGTTGTTGCCAAATATGAGGAGGTAGCAAATTCCATAGAGTGCCAGGGTAGAGTAGGCTGACCCTCCAATTCTGGTAGAATTGGAGGCTGGGATCATAGGTAGGAGGACCGTGCTTGACGTCAGGCTGCGTGTTGGGCGCTAGCGCATGACAAATATGACAAATTGGTTCTAGTTGGTCACATAACCGCTCTGCACTGAAACACCAGACTTGCCTCAACACTTCTGCCATTAGAATACAGCAACAACCTACGACAAATTCAGTCTGGCTGAGTACATATCGCGTCTTCTCCCTTAGCGTTCTGTCGTGACCTCCCTCAGCACCCGCCCACGTGCCTGACATCTTGGGTTAATTTCTGGAGCCTAGCCAGCCCTCATGAGTCCTAATGTTAACCTAATGCATACACGCATTTTAAGTCTCCTCTTGGAACTTTTCCATACATGGGGGGTCATTACGAGTATGGCGGTAGGGGCTTCACGGCACAGTTAAGGATGGCGGTGCCGTTAAGCCCCTACCGCCATATTCTGAGGTCCCTTAGCGGGTCCCAGCAGGAAAGGCTGGTCTGACCAGCCATTCTTTGCGGGACCCGTTAAGGGACCTTGGAGCTAACAACGGGCCCGCAATTTGTGGGCTCGTTAATAGCGCCTTCCCCATTCCCATTTGAGCCCTATGGGGGCTCAAATGGGAATGGGGAATGGTTTACTGAATGGGGACTTACTGGGTCCGCATAGGTCGGAATGTCCCGGTAAATTCCCATTCAGTGAGACTGGACCCGGACACGGTTTTGGAGGCAGCCATGGCGCTAATAGCGCCATGGCTGCCTCCAAACTCGTAATGACCCCCATGGACTTCAATGGGAAAAGGCTACTACAATACAATACAAAACTGTATACATTTTTACTCAATTTTCACATAAAGTATCCTTTAAAATGCACCAGTGTAACCCTGGTAAACCCCTTTTGTTGTTTCTAGCTCCCTTGCTACACTTGGTCACTCCCGAATATTCATGGGAAATGTCTACACCCCTCAAAATCAAAGAATTCACCAGCTTCCATTGGTGGTTTTAGATGAGGAAGCCGGGAAAGGGAGAGCCCGCATTATTAACTTCGTTGGACTTTAGAAATCTCATATTGAGTGGGTACTTTGCTTGAGGATATGTGGAGTACTGTTGTGCAGTTTATGTGAAAACATTTGTCTCTCCTAACCAAACGGGTTCATCTCATGTCATCTGTTAGTCGTATATGTAGATCTGCAATAAACATGCTCAATTTGTTAAAATGATGACAGGGCCTTCTATGTGCTTTCATGATAGTAACTCTTACTGGACTACAAAAGAAGGTATTTGTATGTTCATTTAGACAGGGTAAAAACCAATCGCACGCTCTACCTTTAAGTGTTTATACTTTTTTATTGCAAATCGTCATACTTTTACATTATTAGGGTGAAGGGTTCAGTAGGTGCAGACAAAAAAACATTTCACCCGTCCCCCGTCATAGCGAAAATCAAGAGTTAGCACCCAAGGGAATCAAACCACAACACAATATGCAAAAAACGACAAAATGGAAACAGGAGGAATTCTCCCAATGTGGGCTTTTAAACACATTTCTTTTTAAAAGGTGAAGAAGGAAGGGAGTGTGATTTCGAAGAGTAGGGCCTATCACGCGCAGAAACAGGAGAGACGTCACCACCTCGAATAGGAACGAAAATGACAGAATTGCATGAGGTCCCTTCTGTTGAGTTCATTCATCCACACATGTGGTGCCCTTTCTTCGCCAATCATGTGCTTCCCAGAGGAATGTACAGCGTGTAGTCTCAAACACCCTTATTACTACAACACTCTGTGTCCGTAACTTTCCGTGGCACAGGATTCCATGGTCAAAGAGAACCACCGGCGAATCAAATCAAGCGTTGCAAAGCTGAAACTGTGCTAATGATGGCATGCGAGAAGAACAGGATTTGCAAGGTTGTCCATGTCGAGAAGAAAGAGCTATCCGCCTGTGCTGTTGACGTAGGATGCTCGGGACCTTCCGGTTTCATCGTGAGATTCCTGATTATGGCGACCTCATCTATGCATTAAAGATCTGACAAGGTCAGCGCAGTTCACAGAGGACCGCTGTTCCCAACTCTTTGTTCTATGGCTTTAAGAACCTCGAACAACCGATCATTCCAGCAGCCAGTTTGGGGTTGTATAAGTAAGCGTGTTGCCTGCATAGTTAATTTGCTTGAGTGCTTGTCTCTGTTATCTGCATGGAACATTAGGTCATAGACTGGAGCCCTTGTAAAGCACCTCTACCTTTTTTGTCACAAAAGTAAATAACATTTGCCAATAGCGGGCAGTGATGGTTATGGCGAGTGCTATTTAACTGGTTAATATTATAGGAGTAAGAATGAGGATTATCCTCAACTGATGTAATTCTCTACTTTTAGGCAACATTGACAATATTTTGGTAAACTGTTGGCAAAGGCATTGAACGTGACCCACTCACAAAACTCATATGCAATCATTTGCATTTAGGTGTTCCCTCTGGACCATCGCCCCCATGCATGATGAGATCTGCAGCCCCGGGTGGCGCTGCAGCTTGTAGTCAATGAGGGGCTCCACCCGAGATGGCCACCACTCCATCACATGCTAGGACTTCTAGTTCTGAGGGGCACAGCGGCCATCCTTCATTGGGGGGGCACTGCGCACGTTGGCCTTCACCTCCGAGTTTAATGTGATTTGTAGTCTCGATGGGAGCCTCAGTTGGCATTCATCAACGCCCCCTCTCCAAGATGGCTTCTCTCCTGGAATGTGCAGAATATGCAGTCCTGATGAGTACCACTCACAACCTTTACTGCAATGCTCACACCAAGATTGCCGCCAACCTGAGCATTCCAGGATCTGTAGTGCCTATGGGTGGCATGGAATAAAACAGCTATTTTAAATACAAGTTGGACGTGTGTGTGGAGGCCCCTGAAATATGTGTATGCATCACTGTAATTCTCTCCATGAAGACCTAAAGCTTAGTTGTAGATGTTCCAGAATTACATCCAATAGAGACTATTCCCAATAACAGCACCCCCACCCCCACACACCCTCCGAAGACATGTTCAAATAGCAAGAGCGGAAAGCCACCAGGGTCAAATAAAATTCATATAAATGTTTGTAAATGCAAAGCAATGTTTGGCACTAGTGATAATGATAGCAAGCATCATTATTGAGGTCATCATTACATGAAACTTACATCATCCCAATATATGAGAAAGGAAACAGAAATGCACCAAGCAATGATGGATCATTTCATTGATTGACTTTTTGACTGCATCTGTAGAAGAGGACTGTGAAGAGAACTACATGCACTGATGGACATATACTTTCAATACTGTATAGTCCATTACACCGCCAGACGATGGAAAATAAAACCTTCTCTATGTTTGAAGGGCATTAGGGAGCATTGGTACTGACTTAAGTCCACATTAAAAAGCCTGCTGGCTCACAACGTTGTATTCTGTTCATTTCTTCTCTTTCAAAAGTACTTGTTACAGATGGTTTAAAAGGTCATTATGAAGTCACTGCTCAAACAACCCTCTCTAAATCCACTAGCCCCATCAAACTACTGTGCTATGTCTATAGCACTTATCTGCATCAAATTAATTGAGATGGCTGCCTAATTTTATTCACACATCTAATCATACTGATAGCCGGAAAGCCAGATTCCACCCCTCAAGTGGGACTTAGTCCGTTTTGGTGGCTCTGCGAGTGGCAACTATGAGTGGTGCTGTCATGGCCCTTCTGATGCTTGATTTGTTGGTGACATTCAACACCTGCAACCATCCTCTATTAACCCACTGCCTCTTGCGTAGGAGTGTTGAAGGTGTAGTGCCGAGCAGGTTAGCACATTTAATCACGCACAACAGTCCCCTTTTCAAGTTCCTTCTCCTAGTCTGTCTGATTATATCTCTGTTTACTCACCATCTCATACAACCTCCCTGTCCCATGCTCCCCGTGCATCCTAAAACATCTGCTCTTTCTCCCCACTTACCCTGCTCCACTGAAACCCACAGGCAATCACAATCAAGGCCAGCCTGAGTGAAGACCTCTCCAAAGCTCGGCTTAAACCTCACTTACTTGCTAAGAAGAGACCTCCCCTGCCCTCTAACCCATCCTCCCTACCTGAACCCACCACTCCTTCCAATGACGCTTAATAATGTCATTTTGTATATCTATATGGTGCTCCTCATTAGTTTGAAGTACTCGCCCTCTTATGTTAATATTACCACTGTAAGTCACCTGTTATTAAATATATATGTATACATATGTGTTTTTTTTCATCCCAGGTATATGTCTCTCTTTTAAATACCCTCACATAGTGGCTCACCACGTGTTCTCGCCTGTGCTATTGTACAGTGACCCTTCGCGGGAATGCCTCTGCTTCTGTACATTTTGATAAGAAATGACGTCCCAGTTCTTCAAATAAAATCAAGATACAAACATTAACTAAAAACTACCAGGCAGTCTCTTCAATATCGTTTACCACCTCTGTTTGACCCTTTCTCCTTCAGTGTTTCACAGAGATCTTCTTCATCACCTTTATTATTTAATATTTACGTTCAGCCACTAGCGGCACTTATCTCAACCTTTGGGTTTCAGTTTTTTCCCATGCACTGATGACAAGCAGATTCTCATATGGCTGGGTGGCGGCATTGAGCCACTTCAGATCGCCTCATATTCTCATTATGGGCTAAAAAAGGTTGGATGAACAACAGCTGGTTACAAGTCAATTGCTGATGATTATTTGTCCCGATCTATGGCCTTCTCAACTCTATATCACTATACGAGATCCCTTAACACTGTACATAACCCAGAGTCACTTTTAACTCTTCAATTATCTCTGCATTCCTGTTTTGGGGAAGGGTCCTCTTCTTGTTTTCAACACTTACGTATGCTTCAAGGACGTGCTCAGATTGTGTCCTAGAAAGGTCTAATATTTGCGATCAAGGCTGTGGTTTCTTCTTGTCTTCATTATAGAAATATTTTGTATTTGGGGTTGACCAATTATCTGCTCAATCGACTTTAGATCATACACATTGCCACTGGCTTTTATTGGATTGTGGAAAATAGACCATTTTACTGTCAACAGGCAAGAGTTCCATTGGCTGCCAATTACTCAGTGGGTGAAATACAAACTCCTGGTAATGTCTATAGTGCAAAAGAGGGCAGCCACCTCTCTCCTCATTATGATCAAGAAATCACACAGGCACTGTCCAAGGCAGTCTTTCTGATCAGCTCACCTCTTTCTCTGTGATGAACATCACTAGACCCGCCCGACCAGTGAGGCAGATGCATAGTGTTCCTTGCCCACTGCCTTTGGCATCTAAGCCTCTGGAGCTGTGTTCATGCCAGGATTTTATAATGTTGAAAAGCATCTCAAAGCCTGGCTGCTTTCTGGTTCAGACTAGACTTACGACCTAGCCATGCTGGTTGATGAAGGTGGTATTGGGGCCATAATACTGCTTGATTTATCAGCAGCGTTTGACACTGTGGATCATGCATTTCTCCTTGCCTGTCTGGTCTCCCCGGTACCATGCTCTCCTGGTTTACATCCTTCCTTACTGGCAAGGGACAATCACTCTCTCTACCTTCTTTTTTTTCTGCCTCTTCCTCTCTGTCTTGTGGCATTCCACAGGGCTCTGCCTTGTACGCTTTACTATTTAATATCTATTTTCAGCTGTTGGTTGGGCTGATCTGCTCCTATGGATTCAGGTTCTACTCGTATGCGGACGACACACAACTTCTGGTCTGTTTAGACCATGACCAGATAGAGGTGTCATCCGTCTGCAGGACTGCCTGGGCGCCATGGGGGAGTGGATGGGCCTCAACTGGCTTATGTTAAATGGGGAAAAGACTGAGGTCCTGGTGGTTGGCGCTGCCTCTCCATCCTCTAATATCGACTCTAGGTCCACTTCTTTTTGGCCTCCATCGCTTGGTGCTGACCCCATTGCAGTGACAGTGGTTACAAATCTAGGAATGCTTCTGTTATCTTCTCTTTCTATTGTCCCACATGTCAGTGCTGTTTGTAATGCTGGTCACTTTTCCCTGAAGGTACTGCACATGATTCTTACTTTTCTTCCGGCCCACCTCCATCCTATAGTTGTTTTCTCTTTGCTAACCAGCCGGCTTCACAATTGCAATGTTCTTTACCTAGCTCAACCGAAGGGCCTCATTCATCGCCTTCAGCTGCTGCAGAATTTAGCAGCTGGGGTTGCCACGGCTACCCCTTATGGTTCTCATATTAGTCCAGTTCTCAGAGCACTTCATTGGCTCCTGGTGGAAAAAAGGATAATTTTCATGTCGGGTTACCTTTTTCACGGGGTCTACTATAAGGTTGATGCCGTTTTTCTCCAGGAGAAGCTGTTACCGTATGTTCCTGCTAGGTCTCTTCGCTCGAGGGACGATTGTTTGGAAGTGGTTCCTAAATTGCGTCTGAGCAGAGTTGGCGAACGGGACTTTTCAGTGGCTGCGAGCAAGCTATGGACCTCTACTCCAGTTATTCTGAGACACACCAGTAATCACCTTCAATTCCGCCGTCTCCTCAAGACCTGGCTTTTTGATCTCTGGTTTGGTTGTCTCTGTTTTATAGTTGCCTTCCTCATGCCAAGATGCCCTATGGTGTGCATGCGCATAAATGCTCAAAACATAACATAACATTCTTTACTCTAGACCCCATTAGTCTGAAAGTTTGGATGCCTATCAGTACCTTGTGATCGTTGAGTGTACATGCTCTCTGTAATGCCCTTACTAAAATAAATCCATGAATGCACCTTGATGTGTCGAGATGGTGATGGGAAAAGTGATGTTTGTTTAAAAAGGAAAATAGAGATCATGTAAGGCAAGTTAATTAAATTCAAGAAGAGATTTACGAATGGGTGATATTTACGGCAAAGGGTAATTGGAAGACATTTTGTAAAGTACTTTATTTGTTCTAGCTCATCTTCATAAACCTCCGAAGAACGTGGATCATATATATTTTCTTGATAATCTTGCTCAAGTTACATGTAATACCAACACACTATTCGTGAATTACCCACATGCGTCCAGGATGCACGCAGGAACGGGCAAAACCGAGCCCACTTTGCTCAAATAGATGTTATGCTGTGCTGCTTTATGGCGAAAGACCCCCAAGCGAGTACTTGAGCCCCTCTGCTTAGACGTCACAGCGCATGTCACCAAAACAACCCTTCTTGACGTGACTGTTCTTAGACACATTTACCAAGCAGACATAGCTCCTCAGGCTGGTGCCCCTTGCGCCTGGCGAGTTGTTAAGTTTTTGATCTGCTCCCTGTCCATGGTGTGTATGCCTGGGTCATGTCCAGAGTGTTGTTGTGGAATGTTTGGACTGAACTGTGCATGAGTGTTCCACCTAGCATGAGTGTTCCAAGGAGACAGTTGGGACCTGGAACTGAATGGACAAGGGGGCCGGTGGATGTCTCCCCTGCCTATATTACCTGTTTTACTTCCCTTATGTACTCACCTGTGAACCTGATCTAGTAAAGACTTTTGAAACCCACCAGCGGCTTCAGCGTGCATACTTGACCCCCAACCCTTAAACATAACACTGGCGACGAGGAATGGTCTGTGGGACGGTCACAGGAGCAAGAGAACTGCCAAAAGAAGAAAGGCTGCACTCAAGGAGAAGGGAACCTGAAGATAGAGAGAGGCAGAAAACCGAGAAGCAGGAGACATCCACCGGCCACCCCAAGCTGTCCCCTGGCCATAAGGTGAGCATGCCCCGTGTGCCAGAGCTGGCTATAGACTGCGCCAAGTAGCAATTTAATGGGGGCTGGCGCTTGTATCTTACGGGGCAGTGAACTACAATGGGCCATATGCTTGGGGAAGCAGCGCTGTTGGAAATCGATATGGTGTGGGTGTTTCCCCTGAAGGAGTGTCACTTTATGCCTGTGCGAACTCGCATATTGAATGGCCCCTGACCTCAACGGAGGACCGTTCGGGAGCCTACGTGTGCGCCTACTACTAGCAATGTACGGCGGCTGGAGGTCCTGACGGCCAGCTGGCCTTGAAATGCGGCGCGGCTGGTGCCATCCTAATGGGAGCAAGATTTAATGTGCGGGCACTTACCTCCTCCTTACCTGCTGCTTTGATTCTGGGCTGTGGAGTGTGCGGTCCCGACAGCCGCATTATCAGCAATGCCCGCGCAGTGCTGAGATGGTCCCTGCGTGCTTCGCCTTCCTGGCAGCGAGAGGGTGACGGTTGCAGCGGAGCTCTCCGTCCGTGGCCGCTCACACCATCCGAATGGTGACGTCACGACAAGGCCGGGGGTATTGGCGATTGTGGCTGGCCTGGATTCTATATTCCTGCATTCCAGGACCCGCCGGCTCAGTCTCCGCATCACGAACAGTGTTACGAAGGTTAAAAAAAAGAACCCTCCAACGTGAGACCAGCGTGCTCTAGTTCCGGGTTTTCATACGGAAGTCAATGTTGGACAATGAACGCTCTGTCAGTCAGTGGGCCGCATAAAGGTTTATTTAATGTACTGCATTATATCAGGAATTTTGCCTAACAGGAATTTATGGGCAGCGCAACTTGAGGCGCAGGAGGTTGTCGACAAATAAAAGAAAAGAAAGGACATTTTTCTCAAACACTTGTGTCGGAGATGGAATCAATACAAAGCCACGTTGCAGGGTCATAGGGAATTTCTGCGACAACAACGTTTATAAGGATTTTAAGCAGCAAACGTAGACAGGAAGTGAAGTGCCACGACCTACTGGAACAACTACATTCTAACCTCAAGTACTTGGGGGTTGTTTTTGGGTTCGCTGTGTTTTGGCAAATATTGTGGTCAAGCCATAATGGGTTGAGCATTTACACTGCGGGATTGCCATTCGTTTTTATTTTGGCAATTTTGGTAATATGATGTAATGTATTCCATATTGAATTATTATATGTTTATAACTCTGCATTTTTCCCTAGGAACCTTACCAATGGGGCTCTGAGGACTTTAATGGTTGGGTTTGGGAGGCGTTTATTGATACATGGTATTAATGCCCACTTTTAAGTCGGATTCGTTCTATTGGTATGTTATGGGAAGGGCAGAGTCATTTATTAATTGATGGTTAGCATGATTACCATTAGAGGAAGTGTCCGGTTTGAGAAGTTGTTGGACATTGTTTTGGCACATTAAGTGCCATTAGTATGGTATTTAGCATATTAGATGCCATTGGTCCGGCATAGGAATTGCCACGGGTGCATTTGAAATGCCATTGGGTTGGCATAGGTGGTGCCACAGGTTGCATTGGAGATGCATTTGGTCCGGCATAGGAATTGCCACGGTTGCATTTGAGATGCCATTGGGTTGGCATAGGTGGTGCCACAGTTTGCATTGGAGATGCATTTGGTCCGGCATAGGAATTGCCACGGTTGCATTTGAAATGCCATTGGGTGGGCATAGGTTGTGCCACAGTTTGCATTAGAGATGCCTTTGGTCAGGCATTGGATGTGCACGTGAGATACCTCTGGTATGGCAAAGGAGGTGTCACGGTTGGGCATATTGTTTGCTCATTTGGCATACTGTATGCCATTATGGTTGGTTGCTGAGGCGTGGTGCCATTGATGAACATGCCCATAAGCATGTGTTGTCAGTTGAGCAGTGCAACTGCTGCTTTGTTTAAAGCGAAAGCAATCCACTAAAGATGAGAAAATGCAAATGTTGATACATGTGATGCATTGTATATTCAATCAATTATTTTTCCACAGGTACACACAGATGAAATGTATCTTTAACCAATTAATTTTTCCATGTGCACACACAGCATCTCTCTGCAGGCTTAAACTATGGTTCTAATTCGGGTGCAGATTTTTCTTGCAAAATTCTCCATGTTTAATGCTGAATTCGAGACTGTGTGGCATGTGCGTAAGAGTGGCTGGTTATGTGCTGGTGTGCCATGGGCAGTGGTCAGCTTTGTGTTTAGTGGGTGGAACATGTTGATGGGAATAGTCCCGTCAGCTGTATTTATTGTAGGAATTGTTAGTCCTGGCATTTTGTGCTTGGTTCGGAAGGTGTTTGTGCACACCTTTTAGTTGGAGGTTTGATGATAAGAGTGTTTGGCTTGTTATATGGTGGTCATGGTTGACTGGAGAATGAGGGCTGGTCCCCTTCGCTTGACGTCTGTGGTGGGCCTGCCGCAGAGTTGATGCATGTTTAGGTGGGGATGCTTAGCTGTTATTAAGCTAGTGTAAGGAATGGTGAGGTCAGCAATGTATTGCTCTGGGCAGTAGCTTGATTTGTAAGAGTTTGTATTCAGGAGGATTTGACCTGTGCGGTCAGCATCACCTTAGTTCAGAGCAATTGTGCATCTTCTCCTTGTGTTTTTATCCTGCTGTTGTCTGGTTATGTATAGGGGGAAGATGTGTTAAGTTTTTGATCTGCTCCCTGTTCATGGTGTGTATGCCTAGGTCATGTCCAGAGTGTTGTTGTGGAATGTTTGGACTGAACTGTGCATGAGTGTTCCACCTAGCATGAGTGTTCCAAGGAGACAGTTGGGACCTGGAACTGAATGGACAAGGGGGCCGGTGGATGTCTCCCCTGCCTATATTACCTGTTTTACTTCCCTTATGTACTTACCTGTGAACCTGATCTAGTAAAGACTTTTGAAACCCACCAGCGGCTTCAGCGTGCATACTTGACCCCCAACCCTTAAACATAACACGAGTCCTGCAGAATCGCTCTGTTACAATTGAATTTACTGGATCCGACTGTCCACTTTAAAAAGGATGTCTTATTACACGTTGCCGTTTATGGAAGGACTAATCCTAGAATCTCCCAGTAATGGGCTTTAACGTCCGGGAATGATGGGATGGACGTGGCATGATTTATACTTTAGATTCTACTTCTGTGAGGGGGCGGGTAATGTGTGCTGTGTGTCTATTGCTCGCTGCACTAACTCGTCTTACAAGGTTCATTGTGACGTGTCAGTGTACAGTAAGATCCAATTGTCTCGGAAGCATGTACTACTAACTCCGTGAAATGTCCGAGTCTCCGAATCCACCATTTAGAATGACCTTACTCTCTGTTCTCGGTTCGGACGGAAGGAAGAGCCCAGATGGTCATTACCGATTCCTGAAAAAAACAGGGAAGGTGGGAATTGGGTGCCATCTTGTGTGCATTTAAAAAGAAAAATGGATTTAATATTTTGCGAAGCAGCAAATTCATCCCTGAGCATGGCCAGTAACCATGCCAACCAGATATCCTGCTCCTAAAAAGCGCTGCTCCTCTCTTTTGTGTTAGCAATGCTTTAGCATGTAGGTGGCGCTAATGCTACCATATGTGCCAAAACTAAAAAGCCAAGTCAGAGTGGAGGGGAGTCTCAGCTGCTGAGAACAGCTGGTCATTGCAGCATATTGTGTTGGCTCCCCCAGGGCATAGCCTATTTGTTTTATTGGAGGGATACCTGAAGATGTTTCTTTGGCTAGATTCCTAACCAGGAAATATCTGGTCGTTTTCCTGCACTCAAAATGGTTGCACCCACTCTCCCCCTTTCCGTTTCCATATATTTGAAAAATGTGGCTGTGTTTCTATTTAGCTGTAAATTGGTGTTAGAGGGCAATTGAGAGGTTCACCTGGAACTGAAAAGTGCATCATTGAAAGCACTAAAAATAATGGCCACACAGTTACTAAGCACAGCTACCCTAGCTTGCCCTTTTACATGAATATTGTATGCGTTCTCCATGTGGTGCCTTCCCCGCAGGGGCATGCTGCCTGCATGCACTCATCACCAGCGCTTCTGTTTCATGTTTTGTTTGTTTTCTCGGGAGGTGCTTTCAGTTCAAAGGCTCCAAAATGAGTGTGTGTATTCACATTATTCGTCTGAGAGGCTTGCTGTAATGATTGTTGTCTTTGCATCTGTCTAGTCGCCTACTACACCTTAGAGGCTGGGATTGGCTGATCAGGTACATTTTAGACCAACAAGGAATTCCCACGTGTTGAAGGTTATCCTTTATTCTTTCTAGGATCCCAACGCATTAGCCTCCCGAACATGGCGACCATGCTAGGACTGCTCCTTATTGGAGTCTTATCTTCTCTGGCTCAGCTCAGCAGTCACCTGCAGCACTCACTGTAAGGGTCTTTATCAGCATGTGAGCTCTGTCAGGTGTTTGTAGCCGTGGGGCCTCGGGGGTGCTTTAGGGGTATAGGGAGGGGGAATTTTCTGGCTGGCAAAGTCTCATTCTCGTTTGTGCAGAGCTGGGTGCGGGCATGTCCCCTTGCCATGGTGGCGAGGCAGCCTGCGGTCGGAGGTGCTCGCTAGTGTAAACCCCCTAGGGATAGGCGGAGTGGTGGATCCAGTCCAGTCCATACCTGACCGACTTGTCTGTCTACTGACTGGCTGCCTGGCTACCCTCAGAGTCTCACTGGGTACCAGGCTCTCTCCTGATCAGTCACCCTTGCACTGCCTCAGGGCCTACCACGCAGATATGCGCTGTAACTGTAACCTTAGAGTCCCTGTCTCCTTGAACTACCCAGAGACGTGCTGCCCTGGCTCCACTTACTCAGAGCGTTGCTGACTTGTTTTCCCCTCCCCTCTCCCTTGCACTTCCCATTTTCCTTTTCCCCTTTTCCTCTACTCGTTCTCGCACTTGCACGATCTGAATGACACAAGGCCTAGTAAGATCGTTGTCTTGTCTTCCCTCCTTTGTCTTGACGCACTTAGAAACACTTGTGTACACGCGCGTAATAAATGACATATATTATATCATATCATTGTCTCTCTGGGGCTCTGCGCTGTACATATTAGGAGGGAGCCCTTTTCAGATCCACATCTGGGACTGGCGCAGCTGGAGCCTATGGTGCACTATAAGGCTCAGTAACAAAGGGAAGTGGCCAGCTGTCCTATTCAGCTGTCCAGGGTTGGGGTGTTCGCCATCCCATGCTTTCTCGGTCCCCACGAAGTGGCATCCTCCTCTCTGCACTAAGGGACAAGGGGCAGGCCAGGGAGTGTGTGGGGGCCCTTCCTTTGCACTACACTAGAGCCTCAGAAATGGGGCTGCTTGTTCAAAAAATTACTGCATTTTACATGAGGTCAGCACATCCAGCCTCATTAAGAAGGGAAGGGAAAGCTGCCTCACTAAGAAGGGAAAGCTGCGTTCAGTATGTTGCCTTTACAGCCCAGCACTTTCTGGCCTGTGGGCATGGACTGAGTTACCATCTCATTTTTCTTTGTGCGGTACATTGCGTCCCGCCGATACTCAGATGATGGGGGGAGGGGATGTGTGAGGAATTCGACCATGATCCGCATGGTGGGTGTGGGCTCACCCGGGCTTTTAAAATATGTTTAAATAAATTAATAATGGTAGAACTACCTCAAGAAAATGTGTGGGCTAATCTACAGAGATTTTCCTTTTTCTGTTGCAAACCACTCTGGTTATGAACTCAGACAGACAGAAACTTATTGGTAGGGACCTCAGGATTGGTTCATTAAGGTAGGCTTAGCCTACACCAATCACTGCCCCACTTGGTTTTAAAAGAGAGACGGAGCCCCTCTTTTGGCAGATCATCTGAAGACTTCATCAGAAGTAACAAAGAAGAACTCAACCTTGGCATCTGGCTGAAGGTACAGTCTGCCTTAGAGCTTCCACCAGTGAAGGAAGGCAGGGAAAGAAAGAGCCCTCTCCTTAACTTCTCCCAAGGAACAGAGGGAGAAAAGAACTCAGAAGAGCCTCCATCAGCTCCAGAACTGGTACCCCGTCAGCACACAGCATGCCGTGCTAAACTCTGCAGCCAGCTCCCTGGACAGGGAGTGCCAGAATGTCTCTAAACCCAAAACCAAGGACAAAGCCGCTTCCTGCAACACACTTCCTATCTTTGGGCCCTCCGACTTAAAGGACAACGCAAGCCCATTGATGAAGCTGGGAGAAGTGCAATGACAAGCACCTACTACCGTCCGCATTAAAGGACATTTTTGAGCCAGTTAAGTTACTCGACCCTCACCGACTGCAACACTGACTGCGGTCAAGCCGCAATCTCTGAAAGAAACCTGCGATGTCTTGACCATTGCTTCAGAACCACAGATCAGCACTGAGACACTGATTCCTGACCCGAGTCACTGCAAAGGCCAGCCAGCAACTGTTGGTCAAGCTTCGCTTTCCGAAACATCTTGCCGCATGATACCCGTCTCTGACTCCCATCTTGAACTCTGTCGAAGAAGCCTGTAAAGCACCCTGAAGCTGACTCAACCCTCTGAAGCACCAAGAACAACTACAGCAAAAGGTACATTGTTGTTCTGGCCGCCTGGTCCTTCCCAGAAGGCCCGTAGAGACATTTTAAGACCCTTTCCCTTGCTGCTGAAGCCAAGAAGCCTTAACAAACTATTGTGACTATTAACCATACCAACTACCCTCCTGTCAGTATCCAGAGTGCATGCCTTTGCTTTTTTAGAAACTATCTGTTCTTTGCATTCCTTTACAGCGTGGGTTGCATTCCGTAGTGTTATTAAACTGTATGTTGTGATATTAATAAAGTATATATTTTTATATAACCTTGACTGGACACTCCTTTTATCATTGGGTAATAATTATAGTTTTGCTGTGTTGCAAATAACCAACAATCCACGACCTTTAGAGGAGATAAGCCTGCCGTTCTGTCCATCTTAACAAAATTGGACAAGGAGGTTTATAATTTTAATTGTAAACTTGTTTAATCTAAATCTGTTCGGATCCATTTTGGTGTATTAGAGGTATGGGGCTGATTGATGGTTTAGAAACCGATATTCACCCCTGCACCACTGGTACCCTGGAATTTGATTCCTCACAGGATGCGTCCTTTCCTTTTCTCCGGTCTCGCTTGGGTTATCCTCTCTTCTTACTCAACCTTGCTGCACATTGGTAGGATTTGCCATGGCTTAACTGCTATCTCCTGGAATCACTCTGTTCACATTAATTTCACCTTCACATCAGAGCAGTGCTTATGCTGTTGGTTGGATAGGAGTTTTGCACTTGTTTATTACATGCATAAACTAGGTTCTGTTGTGTTTCACAGTTTCTCCCACTGCATTTCAATTAATACCTTATTTCATTTGTCAATTTGTGAATCACCTTATTCTAGTGGTACACACGTACACTCTCTATGATGCATCCTATATAATTATTCCTTGTTATTTCCCATTGGTACCCATGGCATATGATAAAGTCAGGCCGTTCTGTTACTCAATGGTGCACTCCCATTATCTCTCCACAACAGGATGCTGCCAGAGTATGGCTCCAGGTGGGTGAGATTTTGTTTGCCATCTCGCCCTTTTGTGTCCCCCAACTTTTCTTTCTGCACACAGCCAACTCTTGGCGCTGACACCTCTGTTAGATGGCTCAGTAGCACCAGGTCTCTCAGAGACTCCTCACAAAGGACACAATACGCATCAGTGGTCTCTGAGCCTCTATAATATCCAGCAACTCTTGAACACATCTCAAGGCCATCGCACATCCATACCCTTACTTATAGTTAAACCCACAACACATTATACTCCTACACTCCTAACTGCTAAAATAATTGATTTGCCCATTATGCACAGCTCCTGATTCTTTTCATGACCGTCTTTGGTCTAAACCTGTACTACGGTACAGGCATCCCATCGAATTCTACCACTATGTCCTCATGTTATCTTCCCCTCTCCTTGACATCTTTGTCTTCTTTTCTCTCTTAGACTCTCTCCCTCTGTTCCCAATTCCCACTCACTTGTATCCTCATTTGCTTCTCACCCGTCAGACCATGGTCTGCTTTGCAACCTGGGTGTGGTGACATTTCGCCCACACGGACAAGGTTTCAGGGCTCTTTAACCACTACGATGGTGAGGTGTGCAGTATGAAAGCTAATTATTATAACTAAAGCAACCAATTACCTGGTCTTGCGGCAGGGGTGGGAGAACAGTCCTCACCAATTTTGTTACATGAAGATGATGGCTGCAAAAGCTCCTCAAACCTTAGCTCGATACTGGTCTATCAAATTCCTGCTGTGCCAGTCATGTGAAGAGTAGGTTTGTTATCCCTGGTAGCAGCCAGAAGTGTAATCACATTTTTCTTTCTGTCTCGAGTGTGGCAAAATGATGGTTATAAGTGTGCATACAGAGGTTAGATAGATATATGCTAGAGGAATATACAGCTTGTGGATGTCGCTAGGCTATGGGAAATTAAGTGACAATTTTGCAATAAAGATTTCTTCCACCTAACCCAATAGGGAGAGGGAGGAATTCACTATTGGACCTCATTACAAGTGTGGCAGTCCGGAAATAAGGGTGCTGGTTGCACCGCACTGGCACCCTTTCCAGACCACCACACTACAACTCTGCTGGCGGGGGCCGTTGTGCCTGACAGGTCTGACCTGCCGGGCACACCGGCACCTGCTCGCAGAGTTTTCACTGAAGCATCGTCACTGTTAGCAATGGTGCCGGTGCTTCCATCTACCCACTCCCATGAAGTCCTATGGGACTACACGTGAATGGGAAACAACATTTCCCGGCCCATGACATCCCGTCCCACCGGGACTTGTAATGTCCCAGTGGCACTGGGGTATCAGGTGCGGGAAAAGTGCTTTGAGTGTGACGGCAACCCGCCAGTCACACCGGCGGGTTGCCGCCGGATTCGTAATGAGCCCCACTGTCTGACACACAAAGTTGTTTCGTCAAGATCATTATTATTTATGATGTTTATCATAGCAGAAAGTGAAGATGCAGCATCTATTATTTTTGTGCTATTTGTTTTTCCATTATGCCATATGCTCACATGCTCAAAGGCCGGGTCCAGTTTTCCGGCAGTACGATCCTCGAGGCATCCCTTCGGATGGCATCAACAAATTGTACAATCTGAAACAGTGGTTTCAGCCAAAAGAAGGGATCATGATGGGTTTCGGATCATTCCACAGCATCTTTGCAGGGATGCTGTCTGGGAGTGTGGGGTCATAGACTGAGCAACTCTGCCTGGGACTGAGGAATGAGCTCAACAAGGAAAGGTGATGTTTCCCCCTCAGGCATCGATCAGACTTACGTTTTGGTGGGCAGAGTTTTTCCAGAGTTAAGCGCTAGTCTTCGTAAGCTGGATCCAGCATAACATTCCTAGTACTGTTGAGAAACGTTGTTCTATATCTGCTCTTTCCATTGGTAACACAAATGCAGAGGATTTTAGCAGGATCTAATTTAATAGCTGCAAACAGTGCTCAAGTACTCCAGGTTCTGGTCTGGAGCTGGAGAAAAGAAACCGAAGTACAGTTGGAAACTGTCTGCCAGATGTGAAAATTAAAACATCCTCAAAAATGTGAATTGTAAGTAAAACAATCAGCATTTTAAACCTGTGAGTGACACGGCTTCCACTACAGAGGGCTTGCTAGGGCCTAACATCAGACCCAGAAGAAGGCACAATGTCCGCTTGGGGCTGTGGCAGATTTTGCAGCAGAGAATAGTTCTATAGCTGACACAGAGCTTAAGAGAGTGATGGATCTCGGCAATGCATGAGAAGTGACCACATAGCGCCCTGAGCACCAGACAGCTTTACTGGTAGCGAGGACTATGCTTGTGGGTCTACCACCAGGAATCCTAGGAACCATTCCCTATTACACTTCTGTAAATGATCGACATTGCATATCATCAACATATCCCTGCACAGTTTCATAACTACTAGATCATTTTCTATACTCTAAATAAAGACTTATACTGATAATATTTGCACGCTTCTGTCAGATGCTGCACTTCACAAAAGGTTTATACTGACCAGATTAATAGTGCACATCGAGTATAGAGAGCACACTGGAAGCTGAATCGATGTGTATATTTACTTGCAAATAATAACTTGTGTTCTTATAAAGCTCTTCATAAAAGACTTCAACCATTTTTAAGTGTTGGAATAACAGGTCCTATTATTACCCGATTTAGTATTGCTGAATGTATCAACCTCGGAAGGGCGAAGGGTCGAGTTAGACCTGCCACAGGTTTTCAGAAGTGTCTGCTGCCCCATGTCACAATCATTTTGCCTACAATTTGAGCTGTTCACGCCGACCAAATGTACATTTTTTGCAGTTCATTCAAAAACCAAGCTTTTATCTCTTTTAATTGGACTAACTGGAAATGTTATACTGAGATGGCGCAAACCAGTAGCTTTCAAAGTCCTATAGACCCCATCATTCAGCTGTACCGTAGAAGTGACCGAATCCAATGTTTTCGAGGAAGAAGTCACCAAATTGTTTTTTTATGTTTTTACAGAAAAAAATCTTTTAAAATAAAGTATATTTGATGGTGGGGTAAGGATATTAATAAAGGTAGGGGGATGGAGGGTGGGTGCAGGGGTCTCCCCCCGCAATAAAAACAAAAACATTTGGTCACTTTTCACTCTTTCGAAAACATGCATTTGGTCAAATTACCTACATCCATTATACCTTGGCATCAGAATAAAATGAGCAGCAAAAGTACACAGCGTTGGACATTCCATTCAGAGAGTAAAAACAGGAGAACTTCTACACTTTAAACTCCATTGGCTGAAGCAAGGGACGCATGGCATACAGTCCTTTTCAACAAAGCACAGAATGAGGGATCAGAGCACACATATATCTGTGCCCATTGAAAAACTAGTCACATTTCTAACAGCGCTGGGAAATTATATTTTAGGCAAGCATAAATTACTCACATAAAAGAGTTGCACATATTGGCGGTAATTCATGGATTATTTGCGCTGAAAAAAATGCGATTTGTGCGCCATTCTGCCTGAAAATCCCTGTTTAACAAATTGGGATTTGCGGACAGAATGGCGCACAAATCCCGTTTTTTTCGGCACAAATAATCCATGAATTACCCCTATTGTGTTTGAAGAATTAAGCACCAGTCGTCTTAAAGTGGGACCCAGTACAACATTCATAGTACTGTAGGAAAATCTTGAAATGCAAGACTTAAAACCCACAGTGCGTTTTTTGCATTGCATTCAGACAGAATCTTAAGCTGTTAATAGGTAGACATAAAATTCCATCGTGGCAACCAACTTGTTTTTTTCAAAAAGCAATGTTTGCCCCCATCTCTCTGGCAGCCTTGCCTATATAAGTAGCTGCAGAGATTGAAATGCTGTATTAATCATCCAAATGGCCCGTTGCACCACTGTGTACATCATTTAGAGGTAAGTGTCCATGTTTGGCATCCTTTATGCAGTATGCACTGTGCAGTTAGGAACGCTTATGCGCGTCCATATTATTTGACCAATGCAAAAATGTGTTACCAATGTTTTAAAGGTTTAGTGCCCACTGTTATCATTGTATGCCCTTTCCTAGAGACGGGTGACAATCATTTGGGGTTAGACATCTAAGGTCTCCATTGTTGCTGACTTGTGTCCTCACTCATTGCATTAGGAGTTGTGGGTCTTAGTGCCCCACCGCTGATGCTGGTACTGGCAGGTTTTTCATCTGGCACTATTGATGTGGTTGCCCTGATGATCTCTGGTTCAAAGTTGGCCACAGTGTATCGTGATTCCTATGTCAATGTTCAGACCCATGTGTTTGAGGTTGAGCATCTTCAGGTATTTTAGCTTCCACGTTTTTCTGTGTGTGGTATTCGGTGGCCATCCTTCTGTAACATCACTGACATTTAATGCAATTTGTGCCCATCCTGTATAAGATGTTGACCTACTGGTGTTTGTGTTTTGTGGTTCTAGATGGTGTGTCTATGTACCTCCATTCTTTGATGCAGTTCCCTGCAAGTCTCACCTACATGTTTGCTCTGCAGGCCTTTTTTACATTGGATTAGGTATACAACATTGGATGATCAGCTGATGGGCATCTATTTTATATCTACTGTTTGGTTCTGAGGGGTACTTATGTCCAATTTGGTGCACATTTGTTGGGAGGTTTTGCATCTCCTAAAATTGCGTGGGCATGTTTCATGTCTTCTTTGTTGCTGATCTGATAGAAACACACTACTGGTCAGATTGCCTTTATGTAATTAGGGGAATTTCCTCAGAAATGTCTCTCTCATCACACGTGCTGATGATAAGTAGTAACAAGGGTATTAGTTCTGTATTTTCACTTTTTCTTTATTGTAGAAGATTGCATTGAGGAATTTTCAATGTGCAATCAAATTCCCTGTCAATTTGTCTGTGAATAGCTGGTGCATGTCAAGCAATACCCTTTATATGATATCAGCACACATGTAAATGATGCTCATACCTGGGCATTTTTAATTTTTAATTTTGTTTATTTGTGTTTTTGGTATACAAAATACCTTACACTCCTTAAAAGGAGAAGAACAACGAAATATAACTTTAACGTACAAATATACCAATTTCAACAGCTTCATCTACGTACATTCTTATTTCATTCCACAGTTCATGCTATTCGTCTCCTTACAGCATAAGCCTATAACTCTTTAAAAAATTCTCTTCTAACACCCCATTAAACCCTATTCATCAATCTAAAAATCTTAAAATCTTTCTACTGCAAAGCAGAACTACATTCTTAGAAAGTGTGTTGTACTACAAACACACTAGTAGATGTTCGACCTGATCTATTACACATTGAATTTCAGCAAATATTTTCTTCACCAGTCTTACTAATGCTAGTAAGAGAGGTACATGAGTGCTCGTCATTAGTTACAACCACAAATCCCTTCATACAAGTGAAGATACAGAGTGTAGGAAACGACCCAGTGTTGATAGCCTTAAAGAGACGGTTTCCAAAGATTTTAGCACAACATGATACAATGTCTCTTGACAATCAGTCCTGCAAAGCCGGCACTTTCGCAGTTCATCCGGGGTGCCCAATCTCGGTCCAATTACGCTCTATGTGGGCAAACAGTTCAATGAGAACTAAAATACCAGTCTCTGTGACTCGGTGAAGGAAACCTACGAAGGTACGGTCTAATTTCTTTCATAGGGACACAGCACATTCCTCTATTTCTATACAGTATAAGTCTATTAAGTTCTTCCATGTTTGTTATTTTGTCCCAACGTTTCACCTTGTTTTGATGACCCATTCAGAATCGGTATCTACTATATACATAGTTTTCATGAAGTAAGTATATTTTTTTTTAAACTTCTCAAGAAATGGATTCGATATCCCATTTAACATTCTGCCAGATACGACTCAAGACTTGATACTTGCATATTCATAACCTTTCTATACAGCGATATCATTTTCTTCATGTATTTGGCCCACGGGGATTGTAAGCCAAGTTCTAGGCGAACAACAACTGATTTTTACAAGCATAAAACTTGCTTCAGAATCTTCCCATTAAGAGAGTCCAAATATTTCCTGGTAGTGAAGTTCTTTAGCTCTGTGCCATACAAAACCGTGGAGGGAATCTTCGGGCGGAATAAGTCTATAAGCGGGACTAAGGAGAAGGCACATAATTTGTTCTTCATCACCTTCATTAACGTTGTGCAATATTTGACCTTGTCTTATTAACGCCTTTTTGCAGAGATCACCAGGCCCAAATAAATCAACGATTCAACTTCTACCACTTTAAGGTTGTTTATCGTCCATACTTCTTCCTCTTTCTTCTTCCATGTATTTCTATCGTATAGGATTTAACCGGATTTATTGCCAACTTGTCACATAAGTAGGACTCAACACCGTTTAAGGTGCGCTGCAAACCATCTGGGGTGTAGTCTACCTGGGCATTGTAAAGCAAAATCTGTCACAAGGTGCTTGGCGAATACCATTGCAATGCATATGCAAAAGTCACAACTGTTGGCTTTGGCACTGCTCGTTTTAAATTCTGATTATCTGTGTCGGAGGTCAAAAACTGGAGCAACCACACTTCCAAAAGCAAGCTTTGTCTTATGCACAGACACTCAATCAATGCAGTTGCAGAGATCTACAGAACTAAGCATCAGGCATTAGCCCCTGATGGGAGAGCATTATGGGGCACTAAAAATGTTCCTACTTGGTAGCAATTGAAAATAAAATCTACAAATTGGTTCTAGTGTTACCAAAATAACCCCTGGAAGTCATACAACAGTTTGGTGGTTGTTGGGAGGGAGACAGATAGAATGATATGTAGCCCATCAACCTTTTCACCATGTGTACAGTCAACAGACCTATCAGATTTTCCGGTACAGTCCTTGTTTTAAACGTCTGTTTCAGGTCCCGACACTTTTACGGCAATTGAATGCATGAACTGGGATCGATTGAGCGTGCTCACTAAAGCTAAAATGTTTTGCATGCTCCTACTTTTTCTGGTCCTGCTCTCTGGTCATCTTATGATTAGAATAATGCATGAAAAACACCACACTACAAAAAAATGATTCACTTAAAAACGAAGACAATAAAATGAAGAATTCAACTTTAACATGGTGTCATTTTCTAAAATTCAAACTGAACAAATAAAAATAAAAGTAAAACAAGTTTACAATTGAAGATGTGTAAGAAACCTAAATCACAGGCAAGCAACTGTTTATTTATTCTGAGATAAGAGAAAAGAAGCAGTTCAAAAGAAGTGTGCACAGTCTTACATTAAATGAGCATGGACAAAGCCAATAGTTTTGACTGTTGTATGGTGAAAACTTTTTTCTGAGCTAATACGTGCTGTCACGCTTATGCAGATGGCTGGTATGTTGATGGGAAGGCAGGAGGAATGAATATGAATGTGAGGATTGATGAATGAGAGCGAGAGATGTTGAATAAATTATAGTTCTGAGGATAGATGAATGGTTAAGAGTGCTGGGGGATGGAAAAAATAGTGAAGCCATTAACATAGTGTGAGGATGTATGGAAGGATAATGACATTAGTCTGATATGGATGAACGAATAATTGAACAAGCATGTAGGGATGGATAAATCAGTGTGAGAATCATGAGTGTGACCACAGCGAATAAATGAGAATGTTAAATGGGTGAAAGATTCAGTGGGATGACAGCATTAGCACCCTGGAAGGGGGCATTGGTGAAGTAGGCGAGGGAGACTAATAGAGGTAATTAACTTATTTATTTTACTATAATATATTTATACCGGCGCACCGCACTGCGTCTCCTCTCATCACTTGATCATCTCCTCCCAACCGTCTCCCTTCGAACGTTCCGCGTCACACACAGCATTCTACCACATTCCAACTCACGCACAGGCAGGGAGCCAAAGGAAATACATATTACATATTATTCCGGATAGACAAGATAACTACATCATCCCCCCCTTTCACAAAGTTGAACAAGAGAAAAGATATACATTCGCAAATTTAACACATATGTGCAAAGTATATGTAGTCAAAACATTTCCAACATAACACATGTGTGCAAAATGCACCCTAGTATAATCACCTTAAAATTCTTTACCAAAACCTCCCTTATGAAAGGAAAATTTGTTTAACTCTGCATGACATAAACTCTAGACCAAAACGTAACTTCCTTTCTCTAGAACTACGCACACTCCTATCTTCATAAACTCTCTCACCTTGCTGAGCGCTTGCATCCTCAACCTGTCTCCTCCCATTACCATTCAAATTCGCATTTTCAACTCCACTTTGAATATGATCATCTTCAAATAATTCAATCACTCTTCTTCCAATTTTAAGTTGCTTGTCTCCTTTATTCATACCCCTCCACATCCATTTACTAACCCTGTCCATATTCCATACTGATCCTCCCGCAACTCTTACAACTCTCCTGAACACTTGTACTACTTTAACAGGACTGCTGTACTTAGAGTCACCCTTTTTAACATTGCGTCCAAATTTGATTCACACAAAATCTCCTGGTGAGATTCTCAATTTACTCTTTTCTGGAGGCTTGAACTTTCCTGTATACCTACTGTACCTATCTAGATTGTCATCAGGACTTTGTATTCCGATACTAACACTTCTACAATTTATCCATTCAGGATTTAGCACAGTATTTGGAGCCCTTCCCCTCATTAATTCAAAAGGAGATACCTCCATTCCTTTCTTGACAGATATCCTAGTGCTCCATACTCTCACCTTAAGGACTTCATCCACCGGCATATTGTTACTCAAAGCTAACTCTACAGCCTCAACAATTACACGATTATATCTCTCCACTAACCCATTGGTTTGTGGGTGATATAACAACGAAAATCTCCACTCAATTCCTGTTCTTTTAGCAAATGCGCTCATTTCTTTACTTCCGAATTGAACTCCATTATCACTCAATATTATTTTGGGAAATCCTTCCCTTCTGCAGATCTGCATTATGAATTTAATTATTTCATTAGTATCAATTCTACTCACCGCCTTGACTTCCACCCATCCTGAATAGTAATCAACTAGAACTATCAGAAACGTTTTCTCTCCAATTAACTTCACATATGGTCCAATGATATCTATTCCTACCATCTCCCATGGCGCATTACCTTTGTCTATGTTAATTGGCTTAGACTTCACTATCCTGCAGCTCTTGTCACTGTTCTGACATGGCCAACAATTTCTAATAAACCTCTCAATCATGAGATCCATGCCTGGTCACCAGTATTTCAAAAGCACATTGTTCTTGGTG
The DNA here is from genome assembly GCF_040938575.1 of Ambystoma mexicanum. Taxonomy (NCBI): domain Eukaryota; kingdom Metazoa; phylum Chordata; class Amphibia; order Caudata; family Ambystomatidae; genus Ambystoma; species Ambystoma mexicanum. The sequence goes on from NC_090928.1 coordinate 865,318,452, forward strand.
CCAGTAATACCAGGATGACCCTGGTGCGCTTTCTCAATAAGATCATTCCAAAACTTGCATGGGGGAATCAACTTGTCGCCCCTCACTAAAAATCCATCTTCCATAGACAATTCATCTTTAACCTCCCAATATCTTCTACAACTTTCACTAATCTCCCTTTTTTCAGGCCACCCTGATTCGGAGTATCTTCTTATCTCTTGTAATTCATCATCTTTATTTAATTCTTCAATCCACACTTCCTTAGACGTAACCTCAAAAACGACCGCCACCATTTCTTCATCCATATTCACACTTGCTTCATCACTCCTTAATGGCAACCTAGATAAATAATCAGCAACAATATTCCTATTTCCTGGCACATATTTCACAGAGAAATTGTAATCCTGTAATTTCAGACTAAGCCTGGCTAACCTGGGAGAAGCTTTACTCATTCCATTCACTGTGAGAACTTCAATTAAGGGCGTGTGATCTGTCTGAATTACAAATTTGCTTCCCCACAAATATTTCCTAAAGTAATTCACCGCCCACGAACAGGCTAATGATTCCTTTTCAATCACAGAATATCTGCTTTCTGTTTCCGAAATAGGCCTAGAAGCATGACTGATCACTTTCTCATACGCACCATCATTTATTTGTGTTAAAACTGCTCCTATACCACTCCCACTGGCATCCACCGTAATCTTCGTCAGCCTTCCAAACTCAAATCCTCCCAATTCCAAAGAGTCACAAATTTCTCCTTTTATATATTCAACCGCCTTACTACATTCAGCACCCCATGTAAATTTTGCATCTTTCTTTAACAACTTTCTCAATGGTTCTGTTATACTCGCAAAATTTTTCACAAACCTGTTGTAATATTCACACAACCCTAAAAACGATCTTAATTCATCTTTATTGTTAGGATTCGGTGACTCTCTGATTGCCTTCATAGCATCTCTTTTGGGCTTATAACCTTTACCATTCACAGTATGCCCTAAATATTCCACTTCTTCCAACCCAATCTTGCATTTGCTTTTCTCAACTTTCAACCCGACTTCTTGCAATCTCTTCAACACTTTTTTCAACCTCCCATCATGTTCCTCAGATCCCTTACCAAATACAATTATATCATCCTGATATACCATTGTTCCACTTAAACCTTTCAGCACATGCATCATAATTCTTTGAAATACTGCTGCTGCAGACGCTAACCCAAACGGCATACGTCTATACCTAAACAGCCCATGTGGCGTTATAAACGCTGTAATGTCCCTACAATCCTCTGTCAAAGAGATTTGATGGTAATCGCTCGAAAGATCCAATGTAGAAAATACATCAGCATTACCAATACGATTTAACATTTCAGATATGATAGGGAGTGGAAAAATGTCAGTTATGATATTCTTGTTGACGTCTCTCAAGTCTACGCAAATTCTGAGTTTGCCACTTTTCTTCAATGCAACCACAATGGGGCTCACCCATTCAGATGATTCAATTCTTTCTATTACTTCTTCAGACTCCAATGATGCAAGTTCTTGTTCAACCTTATCAGCAATCGCAAATGGAATTGGCCTGGATTTCGTGTGTTTAACAGGTATTGCTCCCTACTTGAGACGAATCCTGTGCACAAAGTTTTTGAGCAAACCCAATTTTAATGTCTCCACTTCCCCTTCTCTAACATTCTCATTACTTTGCGCTTGTCTCCCGTTTACCACTAGGATCTGTTATTCTTCACATGGATCCAACCTGATCCTCAGTCCAGCTTGGTCTCTCCAACCCAGTACATTCACACCCTTTTCTGCTATGTACACCTTCACTTGAGACCGTCTGTCTTTAAACTGAACAATACACGAAAACCATCCAATCATCTTGATCTTGGATCCTTCAAACCCACCAGGATTTGGTATGTCAGACATCTCCATCTTACTTTTGAGACCAAGTGTCACTAAATTCTTCCATGTTTTCTTGGTAATAATCGTCCAAGGTGAGTAACTGTCAACTTTCACTTTAAGTTTCCAATTATCAAAAATTACTTCACAACTCGGGCATTTAAATTCTCCAGTTGGTGGCTCACGTATCAAAAACACTCTCTCTTCCTCCGATTCTTCCTCTTCTTCCATAATAGCAGATACTTTCTTCCTCCTTCTACATGTGACCGCGAAATGACCTCTTATGCCACAATTTCCACATTTTTGCCCTAATGCTGGGCACTGTTTAGCGTATGCATAATGACCCACTCTGCCACAATTATAGCATCTGTCTCCTTCCCTCGGTTGGGCATTCTGAAATATATGTTCATATTGGACTTTAGGTTCATTCTTTACCCAGTTCTTTCCTCGATTTGAACTCCCTCTCTGCTCAAAGCTCTTCATTTTGTTATTTCTTCCTGCATTAACTTCGACTTTATCTTTGTTTTTAACGTTTGCTCCACCTCTGTCCTTTGACCGTAGTACGTTAACTTGGCCTTGTTCTTCTGTTTCTTTTTCCTGTATCTCTTTACTACTATGCTTCTGCATGCTTTGCACAACCTCCTCTTTCTTGCTCTTCATTTCCTTCGAGCACAACTGACTGTGTTCTACCCGTTTAGCAATCGCTATGGGTTCCGGTAGGGATGGATTGCCAACCATCCAAAGTCTGTCTTGGACTAAATTGTCCTTAGCGTGAATAATGAACTGATCCCTGATTAACTCGTCAAGGGTGATACCATTGCCAAATTGGCAAGTTCGTGACAACACTCTCAAAGCCGAAACATATTCTTCAACGCTTTCGTGTTCTTTTTGTACCCGCGTATAGAATTTGTATCTATTTATGGCTACATTAGTTTCTGGCGCATAGTATTTGTCCAATTGCCTTATGGCCCTATCATGCTCATCAGCATCACCCGCCTCATCTATAGTCAGTTCTGGTAGCTCTCTGAACTTCCTTTGCCCTTCCAATCCTAGTGCATGCAGTAATAAGAACTTCTTCTTCCTAGACGTGAGATCTTCATGTTCAACTGCTTGGATATAGTTTAACCAGAATTCTTTCCATTCTGACCATATAACTACAGGTTGGCCTGGCGCCGGAAGAAAACTTGCTGGCGGTTGAATATTGATGCCTTGCATAGCTCCGTAGATCAGTGGTCCTTTTCAATATGTGCTTGTAAACTTCAATTCTCCCACGCTAGAGTAGTATGTTAGATCTCACCAATTGTAGAATATGTATTTACTGTTGCCACACTTTTTCAATCTCCAAAAAGTACTGCTACGAAAATGAAGAGATCACTGTCTCCTCTTCATTTTTCACCAATTGCAGAGTTTTATTAGAAAGTACTGTGACGAAAATGAAGAGATCACTGTCTCCTCTTCATTTCGTCTGGGCCAGGTCAGGCGTGTCACGTGAATTGTAGACTTCCTGGCGGGTCCTTTTCTCTAACTTCCAATTCTACGGCCTCCAACGTGTTCTGAATACACTTCCCAGAGCCGTAACTAAAAATGATGCCCACACCTGCACAAACTAACGCGAAATTACGCGCTGGTTCGGAGCATCTGCTCTCCCCTGCAGTTCATCCGCGGACCGGGACACCTACACAAGCCAACGCGGGACCACGCACTGGCTCGGAGCTTCTGCTCTCCCTTTCGCCACTTCCCTGGGCCGCGATCAGCATGAACCCACGCAATGCTGCGTATCGGCTCGGAGCAACTGCTCTTGGCTCCGCTCCTCTTCGCGGGTTCTCAGGGCGCCGGCATCCTCGTCGCCATTTGAAGTAGGCGAGGGAGACTAATAGAGGTAATTAACTTATTTATTTTACTATAATATATTTATACCGGCGCCCCGCACTGCGTCTCCTCTCATCACTTGATCATCTCCTCCCAACCGTCTCCCTTCGAACGTTCCGCGTCACACACAGCATTCTACCACATTCCAACTCACGCGCAGGCTGGGAGCCAAAGGAAATACATATTACATATTATTCCGGATAGACAAGATTACATATTATTCCGGATAGACAAGATTACTACAATTGGCCAATCAGGATTCTCAGAACGCTGGCTATATTGTATGGTACAAGCCTGCGTTCCGAGCAGCATCAGTGCTGTTGGCCAGCACCCTATTCCCTTCCCCGCCCTCCTTCACCTCCTAGCACCTGTCTAGTTTCCTACGTGGGTGCTGAGAGTTTGCATTTGTTTATTTAAAAAAAAAAAAAAGAAACGTACCTTTGTTGCATAGCTTGCAGAAACCACGGTGCAGAGCCAGGCCACACAGCAAAGGTACGTTTCTTCTTTTTTTATAAATGCACACCATTAGCAACTGTGCAGGAAGTGACACGGGTGCTAATTGTGATATTCCCCTCAGTGGAGGGCTGACCCTGTCGGCAAAGGCATCGCCACCCTCGTTAAGGAACCCTCGCTTTGCTCGGGTCCTTAACTTGGTCGGCAAGCCGTTACCAACAGGATCGGCCCAGTGCCTCGGGGCATGTCGCCTGAGTGTGTAGCAGAGTGCCAGGCTGCATCCTGTGGCTTCACTGGTCGCCATGCAGAAGCCAGGGAGTTCAGCATGCATGACACATTGTTCGAAGATAAGAGAAAGACAAAGCATGGGATACTTTAATGAAAGCCTTGAACTTAACAGGATGCAAGAAGATCTTTCAGCAGTAGCCCGCCATTCCTGTTAGCAGAGTTTACATTTGTAAGACAGAATGATGGAGGTGCTTCAGCTGCTCATTCTACCAGTAGGCCTTCCCCTGACTTTGGGCCCGATTCATGGATATGAGCGCAGAAATCCCGCAAGGGCCGCACGTCGAGAAGGACACTGCACAAGCTTGCGCACAGAAAGAAAAATGTGCGTTCTGCGTATTTATGGAATTGACAGCGCAAAGTAACTGTATTCGCAAGTTGAGTGTGGAACACCCCCGACACGCCCACACACAAAGCATCAACAGGCAGAACAGCTAACTTTGTGCGCTCCCCCTGTTGCGAATCCATGCACCCTTCAAATAGTGTGAGTGGTCCAGCGTAAGCAGGTCTTGCGACTCAGGGAGCTTGCGTAGGGTCCCCCATAACTGTATCCGGCACCCCGACAACATGTGTATAAAAAAATCGCAACTCACAATAACTCGAGAAATCTGCATGCAAACCCCTGTAAACCATCCATGCACCACGCTACACTGCTTATGCACACCCCTAAATTACATCGGAACCCGCTTCAGTACACGCACCCCGTAATCCCACATGCAATCCCACATGTGCGCTGAAAATCATATTTGCAAGTGTACTTACGCCTGCCTTCGGGTGACGGATCAGATGAAGGACTTGGTTGGCCATTTCCCAGCCGAGACCTTGCTCAATCAAATCCATGAATACGTCTCGTGCCGCGCAATAGTGGGCATGGGAGGGACTCCCCATTTTTGTTGTTCCTCCGCTTGCCAGCCCTCTGCGCAAGCCACACCCACACTCTGCTTTGGAGTCTCGCACAAGGCCCTCGATGGCTCGCACAGACATGCTGAGCCAGCGCGAACTCCAGACAAATCCAGGAAAAGTACAGCACATTCGGTTCCATGAATCGACGAAGGCGGATTTGCATGCAGTTGCGCACGCAAGTACCCCATTTTCCCCACAGATAATTCCATGAATCAGGCCCATAGTGTTTCCTGCCCACAGTGGTGGAGGAAGATTTTGGTGACAGGGTGCAGGTGTCTCCTGAGAGGGCACTGGCATTCTTAATGATTCAAAGTCCGAAATAGAATGTAGGACTGAGAGTAGTGGGATGTCCTCTAAGTTATGTAGGTGGCTCATTGTTGTCCCACCCCAAGAAATATTTTAATGTGATTGATTAAAATGGTGTATTTTACAGCATACTTTTGCAAAAAATTGGTAAAAAGCCATACAATGTACGATAGGTTCAGTGAGTAAGACATGACAAATCCCAATAGTTGGCAGCTTCTAATAGTACGCAGGAGCTTCTTACCACATTTTCAGGATGCCTGTGACCTCAATATGTTCCAGCTTTGCAAGTGTAACATACTTTTATGGTACCACGTCCATTATATACGCTAGGTTTCCCAGGGTAAATATTTCAAAATGCTGCGCCCACAATATATGTCAGCATTCCAACTATAAAACTTTCAGGGTGCTGCACTTACAATATATGACAACATTCCTGCTGTTAGGAATTTTCAGAATGTCTGTGCTTACATTATATGCTAGAATTCCCACTGTACAACACTTTCACAATGTTGGTGCCAAGAGTATGCGTCATCATTGACACTCTTAAACTTACATGAATCTGTCAGCGGTGGAAAATGTCCCCAGAATTGTTTTAAAGTTGTTTGACTGTAAAGAAGGGAAGCACAAATGGTGATCTTGTTGTTTTCACTCCTTTCAGTAAGTCCATGAGAGGAACCACTAAAGATGTAACATGTTGTTTAAACCTTCAGTAGTTTTTGGACAATCTCACATGTCCCCAATCATTATGGGTGGTGGAACTCTGTATGGCGCCTTTACCCACTTTAAAGCCCAAGTGCAAGGTAGAATCAGATAGCATTTGTTGGGGTTAGGTTTCAAACCGGCCTTCCATATAACTTTGGGCTACCAAACAGAAGTGACAAATGTGTTGCAACTAGTTGTTATTGTAGTAAAAATATTGCCCAGATAAAGTTTGACATATTCCTCATGAGGCTTCAGGAGGCAATTCATCATATGTTAAAATGTAGCAGGGGCCACATAGGGCATACATGCAAATACTGTGAACTGAAACAAGTCCCTGTGAGAGCTGAAAATGTAGTTTTTCCTGATCTCTGTCGCCAGAGGGATATGCCTATAACCTTTGGTTAAATCTAATATAGATAAGTAGGTAGCTGGTCCTAGTCTCCTAATCATCTTGTCAATTTGTGGAACAGGGTAGGCATCGTACCATGAGATCTGACTCACTTTAGAAAAAGTAAATAAAGAATAGCCAAGATCCTTCTGGTTTGGCAACCAAGACTATTGTCGAGGACCAATGGCTCTGTGAGGATTCGATGACACTGAGTTCCAGCATTCTCTCTAAAGCTTGCACTGCTTTACAAATGGCTTCAGGCAGCCCACAGGACCAAATTCTCATTACTTTATAGAATGGTGAATTAAGGGATTTACTCGCCCTGCACTCCGCCCAAATATTCCCACAAAATACATCAGGTAAAGCCCCAGGTTGTTCACTTGGTTGAGATTTAGGGTCTCTGAAATGATTTTCATCAGGTCGTTGGCTAGGCCAGAGTCAGTCAAACCCTCTGTGTTAGGCATCAGGGCAGGATCGTCCCGATCCTTCCAAACTTTAAGCTCATTTTTATGGTAGACCTGCAATATTTTAGGATGATCAGCTTGCTGTACTCAGTTGTTAAACTCACCCAGCACCTTGCTGACACAATAGGGCTTATGCCAACACACCAGAAACGTGTTCTGTGAAACATCAACACTTGTTCTTTTACACAGAAGTTCCTTAGGTGTGTCTGGCTATTAGACATAGGTTTCTGTTTGTCTTGGCTCACCTGCATGTATTGGTGTGCTAGATTTCTCACGAATCCCATCGGTTCTTGGGTGCTCTATACCGACTAAGCTGTATTTTGTGTGGTTTCTTGCTGACTCTCCAATATTTCCTTCAGCATGTCCAGGACATACTCAGTTTCTCATGCGTAAACTAGAAAGAGAAGGCTCTGGGTTTTCCTTGCAGCAAATAGGGCCCAGGCAGGAGTTAATCCAGATTCTTAGCATATTCATCCATTAGTTTCCATCAGTGGTTCTTCAAACTCTTATTGAATCTACTCAATGGTCTGATTGAATCTAATCCATGGTCTCACTTTTCTTTCCTACCTGGCAAACTGAATCTGGTAAATAGAACACTCTGGGTGCATTATGTCATGCACTAATGTTTGAATTCTCTTTCAATGTTGCTGTGTTTACTTGGACCCTGCAACTTTCCAATTGAAAGTCCTTACACTAATGGTCTCTGGTGCTACTCTCCTTCCCCGTACCTCACGGAACCTGCCTTAGAGAGTGTGGAAGTTACTATTTTGAGATATGGCATGGCTTGGGGTTTACAGTACCCAGGATGGTTGATCTATTCAGCAGACTCCTTCATATCACGAGTTTCCCTAGAAGGGACAAGACCACAGGATGGCTTCATGAGACAACCCCCTGCCACACAATTGAGGTCTGGTGGGATACACCCGGGGATTCACATCAGCCTTGGCCCAGCATTGCTTAGGCACCTTGACCCCATGGTTACCCCAGCTCTCACCTCAGAAGTCAGATAGGGGACTTTTTCACAATGCGTAATGTAATATATGTAAATATAATTGCAAACACTGAAAGTTTACCAGTTACATACAGTGTCTTGCAAGACAAACAGTGACACAAAGTTAAAAAGAAAATTGTTTGTGGATATCCGGTATTGCGTCCTTTGATATAATTAACTTCTAAAATTTACAATGAAGCATGACTACAAATGTCTGCTTATTTATTCAGCTTTTATTATGGATAGAAAACATCTGACTCACAGCATCACACAATAACACTTCTGTGAAATGCATGCAGCCTACACGTGTTTGAGCAAGATGCTCTTCATCAGGACATATGGTTATTGTGATGTTAGTAACGTGCTTTCAACAAATTGTAATCATTTTGCAAAGTCTTATTTCTTATATAAAATATCCACAAATCCCCTATATGTTTTGGTGCACAGTAATCCTTTATTTGTTCCTGCTTAGCTTTGTGTGTTCCTCCATCTACTCAGCTCCCAGTTGTTGAAATATCCCCTCTGAATTCACCCGCACCCAATGTAACTTCATCTCCTCAAGCCCAAAGCCCCCTTTGCTCTCCCATATGCTCTGGCCATAACTATGATACCCCTTTGTGAGGGTCCTCTTGCCAAAATAATGTCTGACCCTCTCCACACAACCCCTCCCCTTCTACCTCACTACCCCTTGTACTGCTGGCCACAACATTGCAGCAACAGCATATCTCCCTGTGCGACCCCCAGAAGGAAAAGCCCAGAGAAACACTCATCATGACCTAAACCCCAACAACATGTATTCCCAATCAGTAGACATGCTACTGAATGGTCTGCTGCCGGCAGGGGCACATGGACTACTTTGACTTTTTGGTTGTCTTCCTGTCAACTATCACACCTCACCCCACCTACACATCCACATAGTTCCACACTACACCACACTACATTCAACCCACCTCCACCACACCACTCCACCCCATCACTGTACAACAAAACTCCAAACAAACACTCCACTCCACACCTCTCCATGCCAACACACTATTCTGCACCACCATTCTACATCACCACCCTATAGCATCACTACACACCACACCCAGACAACTCCACACCACTACACCTCTATACCCTCACACCAACACCCCACTTCACACTGCCACGCAACACTTCCAATCTATCCAACCACACTATCCCTCTATACCACCATTTTACTCTACCAACAAGACACCACCACCACACACCACACACTGCCACACACCTATACCTCCACACCACTACCTCACACTACCACCACACCACATCAGTACATCTCCACACCCCTACACTTTTATTAATTACCCTGCACACCCACTCATTACTGTGGGATATACTGATCCACTCAATGGCATTGCCCCACATTACTAAGCTGCATTTGTGCAGAAACAACCACAAAAGGGTTGTGCTGGCTCCTGTGAGTGCCATGGCTCAAAACTGCGTTTTGCAACAACAACTAAAATGGCTGCACCGTCCTGCCAAGCACACATCGGGCAGGATGGAACCAGGGGGCACATTAAAGGAGATTGCCAGAGTGTTCCCACATAAACAATAGGAAGAAAGTGGAAAAAGCAGCATTGCTTTGTTGCAAAAGCCAAAATATCATTTGAAAAGAAACCCTTTTACACCTTTAGAAAATGTGCCTCTAACGCCAATCCCCTCTGTTCCTTAAAGCCACTCTGTTTAACAAGTCCTACCAAGCCCTGTGTGTTTCACTGTGCCTCAGCAAAACCAGGCATGATTCTGAATTGACAAGCCCAGTCAAGCCATCAAAAAAGACAATCAACCAGGAACCATATTTTGACTTACACGGGAAACACAGTGATTTTCTTTGCAAAAGTATCCAAAACTCAGTTCTTCAGAGGGAGACTATAACTAGCTAAGCCATGCCTGCTTCAATGTATCCGTGCTTCAGACCAACTCCAGCAATTCAAAAGAATAACTATAGCTGCAGACGGTGTGTGAATCTGCTGGAGATGAAAAGTTAAATTTAAAAAGGAAGGCCAGCTGCACCACGTGTAAAAAAATTGGCTTTTGCAAACTAAAGAAAAACAAATGCCTGTGTGTTGGAACAGTACACTGGTGAATGAAAGCCTGCCAGTCTTTGGCAATATGAAGGGGTTTGTTGCTGGTGAGAGTATATAATATGGGTTAGTTTATGCAACCGGCTTGCTTTAATTCTGGATCTAAGATCAGAAATTAAAGGTTGAAACAATGGTGGCTGGAGTTGCAAGTTGAAAAACAGGTTTGGCACCAAAAGGAGGGCTCTCTCTCAGCAGATACTGACAGCCCCCTTATAATTACGGGGTTGAACAGACTTTCGTCTCTGCTGGGACCCTGACAATGAAGATCCCACGGAAGGAAGTCTGAAGGGTGAAGGGGCAATATAACTTCAATAAAAGGAGAAACCCCCATCATGCTGTGAAGGAAATTACAGTTAGCAGCAGTTGAAGTTAAAGAAAAAAATGACCCAGGGACAAAGGAACTGCCATTTGTTCACCAAGACTATTTCAGGAATAAAGGTTAAAGACTCCTATCTCTGCAGCAAGACTTTGAAAAATTGTAAAAATGTTGCAGTTTAAAAGTGATTTTTTTGTGCTTTCTTTTGAGACATGATAGAACTCACTGACACCTTGGGGGCAGAAAGGGCAAAGTATTGAGGATAAATAGAAAAGTATCAATGTTGCAAACATACATTTTTGTATATACATCCCTTGGGAGAATGCGCATCTGTGTATAAAGTTAGGGAATTTTAGGCCGAATCTTTCATGCTCAAAATTACCAAAATGTGTCAGAAGGGCGAAACAAGATCCCACAGACTGGAGGATTGGACGGATATGTGCTGCACAAATATGTAACCTATGTATATAATTTGCCAAGAGATTGCAATGGTGTAAATGTATGTTTTTGGACATTGTAAAACTCACCTCATAAATCTGACATCATTCCCTTGGAAATCCAACCAGTTGAGAGCAAGGCGGAGATTAGCACCCCTGCCCAATCCAAGTAGTTTAGGGGCATGCTTAGTTTACCCTACACAGCCTATACTTTGATGATGTCACTATGCACTATAAATAAGGGTCCCTGACAAGACTCTAGACACACACTCTTCCTGATTTCCTGCGCAGTGTTCCTGTTCCCATCATCTTCCAGATCCAGATTCCAACAACAAGGCCAAGCATTGCATATCCTACTTCAGGACCCACTGCAAAACCCATGCAGTGCTGATCCCATTTCCAGCAAGGCCTCCAATATAAAAAAAACACTAAATCCCCCATTAACAAGGGGAAAACTGTGGCACCTCTGGCATACTGATCCAGCCTGGCTTGCTGCCACTCACTGCATGCTGCTGAAATCCTGCTACACTGATGACCTATATTATCCAGTGACCAGAATTGCCAGTCCAGAAGTGCTACCCGGTAACCAGAAATGCCCAGCTGTTTGCCAGGCGCCCAGCCATATAGTGACCAGAACCGGTGACTGTCCGAAATCCAAAAACTAAAAAGTGGACTGTGAGTATCAATTGCCACCCCATCCAAACCCATAGCCTATCTTGTCCTTGTTCTCATCCCACTCTCTAAGTCACCCTATCATTATCCTGATACCTTGTTAAAACTGTCACAATCATTCTTGCAACCCTGTCATTGATTTCTAGTGCTAGCATCATCTCTTTAGTAATTTTGTCTCGTGAAATCCTAAGCTATTAATCCTATTTCGAGTGACCGGCGCTGGGGCGAGAGGGTTGAATTTGCGATTCAACTGTGGAGCTTACTTACCCTCTTTGGTGGCCTAGCCTGAATACTCTATTGTAGAGTAAAACTATTCTTGCCAAAACTGATTTTCTTTCCTTTTTCGCACCTTCATTTACTCAAAGTGCACCTTCTTAGATCTTGCATAACTCATTCAATTTACCAGCTAGAGACGTACTTTCACTTCAAGAGTGTACCTGTGATCTATAGCTACACCCCAACACATGAGATTTACAATATTTCACCCATTTTTCAAAGAAACCGTTTTAGTAAATTTCCTTGGAAAACGGAAATACTTGCAAAGTTTCCAATGTGTCATTTTGATTGTAAACTGTTTTAAATCTTCCATTCATTTTTTGAACTGTATGCTCTTGCTAATCCATTGCTTGTGATTGTTAATACCTTTACATTGTTGCTTTGGTGAATAACTGTATTTGATTCAAGGTTTTTGCACATATTCCTTATTTTATTCATCCATTTCCAAGTGTCCTTTTTAACATTGCAAGGGTTTCAAATCTGTTTTTCAGTCTTATTTGAGAAGGGAAGGTTGGATGTGAATTCCGTTTTAAGCTTCTTATTCCTGATCACCTGCTGCTTCCGTATATCCATCCAGAATGTATTATTTGTGGGTTGAGGGAACTGTGCAGGGGGAAATCCTAACTTGGGTGCTATCTGTCCTAAATCAAAAGTGCTCCTATCCTGTTGTGCAGTGTATATGCTCCACTAAAAAGTCAAACCCAGTGCATTGCCACATTCTGATTTGTAACTATCACTCCATTGGTGATTGCTGCCCTACATTAAAAGTGTGTGATTTCTTTTGAATTTTAAATAAATATTGCATTTGACCAACCAGCCTGGTTCATGGTCCATTGTGACCCAGGGTATTTGAAAACGGGTTGTGATATGAGTGGTGTATCATCGCAAAATTGAATCCACATAAATTAGGATAAAAGCACCTCAGTTAGGCGCTATACACTAGGCCGAGACCACGGTGTGCGTGTCGCCTGATTGAAATCCTTAACATTAGACCCCCACACCACTAACTCTACACCCTAATACAAAACTCCACTTCACACCTCCATTCTACATAACCATGATAACACTCTACAAGAATCACTCTACACCACCACACTACTACCTACTCTACAGCAACATTCCAGACCACACCCACACCTGCAACCACCACATCTCACTCTACACCACAACCCCATTCATACCTCTGCACCACATCATCAGCACACCACTTTACACCTCCACTCCACTCCAAAAATCCACACCAATTTCACTTTTGCTGAATCTATCTTTGTGTAAATTAACAACACTGCACTGTATGCAAGTTTAGACTTGCTTTTAAAGCAACTTCAGTTAGCTAGATTCAAATTTCAGCAGAAAGCCTGAAAACGCTGCGTGGGAAAGAAACCACCTTTCCCAGCAGTTCCAGCTCTGTACTAATTAGGTGACCAGGTGCATCAGTGCCAGCGCACCTGAGTCTAATCTGGAATTTGCCAGTCTGCGATGGAACGCTGCAAACAGGCACCAGAGGCCTTTTTGCCAAGGAACAAGTAAGTCCTAATAACCCTGCCTAGCTCCCCTGCTACAAACGAGGGAGCAAATATAGTTAGCTCGACCTAAAATAGCCCCAACAACTGACTCCTCAAATAATTTAGGAAGTGTTCTAGAGACCTAAAAGAAATACTTAACTGCTATGGGATACACAACTGACCTTAATCTGCTGCTGGCCTGCCAGAGAGCAAACCGCATGGCTATAATAGCCTGGTACCTGAAGGCGACAGCAGATGGCCGGCCCTGCTCACTGATAACACAATACAACCCACCACAGCTAATCCTCTGCCTGAACAAATCATGGCTGAGCGGTATAACGAGGGGACTCCAACTTCTAGACATTTGGCCGCTCCCCCAGACCAGCTGTAAAACACTTCTCTACCTCTGAGATTCATGAATACAAGCCTGGTAGGAAATGATACCCGCCCTATGTAAACGAATGCACAAAAATCCCTACCCCTTAACAAACAGTCTAAAGATGATCTTAGTAAAAAAATGTACTTTGTGCTGCCCATCTACTGAACTTGATAAACTCAACAAGGCAATTAATTTGGTCCTCGGACAATAAAACACCTCAAATTAGCCCTATTAAATACCAGGTCCCTCAGTAAGCATGTTCCCAATGTCCATGTCATTAAACATGACATCAATATGATGTTTCTAACTGAAACTTGGTTTACAGAGGCCAGTGGACCGATGGTCACGATAGCCACTCCCGAAAACGACTCTATATTCTGTCAAAACAGAGATCAGGGACTTGGGGGAGCTGTGGCAATAATAGCAAAACATTCTATTAAGCTCTTTGAAACTCCAAGTCATTGCACTAACTGTGAGAACTTGCACCTAAAAATCACACCTACCCCATGCAGCAGTGTTAGGTTTATCCTGATTCATCGATTCCCTGTGGAAATGGCCTCCTTCAATGAAGAAACCTTACAGCCCCTGAGCGATCACAATGGGCCCAAGAGTGCCTCGCTTTTCATAGGCGATCTAAACCGCTGGCAAGGGAACCCCGCTGACAAAGAAGCGATTGCCCTTGAAACAGCCATCAACAATATTGGGTATCTTGTAATTAACAACGACCCTGCAACAGCCAAGGGAATATCCTAGACTGGATTGTGGGTAGAAACGTCACTGTGCGGGTTAAGAACACTTCACTATGTATATGGTCTGACCATTACATGATAGACTTCCTCATCCACCTCCATGCACCGCTCGCTAAGGTAAACAATCCACCTAAAAAGTTACCACCCGGAACTTTAAGAAAGTACACGCTCTGGATCTCCAGAGATGAATCTCTACAATTATGACCATTACATCTACAGCTGCCCCCACCGAAGCAACTTGTTGACTCCTTCAATGTCGAGCTTGGATGAGTATTAAATAAATCGGCCCGCTTAAATCCAAAACAGTTCATGACAATGTAGGGCACAAAAAATGGTTCTCCCAAGAGCTTAAATCGCTAATGTTAGATAAAAGAAAAGCTGAGAGGCGCTAGCTAAAATGCCCCGCCCTGGAAAACAAAGTTGTCTTAGAAGGCACCTACAAAACTGCATTCTCTGAATCTAAAAAAAAGTCTTCAACAAGTAAATTGAGGAAGCCGAGAATAAAGCTTAGAAGTTATTTGACATTTTGAACACTTAGAAAACCCAAAAGCGTAATCCTTAGCATTTGCTCCCTCTTACCTGGATTGCACGAAGGCGCAACTGGCCTTTGAAACTAAAGTCTCTAAAGCAAGAGACAAAATTAAAAAAGATTGGGCAATGAATAACATGAATAACCTTACTACCAAAGCCCTCTCCCTAAACCCAGACCTGCACGAATTGAACTTTCATCCAGTATCTATCCCTGACGTACTGGGTATACTTGACACGATGCATCCATCCGCCTGTCCAGGAAATACAATCTCACCTAAATTGATCCTAGACAATAAGGACATTTTTGCCCCATTCTTGGCTAGACTTATAAATGCCTCCTTTAGAACTTGTGCTGTCCCAGAAAATCTTAAAAATGGAACTGTAAATCCTACTGTTGAAAAAACCTGGGCTAGATCCCAACAAATCTAGCAATTTCAGACCAATAATGAATTGCAACTTTTAATTAAAAATTATGGACAAGGTTGCACCTCGACAGCTGCAGACGTTAATAAAATGAATCAGTGCATTGCATCCTAGACAGTCATGCTTTCGACCGTGCCATAGCACAGAGAGCGCTCTTATGGAACTACAGACATATATGTTGGGAATTACGCATAGAGGAAAGGCCTGCCTACTCATCCTATTGCACTTATCAGCAGCTTTTGACTTCCTAGATCATGAGCGTCTACTTTACACCCTGAGAGACTTAGGCCACTGCTTTGAGAAGACTGCTAAATGGGTCTAGCCTGACCGGGCGACTGTCCAAAGTCTGCTGGGGAGATACCTCCTCTGCACCAGCTCCTTTAACTTGTAGAGTGCCTCCAGGGTCTTGCATGTCCCTGGTACTCTTTAACTTACATGCTAGACCTCTGTGCAGCCTCCTGGAAGAATCAGGGGTCTTCTTTAGCAACTATGCTGACGACACCCCTCTGGTCCTGGATCTCTCTGGTGACTACACCTCAGATGCACCAAAACTAGAAGACAACTATGACCTGATTGAATCTTGGATGAGAGAAAACTGGATGTGCCTCAACAGAGGAAAAACAGAGCTCCTAGTCTTCGGATCATCTCAGCAAGAGCTAAACTAAAACCTGACTATCCATCCTTCACCATCCAGGACTGTAACATCTCAGTGCTAGGTGTGGTCAAAACGCTCAGTGTTCATCTTGACTCCACTTTGAGTCCAGAAACTCATACCAAAAACTTTGCAAAAAATTGCACCTACTACTTAAGACTGTTAAAAAACATCTGCCCCTTCCTCACCGAAAACAAATGCTCTACTGTAGCACTATTGGTTACACTATCCAGGATTGACTACTGCAACATGCTCTTTGTCGGAGCTGACAAATAAAGCCCACAGAGATTACCGATTGTCCAAAATGACAATACATATAATAAAAAAGGTACCGAGAAGAAATCATATCTCTTCCCACAGACAAGCACTGCACTGGCTCCCTGTGAAAGCTTGGATAAAGTTCAAGGTAACCACCCTGGTTCACAAATGTCTGTATGGAAAAACTCCAGCTTATTTTAAATCTTTAGTGATACACTACAAACACACTACATCACTGTGCTCATGTAATCTGATGTAGGTTGCTTGCCCAACCTTCAAGCCGACAAAAGGTCTGGGCAAATCTTTTGCTGTTGTTTTAGCAAAACTCTGTAATACTCTTCCAGTGCCTGTACGACTTGAAAACAATTCCAGAACCTTCAGGATAACCCCCAAGACTCTCCTTTTTGAGTGATCTCTTACTATCCCCTGCTTGATACCCTTCGCATTTGTCCTGTGTTACTGTTGTCCACTGTGGAACTGTGCACCCTGTTGCCTGCAGACTCTGGCATGTTATAAACCTGTAAATAAAATAAAATAAAAAAACAACACCACTCCACACATCTCTCCAATCCATCACATTACACCACCACCACACCGCCAAAGTCCATGCCCCTTGCACCTATACACCCCCAAACAACACTGCCACCACTCCACACCAGCCCCACTCCACATCATCACTTCACACCATTATCCTACACCACCACTCCACTCCACCACTCCATCCACCACCGTACCACTCCAAACCACATCCCATAACATGACCATCTTCCTCACCACCCCTCCACACTACCACCACTCTATGTCACACTCGATCAAACTGCTCCATGCCACCACTCTATGCCATCAACCTCACTGCCACTACACTCAGCCACCATTCCATCCAACACTTCATCATACTACTCCATGACAACACTCCACCCAACCACCAATCCCCTCCACACCACCTTTTACTCCAACGCACTAGACCACCACTCTACACTACCACTTTATTCAACATGTCTACACAACCACCACTCCACACTACCTTCACTCCACACCCCCACATTATACAACCACCCCATAGCACCACACCATCACCCAACACTCTGCACTACCACCCTACACCACCATTCCACAGCACCACATCACACCAATACTGCACACCACTCCATCACAGTACCCTACCCCCACTTCAAACCCCACTCTAGCATGTCCAGTCTAACCCCTGCCTTCACTCTACCTGCACCACCGCAGCCCCTGACTTGCCCTAACAACCCCAAATCCTGCCAACCCTTGCCCATCACTTTCTAGCCCCACCCACACATCCACACCGCTCTCTACCCTACCTACCATTCTACACCCTTTTCTGCCTCCACCTATCCTTCCTCCCACCTCTCTCTGCCCCACTCCCTGCCCCCAACTTACCTATCCCCAACTCTCTCTCTACAACCACCCACCCTTTCCCGAATCTCTCTACCCCAACCACTCTTCGTCACCCCTCTCTAAACCACCACCCACCCTTCCTCACATTTCTGTAACCTCAACTTCCCTACCTCACCTGTCTCCCCCACTGACTCACCCTTCCTCATCCCTCTCCTCTTTACACTCTACCTCCATCACCCCTTCTACCTTCACCGATACTTACTCACCCACCCCACTCCCATACATCCTTTGTCACCCCCCCAGTACACTCTACTCCAAACCTCTAAACCGTCCCCAATGCCCTACTTCTCTCTACCAAACCACTCTAACATGACACACCCATCTGAACCCACTCTACCCCATTCACTGAGCCACTCCACCATAACATAAGAGATAATTGTTTCTTTTTTACATAGTACCTGGTACTTTGCTTCTCAGCACTGATGTTATTAGGCATTTTAAGGGTTCATCATTTATAAACCCAAGAAGGATGAGTTTGCCCTTCTGGGAGTTGAGTATGTGGCCTGCAGTATAAATACAGATACCCAGAGCAAGCATATGTTTATAGTGATGGTTGTGGAGAGAGGATCTGCAGAAAGTATCACAGGTGCTTTATTAATGCTATTTATGCTCAGCTGTATTGTTCTGTCTCTTGTGAGGCAGCCTATGGCTTGATGGGAAGAAAGGAGGATAATGAAACCATGCAGTGAGGCAGCAATAAACCAGCAGGAGGCCAGCCCTGACTACACTGATGCTGCATGGCAGCTCCCTCTGTTTAATGGCCAATATGGCTTCCCCACCCTTTTCACTGAACCTCCCCCAACCCTACATCACCACTGCATGTCTTCACCCTTGCACGCCTACCAAGCAAGAGTATTCAGGGATATTCCCAGTACAAATGGACGCAAGGTGAAGAAAAGCCCAAAGAGCCCAATGCATCTGACACCCGGCTAATGTGGTTTTCTCCATTCAATAGGGGTTTTCGGTAGCCCACGCTGGTTTGTTTGTTTGTTTATTATTATTTGTATTGCGTGCCAAACTCAATGGTATCTGGGCGCATTTGCACAGGATTACAAGAATACATTAGGCTTAGGTTACAGGCGTTACAGTTGAGAAAGTTTACAACGGTTACAAGTGAATTATACATAAAAAGAGCAGATCATATTTACATAGTAGTACAAAGGATAGTGCAGTGTAATAACGGAGTGAGATCATTTAGGTCAGTGGCAATGGTTAAAGTGTTGGCTGGTCAAGTTTGCTAGACATAGACAAGTCGTATATCTCAAATGTCCTGGGATACAAGCCAGTTTATGTTGTTACACCTGAATTGAAGGAAAGGTTGATCCACTCCCAGTGAGAGGAGGAAGGCGTTGCAGAGCTGCGCTGCCATAACCGGGCAACTGCTTCCCCCTGCCTTTTTTTGTTTGTATCTGGGGACAACCAGACAGAATGAGATAGCTGTCCTGGTCGGGCGTGATGAGGATTTCTTGAGAATTCTTTCTGAGAGGTAGCGTGGGGCAGCACCATTGAGCCATTTCTGGATAAGGGAGACCGTTTTGAGCGTAATTTTGTCAGTAGTGGAGAGCCATTTGTTCTGTCTCCTTGAGTCCGAGATGTGCTCCCTCCTAGGAATGCCACATGCTGATCTAAGTGCATTATTTTGGAGAATTTGGATTTTATTAACAATGTATTTGCTTACCCCAAGTATAGTGCATTACAATAATCCAGCTTGGATAATATGAGGGCTCTGGCAAGGATCGTACAGCTTTCTTTGGACAGAAATGGTTTGCACACCCTGATCAATTTACAAGTGTATTCTGTGGAACATGCCATGGCGTTCACTTGTTTATTTAGTGTGAGGGTTGAGTCTAGGTAAAAACCTAGAGTTTTTACCTCTTTTACCCCTTTAATAATATTCCCGTCGATATTGAAAGATGAGTATTTTATGTTTAGTTTGTTAAGTTTGGCTGCTGATTCAAATATTAGGAGCTCTGTTTTATCTTCATTCAGGCATAGGGCATGGGCAGCCATCCATGCCTGAATGATTAAATACATTTTGTTCACTAAGGCCATGTCCTTGACGTAATTACCCAGGAACGGTATGAGGATCTGGGTGTCATCTGCATAATTAGTGTAGGTGACACCCAGATGGTCCAAGTCGTCGAACAGTGGCTTTGTGAAAATATTATACATTGTTGGTGAGACACAAGAACCTTGTGGCACACCACATGTAATAGGAATAGGGTTGGCAGCGTCTGTGGTAGAGAAGACTCACATAGTCCATTGTTTAAAAAGGATTTAATCCACATAATGGCCTCCTGTGAAAAGTGAGCGGCTGATGCTAGGTGTTGACACAGTACTTTATGGTCCACCAAATCGAAGTCGGCCGAAAGATCAAGGAGGAGTAGCAGGGCCATTTCCCTGTTATCCTTAAGTCTGTCAATTTGAGTCTTTAGATCTAATCGCGCCGTTTCCGTGCCATGTTGTGACCTGAAGCTAGATTGGCGGACTCCTAGTAGATGATTAGTCTCTAGGTACCCCTGTATCTGGATGTAGGCCACTTTGTCTAGTATCTTGAGAAGAAAAGATACAGTGGTAATCGGCCTGTAGTTAATAGGAATGGTGGGGTCCAAGGATTGTTTTTTAGGAGGGGAAGGACCCCTGACTCCTTTAGATTGCTGGGTACAGTCCCTGATGAGAATGATGCATTAGGGAGTTTAGAGATAAAGGGTGCTAGGTCTCTGGCAGCATCTTCAATAATCTGAGCTGGACAACTTTCTCCCTGACACCTTGATGGTTTAAGGGAGGAGATGATTTTTTCGACCGTAAGAATAGAAACTTGTGAGAATCTAAAGCTTTGAGGGGGTTTGGTAGATGGATCCTGAATGGTGGTGTGGTTAACTATAGGAGGTAGGATCACTTTTTTGTCCACAATCTTTTTCTGGAGAAGGGAGATTTTGTTTGTTAGGGCATTCTGGATGTTAGTACACCACAGTTTGCATTTTAGGCAGCCATCTGTCTGCGGTATGGGAGCTTCCAGTTCGCTTAGGATAGTGAAACGTTCCTTTAAGCTAAAACTGGCTTTGTGAATCCTCTCATTATAGGTTTCTTGTTTAGTACGTATAATTTCTTTTTTTATAGAAGGTGATTCAGAGAATCAGGTTCATTTTGTTTTCTTCCATGGGTAAGTGTCTCCAAAGGACTTCTACCTGCCTTTTTTCAGCTCTCAAGGATTTTAATTGAGGTGTGAACCAAGAGTTCAGATGAGCTCTTGGTTTACTTTTACACATTTTAAGTGGGGCAATTGCATCTAAAGCTTTAGTCATAGAGGCATTGTACACGTCTAATAAAGTGTCTGGGTCAGACGAATCTGACAGCACGTTAAGGTCAGGGATTACGTATGGTAGGATCTTGTCCACCGTAATATTTCTTTTATTTCGGGTAAGGAGTGGAAGAGCTGTTAGATTGTCCTTATTACTGGGGGTGTTAGCTGGGATGGTGATTGACAAAAGGAAGTAGTCGGTCCAGGTTTGTGGTTTCATGGATGTGATGGATGCTGTACAATTGAGGTCTGCCACCCAATTTAAGATTCTACCTTTGTCATGGGTAGCCTAAGTCACTCTTTGGGTGAAGCCAAGTTCAGTGAGCGTATTAGCGACTGCTGAGGCATGTGGATCATTAGGATCATTGAAGCCTATGTTAAGATCTCCTAGTAGAAGTATTTGGGACAAGACTTTCGTATTGTCAGATAGGATTATAGAAATGTCGTCTTCGAAAAAAGCCGATGGAACTAGGTGGTCTGTAGATCAGGTGGACTGTTAGGGTACTAGCATTGAAGGTGGGTAGTTTGATTGTGAGAAGTTCACAGGACTTGATGACTGGTGAAGGCGCTATTCTCATGGCTAGATTCGACTTTACAATGATGGCTATGTCTCCGCTTCTAGCATTGGTTCTGTCAGCTCTTATATTATCCTAATATTGTAGTTGTCCGGGACTGAAAGTGCGAGGGCTGGGCCTGCGGCAGTATGCAGCCATGACTCTGTTTTTGCAAGCAAGTCAAGGTTGTCATTCTTGATCAGATCCGCAATCTCGGTAGCATATGCTAACAGTGATCTAGCCTTAACTAGAGCAACTTTAAGGTTTGGGATATTGGAGTTAGTCACGCAGGTCAGAGGTTTATCCTGACTTGCATGAATATTGGGCTTAGTAGGTCTGACATTCTTTTTTTTCTAACACCAGTGTTGGTGTTAGTAGGACAGGCTGGAAGTTTGCCCATAATTATTTTGCTGTTAGATTTCGTATTGGTCATTGTGGCTGTAATTTTCTTTTTGGCGTCAAGGATATTATGAGGGATATTCATCATATTATGGCAACTTGTTTTAGCAACTCTGATGGTCAGAGGTTCATGAAGTCTAGCAAGTCTAGCACAGAGTCTTTTGTTTCTAGCTGTGGTGGAGCAAGGTATGTCTGTTTTAGTAGGATTGCAATGTATTTGTAAGGGGTAGGTGGCAAGTAGCTGGGGTCCATAGAATTGGTGTGCTCTGAATTAGTAGACTTAGGGTTTACATTTAGTTTAGGTACGAATCTGGTGGGTTTAATAAATGCTGACTGGTTGTCTAACTTAAGCCGAGGGAGGAAGGTGGTAGGTTTAGGATTCCTGAGCAGACAGGTTTTATTTGGCATGGTTCAATCATGTTGGTCAAGGTGGTTTGAGCCTGTTACTGTAGTTTGTAGGCTTATAACAGTTAGGGCACAAAGTAATTTTCTCAGTATATAGGTGGTGGCCTGCGTAGTGCTTGCGGAAGGCCTTTTATGTAAGTTAACAAGCGGCGTTTTAAGATACTGACCTTCTTGAGAATGTAAGCTCAAAGTACTGAGTATGTAGTGGGACTAGGTGTCTAGGACAGCAAATGGTAGGTATCCAGTGACAAGTATGGAGGTAAGTCAGAGTTTCAATGCGGTATAGCGCGCCACTGGTCATAAGCAGATAGGCTAGAGCAATGCAGTACATTAGTCATATATGAGCAAGTAGGCTGGATCAATATAGTAGAGTGCACCACTGGGCATAAATCAACAGATAGGCTAGATCAATATAGGACAGTGACCCACTGGGCATAACTCAGCAGATAGGCTAAAGCAATACAGTACACTTGGCATATATCAACAAGTAGGCTGGAACAATATAGTACAGTGTGCCACTGGGCATACATCAACAGATAGGCTGGATCAATATAGTACAGTGCACCACTGGGCATAAATCAACAGATGGGCTGGAGCAACGCAGTACAATCAACAACATGTTAATACAGCATCTAAACTAGAACCATACAGTACAGTGCGCCAGCAGGCATCTAGCATTCAGTTTGGTGAGTTCAGTGACCTGGTCGGTAGACACAAATCCTCGTATTAAGTGTGGCGTGAAGGGAGGCGGCCCGACACATTGGGCGGCACTATAGGCATGTGTGTAATGTCGTATATTGAATAGCTGGTACAGTTTAAATTAAAGACCACATGGGAAGTGTAGGCGCGTGCAGTATTAGGCCTGGCAGGGTCGGAAGAACAGACATGTGAAGCAGGGTCAAGATTAAATGCCGCGTATTAGCGGGGGAAGAGGTGCCTTGTGGGAGTGCAACGTGGTAGGCGGGCTCTGCGAGGGATGCCTAAAAGACGCAAACAGGGGCAAATAGGGCCTTTATCTTGGCCTTCGTCAAAGGCCGGTGCTTCCGCCTGCCAGCAGATGTTTTTGGGTAAAAGTTGTATTCAGTTGCTTAGCAATGAGGCAACAGCTTCGTTATGGGGCCGCGTCACGCCCACCATTTTAGAATCAAGCGGTAGATCGCAATGCTGATAGCGGGCACGTCAGAACTTCTAGTATGCTCACAATAGCAAATTTAAACAAGCAGAATTACTTGAGGCATGAGGGGCTGATCCGGTGATGTGAAGCCTCACCATTCCAAATGCAATAAAGTAGATTTCTGCAACTCGATGATCACGGCGGGTGACAGGGGTGCTGTGGCTTATTTCTGGTGCGCGGATCTCATCAGGCTGCTCCTGCAGTAGTGGGATAAGGGCTCCTGCCCTCTCCCCTCAGTGCTTCTGCTGCTCTGGGGGCTTTTGGGGCAATCAGGGCCTTTATATTGGCCTTCATCGAAGGCTGGCGCTTCTGCCTGCCGGCGGATGTTGTTGGGTAAATGTGCAATTCAGTTGCTTAGTAACGAGGCAACAGCCTCGTTATGGGGCTGCGTTGCGCCCGCCATTTTACAATCAGGCGGTAGATCGCAATGCTGATAGCGGGCACGTTGGAACTTCTAGTTTGCTCACAAAAGCAAATTCAAACAAGCAGAATTACCTCAGGCATGAGGGGTTGATCAGGTGATGTAAAGCCTCACCATTCCAAATGCAATAAAGTAGATTTCTACAACACGATGATCACGGCGCGTGGCAGGGGTGCTGCGGCTTACTTCTGGTGCGCGGATCTCATCAGGCAGCTCCTGCAGTGGTGGGATAAGGGCTACTGCCCGCTCCTCTCAGTGCTTCTGGTGCTCTGAGGGCTCTTGGGGCAAACAAATCTTTATCTTGGCCTTTGTCGAAGGCCGGCGCTTCCGCCTGCCAGCAGATGTTGTTGGATAAAAGTTTTATTCAGTTGCTTAGCAACGAGGCAACAGCCTTGTTATGGGGCTGCATTGTGCTGCCATTTTAGAATCAGGCGGTAGATCGCAATGCTGATAGCGGATATAATCCAAAGAAACACCATCTCACAAACGGGCAAGAAAATTTGACTAAAATACTATGCTACTTGTCAAACAGCAAATGTAATCTATGCTATTAAGTGCCCATGCAGCTTATTGTATGTGCATTAAACTTCAAGGAAAGTTTGGGAAAGATGGGTTGAACAAAAATCAAATGTCCATTTGAGCAACCAAAAGTCACCAGTGGCTAGACATTTCATGGAGAAAGAGCAGTATATTTCACAAATGTGATTCATTGTTCTCGAAGTGGTCAAAATCCCATCAAGAGGTGGAGATCTAATCAAAGGACTATCTCAATGAGAGATGATTTGGATTAGCTCTCTTGACACCCTACCACCAAGTGGAATGAATTACTACTTCTACCTACTGTGTTTTATTTGAAAGCTAGAAAGGTTTGTTCTATGACATACCTCATATGATTTAGGAAACACCTTTGGTTATAAATCACCTGTATGTATTCTCTGTTTTTGCAATTCAACCTATTTCATACATCATACATATAATTTATTGTATATTGACTCTTTGGGATATGGTCACCAATACATAATAAAACACCATGTGAAATTTAGGAACTATTTGTGACTATATTTTTTGCAACTATATGTATTTAATAATCTACTCCTTGAAGTGTAATGCATTTCTTCCTAGTCAGTATGTACATGTGGCATATGCAAATCTTTCATTAGGGTTATGTCAGTACTATAGAAAACGAACATTTAACAACAAAGGATGCATTACTGTGACACCACGCTCCCTGGAAGGGATGTCATTAAATGTCATTCAGGTGTCTAGTGATTCTTGATTTGCTCTACTTGCCATATAAAATACCTTTTATTGTCACATTTATTTTATTGAGAATATAAACCTAACATAGATAAGTCCTCTGTGTCACAGTTTTTTGTTAGGTAATCTTCCTTTAAATATATTCTCCTTTCCGTTTGTTTCCACTACTGCATCATCACCCTTATTCAGTATGACATCACCACGTCATGTTATACGTCTTGGTGGCCATCTCATTTATTTATTTTGATTGCGATACTTTCTTGTATTTTACACCTTGTATGAGTATCATGATGTATTCGGCACCAGAGCTTTGGGACCCTTTGGTGAGTGAAGTGTAGCATGAGTATGCAGATTCAGAATTGAGCATTTGGTTATCACAATTGGTTACATTTAATATTTGCTCACAGACATTCGTGATCTGTAATTTGTAGATGCACTGTCTGTACTCAACTTCCATACTTTTTGATACAGTACACTCATACAACGCAGGTAAAGTGTGTACACTTGATTGCTACGTTTTTTTTCTATAAGCCCAAATGCCTTTCTTCTTACTGCTGCTTTTTCTTTAATTTCTTTTCAGTCCTCCACCTCTTAATTGAGTTGGTTTCAAGTATTTTACTTTCAAAAGCATTTTTTGTTTTCATTTTGATTAACTTTGAAGTGTAATATTAGAATAATGTAAATTATTTCTGAGTCATTACAATTACTGACAATTACGTATGATAAATATTCACACACATTTCATCTATGGTGTATTTATGAACATTAGACATTATATTTTTACTATTTGAGTTTTCTTTTTACACTGATGTAATATTGGTTGTATACGAAAATGTTATCTTTAGAATGCAATGGTGATACCTTCTACTCTATTGCTTGACAGATTTCAAAAGTATCTCCTGTTGAAGGGAATTGATTTCCCGAAATGCATTGAGATTTTTTTAGTTTTTTAGTTTTGAAATAAACTACAAAAGATATCAAGATTTGATGTCATATACTTAGCAAAAGACATTTTCCAAGTATGTATACTACAACATTGTTTTTCTTGAGTTAATTTATTATGTATTGAGTTGTATATTTAAAATGCCTTTACAGTCTTTGACTAGCATAAAAGTGTGCAGGGGAAAAGGCTAGCTTTAATTTTGGATACCATACTTCTTTTTTGCAATTGTTTCTGCCTATGTGTCAGGGCAGATTACATCCCATGCATCTAAAAGTTGATGAAACATTTGGAGAATTTTTATTGCATTTTCCCAACAAATGTTGTTCACTTGATCATTCTTATTTTGTTTTGGTACAACAGAGCCAACCAGCCGACGAGCCTCAACACGTCTCTCAAAAACGCAGTCATCTCAATCTTGAAATGGTGATACCTGACAAAGTGAATGAGGAATAGAAGATTGAACACTGGTAAACATTATCAATCCTTTTCAGGACCAGAAGAATATTGCTCATAATATTGAAAGGGCCATGCTTCCAAACCTCTTTTGGTCTTTTCACTAGCAGTTGACATTTTTCTTGTTGGACTGCTTTTTCCTGCTCTCTGACCAATCTGAGGGACGTGGAAGATGTGACTGGTGAGGTTCCATAAGGAACTCTATGCAGTATCCCATGACCCCTTCTAAAACCCAGGGATCTTTGGCTACTTAATACACAGAAGAGGTGTTCCCTACCAGTGGTAAATTCAACATCTATTGAGTCATTTCTTTATATGAAGCTAATTCGACAGGTATTGGCATCTCATTCAAAAAAAGTTAAAATTGTTAAGTTTATTATTGGTGTCGTGATTTCAGCAAGAATTTTTAATTTTGAGCATAAGTCTCAATCATCATAGTGCATAATGTCACATAATTCTTGAAAGAGTTCAACACAGGTTAACACAAAGACAATAGTCCAGATGGAATTGCTGAAAGACAATACAATCCATATAACATTGCATGTACATAATTCCAAAAACAGAAAACACAAAGTAACTAAAAATCACAAAATGAATTAACAAAATACAATCCAACCTACATTGTATGTACATAATTCCAAAAACAGAAAACACAAAGTAACTAAAAATCACAAAATTAATTAACAAAATACACTCCAAACTACATTGTATGTACATAATTCCAAGAAACGAAAAACACAAAGTGTTTTCCATTTTTGGAATTATCTACGTACAATGTAGTTTGGATTGAATTGTATGTTTGCAATTCCCTCTGGAATAGTGTCTTTGTGTAAACCTGTGTTGAACTCTTTCAAGAATTATGTGAAATTATGCACTATGATAATTGAGACGTATGCTCAAAATTAAACTTTCTTGATTAAATCAAGACACCAATAATAAACTTAACAGTCTTAACTTGTTTGAATGAGATGCCAATACGTGTTGAATTAGCTTCATATGAAGAAATTGCTAAATAGATGTTGAATTGACCACTCTTAGGAACACCTCTTCTGTGTATTAGTGATTCTCCCAAGTTCCTGCCAATGTAGGGGATATCCCTTCTTTATCGCAGAAAAACTGAGCCATCCTTTCGACATGTGGGTGGACATTAGCTCTCTGCTGAATTTGGCTGCGTCAGTCCAAAGGCTTTGAATATAGGCTCACCCATCTGATCCACCACTCTGGAAGTAGAGGGGTCTTCCTCTGTCAAGTCTATCCAATCCGAGGGTGAGGGGGTGTCAGGACAAACAATGAAAGAGGAGAATCTGTATCATGCATAACTGTGTTCCGCCAATCCTCCCCAGATGATGAGCCTACAGCAGGCAATTTAGCGCTATTCTGTGGAATTAGGTTGTCTCCTCTGCTAGGGGATCCATGTTGTGCACCAAGGTCACTGGCCATTGACACCTCTGTAAGCGCCACAGTTCTGGGAAAGCTGGACTAAAAGTGTATAGCCATAAATAACACATAATTATCATTATATCTGATGAATGGCTGTTCTGAACATGGTGCCCACTTCTATGCCACTGTCCCTCATCCATATTTCTGCTAGGCCATGCTTTACTAGAGAGGCCACAGATTTACCAAAACTCACTGCCATAGTAGCTACGGATCCTTAATGGCTGTACATAAATTAGCCTCTATTGTGCGCTCAGATGCCACATAATCATTAATAAAAATAGCCAACTTGGACTGCCATTCTACAGATCCTACAGGTGCCTCCGGTTGTGCAGCAGGCAGCCTAAACGCTTTCTTAAACCTCCATGCAAACATCATGTTAAAGAAAGATAGGGTCCCTCTGTTCCCCAGGATTCTCCATGTTGACAATGGAGAAGATATTAACAACCTCTTTTTATGTTTATGTCCGAGCCAGCCCAATGTCGGGCTTTTTACTCTAAAGCGAGATTGCGCATGGTTCACGGTATGCGTTTCGCTCGTGCAATTCCTTCCACTGGTATTGTCAGAGAATCAAGGCAAGACGGGGGAAAAGGAAAAGCAAACCGATTCGCAGACCTGCCCTGCGCTATTGATTTTTTTTAAATGACTAATTACCCTGACAATGTTGCAGGCACACCTGAGTCCATGCTACTCAAGCGTAACTGCTGGTCCTCACGTACTCCACATTACATAACACTATAAAAGCATGCACACTTGAAGTTATGGAATTAAAAACAATATACTCATCAGTTGCATTGCAAAGCAAGAAAAGAGAAGGATTGGTGGGCTGCAGGGGCCCTTATGGAACTGACTGCACAGTGATTGGAGGAGGAAGAAAGGGGAGGAGCAGAAGCTATGAACGATGGGAGTAGTGGTTTTCTACACATTATTGTGTTGCTTCTGTATAAATAAACAAGACAAGAGAGGGTATAATAGGAGCCTACGTGCCATGCCTTTGAATTCCTGACAGGTCGCCTTTCGGGGGATAGCCTGTCATGAATTTTCATTAGCCGAAAGTGGGCACAACATTTTAAATGCATTAATGGACACGCAGCACCCTATCTTGAAAACAGTTTAAGTCTGTCTGAACCATCTCAGTGCTTCCGTTCAGAAAACCAATTGTTACTCAAGGTGCCAAAGCCCAATACAACGTTGGACCAAACCATGGACAAGACATATTTTCAGTGATCACCTCTTGACTTTCAATGGCACAATTGCACTCTTTCCATATGGCACTAAAGGCTTTCACTCAAGTTACTCCATGTGTGGCCTCCAGCTTGTCTGAACTGCAACGTCCACCTTCCTTCACCACTGACTATGCTGCCTATGGATCAAGGGAGATGGCGTCCTAAACATCTGGAGGACCAAATAATGAACAACTAGATATCTGTCCTGGGATCATGGACTTTTTTTCTATTCTATTGTCCGTCTGTACAAGGTTGGCGTCTACACCAGTCGTGCCTGCCTTTGTTGCATGTTATAAGTGGGAAAAATATCAACAACAAAAAATCCTTGAATGAACTTCATGGCGCCATATTACTTTCCTTCAAGACAGAAAAGTTTCACTTTTTTAACATGCATTTTTTTCTCTCATAACACAATTATCACAGTTTCAGCTGCTTAACGTTTGATTCAATTCGAGGAGGTTCCTCTAAAACCATGAAATCCTATGGAATCGACAGTTAAGTACAAAGAGCACTGGCGCAATAAGACCCTGGGAAGCCATGGGCTATACATTCCTCTAGTGAGCACATGACTGGAAAAAAGGAAGGAGTGATACAAGCAAAAAGAGTTGAGATTTGAGTGCCAGTCCACCAACACTTCCATGTCATCCCTCCAGAGTCTGTGAGGAAGAAACTGGGAAGAATTAGAAAAGCACGCCGGCTTACAATCACCCAGAGGCTGGTGTAAAACAGATGCAAACATCACAGAAAGAAGCAGATGTTGAGGTCTGGGAAATGGCCCCCAGTATCAGCACTGATGTACAGTGAATAACAGTTAGAGCAGACGAGGGCAGATATTACTAACAGAGAAGTGCCCTTCACAGACACCATGGGGCTTATTTTCCATTGGGCCCTAATGGGAATGCAAGGTGTAGAAGCTTTGTGCAAGGTTTTAATGCCTTGTATTCCCTCCACGTCTCATTTGCAATCATCTGTATGGCGGAGAGGAGGGACGGAAGGCAACTTGTGTTTCTGTCGGTCCCTTCCTCACCGCCAAACAAATGCTCCAGTATCTGTGCCGTTTTCATCTCGGCACAAATTCTGAGGATCCCTATAGCGTCTGCTTCCTTTATGCTCCAGCATAAATCAGGCAGACCCCATAAGCATCCATTGTACACGCCACCTTTTGCCCTTCACATTTGCCCACTGCAGTGCAAATGACAATAATTACACTTTTTTAGAACAATGGGTCCCATCTGATGAGGCGGCACCATGGACAATGCAAGATATAACCAATGGAGAAAAGGAGAAAAGAGGCAGACACAAGTCACACTGGGATTTCACCTAAACCTTGAATTAGCTATCCTCAGAACATTCACCACACCTTACGCCATCTTTGGACACAACCTGAGAACAATCATAGCATTAAAACACGTGGATTTTACCAACAACGCATACTCAAGATCAAAGTCGCCAAATCCACATCCCAAGTAAACAGCCAATAGTTTTGGTGCTGAAGATTGCTTATTGCATTTTACATTTATATGTAAAAATGCAGTAAATACTTGGGGCCGACATAACCAGTAATTACTAACATGTTTACACATTCACTGTAGTGTATGGACATGTTTTTACCATGCTCTGTCGGGAAGCTATGTAGGCAGGGGAAGCCTATGGTGGGATTAGGTAGGACTTTGTGGGTGGAGAATGGGGTGCTTCAGTGGGTTAGGTAGGAGTGACCTAGGGCGAGGGTAGACAGAAGTGAGATCGGCTGTGGGTAGGCATCGGTGAGCTAGCATTGGTGGGTGGGCATAAGCAGTTGTTCTAAAGTTGATGAGTGTAGGCAGGGGTGAACTAGTCTAGGCAAGCTATGTGGGCAAGGGTGGGGTAGGGTATGGAGGTGTGTGAAGGCAGGGGTGAAGTGGAGGGATCAGGCAGTGATAGGCAGGGGTTATAGGGAGGGTGAGAAGGGGTAGGCAGGATTGCGCTTGCAAGCAGCAGTGAGCAAGGGTAGGTGCTTGTTTTGAAAATGGAAGGTAGATATGGATGAACAAGAGTGGGTGGGCATGGGTAGACATGGGTGAGATAGAATTGGAAAAGGAAGGAATGAGCTAGGGGGGAATAGGTAGGGCAGAGCTAGGTGTAGGGTAAGTGGGCTGTTGATAGGTGTTGGTGAGGTAGGGTGGGTTTATATACCCGATGCCTGCATCACTGTAAGTTAGCTTTTCTGAGTTGTAATGAAGTTTGATTAACTTCACCCTCTAATTTAACAGAGCAAAGCTACATCTTGTTCAGGCACTTTTACTCATTTCTGGCTGAGACTTAAGAATTATTTCATTTTCTTGAACAAAACATAAATATTGTTTGTCATCGCTCACTTGCCATTATGGCCACTGAATACAACGTCTTGTAAAAGGTAGACTTCAAGATATCCTGAACATTTTCACCACAAATAAATTGAGGAAAGTGAATATTTAAAGTTTTGTTGGTTTATCAAAATTAAACAAATGTAATGCTTGTTTAATAACATTAATAATTGTTAATGTCTAGTTTTGTGTAATAAAATTGGCTTACTAAAATTGTTGGTTGGTAAAATTAAATACGTATTAGGAGATAATTTGCGAGCGGGGGCACTGACATTTCGACTGCCTACGGGCCTCCACGGGGTTTATTCAGGCACTGCATCCTATCCCAGGTCCATTCCCAGGGCTGTGATGCCAAGACTACTGACATTTATCAATGTAACAGACCCCTCTTATCGTTGGATCAAGAATTAACACACATATTGTGCAACGGTGCATCAGTACATTTAAATGATCTGTGAATCTTTGATCAAAATGCTGCCCTAGTTTTATAGACTCCTGAACCAATGGAGATGACAAGGCTACCATAAAAGCGGAATTGTTTATTTAAACCTAATTCCAGTAATGTTTGCAAAATGACTAATCATAATACACACTCGTTTCAGAAACACTGTCTCAAAAATATTTCATATCAATTTATAAACAGGTATACAATGACTGTATATGTTCGAAGTTCTTCATTGGCAGTGCCATTCATCCATTAAAGCAGGAATACAAGAACATGTCAGTGAAACTAAAAACCAAGACAGTAAATACCTACTTGCCATCCATTGCAATGAACATCAGCGTGTTCAAGACATAGAACTGATTAGATTTACAGGGCTGGCACACACCAGGAACTATCCACAGGGAGGAAATCCAACCCTTCAACTTTGACAAAATGAAACCTTATGCACCGATTGAAAATGATCGAAAATAGAAACAATATTGGCTAAAAACTACATGTATTTGTGGAAACCTAATGTCTTCTTTTCTGGCCCCAAATAACTCTGTTTTTTTTCAGAAATCTTAACTCCTCTTTCTCTTATTCATGAATATTGTGAACCAAATTGCTGCAATGTTCTTAAAATATCACAATGATGGGGTTGCCTTAACCATATTCTGCTTATTTTTATACTGGAATCTCTGTTTTTGAATGTTCATTGTTTTTAAATGAACATTGTTAACATTTTTGCTGTGCTATGACTAAGATTTCACCCACATATGTAGGATAAAATGTGAACAATAGATAATCCACATTAGACAAACACATATTTCATTTTCTAATATCTTTTCATCTTCAACTTTGTTGATTCACCTTACAGATTGCCTTAACAATTTATTGTCACACATGTTAACCTTTAGTACAGAAAACACCAATATAATGTGACTCCATTGTGTGGATGCCTTAAAATGATGGCTTGAAATATGTCAAGCTTAACCTAACGTTAGAGGTAGACAACAGACTCAGGATGTAAACTCATCCCACTTTCTGAGGTAAAACATGCCTCTTCTTCCATAACAAAAAGTGTACAATGCTTGGTGAGGGGTCAGAAATGAGAGGTGGACACAGAATTATAATGTTTTCAACATTAGACAATGTATTCAAATAAAAGGGTTTGGATAAAGACCTTTCTGTCCCTGCCT
The DNA here is from genome assembly GCF_040938575.1 of Ambystoma mexicanum. Lineage (NCBI taxonomy): Eukaryota > Metazoa > Chordata > Amphibia > Caudata > Ambystomatidae > Ambystoma > Ambystoma mexicanum. Next base: position 865,351,944 of record NC_090928.1, read on the forward strand.
AGGAAATCAAAACTAAAGAACAGACTGTGTCTCGTCGTTAAAATTAGGCCAACTGTCCTTGTGTCCAAAACGTATAGACCCTCACACTAAAAATGAACAAAAAAAGTACTAGACAAATGCTTCTGCTTTAGATTCAGCAAAAAAGTGTGCAAAAACTAAGTATGTAAATCCAATAAAACAATCCTTACATCCAGGGCGTAATTCCCTTCCCCTGAACTATCTCAGGTAGAATATTGAAAATGTTCTGTTCAAACAATGATTATTTAAGATTAGTAGAAAATGTCTCTTTCACATAACACTTTCTTAAGGATGATGAAAGGTTTCTTTTCCAAGCAATGGTGTTTTAAAGGATGGCAAAAGTGTCTTTTCTACACTACAAAGCAACTACGTAAAGATGGTGTTCTGATATACTCTCCTGCCAGGAACCTTTTCACAATGTCTTTTCCTTTCACATACTTTAGATGGATTGCCTGGTGCACCCCCATGCCAGGAATCGCCCTCTGGGTTTTGAAGATCCCGTCGTATGCTGTCCTGCCAGGTATCTTTCCTCCAAAGGCTCACTACCTGATGTACTTCTCTTACCAGATCTTCTTATAATCTTTTCTTTATCTTTCAGTTCTCTTTTTCTTTAAATATACCACAGTTGTACTCCTTCACTGTTTATACTTTATTGGCTCCAGGTATTATTTGTTCCAACTTCCCCATATTGACATTTCATATACAGAGACTTGTTCAAGTTTTGTTTGTTAACTTTGCTGTAAGTATTCATTGGCGTGTTCCAATCTTTCCCATACTGACATTTCATATATAAAGACTTGTACAGATCTCGCCTTTCAACTTCTTTATTAGTGTTCAGTCGCTTATGACAACTTTTACTCCTGTTGTCCCCTTATCGGCATCTCATATATGGAGACTTGTGTACATTTTGTCTTTCTATATTACTTGATTGATATTCAAAAGAAGTTTCCAATTGTTTGTACGCCTGTCGTTACACCCTGAGGATCCCAGTACTTCTGGGCAGACTCGCCAGTGTCTGCTGGCGTTTCCAACCCGTGGCGTATGGCTGCGGCAAAGTCCTTGCTTTGGGAAAGAGTTTCCCGCTCTGCAGACCCTTGTGCAGTTCTCCCGGCAGTTTCTCAGTCCCCCACCGGTTGAACTGCTACTCTTCAATTTGACTATTTCCCCAACAGCTTCTCCACTGCTGCCGGCTTCCCAGCGGTCGTCCTGCGGTACCCGTTGTGCTTCTCCCAGTCTCTCGAAATTCCGATAGGAAGTGCCTGCCTCCTTCAGAACAGTCTGCTCTTGGGTGTCTGCCTTTGGCTCCGCTTCCCACTTTGCCTGCTCTGCATCTCTCGTCTCCATGTTCACTTCACCTTCTAGAGGAATGCCATTTTTAAATGTCCTGCACAGCTGATTTCCATCAGAACAACTAGTCTGCACATTTAGCTTGGTGTTTCTTTTAATCCACATTAACTCATTCTTCCTCTTATTTGTCCCAGTACTTGAGGTTTGTTGGGAGTTGGCGTCCATAGGATTATTGTGCTTTTTAAAGTTGTATTGCTTTGGATTGTTGTTTAAATCAAAACCATCAGAAACCGGGGGTGTTAAGTGAGCATTATGTGTAATGGTATTTTGTTTGGGACCCCTATTTAGCATGAAACCATCAGAGACAAGGGATGTTAAATATGAGTCATGTGTATCTGAGATGTGAATTGTATTCTGCCTAGAGTGTTTTGCAGAAGGGGTTCTTTGGGTACTACAATGGGAGGGACTTGTCAAGTGACAGCATGCCTTTAGGAATTTAGAAATCATAGGGTCCTCCTCATTATTAAGAGAAGAAGAGCTTGTCTCTCCTGATGGGGTCATCATATCTCCTAGACAGCCACCTCCTCCCATGTGATCCTCCAACAAAATACCGCCACCAGGGTCAGGATCAGGTAGCAACTGCTGTTGCCTGGGCACATGTGAGGACATCTTAGGCTGGGAATCAGTGATGACTCCACAGGAGTCATCACAGCTTTCAAAATGGCAGATACAATGTCTTACCATAGATGCCTAGGACTACTTGAACCACTAGGGGGTATCTTACTGAGACACATTTTAGTGTGTTGATCAGTCAAATTAGTAATTATCATAAAATGAGAGTCATAGATGGTGACGCTTACTATTCCTTTCAGACTTTCTATCAGTGCCACCTCATTTGTTCGCTAAGTCACTTCCATTAGGTAAGCTAATTTAACAACTTTGTTCTAAAAGGTACACAGGCATAAACAAACATACCTATTCTTTTGTTTTTTTAAATTTATTTTTGTTCTTTAGAGTAGCCCTGAAGATCTCCCTAACAAAAGATAATTTAACACGTGTAGCCTAGCAGTTAACAATGATTGTTTGGCTTTAACTGGATTATTTGGAAACAACAACAAATGGAAAAAATTGAATAATCAAATCTATAATAAATCACATTAACTAATTATAATTACAGAAACCCAAAAAGTAGCAACACATTTTTTTTTCTATTACATATTTACTGCACATGTTGTGTAGTACAGGCACAGGTACTGAACCTTACCTGAGCACAATGTATTGTGCACCCTCTGGTGTTGTTTAACCCTCTCTGAAATACATTTCACTGGGGTATATGTCAATTTCTTGGGGACATCATGGTCAAATTCAATGTACACGGTTATGATTTTTTAGGTATCTCCAGTTACATCATTCACTGCAGGCTCAGTTTGCAGGGGTATTTTATTGGCCAGAAAGTTCACTGATCAACGACGACCGGGCTAGGCAGGGAATTGCAGGCAAAACCAATATCGACTTTTCAGAACATAATTTTAAATTTCGCTGTGGTGTCCCTGGAGAGCTTGAAAACTAAGTGGGAATCGGATGTTTGGGAATTGGACCAAGATGAATGGAGGGATGCTCTGAGTTTTAAAGAGTTTGGGATCTTCAGACACGTCCAACTTAAATGCTTAATATGGTCTCCTATTCCATGGCCAAACCTCTCAGAATGGGCAGAGCAGAGTTTCTTTCCTGTCTCAGATGTAGCAGGGACACAGGCTCCTTTTTCTAAACCATTCAACTGTCGGGGGAATATGTGACATTTCCGCAGTGGTTATTGGTCGGTCGTTGTGGCATCTGACCCTGAATTATTCTTATGGTTTATTTGGGGAGACTCTGGTTTCACAAGATAGGAACAATTTGTGTCCATGACACCAGTGATTAACTAAAAGAGCTATCGATATCAAATGGGGTATCACAGTACCCCTAATTATGATGGGTGGAAGGAAGGGATGGATCACTGTATGTCCCCTGAGTCAATGGAGTAGAGGACACAAAAATACACATTTTGAGTTTTTTGAAAATGTTGTGACACATTACCAAGACATGTGTGTGGTCCGATGTGCTGGCTTTCTTTTGATAACGAAAGAAATGGGAGAAGTTCTGGTATCATTGTTTAGCAAAGAAAATGTTGACAGGTTTAAGGCGTTATTTCATGAAAGTTAAATGTATTGTCGTATTAAGCACCTGGACATATCCGCTGTTGCTGATAGGCTTTCTGTGTATATCTTGCAAGGTATTTGTATCTGTTTCTGGGATTCATTCTTTTATTAAGTGTTTATGGTTTAACAAAGAAACCTTTTACACTCAAAATTCAAATCCAAAGCATTAAATACACTTTATTATAAAAGCACATTATTAAGATATACTGATTTCACATTCTCCCAAAACAAGATAAACAGTGGAAATACTTCATTACCTGCACAGGAGATAAAATGTGTTACCTATGCAGGTGAATAAAACTAAAGTCTATACAATAAAATCAGCTTCATAACCAAATAATGATTTACAAACGCTTGTCATGTTAATTTATCCAAAATTACATATTTCAATTAAATAAACCTCCATTAAAAATGATTTAAGAAAATATATTTCTATAAAACCCGCTGACCATCACTAATACGGGATTAGAGCCAGAGCTGGTAGGCTGCAGCAGTAATGACTAATAGTTGGTCAGTAAGGAATTCAATTCTTCATCTCCTCCACTCTCCCCCTCTTCTCTGGTTTCATATTTTAAAGTCCTCATCACCAATTTGTAGTGTCTGGACCCAGGAATGGTAAGTAGGATGTAGGGAGCACACAGGAGTCAGCAGGTACAAAAGGGTAAGTATGTTTTATTGTTGATCCAGGTTACAAGTTAGAAGTGAAGGGAGAGCTTATGTAGCAGCAACCTTCCACGTTATATCTCCTATACTGTCCTCTGTGGAACCCTGAAGGAACGAGGCTCCATCACCAACTAAGATTCCATGGCTTGCATTGCATAAGGCAATGCAAGCCCCACACTACAGTCTCTTTGGTTAGTCTCTATCAGGGTTTGTACTGTGCACATCAGAGAGCAGTAGCTGCCTTAATTTCTGTTGTTCTTCTCGTATTAGACTCTCTCTCTTCTTCGAAGTTGAGTCTAAGTGTCTTTTTTCATTTCCATTATTTCTGGGCGTAAGCTCTGTCTCCCAGAGTACAACATGTCAAATACTTTCCTTCACAGATTTAACTATTCCTCTAGTTCTCAGAGTGAAGTGTTTCAATGTTCCTTCCCTTGTTCCTATAACATTTTGAGACTAGAGTGCCTGAATGCATGGTTTCAACTACTTTCCTTCATGTTCTGGTTTTCCTCTCTTTTTCAGAGTTCACTGTTTCAACATTTCCTCTAATTTCCATGACTCTTTGGGGCTATGCTCTGTCTCTCAGACTGCAACTTCTAAACTACTTTCCTTCTCAGACTGAACTCTCTTTTGTTATCAATGATCAGTTAATATGATCAAGTTCAATTTTTCAGTGCTCCTCTTCTTGTATCTGTGATGCTTTCGGATTGGACCCTGGCACCCAGAATAGAGCATGTCAAATACTTACCTCCCTCTACTAAACTCCCTCTCTTCTTCATATGTCAATATTTCAATGTTCCCTCTCTTATTTCCTTAACACAGTGCGACTGGACTCTGAGAACATTTGGTATTTCAGTGCTGGTTCTCGTGGTTCTTATTCAACATTAGTGACAGGAGTTCTTCTCTCTGCAGTTCTCTCACTGGCTATTCGTCAGAGTACTTCTTGCTCAAATCTTGCTTGTCCACAAGCCCATCCTCTGGTTCTGTTTCTTGCACACATCTCTCGGTATGTGGGCCCGCTCTGTGGGTCTGTCTTCTCCCGCACACCTCTTGTTTGTGGGCTTTTCTCTTCGGTTCCATTCAGACATCTTCACTTCATAGATTTGTGAGCCTTTTTTGCTGGCTCATTGGCCTCTCTTACAAGTCTCCAATTTGCGATCCCCCTCATCAGCTCTGTTGCCTCAGCCACTGCAATGGGTGGGTGTCATATCTCTGTCAGGTCTCTGCCCTACCCCAAGGTTTTATAAATTTGGGATTCCTCGCTAATGCGCCCTTCAACACTTCCTTCATCAATTCCTCTTTCGCTCCTTGCTCTGTCCCCAAGAATCTCAAAGACGCATGGTTCATGCCCCTCATCAAAAGTCCACCCTTGATCCCAATATCCCTACAAACTACCGACTAAATCACAACTGTACCGTTCCTGTTATAAATTTTGGATAAAGCAGTCTACATCCAAATAGAGAACCACCTCGAAACAAACAACTTGCTAGGCATCCGACAATCAGGGTTCAGGCCAAGACATGGCACAGAGACGGCCCACTTGGATCTCAAAATCCAGATGGACGAAGCTAATGATAAGGGTAACCCCCCCCTACCCCTATTGCTTGATCTATTAGCTGCTTTCGATTTGGTGGACCATAGCATTCTGACTACACCTCTAACCACCTCAGCCTCATTCTCACCTAAAGCAGCCAAATGGATCCAATCGTTCCAATCGTTCCTATCTGATAGATCCATAAGGGTCTTCTCTGCCACAGCTTCTGCAGCTCCCTCGCCTATTACTTGCAGAGTCCCACAAGGCTTGTGTGTCTCCCCAACACTCTATGACATCTTTAAAAAGATGCTGTTTGACCACCTAGATGACATGGAAGTCCCCTATACAAACTATGTGGACGATATACAAATTCTGATACTCTCTCAGGGTAATATGAGAAAGATTCTGCTCGACTAAATGAAATATAAAGCAAAATCCAAGACTGGATGGCTAAGCACGGTATTTGTCTAAATGATGACAAAACCGAGCTCCTACTCATTCGTTCTAGCTAACGGCTCAACAAACTGAACCCTCAAGACAAGTCCTTTGACATCGATAGAAATCTCATTGTTGTGTCCAAAGATGCCAAAACGCTTGGAGTTTACCTCGACTCAACCCTCTCCGTATCGAGTTAACGCAACAGTGTCCTCAACGGCTTACACCACCAAATTAATAAATGCCTGCAGACCTTTCTTATCTACACCTAGCTGCATCACGCTGGCCAGAGCTCTTATACTTTCCAAATTGGACTACTGCAAGACCCTATATCTGGGCACAAGCAAACAAAACGTTCACAAGCTCCAAGTACTGCAAAATAACGCCCTCCGAGCAGCACTAAATCTACCACAGTCTGACCACATCTCTCAAGCCAGACGCAACATCAAATGGCTTCCCATACAAGACAGAATTACCTTTAGAACACTCATGATCACTCACAAAATGCCTTTCCAACACGTCCCCCAAATACCTGGCTGATAAATTCTGCAGAAAAACTTCCACTAGACCAACCAGAACCAACTATACTCACTGCCTCAGCATTCCCAAGTTCAAGATGCAAAACTCAGGTGGCTCCAGTTTCCCTGTCCTGGCAGCCAAAACTTGGAACGTGTTGCCCCCAGCTCTAAGGGATGAAACTTCCTTTCTGGCCTTCCGATTCAAAGTCAAATCCTGGCTCCTTTCACTAATCCCCCTATGACTTCGGGCCTCACATTATCCATATTGTATATGCCTGTCTGCTTTTGTCTATTTTTCTCTGACAATTCCTCAACCAAATTGCTTTACATGTAAATTTAATAACTGTTTCCACTTATGTATATTCTGTATATATGTTAGAACACTGCGTGTTCTTGTAATCTAATGTTATTACTGTACATTTTGTGTAATCTAATGCTATGTCTGTAACAATCTTGTTCCACTAAGTTAAGCGCCCAGATACCTCTGGGTTCAGCACTCTTTATAAGCAGATAAACTAAACAAAACTAAACACACCTCTGGACTGTTGCATGCTTCAATGTTGTCTGGCAGCTGGTAGCCTTTCAACCTCAATCTCGATTACAAGCATGATATCGGTTTCTGTGATTCTCACTTCCTGCCTCTTATTGCTCCACTCTCTGACCCCTTGATCTCTGACCACCATTCAAGATCATTGTCGCATTAGACTTAGAAATCCTCCCACTTCTCTTGACCTTTCCCTAGCATTTCTATTTATCTGCGATACTGCTGGTCTTCTACCATAGAAAGAGAACACGTCTTTTTCAAGTAGTATTATTTAATTCCCCAGTATAGCACTTTATTCCCTTTTGTTCTGGGGTACTTCACCTTGGAGCCTCTAAAGCAAGGGTCTACAACCTTTGTCTCACCAGATGTTTTAGACTACCAATGTGAGGGATTATGGGAGTTGCATTAAAATTCATCAGGAGAGCCGCAGGTTGCAGACCTCTGCTCCAAAGGTATACCTTGAAGACAAGGCCTAGAGGCTGGCGGGACACCTTAACAGACAGTGGTTTGATGAAGCCAAGAGGCTGAGCCTCTGAGAAGCAGTAACTGGACAAGGCCAAGAGTCAGAGAAACCTCTTAGAGATGGTCTTCTTTCCAATAACCTTACATTTGATTTAACCTCATTAGTGATAACAATAAAACAATATAATCTTTTCTGGTTAAGAATATGTTGTATTGGTGATGATACTCCACACTGCACAACTACTGTGCATCGCATGTTTTCATTCATGAAGCCTCGTTCAACCCTTAAACACTCAAACTCATCTCCTCATCTACTTTTCCTCTCTGAGCTAGAACCCTGGCCTGCATCCATCCAATGGTTTCTTTTGTGCTTAATGTGGTGCTTGTGGTATTGGCACCTTCACACAGCATATAACCACGCATAAGAAAGAAAACTATTCAAATGACACATTGTAAAATAAAAGTCTTCAGGTCAACCTCTCTAAATGTCTTTCATCTACCTCTTCAATATGGACTACTTCATAGATATGATTTCTAACTAAATGAAATGATGGAACATACCCCAGTCTGTTTCTTCACATTGACCTAGTATGCTGGCTTATGGTATGGCTGCTTGCAAACACCTCGAGGCACTGCAGAAGGCTGCAAAACTATAAAAAGGCAGAGTCGAAGCAAATGGTGGAGCCCAGGAATGTTGCTGGGGCCGGGTTTATACCACATCTCCCTAAACAGCCTGACTATTCCATGGTGTTAAGAGGGCTTCAGGATGAATCTTCAGTAGGTCTGTAACCGACTAAAACAGACCTATTGGAAATCCTACTCAAGCTGCAAGGATGAATTGGTTTTACGTCTGCTTGGGGGTAAACACAAGTAGAAACAGGACGCATTTGCTCTCAGTCCACTTAGAATCTAATCAGAAGAAGTCCCAGAAGAAGGTTTCCTGACAAAGACAAGAGACTGGTGAACGTCTTTGAAAAACACTTGCCTGACAAAGGCAAGTGTCTGTTCAATCTCTCTGAAGAGTACTTACCTGATAAAGCCAGGAATCTGCTGAATGTCTCGGAAGAATACTTGTCTTACAAAGCCAATAGTCTGGTGAAACATTTGAAGAATGCTTGCTTGACCAGGCCAAGAGGGTGGTGAAAGTCTATGAAGAACGCTTGCCTGAAATAGCCAGTAGGCCTGTGAAAGTCATTGAAGAATGCTCGTTTTGACAAAAAAGCCAAGAAGTAAATGAACATTTCCTAAGAATGCTGAGCTGACTAGGTCAACCAGCTTGAAAATGTCTCTGAAGAACACTTGTCTGCCAAAGCCAAAATGCTGATGAAAGTCTCTGAAAAGTACTTGCCTGACAATGCTAAGAGGCTGGAGAAACTCTTTGAATACTTCTTGCCTGACAAAGCCAAACAGCTGGTGGGAGCCTCTAAGGAACAATTGCTTGATACGTCCATGTAGGTGGTGAGTTTCTCTAAGAAATACTTAGGGCAACAGAACCAAGAGACTGGTGAGTGACTTTAAGGAAGGATTGCTTTGGTTTGACAAAGCCAAAAGGTTGATCATATTATTTAAGAGAGAATTGTGTGTCAGACTTTGGAGAGCGCATCTAAATGAACACCTGCAAGACAACACCTGAGGTTGGCGAGGGCCTCTAACTAACAAGGATCTGCAGAAGCAGCAGAGAAGCCTCTAAGAAGAAGTGATAGGTGTCACAAAATCACCTATGGGACACAGACAGAGGAGCACCTGCAGACTCTGGGGGACAGGGAAGCCATTAGCTTCATTATGCAACCCGTTAAGACACTATATAGGGGTTCCTCAAGAGCCTCTTTCACCTCCCCAAACTTTTGCAGAAGGTCCGTAGTAAGGGTAACAGATAATCATGGGGACTCCATGTATGGGTCCAATGAAGTGAGGGTCAATTGGGAAGCTGCAGCAGGACCTATACAGTTCATTGCAATATGCAGAGATGTGGGCATGAAATATATGTTGAGAGATGACTGCAGAGTAGGTGAGCAGTCTATGAGACCACCCTCTTTTCAGGCTCAGCTCCAGAGTATCCGGAAACTCATTCACCTTGAGAATGAGGGTAAACACAAAGGCCATTCATAAAAAAGATACAGGGAATACTACAGCAGATGACCAGCCTGCCATGACAGCAGCGCCTGACACCAAGAAGGGGGTTGGTACCTTTGAGCCCTCGGATCATACAAGTCCTTCAATTATGCAATTAACAAACATGAGAATTAAGAAAAGCCACACTGCATGAGAATACTGATTGGGGAGACGGTACCACACGAGGAGGAGGTCGAAATTTAGAAGGCTTGACCAATGCAGTGACACAAGCCTAGTGTGAGAAAATCCTAACCAACCCCAGAGTTTTATTAGGCTCTTAGAGTGCCTAAACCAACATAAAAGAAGGCAGGGGATGACCAAGAATGTGGGAGTTAGGAAGGAAAGTTGCAGAGCTGGTGCAGGTAAACAGGAGGCAAGAGGAGCAGTGGAAATCAGAGTGTGAGCAGTGCAGCTCATTCTTTGAAGCATGTTGCTGACAGTCTACTGGGCGCTACAGCCCAGGTCCTGCCAAAGGTCATGAGATATTGAAAGAAAAGCACAATGTGCAAACCTTCTGGGGGAAATGGCATAATCACTGCCTTTAATGTGCACAAATGCAGGTGCACGGCAGAACCCCTGGGAAAGCAAAGCATACCAAAGCCTATAGCGGGTACAAGATCAATATGGTAACTCTTGCCTGGTGGGTCATTATTATTATTATAATTGTTCTTTTATAATGCCCTTAATAACAGAGATTGGTTTCTAAGCGCAGGATCGGGATTCAAACCTGTGTTGCCTGAATTGTGTTGCTTCTAAGACAAACACGTTGTCTGTGAGCTATCCCCCCTCACCCATAATAACATCAGTCTGAAAAGTAACCTGACCAGGGCGTTAGGAAGGAAAGTTTTAGAGCTTGTGCAGGTGAATAGGAAGCAAGAAAGACCGAGGAAAGCAGAGTGTGAGCCGTGCAGGTCCCTGCTGAAAATGGTTTTGAGCATTTGCAACGGTCACTTTGAATAACATGTTCTGGCAAACTGGGCATGGGTGGAATTGCAATCTGGCAATGGTGTAGAAGCCCTGGCTTTTTTGATTTTTAGTAATTAATAATTTAGAAATTAATGGAGTTAATGATGTGGGTAACTCCATCTCAGAAAGGGTGACTTGCCAACCAGGTCTCCATTTCCTAAACTCCATGCCTAAAGCATAGTGTACACCTGTTCTCTAGTAGCACAGTGCATGTTCAGGAGTGACAGGTGCCCTCTTGACAGATGCTGTCACTGCCAAGGCTCTGCAGTGCAGGATCTGCAATTCAAATTTGACACATAACTATGAGAGTTACTATATTGGCTGCAGTTGTAAACTTTAAATATAAGCCATAGCTGAGTTAGGGTATGCTTGCTATCATCTCTCATACTTATTACAGCCAAATCGATTTGATATCATACATGTGTCACTGCTGTTAGCTCAGCTCAGCTGTGGCAGGGGTATGTGTATTCTGGTCAGACAGCCTGGCCATGCCAAGTGGTAGGGCAGATGACTGGATAGCTATGCCTCTTCCTTTGATCCTTTGTGAGGTTTGGTAACACCTCTCTCCAGTGAGCCAGCCTCCCAGGTAAGCAGGAATCAAAGGCCATAGCCATCCCAAAATGACAAATCGCACGCCAGGGTGCTGCCTACCAAAGGGGCCTTTCATGGTATTGACAAAGGAAGGGGAAGAGTTAGTGTAGACATAGGGAGATCAGACCAGCTGGAGGAAGGTTTCACCATCTTATTTTCTCTCTTTCTCTCTCTTCATTCCTTTCCCCTCCACTTCCTCCAACACAAATCACTTTGTGTATGCTCTCAGAAGGCAAAGTCTACTTGTTCCAAGGACAGGGATTGGACCCCTAAAGCCCACTTGCTTCAGTTCAATCACCTGTGAACCTCTGCCTTTAAAAAAGGGGTCTCCCACCCATTCTCTGATTCATTTCTGAACTTTAGCCTTGAAGAAGAATTTGTTTGGACCCTGTTGGGAGAGCAGTCCTTTCCAAAGTCCCCCAGATGGGAGGTGAGGGTAGGTAGCCAAAGGAGAGGTACGCGTTGCACCCTAACCATCCCCAGGGGACATTGGGGTGACCTGTTGTTGGAGCACGACTTGCCTCTCTGACAGCCACACTGGTCCCTGGTGTTCTTCTCAAACTTGGAACTTCTAGCACAGCATCGAACCGACTCACCTTGCAAATCCTGACATCAGCCCATCCACCATCAAACCTCGACCTTTGAATGCAACAAAGGGCTCACCATGATTTGCATAGCTCTAGCATTGATTCGAACCGCAACAAGCTTCAATCCGACACCGACTCAGCATCTGATTGCCATCTGGACTATTGCGACTGCCACATTTGAGCTCGAATTGACCAACCAGCACAGTGCTAAGAAGCCTGGTTTGCCATTGTCGAACGACCAAAACATAGAAAAGGTATTATTGCCTGATAACTGCCCTCCTGATCCATTTCTGGGCTCTAGAGAATGGCTGGGTCACTTTAATTTATTTTGCATTGAAGAACATATCCTTTCTAAAGAACATTGTGGTTTTTATTGCCTTTATCCCCCTGTTTCATTACCCAGAGTGCTGTATCTTGCTATCTTTGCATATTCTGGGTGCTTTCTACAGGGGTGGGTTTTTGCAGCGTTTTTTATTTCGTGTTTATTGCACCTGATGTGTTTAATAAAATTATATATATTTTTATAGAACCTTGATTGGACATTCCTTCATTTTAGGCTGTTGTAATTTGCTCTTTGAGTTACTACTGTTGCACATTCACACCCCCCCTTGACAGTATAGCTTCCCCTCGGTCCACATTACAACAAAAAGCAAAGGAGGTATATCTCTTAACTATGTCAGTTTTACCTTTATGATTGGGTTCACTCACGGTTTACAGAAGTTTGATGGCTGAGTAGGAGCTTTAGCCTCTACTCACCCTTGTGCTCATTCAGGACAGAAGTCAATTTGTCAAAAGGCCTTTGCTGTGCCAGCACTTCTGGAGCCAAGAAAGGCAACCCGTGGCCTGGAGTTTTAATATCTGAAGCCAGAAGCTAACCAAGGAGAACATAAGTGCCAAAAAACAACCGCAGAAAAGACAAGTGTGCTAGTGTGTGAGAAATATCATCTGACTTTGAGTGATATAGAAATAACCAGCAGAGGGCTCTATCCTTGTAACTGAGTTTCTTGTTGTAGATAAGGACATGGTGGACCAGGTTGATCCAAAGGCCTTGACAACCCATCCCGCACCAATGTCTTGTTTCCTCCATATCATATTCACTGTTTTATATGGCAGCCACAGCCTCAAATTCTGTTCTGTTGCCCTTTCTCATGGTTGACCTACTTTTCCATCAAACCCCTCCAACCCCGAAAGAAAACATAGGTGTTGAACTTGTATCCCGGCGTATGCAACGTGACATGGACCAAGCCCAAGAGGTAATGACACATCTAATTCACAGTTCTTTCAGCAATTACCTAAAATGTGATTTTACCTTATTTGGAATTAAATGAAGAAAGCATAATCCTCTCTATTCAAGACATATTCTCATTGATGATGATCCACCGCACATGGTGTTAGAAAATACCAGCAAATCAGTGAAAGGGTGCATCAGTGTCTGACAAAAAGTAGCCATCCAAAGTCTCTCATAGTCACTATGCAAAGTTGATCATAGAATAGCTTGTGCAAAGCGTGGCTTGAAATCAGAAACTGCTAACAGTACTAGTCAATACGGTAACAGCGGATATTAATGAAAACATACGAAGTAACACAAGAAAATTAAAAGGAAGTACTTGAGAAAGTGGGTGAGGCTTTCCTATCCACAAGAAACAACCAGCATCACCTACAACCCAAGTACCAAATCTTCAGTATGGGCAAGATCTAGGTTGCCAGCCAAGCTCAGTGGTCTACACAGCAATGGGCATAGTGCATGGACATTCTCACCAGAAACATCTATAGAACGGCTAATTGAAGTGGCCATACCTCGTTTCAACATGTGAAGTTGCTGTTGCTGGAGAGACTTGGGTAAGTCGTATTATTGAATGAAATCCAGGTTAAAGCAACTGGGAGACAGGAGTACAGCAAGAGTTCTGTACTAGAACTAAACATGTGGTTATGAGGTGGTTAAAACTGGAAGACTGGCTAAAGAAAGAGAATATAGAAAAAACTTTTTAGAGCAGTTCATTGTATCTGTGCAAAAGCACCTGGAGCACAAGATGAAACAAAATAATTGATTAGATGCTGTATATCCTATAGATATGGCATGTGGATTTCAAAGAGTGCACCTTGTGCCATTCACCGCCTACCGGATTGAGACTTCTTTCCTCCGGTATGGTTCAAAATAAGGTGGCTTTAGATGTTGTGAGTGGGATGATATATCAAGAACTTGACCAAAGAGCCCAGTGGAGCAAATAGAAGTAGACGAAAACCATGCAGTTGCCCAATGGTTACATCAGCCAGCTGAAAGATCTCACATTCCCATTTCTATTGGACGTCAATCCCTACCAGCTTTTTCAGCAAGCAAATCCTGTTATTCCAGAGTTGGTTAAACCCCATAAAATGGTACTCAGCTCCCAGTTTGCTAATACTAGTTTCATGGAGATCTCAAGTAATGTGCACGGGCTGTCTTGGATATGCCCTGGGACAATATACTATTAAAAAGAGAGTAACAGTAATTTCATGGTTGAGCCAGAAATGTTGGGAACCAATGTTCTCAAATTGTCGTCCCTCCTACAATCCAGTCAGGATATGACAAATGATGCCTATTCAAACAATGTCAACTATTTAAGTAACCCAGAATATCAAGATGTAACTCTGCATAGTCTACAAGAGACAGTACAGGCATTTGGTTGGAACTCTTCTCATACTAATTCAGATCAGACCAAGACCTTGGTGTTATGGACAGGGACTTGGGAATTAAGGTTATAAACAGTAGTCTGCTGGATAAACAAAAAAGAGGAGACCTACATAATGAATAAATAGGAAAAAATGTTGGGCTTACTGCACAAAAATGCCCATACTCGCTTTTAAAGTGCAAAAGGTTGCTTTAATGTGACAGGCCACAGCTCACAAAAACGCTAATCTGGCTCCCTAGCCTAACAGACTAACATATCAATTTTAATAAATTGCCAAACAATTAAATAAATAAACAATTTCCATTCCCCCAAAATTAAATAATTAAAGCATTTAAAATTCCTCCCTTCCTATCCCTTGCTTCCTTCCGTCTCCTTAAAATCCTCCCAACCTTCATTCCCGCTTTCTCCCATCTTCTCCCTGAGGCCACACCCTTCCTTCTTCAATAACTCTTCCCCCTCTTTGTACCCCCAGGGTAGCCCGTTGATGCAAACAGCACCACCCCCTCCTTTACCGCGCTATTACCCATTGTGCTTCCCCCACCCCTCCAAAGGGCCATGTCCCCGGCATCAAGCAAACCTCTTACCCCTGAAAACTCCCCTCAACACCAATCTCCTCCTTCCTATGACCTGCAGCCAGGCTTACCTGACACATCAGCAACAATGAAGCTTACATCACAATCGCCACGTCTAACTCCCCAGCCTGTCACATGAAAACTACCAGCCCCTCTACCCCCTTTCAACCCTTCTCAAGCCCTGGACCTACCAAATAGGGGGAACAATTGACAAATAAGGTCCGGCCCCCCACCCCACTTCATTACCCAAAATGGGCCTGTTCAGCGCCCAAATTCACCCCTGGGGGAAATGCTTGTGCGTTCTCCCCGGGGTCCCCCTTTGGGCTTACTGCACAAAAATACCCATTCTCGCTTTTTAAGTGGAAAAGGTCGATTTAATGTGACAGGCCAAAGCTCACAAAAAATGCTAACCTGGCTCCCAGGCCTTAAAGACTAACATATCCATTTTAAAAAATTGACAAACAATTAAATAAATAAACAATTTCCATTCCCCCAAAATTAAATACTTAAAGCATTTAAAATTCCTCCCTTCCTATCCCTTGCTCCCTTCCGTCTCCTTAAAATCCTCCCAACCTTCATTCCCGCTTTCTCCCATCTTCTCCCTGAGGCCACACCCTTCCTTCTTCAATACCTCTTCCCCCTCTTTGTTCCCCCGGGGTAGCCCGTTCATGCAAACAGCACCCCCTCCTCCTTTACTGTGCTAGTACCCCATTTTGCTTCCCCCACCCCTCCTCCAAAGGGCCATGTTCCCGGTACCGGAAAAACACTCCCCTGAGGTGTTCTTTCTGCCCCACCGTTTCAAACCCTAGGTTTTCCTCTATTTCCAACTCTTTATTATGTCTTCCACTACCAACCTAACGTCCACCAGGTAATAACTGTTTCCGTATGCCGAGAGATGTACTCCGTCCACCCGGAAAATTGAAAAGTCCTCAAAAATGATTTCCCGATGCTCCAGCGCTTGCACACCCAAAGCACTACAAAACCGCCCCTTCATTCACAGCACCCCTCCATACTCTCCTTGGCAAACACTTTGTCCAAACCAGCCATACCCTGTGCCATATCTTCCTTAACCAGCTAAGGTCCCTTTTCATGTTCCGTAACAATGATACTCTTGTGTCTCTAACTAGGTAATTCTCTCCTGCATGCACAATTATTCCCTCCCAAACCCCATGGTGCTCCCTCAATACTGCTAACATGGGCAGCAATTCGTCCCACCTAAGCCCGCCTACCCCGACCACCTCAATAAGGCAATGTTGTAGCTGCAACCCAGCTGTGTCCCAAAAATCCTTTTTTCCGCCTCTTTCTCTGCTCATTTTACAATTGAATGTCCACAAATCCATATCTGCGGCAACTCACCACTCCTCCATGCCACATCTGCAAAAGAAAAAATGTTATGAGTTTCTCTCTGCCACTGCCAAAGCCCCCCGTTCCCCCTGCTTTTGTCCATGTTCCTAAACGGCCCTTTTCCCAAACTTTCTGATGTACCCCTTGTACTTTCCCGATCTTCAGCGCCCCAGACTTTTAACCTCCACCACTGATAGGAGGCAAATCCTTCTACCTTCCGATGCCGCCCGCATCCTGAAAGAATGAGTTCCAAAAACCTCTGCTCTCTCCCCCAAGGCCACCAAAGCCCTCCTCATGACACCCAAAACATGCGCTGCCGACACTGCCAACCCATCCTCGTGCTGAAAGACCCACCCTTCTCTTCCCCCACATGTCTCGCTCCAAGATAATTCCATCCTCACTGGGCACAACTCGTTGCTACCCCTATCCAGAAGCCCCCAACAGCCCTTTCCTTTCTGATCCGTTTTTGATCTACTGATCTTAATATCCACCCCTAACTCCGAAAAATGAACATTTCCCCACCTTAGACCTCCCTCCCCTCTCTGCCCCTCCACAAGCTCAGACACCCTAAATGCCAAGAACAACCAAGTGAAACATGTTGAAACATGTCCCTCTCCCATGCTGACCAGCACACCCCTTCAAAACCTTACACAGCCTCACCAACAGGGCCGCTGAGATCGGTCTTCTATTATCCTTTTCCCTCCTGTTCTCCCTTGCCCAACCTTTATTTATTTATTTCCATTTATAAAGTGCAAAACGGCCCTCAGGCAACGTGGCGCTGTTGCAAGAATATTTGCTTAGGTGCTGGTTTCATGGGAGAAATCTTGGTGTTAGGTTACAGTGTAGTTGTTACATACATACAGTTTACGTGTTGGGTACATTGTTGGTTGGCATACATGTTATACAGTAAGGTGGTAGCTATACAGTATATAGTAAGGTAAGTAAATATGCAGTAAGGTGGGGTTATAAGGCATAGCAGCAGAGATAGTATGGTCTACTTAAAAATAATGGTCTTCAAGGCCTTTCTGAAGATTCTTTCCTAAGTCTGAGCGGAAGTGCATTCCATGATTTTGGTGCGAGCACTTCAAAACTAGAGCCTCCTGCTTTGGCTCTGTGAAAGGCGGGGATTATGAGTTGGTGTGAGTATAGGTCACGTTTGGGTCTGGTGGAAGGTGCTTGGTGTATTCGTTTGATTAGATAAGGGGGTGCAGCTTGTGATAGATATTTGTGGGTGATTGTGAGAGCCTTGAAAAGAATGCTCTCTTTGATAGGGAGCCAGTGGGCGTCTTGTCTAGCCTGAGAGATATGCTCTCTCTTCGGGATGCTGGGCATGTCTCTGAGGGCATTGTTTTGGGATATTTGTAGTTTATTAATGTTTTTGGAGGAAGTACTTAGGAGGAGGACATTACAGTAGTCCAAATGTGCCCCTATGGTGGCACTTGCAATATTGAGGCGGTTTTTGGATGAGAGGTGAGGTTTGATGGCATTAATGATTTTAGTTGTGAATGCTGCTGAGGACGCGATATAGCTAACTTGTCTGTCCATGGAGAGGGTGGAGTCCAGGAAGACGCCTAGAGGGTTTACCGCGGTTGAAGCAGGGATTATAGTACTTTCAATTTGGAAGTTGCAGTATTTGGTGTCTAGTTTTTTTTCAAGTCTCCTTGGGGCCAACTAGTAAGATTTCATTTTTGTCCCCATTGAGACAGAGGCCGTTAGCTGCCATCCGAGCCTGGATGGTAGCGTAGATATGCTGTAGGGTTTTCAAGTTTTGCTCATAGTCACCAGTTAGAGGGAGAAGAATTTGTGTATCGTCGGCATAATTGGTGAAAGTTATGCCGAATTCTTCTAAGTCCTTGAATAGTGGTAGAGTGAAGAGGTTGTAGAGTGTGGGAGAGGTGCACGAGCCTTGTGGCACACCCAATAGAGGATGGGTTGGCTGAGGCCTCGTCTGAGAAAACCCTTATGGGCCGGCCTTCCAGAAAGGATGCTGGCTTCTTGGGAGAAGTGGGCAGAGTGTCTGAGGTGTCTTGCTAGGATCTCATGGTCGACCAGGTCAAATGCTGCAGAGAGGTCAAGGAGCAGGAGGAGTGTGGCCTTGCCTTTGTCTATGTTTTCTAAAAGCTGATTTTGTAGGTCTAGCAGAGCTGACTCTTTGCCGTGCCATGTGCGAAAGCCATATTGCTCTTTTCCCAGGATGTTATGCATTTCAAGGTAGGACTGAATTTGTAGGTATGCCGCCTTGTCCAAGAACCAACCTTCCAACATTCTACATGCCATCTCCCCGCCACTGGGCTAAAAGCCCCAAAACCATTTAGTGTAAAATGCAATGTCTGCCAGTTTCCCCAATATCATTGCCCTTGACCAGCCCTTGTCCATACACTCCAGTATAAAGTCAACCACATCATCCCTTCTTTTCTCCACCACGTCCTCCCTGCCCTTCCAGCTGCATGCTCCCCCATTATAAATTCCGACCATGCCCTTTTGTATGCAGTCCCAGACGCCGGGGCTAGTGAACCCTCCACTAAGGACAGTGCTCTCACTTTCCTGCCTCCACGAACTGATGCCCGCTCCAGTCCGCTTCTGGTGCTATTCCACAGAATCTCTGCCACTTCAAACGAGATAATGCATCAGCGATGCCATTATCCTCCCCAAGCACGTGTGTTTCTCTAAAAACCACATTCCACTTCATACAGCACAGTACAAATTCTCTCATTAATCTAGCCACCCTCTGGTCTTTTGCCAACTGCCTATTAACCACGTTAACCACTGCTTCATTATCGATATTGAAATGTACTTTCTTGTTCCTCAACTCGCCGCCCCCCAACTCCATTACCACCAACAACGGGAAAAATTCCAAAAAGGCTATGCTTCTACCTCCTCTCTGCCACTGCTCAGGCCACCGTTTGGCACATCACTTACACCACCCCCTCCCAGAACACTCCAAAACCTCCTGAGCCTGCCGCATCTGAAAAAATGTGCCCTTCCCATGAAACTGGATCACTCTTCAGCCACATGGACACCCCATTGGGTGGTCAGTCAAAATCTCGAAAACAAAATCTCGAATACAAAAAGGCCGAAAAATAAAATATCGAAAAACCTCTTCCAAAAATCGTAGCCAGATCCTGCAGTCCTCCCTGACCGCTCCAGACAACCTCATCTTGTGATGTGGGCACTTAGCCCCCGCCATAGACCGTGCCATGTTTCTTCAGAAAGTGCGCCCAGGTGCCACTATCCTACATGCAAAATTGAGATGCCTCACTAGCCTCTGCATGTCCACCAATGTCCTTTTGCGTGCCGCTATTTCCCTCTCCAGCAAACCTACCAGCCTGCTGACCTTGTTGTGCAGCATGGCCACCAAATCCAACTCTATCCCTAGAAAGGTCAACACCACGCCCGGCCCCTCATTTTTGTCCTCCGCCAATGGCACTCCCAAATCCTGCATCAGTGTCTGAAACGTCACGAGCATCCTCCAACATTCCTGTTCTTTGCCCGCTCCACTGATAAACAGAAAATCGTCCAAATAATGTAACACTCCTTAAGAACCTGAACTGTACATGAAATCCACTGCAAAAAGGAACTAAAACGCTCAAACAATGCACATGAAATTGCGCAGCCCAAAAGCAAAGCTTTGTCTTAATGTGTCCTTCAAACTGCATCCCGAGCAGCCAGAAATCTTCTGAATGCACCAGTAACAAGCGAAATGCTGCCCTGATGTCGCACTTGGCCATGAAAGCCCCACAACCTTTTTTCCTCACCAAACCCACTGCTTGGTCCACACTAGCATAGGAGACCCCGCAATCCTCCATCAAAATAAAATCATTTACTGACATGCCCTCTGGCTATGATAAATAGTGAATTAGTCTGAATTCCCCTGCAACCTTCTTAGGCACAACCCCCAAGTCTCCCGTCAAATTCATAAATGACCCTACCACTCTCCCCGCTGCCACCTCCTTATGTAGTTGCGCCCTCACCACTTCAACATTTTCCCATGCCGACTTCAAATTTTCTAGCCACTGCTGCAACCTTGGACCATGATAACCCAACCTAAAACCCTCACGAAAACCTTCCCTCAAAATCCTGGCCCCTTTTCTGTCCAGGTAAAAGCTGAGCCACTTCTCCAAAACCACAACTGTAACTGGAGTATAGGCCTTTCCCCACAACTCCCTGTCCTGCACCCCGCACTCTCCCTCTGTCCCCTGATTGGAAACATTGCGTAACAGAATGCCCTCCTGCACATCTGCTACACTTGTGCTTAAATTTGCACACCGTCCTCGTGCAGCCTTCTTTTAAAGGCACAACATGCTGCTGAGGGCTGACCCCTGCCTCCCCGCCCCCTCTGAGGCCGGGTGACCATGAAAGGGCCGGTAAGGCACAGGTAAACGGCTCGCTGTATGCAGCGTTGGTGCTGGCCAAATAGACACCATCCACTGCAACCATAGATCCATGTCAATCTCTCCTCATTCTGCTCAGCTATCCTCCACCATCCTCGCCCTAAACTCTTCATCGTATCTCACCCATGTGAAATCCCCGAAACTCGTAAACACCTTCCTTATTACATCCATGTATTTCAGTAACGCCACACACCTCTCTGGAAAATTCTTGTAGTAAATACTTGAAAATATAATAAATGCTGAGGTCCAATTGTCAATTGTGACCGGCACCTTTGGTCTTGTGGCCAACTCCTCCTCCTTAGACCCTTCTTTCGCTGTCATTTTGTGCAGGAGTTTAAAAACATCCACACGCTCTCCTGCCCATATCTTTTTTTTGTCGCCCCATCAAATATGCATCTAGCTTTGTAATGTCCATATAAGGCATCATTTTGTCCTTCCCTGTACCTTCCACAGTCCTCTTCTTAGGAACCTCAATCACCCCCTGAGCCATGGGCTCCACCACCTTGTCAGTTTGTACTTCCACTGAGGATACACTTTTCCCACTCCCCCTCACCAAGCCCTGTAGTCAGAGACTCCATTTTCCTGCCTGTCCCCTGTGTTCCAGCTCCCTCCCTGCCTGTCCCCCACCTTTGCTCAACCTGTGCAATGCTGCTGACCACTCCCATTCCTGCTCACCTCTTTCTGCACCGCAGTCACCTAGCCGCGGCATCCGGACCTCCATTCTGACATTCCTCCTCTCTTTCCTCACCGGCCTCCTGCTGTGGGGACTAAAACATCAGCAAAGTCCCCTAGCCAATTTCCCCGCCGTCCTCTTGCACTTCTGCTCCCCAACCTGAAAATCACTTTCAAACCTTAAGCCCCTCCTCACCCTTTACCCCCCGTAAACCATTTAGCTCCTCATCCCCCACTGTCCAACATTCTCCTCTTCCCATTCATCATCCCCAGTGAAATACCATTGATGTTGCGAGCGCACGCTCGGGCCGGGCAGCTCCTCTTCTGGTAAGGCCGGGGCGTCCTCCCACCGCTCAATTGACTTCTTCTCGGCGGGGTCACGCAAACCCGTTCCTGTTCCTCCCTCCTTGGGTGAGGGGTTCTCTCCTCCACCTGGTGTTCATCCGTGCTAGAGGCCGTGCTTCACCCTCTAGTCTGTTCTCTGCAGTCTTCAAGAGGGGCCATTCTCAAGCCCTCTCCTACCACCTCCTCAGGAACCATGTGGGCCGTACTGCGCCCTCCATCTAATGCCCTCCTAGTCGGGAGGTTGTTCCGGTCCTTCCCCGTTTCTCACTAACCGACGGCGATCAAGCCCTCCTCCTCTCACCTGCACTCTTTTGTAGTTATTTTGCTCCTCTGCCTCTCTGCACAGTCACCCCTCTTGGGTCCGAGCTGACCCTAACCTCACCCCTAACCTGACCTGTGCCCACCTCTAACCCTGTTCTTGCTCTGCTAGTGGCCTCCGCCGGCCTTTCAGCGCCCATCACACTACCCAACCCTTCACCGTCTGCTCCCCCAATCCTGGTTGCTCTCCTAGGTACCTCCCTCTTGCTCCTACTGACCCCTCTGTCCCACCCTCCCCTCTTGCTGATGGGCTGCACACCACCACCACTGTGAGGGCCCCGTCGGCCGCTGCTCTGAATTGTGGCCTACCCTCTCCAGCCCCCCTTTTCCCCTTGACTTCCCCTACTGCCCCTTCCAGCTGGGCTAATAATACTCAGGGCCTCCCTCAATGCCTGGGCATCCAACATGCCCCTAAGTCCAGAGTCCTGTCCTGCCATCCTGCTACAATCGAAATTAATTCAATTAAATGACAATACTACCCGACGCACCCCCCAAAATAGCTGGCTGCCAGGCCTGAACAATATCTCCCTGCGGGCCTGACTTCAAATATATGTGTTGGAAGCAATACCAGGCTTCCTAACTGTAAACCGGTATAAATCCCCCTAGTATTATAATATCCCCCAAATGGCAGGCAGGCACTGACCCCTTCAAAACAGAGAAATGCTCCTTACAAGAAGCTGGGAAACATGACCCAGCAATCTATATTAATAATTCCTTGCCAACTAAAATTTCCTAAATCGTTTTTTTTCAATTCTCCTCAATCCTATCACGTGCACACCACACTATTTATTTCCATGCAAGGTAAAAGAAAAACATGTACTTTAGCTGGGGGAACTAATAATGTGGCTACAGCGCGCCACACAATTCCCAGTCAAAACATGTGCTGCCCCTTTAAGGGCTCCACACTGCCCCCTGATGGTGAAAAGCCGGCACCACAATACAGTGCCTGCGTCGCTGAGGAAGCAGCTTGGGGACGGGCAGAATACAGAAAACTCCCAGTTACACTGCGCCCTGCTCGCCCGAATCCCCACCCCTCCTACTGAAAGAAATCAAGCGGGGGAAACCTCACCCACGGACTCCACAGGGACACCAAGGCCTGGCGGGAGAAAATTGGGCCACCACTGCTGCGGCACTGCCCACAGCCAACCCTTATGCTACAACGACACAGCCCGGGGTGCACAGCATGTGCACGGGACCGAGATGCGGCTCTCAAACATGTAAGGAGGGAAGTGCTTTATCTACAGCACTCCGAAAATGTATAAATCTATACAAACTTTTATTTTTGTTCTTTAATTATCTTTCTTACCAGCCCTTCACTATAACTTATTACCTATGTGAGCCCCTTCACCCTACCTCAACTGCCCCTACAAACAAGGCCCAATGCAAGGAAGGCTCAGGAGCAGCGACCTGGACAAACGCTCGTCCTAACCGTCACCTGCACCTCCTTTTGTAAGCTTGGTTTCACCCTTCACCAGACAAGGGAAACTCAACGGTATGCTGGGAAAGAGGGGAGAGTTGACAGCCCTATATCGAATCACAAACCAAAACACGAGGCAATCCTGATACCAATCCTGAAGGCTGCTAAAAAAAGGATACTTTCAGGACAAAAATAACAAATGTAAAAAACACCTCAATAGGTCATTATCATTTGTTAAATAATTAGCTCAGACATACATTACTATACACAATTGGTTTTAAATAAACCACTGACTTTTAATATGCAAAATGGTTTGAAAATCATTCACATTTCATAGCGAGCTGCATAGCTCAAATACTTCATCAAAGGCTGTTTCCAACAGCAATGTGTGCACGTTTCGATCCACCGCCTGTTACAATGTTTGGCATTGTGATGAAGAAAGAATAGCTTGGATGCACTTCCAAGCTGTAGTGGGTCCCTGATCCTGGTTGGCAGACCTGATTTTCTCCCAACAGGTACTGTGACGAAGAAGGAATAGCATGGGTGCACTCCCCAAGCTTCCTCCCACCAGGTACTGCGATGAAGAAAGAACAGCCTGGATGTATTCCGAAGCTGTGGTGAGTCCCTGACCCTGGTTAGCAGACCTGATTTTCTCATCTGCAAAGAAGTGCATGTACTGTCTATCAGCTTCACAGTTCTCTTTATGTGGGTGTGGGCCAAGACCTGCACTTCTGACTTTAGTTTCCCACTTTGTAGGCGTGGTTCACTCTCCTGCCAAGCCTTATTATAAGCCCATGTCCAATCAATAATTTCTCCCATGGTTTCAGGGTCCCACACCCTCTTTTCCCAACCTCTCAGCTTATGCCACCACCTCTTTAGGCCTCCAGTGAATCTCCGGTCACCCGCATACCTTACTGCGCGGTCTGCATGCATGTGTGCTCCTCCGGGGCAGCAGTGCTGGGTCACAGGCCTCAGGTGGCATTTGGGAGCCTCTCTCTCTCTACAGCGTCTCTGCAATCTTCTTTTCCTTCGCAGTGCATTTCCTTCACTGTGCTTTCTCCAGTTCTCGGCTCCTGCTCTGCGGTGACTCCACAGTCTTTTTGGCATTCCGGCAGCGTGTTTTCTTCCCTGCGCACTCCCTGGTTCTCAGGTATGCTCAGAGTTTCAGCCTGCCTTCTGGCTGTGTGGTCCTCATGTCCTGGACCGGCCTTGGACTCTGTCACTGCGTCCCGGTCAGCTTCCACCTTCACTCCTTGTCCATGCTTGCTTTTGTGATTCCTCCATGGAGGGCTTGACACTTTGTCATGTCCTTCTTTACTTTTAACGCAGCTTCTTCGAATCAGCTTTTGAGAACCAATAGAATGATCAAAGTGGTTCTGGCAAGTATTCTGTATTGCTCCACACCTCCTCCTCGTCACAGTACTGATTGAGTTATGATGTTGTAACTCACTGGAAATCTTCCTCATCTCTGTACTCTTTACTTTTTCTGTGCTACAAAAATGCATGTTATATGAGGGTTGGGGTGGAGAGGGAGGAGGTGAAGGAGAGGTAGGTTTATTGTAGGGAGGGGGTCGAGGGTTTGGTGATTGGCGGGATACTGCATTCTCCTGATATGGTCGTCACTGGTCCCAAAGGGGTTTCCCCTCCAATGAGATCCATCTGCTGAGTACCACTCCCAGGGGGACTATCGGGTGGTGACCTTGCCACCCTGGGTCATGGGAAGGGGCTCCCCCTCCGGAAGAAGTGATGACATCCTGGGATTAGTCACAATATGATAAAAATAATTATGCATACTGTATTCGGAAAGGGTGCTGATGTATGTTGCAGAAATGGTTGGACCAAACAATTTGTTTGTTCCAAAACACACCTGTGGTTATTCCTAGATTTTAAAAGAGCTTTATCATGAACCTTATTTGTTTGCACTCCTTTCCTTCCCTGCTTTCCCCTATTGCTTGTTTCTTGAGTTTGTCAAACCTGTAATGATAATAAAACGAATGGGGTGACTTCATGCTTGCCCTTTTATCAGGTTTTTGGAATATATTCAACACATATAGGGTTTGGTTATTTTATGTATGCGTCCTGGCACATGGTTCTGCAAAAACGTGGATCGAGTTAATGAGGTAGAATGAGAAGTTGCTGTGAAAACTGTGAAATGGATATGCGCAGGCCTGAAAATGCAAATCGTTTCTGCCAATATAGTTCTAAGTGGTTTGTGAAGTGACACTTGGGTATACATTTTATTCAGAGGGAAGCACCACAATCTATTATAACAGTGACAGGACACCAGAAGACCGCTGGTCTGTAAGTGGGGACATGGTTTGTGTGAAGTCTAAAAATGCAGCGGGCCATTCAGTGAGCTCTGAGGTTAATCTGTGGGTGCTAGCAGGTCTAAAGCTGGTGAGTGCGTGCGGGTGTGTGTGTGTGCCCTTTTTTGTAGTGTAAAGGTGCTTGTCGATTGAAGGGTTGGGTAAGGGAGAGGTTGTTAGAGGGTTTTTGCAGTCTTCTAATTGCAGTGTATTGCTAGGCAGAACCAGAAGCGTCCAACTCTGCCCCAGGCTAAAATGGGAGGTTCAGTCATGTGGTTATCTATCAGAATGAGATGTTTGCCATTCTGGATTTCATTTGATGATGTTTGTGGGGCAGCACCTTATGTCTGATGGGGAGAAGATTCGGGAGACTAACTCCAATTTCCAAAGTGTTCTTGACTTTAACGTTGTTTCCATATATCAGCGAGGTTGACCCGAATGTGTCCCTTCACTATTCCATCCTGATTTGCAAGTTTGGTGCTCTGGTTGGTCTTTCTGTCCACATTCGTAATGGCTATTATGCGTTGTTTAAATCTGAGCAGACCAGCACATCACAGTGGATTGACCCAGTGATTTTGGTGGGTCTTTCAGTCCAGCCAGCCCTGTCTCGTTGAAAGGTTCTGATTAGCCCAGTCCTTTGAAGGGGCTTTGCTGGCTTGTCGGCTGTGGACTTGTGAACGTGCAGGCTTTGAAAGATTTTCCAAAGACCTGGGGACCTTCTGCTGTACGAGGACACCTGGCCATTAAGTTCCAGAACATGTTTCACAGGACTAAGGAGGATTGTCCTTGGCAAAAACAGGCATGCAAACTTGAGATCATTTCATTTCATTTCCTTTCATATCTGATGAATACATTGAGTAAACATGCAAATAGGCTTTTATGCTAAGTCACACATTATGTATGTACACAGAGTGAGCAAACTAAATTAAAGTCATAACCAGAGATCATGGCCTCTTGTATAATTTTGTTTGGGCGAAAATAACTGCAAAGAAGAATACGTTTGAATATGCGGGACCTGCAATTTACCAATGTGAATTACTGTACTGCCTCGATATTTTGTTTGTCAGTAATTTCAAAAACTAAAAATGGAAGAAAAAAATACATTGGATTCTATAATCACGCTTTATGCCGGAGTCCGGCCTCTAAGCACAGGACCGGGTTTCGGCGTTGTTTCTTGCTTCCAAGACAAGCACGTTGCTCCTGAGCTGTCCTTCCGGCCTTACTCTCTGAAGGCACGATGCAGGTGTATTACATGTACACACAAGTGAAAGCAGGATTTGCAAATAGCAGTCAGTTTGTTCCTTCAAGATTTTCCAGGTGGAAGAAGACCATTGGCAAAAGAAAGTCAGCTAAGAGACAGGATGCCGCCTGGATGCAGAGCCAGAGCTGGCCAGGACTGAGCCTTCAAACAAATAGCAGAAGCATCTTGGGCTCATGCTGCTGCTGTGTATAATGAGCACTACTGCATACGGTCATCTCTCAAGCAGAGGCGCCTGGCAGGTTGGCTGAAAGGAGGCTCTGCAAATAGGAACAATGACCTTTTTCATTAATGGTCAGAGTTGGGAATCACAAGCCAGTTTAGCATTTCTTCAGAACATTTGAGTGCTGTGGAAAGAGAGAGTGGTACAATAAAATAAATGGCAAATTGCTATCATATCTTCTCTAACACTAGTTTGGACCCCTTTTGGATGGCACGTAGGTGTCACCTGCCACAGCCGTGGTAGAAACGATAACTCAAAACTCGAGAAATACGGTTTAAACAGGGTTGTTGTTACAACATAAATATGCCCAGGACATGGTATGGACTTATAAATGAATGCAGGGTTCTCAAAGAAATCAAAAGGTAGCAATGCCATCTTGCTTGCAAATTATAGTCCATTATTCCGTCCCTCACTTCCCTGTGGTTTCGCCTCTTGGCAGTCAAACAAAAGGCCTCCCCGAGTCAAGGGGATTTGCAGTGTCCAAGCACTACTATCTTTGCTTGGTTGGTTCTGTCTGCTGTTGCCATTGTCAGGATTCAGTGTTCTCTCTAGGTGGTTCTCCCACCTGCTGGACTCATGGATCTGGGCCTGGGTCAAGCATTGCAACACATGGGTTACACTTCCCCAGATCTCACCACATCCGAGAATACTGGCACCCGGCACTGTCATTGCCAGCATAGGCTGGACAAGGGCTGCTTCTGAAGCACTTCCTTATTCATCTTCTTGATTGACTGATTGACAAAGCTGTATATTTCATTCTCTCTTCTCCAGCCATTCAGCACTCCACAAGGATCAAGCCTGTGTCCACTCCCCGTCTAGCATCTCTTCTTCTTCCAGGCTGATTTTGACTTCTCATCCTTGAGATTTCTCCTCTTCTCATTCTCTACTTGCTCTTCTATGGTTATCCCTCCTCTCTGTTCTTCTGTCCTCCTTTTACTCTATTGACCTATTTGTAGCTCTCCCTCTTAGTTTCCCCCTCCTCTTCTCTTTATTCACTTCTCTGGGTCTTTTTTGGCTTTTTTGTTTCCTTCAAACCCCTCCAGTTCTATTCCATTTCTTTTGGTCTTTCTTCTTCTTTCCAAGGCTATTCCACCTTTCTTCTTCAGCTCTGCCTCACCTGCTTCACACTTTCTTCTCCCCTCCAGCTCAGATGTGCCTCTTCCACTCTTTCTTCTCCACTCCAGCTCTGGCGTTGCTCTCCTTTTCAGGTGTATCTGTTCTTTTCCTCATCCCACACTTATTTTCCTTAGTACTTACCACACTTCTGCCGCTCCCACTGAACTTTTCTTCTGCTCGTTCTGCTATCCAGGTTCTGCTCAATCGCCCTCTATACCTTGCACTGCCATGGTTGCTGTCATGATCTCTGCTTCCAAAAGGTCAGGACTCACCCAACTCCCTTGGAAGCAGACCCATAACTCAGGTTCCGAGTGCCAACCAGTCCCAATTGGGATCTTTTGGACCCTGTCCTGGCGCCAGTGGCACCAGGCTCATAAATATGCCCAGTCCCAGCGCTGGAAGCGCCGGGCTCATAATGCTTGGGTGGACTTACCTGCAGCAGATCATGCTGCTTACTTACCTGCCAGTTGAACCCCTGATCCTCTTCTGTTTGGGACTACTTTTCCTGTTGGGTGGGGCAGGAGCCACTCCCTAGGTTCAGAACACTGGAACTCTTCTGGAAAGCAGGAACTCTTTTCTTACCTAGGCGAGGCTGTGGAAGGAGACACCTAAGCACTACAGGAGGCTATTTAAACCACACCCGATGGATGAATCTTGCTTTGCGTTATTCTGCATCCTCTGCAGCAGAACGCTCATCGTGTCTTCTGCATCTGATCCTGGGCCTAAGGGAAAAAGGCTTACCATCCTGAATCCAGTCTTCAGCAACACCTATAAAGACAAGAAAGAACAGGTTAGCACTACGGTCTTCAGTGACAGCGCATCTCTTACCTGGTCCATCGGCTGTCACCAACGCCTCGCGCTGCATTCCGGCATCTGAAAGACAAAGGCTTACCTACTCTTCGCGTGCTCCGGAGGTCTTCGCACTGCATTCCGGCATCTGAAAGACAAAAGCTTACCAACTCTTTGCACGCTCCGGAGGCCTTCGCCGCTGCATCCCGCATCTGAAAGACAAAAGAAGGTGCGTTTAAAGACATTGGGTAACTTTATTACTCACGTGCCATTACTCCTTCCCACGCCGAACCCAGTGGGTATTCCGGCACCCTTCAGCAGCTCCGAACTTGTACCTGCAAGATAAAAGGACAGTTAGTGCGCATCGTGAAGCAAGCAACAAGCGCTTACTTACGTGCTTCCAGGCGCTTCTATTCCTCACACGGGTTCCATCCTCAACTCACTTCAGCCCGTCATCCGCCATCGCCGGAACCCTGCAAAACAAGAGACATCACTACAAAAGACTTTTAAAGACATTTGAAATACTCGGAACTTACCGTTCGTGCAGTAAACGACGGACAGCAGTCCTCTGAGGTCAAGAGGCCTGCACCCTTATCCAGTGAAGAAACTGGTTACGGCACCCTGCCCCGAGGCAGATGGAGAGCTCGGCGTTCACTTACCTAAGGTGAGAGCGTTAACCTTTGGTGTTCTACAGGAGAAGAGAAAGGGAAGAAGAGAGAGACACCCAATAACCCCAGTTCATTAATCCTATATTTTCTATCTGCAGACATCTTGCTCTTCGAGTCAGACATACAGTGCACAGAGGTCCAGCCCAAAGAGCCAACCGTGTGTTACACATCACCTTTGAAGATACGGTATTCGCCCAGTCAAGACCGGCGCCTCTGCGGGAATCAGGTGAGCGATACAGTTGCTCGCCTTCCACCTACAACGCCAACAACACCCAGCTTGCACTGCAATCAATTCTTATACCAACAGAGGCCCACCTTTTAGATCCACAAGTTCTAACTTATACTCTGCTGTGGTGTGCCAGCTGACCTAATCAAGGATTGGTTACCTGAATTTAAATGTGTATCCATAGTTGCCACACTGAACTCTGCACTTGCCAACGCGGTTCTGAGGATCGAATTGTCAAAAGGGAGAATGGACCATCTTACATTTCTTTGTTCTCCAGGAACCATTGTAGTTGTTTACTTCCTCTGTGGTATGACAAGAGCTGGAAGGATAGCTGAGGGGCAACACGTTTGACTTGAAAGCAAGACAACACAAAGCAACACAGGTTTAAAGCCTGGTCCCATGCTTAGAGACTGTTATTAAGCATGTTTATAAAAGATTAATTAATTGACACTGGTCGTCCTGAGCTGCTAGCATATATATTTTTTACATTTTATTTTATTCTAGTGCGGACCTAGTTCGCGAGCAGTGGAGCGCTGTAAAGGGTTTGGATAGCCAGCGTTTCTGCTAGCATCTTTTACCCGTAGACCAGTACTGTGAGTTGAGATCTGTGTATCGGTCTGTGCATCCATTGGAATTAGTCCCTGGGCAGGTGTTGTTGAAAAAGCCATGTTTTGAGAGATTTGTGAAATTGGAGAATTGTGGGCATTTTGAGCCGATAGCGAGATTGAGTTCCAAAGAGTGGGTGCGTGACAAGAGAAGGATTGTTTGTTGGTCCTCTCTTTGCGGATGAGTTGTGATTCAAGCTGGTTGGTTCATTTGCTGAGGGAGGAGCATGTGCAACTAGATATAGGGAGTTTAGTCAGAAAGGTACGCTGGTGTGATACTCATGGCGGCTGTGTAGATGATACATGCAGTTTTGAACAGTATCGTGGCCTGGAGAGGAAGACAATGTTATTTGCATAGGACGGAGCTGATTTGGTCAAATTTCCGTGCACCCGTAATAAGACATGCTGCAGCGTGGTGAACTGCTTTTAGGGGAGCCAATAGAGCAGTTAGAAGTCTCATCATGAGGGCATTTCCCCCATCGAAGTCTGGGACCATAAGGACCGGCACTACGGTCCGGAAGTCCTGCAACGGATTCCTGTACCTCTGCCGGTCACAAAAGGAAAGTAGTTTCTGTTTTCGGTCACAGTCAGCCAGCATTTCTTATTGTTATCATAAGTTGATTTACTTCTTTGCAAGGCCCGCGGCACCCATGAATTGGGGAGTCAGATGAAATATCAGTCGTTGCATCGTGGGCATCCATTATACAAAGTAGCAAGATTTGTATTTATTTATTTCACGTGTTGTAAGACACAATATCACAGGAGGTTAAAAGAACCTGGGCTGGGAGAAGAGATACTGGTTGGTTGTGGGGTTGGAATACCAACTTCAGGTGCCCTGCACCCCCATTCAGATCTTTAGGTTTATAGTGTCGTGTGTGTGTGAAAGGAAACGGAGAAAGAATTCCTCCACTCCATTATCGTCATAAAAGGAGAGACTTTCACACAATGCACTGCACCACAAACAAGATTTTTTTTTGTACACAAACTTATCTGGTTTTATTCGTTTATATTTGTGAACTCCAGTAGGAGAGCACTTGGGAGAGCAGTACAAGCCATGGGTACAATACAGAGTATGGCATGCAAAGGAGGATTAGATAGAATGGTATATGTTTCCCTCAGACTTTCGTAGCGCCAGGATACATCCAGGTGATAGCGCGCTATAGAAGCCACCATAACAAAATATAACATAACAAGCCCAAGTAGTCTGTTTATGTACAGTGATATCTGATATGGGCAGTGATAGGGTACATTTTACAATGTGGGTCATGCTCCTGCTACAGCCTCATGAGTTACAGGTGTGGTGCCTTTTGGTGTGAAGACATTAAAATAAATCACAAAGAGGAATATGTAGGTTCAGGTCCGGCATCCTTTTGTAGGGCCAAATACGCTATAAAATCACTGCAGATTTTACCACTGCGGGAAAAAACAAAGCCCACATTTCATATAAAGAACATTTTGAATCGCCTTATCCCCTCTACTCACCACCCTTTTACCCTTAAATGAACCCAGAATACCCACACTTACCTGCCTTCGTCTCGCCACGCCTGGCTTCTCCCTGCGACTTCAGTTCCATCTCCCATTGATGAGTGCGAACTGACACTGCAGGGTTCCCATCTTCTTTTTTCTTTATTGGCCCCTACAATCCAATTAATGGAAAGCGGGGGACACCCCTTCAACTCCGAACCCATAATCTCGGACAAGGGGAACGGCGAACACCCCGGCAACCTCTGCTCCCCTCGTTCGATATTATAGGATTTCGTTTTTATTTGTCCAGCCCGAATTCGAGTTTGTTGTCCATTATTTTTGTTCTCTGTATTTTGGGCTATTTCCTCGGGTAACGGCTGCAAAGTGATGAGTCAGGAAGGGGATCAGTTATGCCTTGGCCATCCATAAACCACCACCTCTACGTTATGCCAATGGATTGTTTTTTTATGCGAGCAGGGGTGGTGTCAGCTCTTAGTCTGTGGTAGTAAAAACATGACTACCTTGATGAGATTGAAAAGTACGTGAACCGATTGGGCTGATGCCCGGGGATTTTATGCAGTTCAGCAAACTCGTATCTCAGCATGAGAGGAGAGGATGGACCCTCTGCAGCAAATGCCCCCAGAATGCCTCCGTTCCTGTGCTGCTGCTAAACGCTGTGTGAAGGCAGTGCAGCGCTCAAATAACAGACTTCTGAGGATCTCACCACTTTCACTGTAAGTTACAATGCCAGCTCATGCCTCGGAAGAAATCACTTACAAAACAGAACACCTCTCTTTAATTCGAGCCACACCTGAAGCCCATCCTGTGCCTCAGAGCCACTGAGCAAACACTCACCTTCTCGGGGTCCCCCCTCAGCCATTATATTCATGGACTCTCCCTCGTCTCAGAGATATGATTATGACAGGTTATTTATAACGCACTTCACACCCAGAGGTTTCTAAGGGCGGACACGGGGATTGAACCTGTGGTGCAATGTGTGGTCTTGTTTCCAAGGCGAGTAACTTGTCCCTGAGCTATCCTCCCAAGACGCTAGATGCACTGATGAAACCATCTGGATGCTATGGTAACGAGGGCACACAAAACACGCCACGAGGATTCAACACACACATACACAGCATGCACTCCCAAACCCCTCACACATGCATGTACCTGCAGTTTAGGCACCCGTGCACATTGAAAACACACAGACACACACACACGTGTGTGCCTGCCTCTTCAACATTAACAAGGAACAGCACACACGTATTGTTCCAAATGTACCAGCTTTCTTTAATTAAATTAATTGGTCGCTCAAAAAGTTTTTAGAAAACAAGCAAACAAGCGCCACAGATTCTTGGTCACCTCAATAGCTATTGAAATAATGCACAGTCCATGATTTAGAAACAGAAAACCCACTCCCACTGTGCTATAAACTAACTACAATCTATGGGCCAGATTCTCCTGTTAGGGTGGACCCCCAGGCAGGCAGAGCCATCTTCTAGGAGCCACAGGCCTGTAACCTGTGGAAGGCCTAACTCCTTCCCAACCCAAAGGAAAGAAAGGTTCACACAAGTTCCAAGGTATTGCTCAGGTTTATTACAGCCAACAAACCACAGGGAACATGTACACAGCAGCGACTCCAGGCACCTCTCGATGGGCTTTGGCTCGCAGGCCAGTTTCGAGTATCAGTGGCGTCATGATTTGCGGCACATCACGACCCTTCTCCAAAAAAACTACTGTGTCTCAGGATCGGCTTCTGAGTGGTAGTTCCCCTATAGTGTCCCATATAGGTGTGAGCTTATTGGGGCAGACCATGTCAGGTAGTAGGCTTGGGCCATCCCCAAAAATTGTTACATTAAACTTGCTACAGTGTGCTGACCCCATGATTGGTAGATGATCCCCGCTACCCACCTCTAGGGACCTGGATTTGTATTGGTTGGGTGGCAGACCCCAAGCCTGGGACAAACTCGGTTTCCAGCCCATGAGACACCCATTCACAGTGCCTGTGCAATATTATGTCCATGAGGTGTTATTATGTGTCAGCATCATTACCATGTCTGGACCACTCTTTCCGTGAGCATGCCCCGTTCCCAGCGCAGCACTATTGCTTGAGTGTAGCCAGTTTGTTGCAACCATTGTCTGGTCGGTGAGACAGTTGGCTCTTCCCAGCCACCAAATCTTGGGTTCACGTCAGGTCAGCTGGATCACGTGCTTGTAGACCATGTTTGAGAGCACAGGAGCTCAGAATTATTCTGTATTTTACGGGGAATGGGCAGCTCCTGCAACCAGTGTTACCTCAGTTCACAGTGAGGAATGTCACTTGCAACATTGCAACCTTGGCAGGCTCCACTCCCGTGGCAGTGAGTCTGCTTGCGCAGCATCCTGCGATGCACAGGTTTCTTTAAGGCGATCGTGGCCTACTAAGATTTCCTAAACCGTGGTCTGACTTCTACAGTGTCTTCCATGGTGTCCGTAGATTAGTATGCTTATGGCTGTCATGTCCCTCGATGGTGCGTGTTCCTGAAATCTCATAGGATTAGTTGCATTTAAGCATCTGCAAGCATTAACACATGTTCTTTTTGCTTCTTGTGTTCCAGCGCTACTGCAGCAAGCTAATGACAAAAATGATAAACATGCAGACTGTGTGTGCATGTCACTGTCCTCTAACCTGTAGTACTGTACGAAAATGTTCTTTGTGTAGTTGGGTGTGTGAGTGTCTCGGATGTGCGGATGGCACGTGTGCTTCATGTCGGATGCAGCTAAATCATCATGATGTCTCTACTGACTTGAGGCATGGTTTCTTGACATGTCAGTCGATTCTGTCCATGTAGCCATCTCCAGCTCTGTCTTGTGTGTCTTTGTCCCCCTTAGGCAGCGTTCACACTGCTCCTGGGTTGTAGGGTCTATTGAGAGGGTATCTCTCGCACTAGGTGTCCATCAGGGGAGCAGTGGGAATTGGCATGAGCTTGTATGTTTGGCGGCCATGTTGTTTTTGGTGCTTCTTCCGGTTAGAAGGTCCTCCGGACGGGAGGTATATTCTGGCCTTCCCTCTTCAGTCTCCCCTCTGGTCGACTTGTCAACCACACCACCATTATTTGTTCTGTCGTCAATCAGGCACCATATCTTTGTTATCCCTGCCAGGTGCCCATAGTAATTAATGTGATTTTCGAAAGGACTAGTACATGTAGACACATTCTCCTTCCGGTTTGCACGACACCCACTTCCCTACATACTTATTTGGGTTACGTGGGTTTTCTATCTTTGTTCCAAGTGAGAATATGTCAGATTCTGCTATTTTCTGTTGCAGTCTCTTTTTCTCCTTCACTATTGCATCCATTGCTTCCCTTTCTCCAGTTCCATCAGTACTTGCACCCCTATCACTTCTTCTGCTGTTTGCTTACACCTTGCAATACATATTTTAATGCCACACAGGGATGCCGCCCCTAGTATTAGTCCTCCAACTATTAGCTTCAATCCATCTGCCAGCCAGGAGGGAATCCACGACCATAGATAGGCGAACCAGCTCTTATCCTCCCCAGTCCCCTTTGCCTCTTCTTCCATTTTTGCATGCATATCCACTATTTGGGCCACTGCGCCTGAGAGCGTTCCGTTGTCTTTGTCGTTGGTGGGTATGAATATGCAGCAGGATCTCCCTATATTTGCTCAAACTCCTCCTTCCATAGCCGTGAGGAGATCCAGAACATACCTGTTCTGGAGCACCACCAACCTTATCGCTCAGAGTTCTTCTTTTGTTGCGTTGAATGCATTCACTGTTGAGTTTATAGTTATCATCAGCCCCCAGCAGATAATTTGCAACCATTTGGCATTTGCATATTCCTGTACTCCAGGGAGTAGTGATGCGAAGAGCATTTGTGTCCTGCTGGATAATCTGTGAGATACTGGTAGTTCATCCAATGCTGCTTCCAATATTCCCCACAAGTAATTCCCTTCTCTTTTCACCCTGCTTAGTTGTTTTTGTGAGTCACCGACATTTGATTGAATGATCGTTGCAGTGTCCAGCAATCTTTTCTTCCTTTTGTTTGTCTGCATTTTCGGGAAGTCATCGAGCTTGACGTCCTTCCTTGGGGCTACTAGGGAAGGCTCGTTGATGTGTGCTAGGGAGCACACTCCTCCCCAGTTTGGTGGAAGTTTGTGATATGCCTTTTCTCCGCACACCCATCAGTACTTCAGTTCCTACGCCCATCTCTGGTATTGAGTCTACTCTCTTGCATCCCACGTTTTCTCCAACCTCTTTTTCCCGGGTGTGTTGATAGCACAGTGCTGTTGTGGGTAAAGGAATTATTGGCATGGGACCAGCTCCGTTGTCTACACATGTCACCAACTTTGCACTTTCTTCTTGCACCTTGTTCACCGCTGCCTTTGCTAACATCAATGCTTTACTTCCTATTACTCCATCTTCCCATCCATTCTTTGTGTATACCTGTCCGTAGATCAGTATCTGTGGCCTCTCCCAGTACCCTGGCTCTCCTCCTACTTCCCTTGCTCTCCAATTGCATGGCAGATATTGTATTGTGATTGTCTTTGTTTCACCCTTCTCAGGTCCGTCTGTTACGTACTCCAGTCCCTTACTTAGTGGCCAGTAATTATTCATCATGAGTAAAGTCTTAATGTAATTGTCTTTGTGTGAAAATGTCTCTTTTGACATCCATCTTAATGTGGCTGTTTTCCCTTGGAGTCCTCCTCGTGTTTGGAACATTGCTAGATACATTAGACACTGTGCAGTTGCTGCAGGTATTTCTGTTTCTACGAAGGTTCTGGAGGCGCTCATGGCATAGGGAATTAATGAGCAGACATAGCAGCTTTCCCCAGTGGTGTCCCTGGCAATTTTGGACATGTGTTTGTATCACATGTTGTTTGTTATGTGTGCTGGGTCTGTGAGATATGTAATAACTCCCTTCATGGATGTGCCAACACTAGGCTTACCTCTCCTTACCTTATCCGCAGTGTCTTCAATTCCACCTGACATGGTCATCCGTGCAGCTTGGGTCGGGGAAACGTTAGTATGGGATACAGCAGATACATTCCAGAAGGCAGTACCTAAGAGCCCCGTAAATAACAAAACCCCACGATAAACATAATGACCTTTATTAGTGGTACCATGGTTACTTACGCCACTATTGAGCAGCTGATGAGACGATAAAGTTGCCCACTTGAAAATCGCAAGAAAAGGCGTTATTGTTTTAATATGTATTAGTTATTAGTTAAGCTCTGCCTACTAAATAATCACTTAGTCCCCATGCAAATATCTCTTCCCGTATTTTCTGTATGGAGGAGTTTCGTAATGTTGGAAGGACGGGGCATGCACTGCTTTCAAGTTGTGGGTCCACTTGGGCCAAATATGCTATGAACACTAGATAATTTATCTCAGGGGACTGTGCTCTAAAATGACGGGGTCTTCTAACGGCATTAGAAAATTGCTTGGAGAATGCTTCGGGGCGTTCAACAGGTGGCAACATCAGACAATCCTCTCCAACAATGATATCACAGTCGCAGCACCCTGTATGTGTGAAAAAGGAGAAATGTTAAGACAGTGTTACTGCTTCAGTCGGTATCACGACCTGTGTTCGCAGGATATGTACATTCACTTCGATGTTGCTGCTTCTCAAGGAGAGTGCTTTGGGGATAAGGAGGATCAAATTACTAGGGACAAAGACGTTTTCTCATTGATCAAAATCAATCAATTTTTCTGTGGGAACTGAAGTTTGTGAGTGCCTAACCATTGGGTGGCTAATAATCTCTAGTTCTTGGGTTTTTGGGGCATTTGTTGTTGCTGGTGAACTGTGTGTGGTTGTAGTTGTCACATTGGCTCTGTCATCTCCGCAGTTACACCTCTTGCGCCCTGGGAGGTCCCTTAGTCTGTTATAGTATGGACTCAGTGGAGTCCATACTATAAAAAAAACACGCCAGTCCTGCTATGGCGTGTTTTTTTTTGTTTGTTTGGTGTCCTCCTTTCCTCTGTTCCTGTGATCTGCATTACCATGGTGCCCCGTCACCCGTTCTGGTTAAGTAAAGTTTACTGGGCCTCCGCCCTCTTCATCACTGAGGTCGTCGTTGTCATCTGTCTCTTAATCTGCGTCGCTACAGAACCCATTTAAAAAGTCTAGTTTCCGTGTAGTCTGGCTAGGGCTATTTGGGCTATGTTGTGTATTAAGGTCAATGTCTGTTAGTTGGCATGTATTTTCCTCCTCTCGCACCTTGTTTCTCCCCGTCCTGTCTTTTTTGTCCTAATTGTGATATAATCTGTTTGCTTACCTTCTGTAGCACCCGCGCGTCCGCATCCTCTCTGTCACGTTCCCTCAAATATTTTCCAGTTTACATGATTACTGCAATAATATTTTCTTTCTCCATAGAGCCATCTCTAAC
Organism: Ambystoma mexicanum; assembly: GCF_040938575.1. Taxonomy (NCBI): domain Eukaryota; kingdom Metazoa; phylum Chordata; class Amphibia; order Caudata; family Ambystomatidae; genus Ambystoma; species Ambystoma mexicanum. The sequence continues at coordinate 865,390,623 of NC_090928.1, forward strand.
TCCTTCTCTTCCTCTACCTTCTTTTCCTATTCTTCTCTCTTCTTCGCTCACTCTTCCCTTTGCCTTGTCTCCTCCTGGTCCCGTTCTACAATGTCTTGCCGTTCCTTTTCTAAGATTGCCAAATGCTCCTTCCTCCCCTGTTCCCATAGTTCAAGTTCCTTCTCTATCTCTTTTCTCCTCTCCCACTCCACATTTTCAAGCCTCATCTCTTTGTCCTTTCGTTTTTGCTCCTCCTCCTCCCCCTGCGCTGTGTTTCCCCGGCACCCACATCCCAGTTCCAAGCTCTCTATTGCCTTTGTTGCCGCTTCGGCGGCCCCCGTTTTCTTCCCCTTTAATTTCAAGAGTATCTGCGCAGCTATCCATTCCTCTGCCCCTATTCCCGCAAACTCTGCCTTTGCGCACCGCAGCCCCTCCTTGTCGAGTACAGGGCTGCTGGCTGCATGCCCTGTCACTTGATGTCGCTCATCCTTTTCATATGGCGGTGGTTTATATGTAGGGTTTGAATATACCTATGCTGCTTTTAGCTCTCTTAATGAATATAAGCCCTGCTCATCCTCTACACCATCTGCATCCTCGGATACTATGCTAGGTGGTGTCGGAGGGGGAGGGGAAAGATCCGATCATACCTCATTCACCTCCTGATGGCTCAACATCAATGGAACATACGCCACAACTCAAAAATTGGACACACGGTTTGTTACCTTCTTCCCCTTGTATGTGCTCTGTAAGCGTGTTAGCAGTGACTGCAGCACATCTTTGGAAAAATTGCTGCTAGGCGGCTATGGTCTTGCAAATTTGTCTGCTGTCTCTTTTGACCACTGTATGATATACTTCACTATTTTATCTTTATATGGGGCAGGGTTTTACAAAGATGCTGTATAGGGGTTATGGTCCCATTGTACATAGAATACTGTATGTGGGCTATCGCCCCATTACACACAGGATACATATACTGGGGAATCTAAATGTAAAGATGTTACCTTTACCTGACAGAATGGGCCATTGAATATATTATTCTTAAAATCACTTAAAAATAGCTGCTACCACCTCCTAAAATGGGAACAACTCCTTGTGATACTGCTGCCTTGCTGATTAGGCAGCCCCTGACTATTACATCCAATCGGAGGCACCGGTAGATGCAAGCCAGCCCACACCACCAAGGCCCACCCAGTAAGGCTTCTGTGTGCGCCTGTCAGAGCTGAGGAGGGCTCAGAGGGCCCCCACCTGTGCCCCCCCTCTTCAAACTATGAAGCAGCCTCTGATGTACAGCCTGCTACCCCATGTACTTGGGCCCCTTCACCAGTACGCTCTCTGCAGATCTACCAGTGAGTGATGGATGCACTTTCCTACTGCCTCCTCCCTAACATCCTTGAACCAAAACTGTGCCTATCTCACTCTGCCTTCCTGCATCACCTAATCTACTTCTGATTTCACTGCATTTGTGTCCCTCTTTCTGAAAATCGAATCTAGGTGTGTTTTAACATGTATGCACCCCATTTGAAGTACAGTTGTGTCCCTTTTTCTGAAAATCAAATCTAGGTGTGTGTGTTTTTCAAAATCTTTGCACCCCATTTGGCATTGCATTTCTCTCCTTTTGTAACTATTAGGCCGCCTGGTGAGTTTGGGCTACGACTGTGCAGCGACTCCTCTTTCCTTCAATTATCCTCTGCCGCCCCATGGCACTAAACATCTCCCCTCTCTTCTCTAACTGCTACATATCACCCACCCTCCCTCTCTCACAAAGTCTGGAAGGAAAAAGCACAAAAAAGACTTCCTGGCCACTAACCCTGGCCTACCCTTCGTAGACACCGATGTCAGTACTAACTCCAGACAGGTCTTCACAAATATCCTCTTCCCTGTCCTCTCCCCAGATCTATGGACTCCTCATCTCATCTCTACTCTATCCCCTTTCACATCCCCTCCCATTAATGGCAGCAGCAAATGGGAAGTCCTCTTGGTGGGCTTCGCATCATCCAGGTGTATCATTAATGTCAATAAAACTGGCACTATCTTGGTTCAGGGTCCCCAACCCAACGACCTTCTCTTTGACTGGCACCTGCCATCCTTCATTAACTAACTTCTCACATCTGCTACTTCCTCTTCCACTCTCTTTGCCCCCCCCCCCCCGACTGGTGTAGCACGCCGCTGTACCCCTTCTCAGAAAACCTTCAAAGGTGGATACCTCCTTCATCTAGCCACACTTAAGGCTCACTGAGCCATCAAGCACTCTGTTGACATCTGCCTCCTTCTTGCAGACATTGACTTCCACATCCTTGCTCTTACTGAGATGCTGGTCAGTGCCAGCTCAGTCACCGATTTTGACTTCCTTCTCCCTGATAACTAGAAGATCATCTCCAGACCTCGCCCCAACCGTTCTGGCGGTGGCGTTGCCCTGATTTTCCCTGAGTGGGTCGCTTCCTCCCTTAGACCCACCCAGCCTTACTCTTCCTTTGAGAGCCTGGTCTACAAGCTTGTCATCTCTCCCAATTCCTCTCTGGCCTTTGCCATTATCTCCAGGCCACCTGTCTCTACCACCTTGTTCCTCTCTGAATGGCCCATTTCTGCTCCTCTTTCCTTACAAATACCGCTAAACTGCTTCTAATGGGTGATTTCAACATCCATCTGGACTCCTATATTGTGGGGTCCACTCTCTTCCGTAACCTTTGAACCTCACTCTCCCTTTCCATTCTCTCTTCTGGTCCAATCCACTTGGCTGGACATGCTCTTGAGGACCTTATCAACTCTGATCTTTCACTCGCCACTCCACTAATTACTCCTCTCTCCTGGACAGACCACTCTCTCCTCTCCTCTCACCTGGGGCCTCTTGGCCCTCCAGCCCTGCCAACCTTGTTCATGAACATCTGTCCGATGAAACGAGTATCAGTTGCTGCTTTCACATCCACCTTTATCCTCCTTCTCCCCACCCACCACAGACTCTACCTCTGACACTGCTCTCAGCAACCTCCATCTGGCGTTTGCTAACACTCTGGACATTCTTGCCCCAGTCATAAGGATCCACCTGAAACCTGCCTCTAAGCGTAACATCTGGTATGACTCTGATCTTGCAGCCCTGAAACACATGTGCAGAGCGGCAGAACGTAAGTGGCAGAACACCGGCTCACCCTCTGACAAACTGGCCTGTCGCCTGCCCCAAAGACAATACAGACTTTCCATCCGCACCAAGAAAAGGGATCACATCCAGGCGCGCGTCTCTGGTGCATCCAACAACATGGCTGAACTCTTTAAAATCTGCAGGGAACTAGACAACCCTTCCGCAGTTTCCTCCTCACCCCTCACTTCCCAAGTCCTCTGCAACGCATTGGCCACACACTTTACGACAAAAATTCAAGACATCCTGAGCACCCCTACCTCTCTCTTGCCATCCCGCTCCATCACCCCCTTGCCTCCTATGGCATCTAACCCTCCTTTTTCCTTCCTCTCCTCCTTTTCTCCTACCACACCTGATGAGGTCACTACTAGAGTTGTCCGCTCCATGAAAGTGTCCTCCAAACAGGTTTCCCCCTGCTCATCTAGAATCATTAAGGACAATATTGACTCTCTTGCCCCTGCACTTGCTGATTTCTGCAACCACTCTTTTGCCACTGGATCTTTCCCCTCCTCCCTCAAGAATTCTCTTGTGTGCCCCTTCCTGAAAAACCTTCAGCAGACCCCACCTGCCCAGTCAACTACCGCCCTATATCTTTCACCCACTTCCTCTGGAAACTCCTGGAGAAGCTGGCCTTCCCCCAGCTTACCTCACACACTGAACTTGTTGGTTTCCTCCATGGCCATCAATCTGGATTCCGAGCATCCAGAGGCACAGAAGCACAGAAGCTTCTCTTCTGAACTCCCGTGAGGAACTGCTTGTATCTCTGGATTCCAACTCTCCTGCTGTCCTCATTCTACTTGATCTCTCCTCTGCTTTGGACACAGTCAACCATTCCATCCTCATAAAACGGCTCCATGATACTGTATCTCGAAGCGGGCACTGGACTGGCTGACCTTCTTCCTCAGTGACCATCCCTCCCAGATTATTCTGGGCACTTTCGCGTCCCCTACCTCTTACTCCACCTGTGGTGTCCCCCGGGCTCCAACCTCTCGCCCTGGCTTTTGAACACTTAGCTTGCCCCACTGGCATTTCTCATTTCCACTTTCTACCCTAACTTTCAGTGTTACGCAGATGACACAAAACTTCTTCAAACTTCCTTCTGACCCTCTCCTTACTTCTTCCGTCATTCCGGACAGCCTATCTGCCATCCAGTAGTGGTGCACTGCCAACAATCTCTGCCTCAATGCCAGCAAGACTGAGATCATTCCTATTGGGACTCCTGCTCCCTCTTTCTTCCCCGCACTCTGGCCAGCCTCTCTGGGCTCTCCCCATGTCCTTCATCTGAAGCCATAAACCCTGGAGTCATCTTCAACTCCTCTCTCTCCTTGGAGACCTTTCCAATAAGTCCCACTTTCAACTCTTCCTTGTAAGGAAGGCATGGTATCAAATTAAGACAGACACAAGTTTGTGATACAGGATGCCGTTAGAGGGATAGCCCTCTTTCTAGCTCCCTAGGAGGCAGTTCTTTCCCTCTTTCACTTCGGCACGGGCATTAAAAGTGCTGTGCTAGCCACTGCACATCGAGAGGTTAGGCTGCTCCTCTTTAGGAAGGCTGTTTTAAAGTCACTCTGCTGCTCTTATTTTAGCCCTGATTTTATTGTGTTACTGTTTTAAATTGTATTGTGCATGTATTTGCCACATTGCGGTCGCCTGAAATATTATTACTTTTAATATTGTGATACGGAATGCCGTTAGAGAGATAGTCCTCTTTCTAGCTACCTACGAGGCAGTTCTTTCCCTCTTCCACTTTGGCACCGACATTAAATGTGCCGTGCTAGCCGTTCGCGTAGTGCCTGTCCGTGCTGCAGGCGTGGAGGGCTTCCCAACATTATATTCTCGGGAAAGTCTTTTGTCCCTAGCCCCTTGAGCACTGTGCTCCCCGCTGGATGGTCAGATGAACATGTTAGCTATCCTCTTCCAGGTAAACAATATCAGCAGGTGGCTGATCCTAACACGGAGACATACTCCTTATTACTAATAAATACCATATCCCTTCCGGAACATGCCGCAGAAGTCAGCCTTTTGTTGTCCGTCTGCCAGCCGGCAATACTATTTCTTACGGAGACCTGGTTGCAGGAAAACTCCGCCCCTGCTGTTGTCCAGGCCATACCTCACGGCTACAAGATTATTCATCTAGACCGTCCAGCCGCTCAACATGGTGGTGGGGTGGCAGCTATTTTTAAAGCAGACCTTGCTCTGACTCAGTTGTGTTGCCATCCTTTTACTTCTATTGAGTCCCTATTGTTGAAGTGTGTGGTTTCCCCCACTTTTTCTTGCCACTTTCTCTTGATTTATAGTCCTCCTGGGTTGTATGCTGGGTTATTAGAATCATTAGTCGACCTTATAGCCAACCTTCACATTAAACATAAGCATCTAGTTGTTTGGGTGATTTAAATCTCAAAATGAATCTTCCCGGAGCCCCTGCCCCTGATGCTTTTTCCCCGAGTTTTATGTACTTAGCCAATTGCACCTTACTTAGCTACCAATCAGCTGAGCCTATTTTGTGGACAGACCACTATCTGGTGACCTGTTCACTTATACCAGTGCAAAGACAACCTAAGACGCCACCAGCAAAAGTTTGGGAACAGGCCTGGCGCTCAGCCAATCGCCAAACTCTAGTATCTTCTATCAAAACTAAATGCGCAGCTGTTCCGGCCTCTTCGCTGTCACTTCTGGCTACCTCTCTTCTGGCAGCCGCTGATGAAGTAGCTCCAAAATGGCTTACACAAGTTTGTAGGCTTCCCTCAGAGCCAAGGTTCTCGGAACTATTGACGGCGGCAAGACTGCAGCTTAGGCAAGCAGAACGAAAATGGTGTTGTAATTACGATCCGTAGCTCAGGACCGTGCATGAAGCCAGCTCCACAGCCTACCCTGCTGCGATTATAGCAGTTAAAAAAACCTACTTCGGCCAGAAAATTGAAACTTCTCTGGGTCAGACCAAAACCCTTTCAGCTGTGTCAAAGAAGCAAACAGACAACTTGATGACACTTCTTGCTATGAATTAGCGGATAAATCAATTTTGGGAAACACCAATAGAGAATATTATGAATTGCTGTTCCATTGGTGTGAAGAAGAATTGCTAAATGATGATGAATATCACTTCTTGAAAAATGCACACCCAATAACTCTGCTTATTTACTTCAATCCTAAAATCCATAAGACTCTAATAGATCCTCTAGGACGCCCAATAGTGTCCTCAATTGGTAGTCTTCTGGAAAACACCTCTAAATTTCTTGATCATTTCCTTCAGCCATTTGTGCTAAGCATTAATTCATACATTCGGGACACATCAGATCTTCTGTTAAAATTAGATGAAGTTAATTGGGAGCATAATTATTTTCTGGTCTCCCTGGATGTAGTGTCCCTTTACACGTCTATTAAGCACCAGCATGGCTTAAATGCATGCCGTCACTTTCTGAACAGCAGATCTGTTAGCTACCGCCAGCACAACAATATGTTGCTGGAAGTGTTGAAATTTTGCCTGGAACATAATTTTTTCCTTTACAATGATGCGATTTACAGACAAACCCAGGGCACAGCAATGGGGTCCTGTATGGCGCCAATTTACGCCAATCTCTATATGGGTTGGTGGGAAACGACAGTGGCATGGAGTGAGGAGATGGAACAGTTTACCAAACATATAGTTACGTGGCATCGATTTATCAATAACTTGTTACTGATATGGGATGGAACAAAGAAGGAACTAGAAGAATACATCACTATTTTGAATTCCAATGCCCTTAATTTGAAGTTAACTAGCACTATAAGTAAGAATGCACTGGTATTTCTGGATGTTTCCTTGCAAGTTGACCAAAACCGACTAATCACTACCTTGCACAGGAAGGACACAAGTTCCAACTCTACGCTCCATGCTAGTAGTCATCATCCCACAGCTCTCAAAAAGTGTATGCCTTATGGAGAATTCCTTAGGGCGAAAAGAATATGCAGTAATGAGGCAAATTTCCAAAAAGAAGCGAAAAATATTGGCAACAGATTTGTGAATAGAGGATACTCTAAAAGTACAGTGACGGATTGCTTCACCAAAGCTGAAAAACAACCGAGAGGAGATCTTTTTAGACCACATCCTAAATTGAAAAATGAAACGATAAGATTCATAATGAGCTACAATCAGCAAGCTTAACATATCAGGGCTATTATGCATAGACACTGGAAAATACTAACCACTGACAGAGACTTGTGTAAAGTTTTGGAAGAGAAACCTAGTGTAACTTTTCGTAAAGCTCCAACACTGAAAAATATACTAGCACCCAGTACTGTAATTACCGAGGCTTCTTTATCGAGCTGGTTTCCTAACAAACATGAACATACAGGTTTTAAAAAATGTGGTAAATGCAAAATGTGCAATCATGTCTCGAGAAAACCCCCAATCAGTGCTAATGGGCAAGAATGGAAGTACAAGCATAAAATAACTTGCCTTACAAAGTTTGTGGTTTATGTAATAACATGCATCTGTGGGTTACATTATATAGGATCAACTATTGGCCCGCTAAAATTGCGTATTTTACAGCATTACAGAGCCATAAAAAATGGAGATTTGACATACCCTCTAGCTTTACACTTTGGTGAGAAACATAATAAAAATACATCAGAAATGAGCTTTGTGGGTTTAGCACACATACCACAACATAAGAGGTTGGGCAATAGGGAACTCAAACTGCGCCAACTAGAAGCCAAACTAATCTGTAGGTTTGATACACTAAAGCCTAATGGTTTAAATGTGGACCCAGAGCTATATGTCTTCCTATATGATTAATCAGGGGCTAGAAGCCATTTTCATTAATGAATGTCCCATATTCCAGTACAATGATTGCTTTAGTGTTACACACTCATCCTGTATACTTTACAACTTAGAAAAAAACATCGTAGTGTGTTTAGGCTAGTCTCTGATGTAGACAAAACACATTGGCCCTCATTACGACCCTGGCGGAGAGGGGTTTACGCCAGCGTAATGCATGGCGTACCTCTCCGCCAGATTACGACTTCCCGTAGCGCCATGGTGCGCCAAAACCAGTCATTGATTGAGCACACCTGCTGTATAAACTAAGGCTATCTCCTTCTCATGTATTGTGCAGGTGGACATTACCAACATTGGGCCATAGCAGCGACATTCGTTTTTTTGCACTCACCCCTTCATGCGGATAGTTTGCCACACCGTGGAGAATGTTTCTCGCACGGTGAGGCAACAAATATTGATATTGCGCACTGGCGCGAAATCTTGTTTCAAAGTTTTTATATATAGTGTTCTCTCAATGGGACATGTCTGACTCCCCCTGCCTTTGTCATTCACACGCAACTACAAGCCTGAGGAAGCTCGCGAGTCGAGCGGAACGCGTGGCGTCTTTCCACCCGTTGGGGTGAGTGGTGCCTTGTGCCTGGTCTGACCAGGTATTGCCATGTATGCTTTTTAAAACATTTTGCACAACTTTTGATTAATTAAAGAATTTTTTTTTAAACTTAGTAAATGGTCGTGAGTGCTTGGGCAAGTTTGTTATTAAGTTGGAGGTGTTGTTTATCTGCCTACCTGTATCTTTTTGCTGACATTCTTCTGCATATATATGTATATATATATATATATATATATATATATATATATATATATATATATATATATATATATATATATATATATATATATCATGTGCGATCAAACAATCACTGAGACCTCTTAAACCATCTAGCAAGGCTGTCCATTCCAACACATGAGTGAAAATAACTACCAATAACTAATTGACCACTTGCAAGGAAGACCACAGTGGCTCACAGTAGGCTAGTGTTCCCACATGTGGGGAGAATCCAACACCAAACCATAGTATAGGAGAATAATTGATTGATGTGAATGATACCTAGTGTTCTGGGTAGTCACTTCATGAGAGTCAGAAGGAGCCCGGAAAATTCATTTATTTAAAACTGCCGGAAAGAAAATGTGGAGGTTGTATTAAACAGGTCTATAAGGAAGTCCAAGCACCCTGGTACAAGGGGGGCAACTCCCAGGATAGGGCAAGTTCAAGGAAACTCAAACTTACCTCACTGCCACCCTTAGAATCGGAGCAACGCGTTCAATATTATGGTGTGTCAGACTGGCTGGTTCTCAATAATGTTGCTAATAGACAGGCATGCCGGTCATGGTTAGATCAGATACTAATGATAGCAGCCCAATCATATGCTAACTAGTTGGCCCCCACCATGGATGGAAGGAAGGGTTAGGGCAACTTCCTAAAGGAAGTTGATTCTGTGCTGATCACGGGAATACAGAGTGGTTACTTGGACACGATATTCGTATTGCTCAACCTCCGGGGTTAAGTCCCTCTCCCATATGCGCACACCGCTTCGAGTAGAATTAGAAGGAATACATACCTTAAACGAGTCCTGGAGTTCCTCTGGGTACAGGCCTCATGACTGTGTCGTTAGTCCTAAACTGCAATAGACTTTTCCTGATTCTACCCTCCTCCTCTCTACAACCCCTCCAACTAATCCGGAATAGGATATCTGTACTGGCGTAGTTTTGATGGTATGATGGTGCCTTCTCCCCTGTTATCTCCACAGGAGGCGTTAGCCTGCAATGTTGAAACAAGATGTTAGCTAATGAGTGGGTTGGATTGGTCCCACTTCCTGCAACCTCCTAATGCCTGACTCCTCTCCGGCTCACCTTTGAGTTTGGTGAGGTAGGCTCTCCGTCCTGCTTGACCTTCAGCAGGGGCGCAGTAGGCTCAGTCTTTCTCTGGGCACAGTTACTTCACTGTTCCTGAGTGCCTGTTGCTGTGTTTCGGGAATGCTTGGATTAATCAGGTAGTCTCTCTCCCAATGACAGCTTGGTATAGATGCTCAAGTCTTATTCTTCAAAGGTTTAAACGTGTTTTGTCTTTCTTGCAGATGCGGTCTCGTACGGAAGGTTAGAAGAAGAATTGACTCTCCTAGAATTCTGAACTGGTTGTCTCCAGGTGAGTATGAGCGCGGATGAGTGGTGCTGGATGGCTGAACAATTGTTCGTTTTTCTATTGTGCGCGACTAACCTGCTGTTTTCTGTTCCCTTTTTGCAGGCGCAGCGCGGCCCCAAGATGAAGAATGGAAGAACCGCTCCAAAGTAACCCGGAGGAATGCAGAATCCCAGGTGAGTATTGGATGCCTGCGCAGAAGTCCTTTCCCAACGGGGGTGGCGATCGGAAGTCCAGCTGGAGATGGAACCGATGGACGGAATTGCAGGTAAGGCCTTTGTCACTGAAGTAACACCTGTTCCTCTCCTTTTCTTCTTCCAGACACCGATGGATGGAAATCTCAGACGGGCGTGGCTGCAGAAACTCGAGGACTGAGCAGACACGGTGAGCGTTACGCTGCAGGAGTGCAGAATAACGCAAAGCGTGTTCTGCCTGCATGGTGTGGCTTAAATAGCCTTGCAAGTAGTCCCAGGTAAAGTAGTCCCTTTACCACACCCTGTCTTCTCAGGAAAAGTAGTCCCTCTGCCACACCCTGGATATACAGAAGGCTCAGCCTCACTAGACAGATTAAATAGTTCCATGAGTTCAGCCCATTTCATGAGCCTGGCGCCAACGGCGCCAGGACTGAGTCCATGAGGCTCTGGGGCACTTCCTTGGGGGCTGACAAGTCCTCCTGGGTGACAGGGACTGGGATGGGCCCAACTGCTCCAGGGGTTTTGGAGCACGCATCATGACAATACTCTCCACTGGCTCCTGGTTGCTGCAAGGATCAAATTCAAATCTCCTGCAACATCCCTAATGCTGTCTGGGGCCGGAGATCATGCTATAAACAACTTGCTCTTACTAAATACTCTCCCTCTAGATCTTTACGTTCCTCTGTTAACAACTCCCTGTGTGTCAAGCACTTCGCTAAACAGAGGGCTGGTCGATCTCTTTCATCAGCTGGTTCCCTCTTATGGAACAGCCTCCCCCTTCCTCTTTGTCTTGTGAGAGATCTCCTCATGTTCCGGAAACTCCGCAAGACTTTCATCTTCACCTCCTCCTTCCCTTCTTCCCTCCTCTGCTAATCCCACAGTTGCTAAGATTGGGGACCAGAGCCCTTGTGTGTCCCTCTGGTCCCTGGCCTCTCACACCCAATCACCTTCAGCCTCCTCCTGATCCCAGCAATTGCCTTGGTACCCACTGGCCTATCCCACTGTAGGGAGTCACTTACCTATTTATTGCCATCTGACCTCTCCATAGAACTTCCTCCACTGGGAACTTACATCTGTTGCTCATTCACCAGCACAGGCACTCTTAGCACTTACTCCCCACCCCCTCTCCACCTCTCCTCTCTCTGCACTTGCACGTTCTGAATGCTCACAATGCCTAGGGGGTCCGTCTTTATCCTTCAGTGATTTCATTGTTTTTCTATCCCATGTTCCCTCTCGGTTGCCCTGTGGGTGCTTTCAAACACAATTTACTTGCTGTATAAGCGCCTTGCAAATACACAACAAACAAATGAATAAATAAATCACAGACATAGCGTGTGTTTTGGGGGAAATGGGAGAGGGCATGGGATTTGGGGAGGCCATCTGGGAGTGAGGGCAGCGGGCACAGATGAAGGGGGAACGTGATGATGGACTGGGGGGGCAAGAAAGCATTTGTTTCCAGCCATTTTTCAGATATTCACAGGTATAAAACTATAGATAGCTAACCGTAGTCCATATATAAAATGACTACAGATAGCCAAGGGTATCTGTAGTTATGTACCTGTGGCTATAGAAAGAAATATATTTTTTTAATAGCTACAGTGACGTCTGGGGTGAAAAGTCACTGGCCATGGCCAAAGGACATGGCCGGTGACACAATAGGCATCTGGGACTCCCATCAATGTCATAGCTGGTACTCACCCTTCTTAATTTCAAAACAAGATCACGGCCGGCACCCACAGGCTATGTTGCCTTATAAATGAGCATGTTGTCTAATAAATGAGCACAAGCTACAAGACCGTTTAGAGCAACATGGCATAAAGGAGCAGGTCTTTTCTTGCTTTGAAGCTAAACAGGGTCAGTCCCGGTTACTGCATGGTTGGGGGACAGTCCAAAGGCCTGGATGCCTTGTGTTTTCTTTGTTTTAAATATCTAATAACACACTAAGAAAACACATGGCATCAACATTATTTTGTTTTAAACCGTGCTACTGTCAATCCTTCAAAGTATTGCACTTAGAGACCATTTTTTTGCCATTCGCTGAATTGCATTCTGGTATGTTTAGTTTCCCAGTCAAGATGGGGGGGATAATGTCACAATTGTACACTTTTTGCCTAACATAGTTCTATAAGGATTTATATATTTGACTGGGACTATGGTATGTTTACTTTTCAAGTTATCTTTATAAAGCAGAATATTGTTGAAAGCCAGACACGGAGGTGAGGAGGGGAAATGATGAGAGGGCAAGTAAGTCATGAGTATTTGCCCATGATGTGATAAGAGAGTTTGTGTTAGGAACTGTGGTTGGAAGTTCTGGAACGGGTGGAGGTTTTGACTTTCTCAGTGAGACGCTCTAGTCCTCACCCAATATGGTGGAAGTTCTGTTAAATCCAGACTCCGCCCACAAGCTGGTGCGTTGTATCTGTTTTTTCTAGTTTCAACGCTCATAGCTTGTCTACTGTCGTTTCTACCTTCCAGTGATTACCCTCTAGTGCCTTCTTTCCTGCTATCCCCTTGTTCCTTCTTCAGCTTCAGTCTGCTTGTTTTCTCCTTCTATTACTTTCTTTCCCGCTCCCTCGGCAGACTTTCGCTCGCACTGTTATTCTGGTTCTGTCCTTTCTCAGGTGTCTGCCGTTACGCACGTTGCAACCGTTGTCGCCTTTTGCCTGCTGCGTACACCTTGTTTTCTTTTTTTTTTTTGTTTACTTATCTGTGATCTTGCCTTCTTGGTTTCCAGCGCCTCCTGCGCCAATCTTGTTTCTTTGCAGAGTACCCGCTTGATCACAAGCAGTTACCGCGCTCTACCTGTATTCTTTCACTCTCCTCGGCGGCGTCCATATTTCGCCGTGCCTAGCCGTTCCAAGCTTTCTCTCTCTCGGCAGGTCTTCCTTCTTTCTATGCTCCCCGACTCCTCTTGCTTTAATCATTTTGCCTAGCCTCCGCTCTTCTCTTACGAGTCTTTAGTTTCCTTTCCTCTTTTTTTTCTTTACCTTCTATCTACTGCATTTCTTATTTTTTCTTCCTCGTACTTGTTCTCCTTTTCTCATTCCTTCTAGTTTTCTTCATATCCTTTTATACCCTTCCGCTTATGTTTACCTACTACCATTCAGTCATTGGAGGTCTATCAAAACTATTTCATCTCTAGTCTGGAACATATTTACCCTTCACCATCTATTTCTTTTGGACTTTGTGCATTGAAATCTGTGCCAAATCTTGTGGAACCCATCTATGGACTAGGGTTTTTTCTGCCTTCGGGCTTTTTCCCTGGTATCAAGGCTGGCCCCCTGGGATCCTCTGAGGGCAGGTCTCCATCTCTGCCAAGGTGGACTCTGGAGGGGCCAGACCTTATTTACACAAACGGAAGGCACAAGTACCCAAGGTCAAGACTTCTACAAAGAAGAAGAGCCAGAGGAAGACTAAGGTAACTCTTCAGGGACTATCCTCAGAGGAATCAGGTGAGGGGAAGGGGGTGGTAGACCTGGAGCCTGAGAGCGTACAACGCCCAATCTCCACAATGGCTTCTTTGGAACAGTACCAAGAACTTGTTGCAGCAATGCAGAACCTAACTGCTGAAGTTCAAGCCTTGAGAATGGAGAATATCGCTCTCCGACAACAGGTGGTATTGCACCAAGACGATCGCGGAGATCTACCGGCTATGCCCCTCTCCTTTGGCAAATATGACGGTCATCCGGGAGGGCTTAAGGAGTTTCGTGATGCATGCCAGGTGTATTTTGCCTTTCGACCTCATGCTTATGAGACGGCTAGATCAAGAGTCGGTTTCATTATCGCTAATCTCACCGGCAACGCTCTATCCTGGGCTACCCCATTAGTCACCAGTAATGAACCCTTCCTTGAATGACTACGATCGTTTTATTGAGGGGTTCAAAGAAAGATTTGACAGACCCGAAGTTTTCTACTCTTCTCTTGAAGCAATTCTGGATGTTAAACAGGGGAACACTGATGTCCTGTAACGCTCACCTGATTCCCGTAGAGGCGCCGGTCTTGACTGGGCATTTACCATATCTTCAAAGGTGATGTGTAACACACGGCTAGCTCTTTGGGCTGGACCTCTGTGCACTGTATGTCTGACTCGAAGGGTAAGATGTCTGCAGATAGAAAATATGGGATTAAGGAACTGGGTTATTGAATTTCTCTCTCTTCTTCCCTTTCTCTTCTCCTGTAGAACCCCACTTAGGTAAGTGAACGCCGTGCTCTCCATCTGCCTCGGGGCAGGGTGCTGTAACCAGTTTCTTCACTGGATAAGGGGAGCAGGCCTCTTGACTTCAGAGGACTGCTGTCCGTCGTTTACTGCACAAACGGTAAGTTTCGAGTAATTCTAATGTCTTTAAAGTCTTTAGTAATGATGTTTCTTGTTTTGCAGGGTTCCGGCGATGGCGGATGACGGGCTGAAGTGAGTTGAAGATGGAGCCCGTGTGATGAATAGAAGCGCCTGGAAGCACGTAAGTAAGCGCTTGTTGCCTGCTTCACGATGCGCTCTAACTGTCTTTTTATTTTGCAGGTACAAGTTCGGAGCGGCTGCAGGGTGCCGGAATACCCACTGGGTTAGATGTGGAAAGGAGTAATGGCACGTGAGTATTAAAGTTCCCCATTGTCTTTAAACGCACCTTGTTTTGTCTTTCAGATGCGGGATGCAGCGCCAAAGGCCTCCGGAGCGTGCGAAGAGTTGGTAAGCTTTTGTCTTTCAGATGCCGGAATGCAGTGTGAAGACCTCCGGAGCGCACGAAGAGTAGGTAAGCCTTTGTCTTTCAGATGCCGGAATGCAGCGCGAGGCGTTGGTGACAGCCGATGGACCAGGTAAGTGAAGAGCTGTCACTGAAGACCGTAATGCTAACCTGTTCTTTCTTCTCTTTATAGGTGTTGCTGAAGACTGGATTCAGGATGGTAAGCCTTTTTCCTTAGGCCCAGGATCAGATGCAGAAGACACGATGAGCGTTCTGCTGCAGAGGATGCAGAATAACGCAAAGCAAGATTCATCCATCGGGTGTGGTTTAAATAGCCTCCTGTAGTGCTTAGGTGTCTCCTTCCACAGCCACGCCTAGGTAAGAAAAGAGTTCCTGCTTTCCAGAAGAGTTCCAGTGTTCTGAATCTAGGGAGTGGCTCCTGCCCCACCCAACAGGAAAAGTAGTTCCAAACAGAAGGGGATCAGAGGCTCAACTGGCAGGCAAGTAAGCAGCATGGTCTGCTGCAGGTAAGTCCACCCAAGCATTATGAGCCCGGCGCTTCCAACGCTGGGACTGGGCATATTTATGAGCCTGGTGCCACTGGCGCCAGGACTGGGTCCAAAAGGTCCCAATTGGGACTGGTTGGCACTCGGAACCTGGGTTATGGATCTGCTTCCAAGGGAGTTGGGAAAACCCTGACCTTTTGGAAGCAGAGATCCTGACAGTACCCCCCCTCAAGGCCCCTCCCAAACCGGGCTTCTCCGGGGGCTTTGGCTTGTCAGGAAATGTTCGGTGAAATCTTTTGATTAGGCGAGGAGCGTGGACATATTCAGCAGGTTCCCAGGATCTCTCTTGGGGGCTGTAGCCTTTCTAGTCAATTAGGTAAAATAGTTTAGATTTGGAGATCTTGGAGTCCAAAATGCTTTTGACTTCAAACTCGAGTTCTCCATCAACTAGGATAGGTTTTGGAGATTTAGTTAGTCGGGTTTGAGGTTGCACGGGTTTTAATAGAGAGACGTGGAAGACCGGATGTATCTTCATGTGCGGGGGCAAGTCCAACTTGACCGCTACTGGGTTTACTATGGTAGTGATGGAATAGGGACCAAGGTATCTTGGGTTGAATGTGCGTGGCCCTTTTAGAGGTAGATATTTGGTGGATAACCAGACTTGATCCCCTACTTGATATTGAGGGGCTTCCTTCCGATGTTGATCTGCTCCTTTCTTGTATTGTTCTTTAGCCCTTTGAAGGTGAGAAACAGCTTCCTTAAAGGCTTGGGTGATTGTAGAATGCAGGTAGTCTACTGCTGGTGTTTCAAGATTCCGAGGTTCGAGGGTGACTGCCGTACAAAAGAAAAAACGGGGTTTTCCCAGTTCCCGAATGGACAGAGTTATTGTAGGCATATTCGGCTATCCAAAGGATGTCTTTCCAAGTTTTTTCAGTTTGTTGCAGCATGCAGCGTAAATACTGTTCCAGAGTTTGATTGGTCCTCTCGGTTTGTCCTTCGGTCTGAGGGTGGTGACTGGTCGATAGTCTCACATCAATTTGAGCCGACCGACAGCAACTTCGCCAAAAATGAGAAATAAATTGACTACCTCGATCCGAAATTAGAACCGAAGGAAAACCGTGCAGTCGGACGATGTTTTCGAGAAATTCTCGGGCCAGAGTTGCTGCTGTTGGCAAGCCTTTGAGCGGAATGAAATGCGCCATCTTGGAGAATAAGTCCACGATTACTAGAATCGTATTGTATCCGGAGCATGGAGGTAGATCGGTGATGAAGTCCATAGAAAGCGTATGCCAAGGGCGAGGTGGGATGTCAATAGGGCGTAAGAGGCCTGCTGGTCTTTCCTTTTGACTCTTGTTTTGGGCGCATACTCTACAGGACATTATAAAGTCTCTGATATCTTTTTTCCAAGACTGCCACCAGAAGTAGCGCTTGATCTTTTCTGAGGTCTTGGCCATACCGGGATGTCCTTCCATTAAAGAATCGTGATAACAAGAGATTACTTTTTTCTGTAAACCTGTGCTGGGTAGGTATAATCGTTCTTGGAAATACAATAAGTTGTCCTTTACTGCAAAGTCCTTTCCCTGCAGATGCCAATTCTGTATGTCTGCTGGAGTTACAAGTTGCCTGGCTTTATCCTTAACTTCCTCTATGGATTCTGTGGCGATTACACCCATAATTCTTTGTTCGGGAATGATTGGTACAGGTTTAGGGTTGATCAAGTGTTCTTCCACTCCCATCCGAGAAAGGGCATCAGCTTTACCGTTCTTTGTACCAGGTCGATAGGTAATTATGAAGTCAAACTCGGCAAAGAATAATGCCCAACGGAGTTGTCTAGAGGATTGGGCTTTTGCGGTTTTCAAATATTGCAGGTTTCGGTGATCCGTAATCACAGTAACGGTGTATCGGGCCCCCAGCAGATAATGCCGCCAAGCCTTAAAGGCAGACTTGATAGCCAGAAGTTCCTTGTCAGTAATCGTGTAATTGATTTCAGGAGGCGAGAATTTGCGGGACCAAAATGCCACGGGATGCAACTGATTGGTTACCGGGTCCTTTTGTGAAAGAACTGCCCCCATGGCAAGGCTTGAAGCATCAGTTTCCACGATGTAGGGGAGTTCGGGGCGAGGGTGTTTTAAGATTGGTGCAGAGATAAATTTAGTCTTCAAATCCTGGAAAGCTTGTTCCGCCTCGGTAGACCATTCAAAACGTTTGTTTTTCTTTAACAAGGCAGTGATGGGCTGGACTATTCGAGAGAATTCGGGGATAAACCTGCGGTAAAAGTTAGCGAAGCCTAACATGCTTTGCACACCTTTTACGGAGGATGGTGATGGCCATTTGAGAACTGCATCGACCTTCTTTGAATCCATACGCACTCCGCCAGGTGATAATATGAATCCCAAGAATTCAACTTCAGTCACGTTGAAAACACATTTTTCCAATTTAGCGAAAAGTTTGTGTTGACGCAATCTTTCAAGGACCATTTTCACGTGTTTCCGATGTTCAGATTCCGATGAAGAATAAACGAGGATGTCGTCAATGTAAACAACAACACACACATCTATGAGCTCTCTGAGGACATCGTTCATAAAATATTGAAAGGCGGCCGGGGCATTGCCAAGTCCGAAGGGCATGACCTGATATTCAAATAGCCCATACTTGGCGCGGAAGGCCGTCTTCCATTCATCGCCCTCTTTTACTCGTACCAAGTGGTAAGCTCCTCTAAGATCCAGCTTTGTATATATGCATGCTTTTCTGACTTGGTCCAGGAGTTCAGGGATCAAAGGTAATGGATATCTATTCTTAACGGTGATCTGGTTCAGGGAGCGATAATCTATACAAGTTCTAAGGTCTCCTTCCTTTTTTGGAACGAAGAACAAAGCTGAAGAAGCAGGGGACTTGGAAGGACGAATAAACCCATTTGCCAGGTATTGATCCAGGTATTGTCGAATGTGAAGATTCTCAGGCTCGGTGAGGGCATAAATTCTACTACAAGGAGGAGTAGATCCAGGTATCAGGTCTATCTGGCAGTCATAAGACCTATGAGGAGGTAGAGAGTTAGCCTGATCCTTCCGGAAAACATCTTGGTATTCTAGGTATTCGGGAGGTAACTGGGGAGTCTCTGAAGAAATTGCTGCCAGTGCAACACCAGGTGGAGGGTGACAAGTAGAGACACATTCTGGAAACTGGACCGTTCTTGCTCGCCAATCAATCAGAGGATTGTGTTTCTCTAACCAAGGTATTCCTAGAATAATCTGAAACTGAGGGGCCTTGATCACATCGAACACGATCTTCTCATGGTGTCCATCTTGACTTACTAGCGTCACCTCTTGAGTGGTATGCGTTACTGGCCCGGAGGCTATCTCCGTACCATCCACCGTAGTAATGACGTCCTTTACAGCCTTGGGACAAAGAGTTAGATTCATCCTCAAAACCATTTCATGATCCACATAATTGCCGATGGCACCGCTGTCGACGTAAGCTTCAATTGCATGTAATCGATCCGGATTATCAGGGCTAATGAGGACCATAGGTATCACAAAATGCGAGGTCACGGAACTGGTTTTCACGCTCGACAAGAGGACCTCTATTCTTGTCGGGCGAGGTCGTTTCCCTGCTCAGAGTTTGTAACTTTGGTAACTGCAGCTCCTACTGCCTTCTTGGCAGGTTTCACCGGACAGTCTCGAAGAAAGTGCCCTGAGTTTCCGCAATAGAGGCATAATTGCAAATGTTTTCTCCTTTCCCGCTCCTTTTGTGTTAGAGGACCTTTCAGACCCCCTATTTGCATGGGTTCCTCGGAGTCTACTCCTTTGGAAGGAGTTGGCGGTTTGGAAAATACTCGAGCATCAAACTTGGAACGATCGGCCTTCCTGTTCTGCAGTCTGTGATCTATTTGAACGACTAAGTCTATATAGTCCGAACAATCTTGTGGGGATTCACTACTTGGGCTAACACATCTTTGAGCTCTCCACGTAGACCTCTATAAAACAGCGTAATCCTTTTGTCCTCAGGCCATTGAGTTTCCACTATCAGTCTGTTGAAAGACGCAATATAAGCCAAAAGGTCTTGATTACCTTGTCGCAACGAAAGAAGCTCATTGTCCAAGGCCTGCCCCTGTGAATGTCTTGCGAACAGTTTTTCCATACTGAGCTGAAAAGCTTGAAAATCATGGAGGACCAGATCATCTTGATTTACTAGAGGGATCGACCAGTCTGCCGCATTGCCACTAAGGTACGAAAGCACGAAAGCTACTTTAGCTTGCTCAGTTGGAAAGGCTGCTGGCCGGCATAAGAAATGCAACCGGCACTGATTGATAAATACTGCAAACCTCTTTGGGTCACCAGAAAATCGTTCGGGCGGAGCCAGAGGTACATTCCCAGGTAGGTTGATCTGCACTGGATTCATAGAGGATGTAGAAGGAAGATTTCCCCCAGATGCGGGTAACGGGGTCTGTCCGGCTTGTGACTGTAGCAATTGTCTAGCGAGATCATCTGTTCGCTCCTTGGAAATAATCAGTACCCTTCTTAGAGCGTTCGTTTCCTGACGGGCTGCATGCACTTCTGCCCTTAGTTCCCCAAGTAACTGGGCTAGCTGGTCGGTATCTGAGGTTTCCATAGCGCCTGTACGGGAGTTTTGTGGTAGGCTTTGCGTTCTGTAACGCTCACCTGATTCCCGTAGAGGCGCCGGTCTTGACTGGGCGTATACCATATCTTCAAAGGTGATGTGTAACACACGGCTAGCTCTTTGGGCTGGACCTCTGTGCACTGTATGTCTGACTCGAAGGGTAAGATGTCTGCAGATAGAAAATATGGGATTAAGGAACTGGGTTATTGAATTTCTCTCTTCTTCCCTTTCTCTTCTCCTGTAGAACCCCAAAGGTTAACGCTCTCACCTTAGGTAAGTGAACGCCGTGCTCTCCATCTGCCTCGGGGCAGGGTGCTATAACCAGTTTCTTCACTGGATAAGGGGAGCAGGCCTCTTGACTTCAGAGGACTGCTGTCTGTCGTTTACTGCACAAACGGTAAGTTTCGAGTAATTCTAATGTCTTTAAAGTCTTTAGTAATGATGTTTCTTGTTTTGCAGGGTTCCGGCGATGGCGGACGACGGGCTGAAGTGAGTTGAAGATGGAGCCCGTGTGATGAATAGAAGCGCCTGGAAGCACGTAAGTAAGCGCTTGTTGCCTGCTTCACGATGCGCTCTAACTGTCTTTTTATTTTGCAGGTACAAGTTCGGAGCGGCTGCAGGGTGCCGGAATACCCACTGGGTTAGATGTGGAAAGGAGTAATGGCACGTGAGTATTAAAGTTCCCCATTGTCTTTAAACGCACCTTGTTTTGTCTTTCAGATGCGGGATGCAGTGCCGAAGGCCTCCGGAGCGTGCGAAGAGTTGGTAAGCTTTTGTCTTTCAGATGCCGGAATGCAGCGCGAGGCGTTGGTGACAGCCGATGGACCAGGTAAGTGAAGAGCTGTCACTGAAGACCGTAATGCTAACCTGTTCTTTCTTGTCTTTATAGGTGTTGCTGAAGACTGGATTCAGGATGGTAAGCCTTTTTCCTTAGGCCCAGGATCAGATGCAGAAGACACGATGAGCGTTCTGCTGCAGAGGATGCAGAATAACGCAAAGCAAGATTCATCCATCGGGTGTGGTTTAAATAGCCTCCTGTAGTGCTTAGGTGTCTCCTTCCACAGCCACGCCTAGGTAAGAAAAGAGTTCCTGCTTTCCAGAAGAGTTCCAGTGTTCTGAATCTAGGGAGTGGCTCCTGCCCCACCCAACAGGAAAAGTAGTTCCAAACAGAAGAGGATCAGAGGCTCAACTGGCAGGCAAGTAAGCAGCATGGTCTGCTGCAGGTAAGTCCACCCAAGCATTATGAGCCCGGCGCTTCCAGCGCTGGGACTGGGCATATTTATGAGCCTGGTGCCACTGGCGCCAGGACTGGGTCCAAAAGGTCCCAATTGGGACTGGTTGGCACTCGGAACCTGGGTTATGGATCTGCTTCCAAGGGAGTTGGGAAAACCCTGACCTTTTGGAAGCAGAGATCATGACATGTCCAAACATATATTTCCCAATTCCAGAGATTAGCAGCTAAGGCAGACTGGCCGGATTCTGCCCAACAGACGATATTTAGGAGAGGTCTCCATGACGAGATCAAGGTTGAACTTGCAAGAGTCGCCGACCAGTATCGTGTCAAGAATTGATGACCTTGTCTCTTCAGATAGAGTTCCGCTTGTTGGAATGGCGACAAGAAAGAAGGCGACTTCGAAACACTCCTCAGGCTATCAGTCTACCTTCTTCCTCACCTACAGCCAGGTCAACACCCACTCCCAAAGAACCAATGCAAATTGGATCCAGCCAAGGGCCTCTCACGCCAGAAGAACGCAGACGGAGGCGAGATGCCGGATTGTGTATGTATTGTGGCTCCTCAAAGCACTTACTAAGAGACTGCCCTGAAGTACCTCCCCGACGGAAGGAAAACTCCAGCCCCAGATCTACTGCAATGGAACTTTCGGGGGAAACACCAAGTACCCTTGCAACCACTCAAGAACCATGAATTATTCTGAGGAAAGCAGTCTAATGGTGTTCCGAGTCAATCTATGGATTTCCGACTCAGGTTCCACAGAGGTGTACGCCATGTTAGACTGCGGCGCAGCAGGCAATTTCATGGACTCCAACTGGGCAGCAGAACACCTTGTGTCCACGAGACCCAAGGCTACTCCAATCCCTGTAGAAGGGGTGGACGGAAGGCCTTTGTCCTCTGGATCTATAACTAGAGAGACAGTACCCTTGAAGATGAGGTTGGGTCACCATGAAGAATATTTAGTATTCAATCAGATCAGAGCAGCCCACTTTCCTTTGGTTATAGGGATAACTTGGTTGAGGAGACATAACCCTCACATTGGGCCTCATTACAACCCTGGCGTTAAGGGGTTAACGGTGCCGTAAAAGGTGTCGTCGCCGTTAAACCCTTAACGCCTGATTACGAGGTCCCTTTGCGGGTTGCACTTTAATGCCTGCTTTTAGCAGGCATTAAAAAACCAACCCGCAAAGGGACCTAGGAGCTAATTACGGCACCGTAATTTACAGTGCCGTAATTAGCGCCTTCCCCATTCCCATTGAGCCCTATGGGCCAAAAATGGGAATGGGGAAGGGGCCATGGTGAATGGGGAATTACCGCCCCGCCAACCTTGGAATGGGGCGGTAATTCCGCCATTCACCATGGCAGAGTTGGTAATTTACCGGCGTCAACCATGGCGCTAATAGCGCCATGGTTAACGCCAGGGTCGTAATGAGGCTCATTGACTGGAAGGCCAATAGAGTGAATCGAATTGCTTGAACCTGCCTTCCACCTCCACTATCCAGGAATCCTCTAAGGAAGCATGTTCAGCCCTCAGTCCAGTAGTAGTAGCTTCGATCCCAATCCAATATCAAGACTTTTCGGATGTATTCCTGGACATTCTTCCCCGCGAATTACCTCCACACAGGGCAGAAGACTGTGGCATAGACTTGGTCCCGGATGCAGTGATACCCTTTGGGCGCATGTACCCTTTGTCACTCCCTGAAAGGAGTGCTCTGCGAGACTACCTTGACGTAAATCTGCACAACGGGCTCATCCAAGAGTCTAAATCCTCTTGCGGGGCCTCCTTATTCTTCATTCCGAAGAAAGATTCCTCAGACTTACGCCCGTGTATCGACTACAGAAGGTTAAACAAGGGGACTATCAGGGACAGATATCCCATGCCACTGATGCGGGACATTCTGGAGGCTGTACAAGGGGTGGTATACTTCACCAAGCTTGATTTAAGAGGCGCTTATCACCTCTTATGAATAAGGCAAGGGGACGAATGCAAAACGGCTTTCCGCACCCCCTTTGGACTCTTTGAATATAAGGTGATGCCGTTTGTTCTTGTAAACGCACCAGCCATTTTCCAGAGATACATGGACAAGGTATTTGCGGACATGTTGTTTCTGTCAGTGGTGGTGTACCTCGACGACATCTTGATTTTCTTCAAGATGCTATCTGAGCACAGGTTAATGGTCAGAAGGGTGTTACAGCGTCTTCAGGAACATCATTTGCTGGTAAAACCAGAAAAATGCCAGTTCGAATCCACTTCTGTGTCCTACCTGGGTTTCATTCTATCCAGGAAGGGTATAGAGATGGACCCCATGAAGGTTAAGGCAATCAGAGAAAGGAGAGAACCAGGCAACATCAAGGAGCTACAAAGTTTCCTAGGTTTGGCTAACTTCTATCGAAGGTTAATTCCCAACTTCCCTAACACAGTGCTTCCTCTCACTTCTCTATTGAAGAAAGGAGTCAAGTTTGCCTTTGGAGAGGAACCCGCAGAAGGCATTCCTAGCCCTTAAGAAGTGTTTCTCTACAGCTCCCATCTTGGTTTAGCCAGATCAGACTAAACCTTACATTCTGGAGACAGATGCTTCTATAGGTGCAGTGGGGGCCATCTTACTCCAGAAATCAGAAGATGATTACGAACACCCGGTGGCATATTACTCTAAAACCCTTACTAGCAGTGAACGCAATTATTCTGTCCTTGGAAGGGATTTATTGGCCATCAGGTTGGCCTGCCAAGAGTGGCGCCATCTGCTACAAGGAGCTGCTCACTGCTTTGTAATCAGAACAGACAACCGTAACCTTCGGGTTTTACAGCAAATGGAATGTACTAATGCACGACATGCCAGGTGGGCCTATTTTTTCCTGCAGTTTGATTTGGTAATAACTTACATTCCTGGTACAGAAAACAAGAAGGCTGATGCCTTGTCAAGGAGCTTAGGTTTGTTTGTTTGTTTGTTTGTTTGTTTGTTTGTTTGTGTGTTTGTTTGTTTGTTTGTTTGTTTGTTTGTTTGTTTGTTTGTTTGTTTGTTTGTTTATTTGGAATAGCGCAAAACCAAACCCACAGGGTAGCTGGGAGCAGACAGTACAAGGATACCTGAGAACATGGTTACAGGAAAATACAGTCATACAGTTCACATTAGTAACAAAGGTGCATGTACAGGCAAATGCGAAAATACAGTTAAAGCTAGTTAACCAGAAACCAATTAATCTAGTTACAGTCATCAGGGGTCTCTAGAGCAGGTGGCAATGGGAAGGTCGAGCTAAGTGTCATTGGAACGTATCCAGGTGAGGACTTTCCGCCTGAAGCTAGGGTAGGGTTGGTCCCTTCTGAGATCCAGAGGGAGTCTGTTCCAAGTTTGCGCAGCTAGGACCGGAAAACTAGAGCCGCCAGCTGTACTCTTTTTGTATCTAGGCACCACTAAAGTATAGGCATTAGTCGTTCTAGTGGGACGGTTTGAGATTCTCTTGTTGACTCTGTTTACCAGGTGGGGGGAGCTATGTTGTTAAGACATTTAAAGTTGAGGGAGAGGGTTTTGAGGGCAATCCTGTCTTTGATTTTTAGCCAGTGGATATTTTTCCTAGAGGTGGAGATATGAGCTCTATTAGGAATATTTAAAGCTACTCTAATAGCGTTATTTTGGAGAGTTTGGAGTTTATCAAGGATATAATTGTTAGATCCTGCATATAGAGCATTACAGTAATCCAGCTTGGATATGATGAGTGCATTGGCTAGTGTAATGCAGCTAGTCTCAGTTAGAAATGGCCAACATGCTCAGATCAATTTACAAGTATATGCAGTGGAAGATGCTAGTGAGTTAGTTTGTTTCTTGAATGTGAGTGCTGAGTCGAGATAGACCCCGAGGGTTTTGACTGCAGGCATCACTTTGATGACATTATTATCGATGTTGAATGAGGCATAGTTTGGGTCAAGTTTTTTGATGGCCAACTCGGAGCCGAGGATCAGTAACTCAGTTTTGTCGTCATTCAGGCAGAGGCCGTGAGATGCCATCCATGCCTGAATGAGGAGATATATCTTATTTACTAAGGCCGTGTCTTCCAAGAAGTTGCCCGAAAGGGGGATAAGGATCTGAGTGTCATCTGCGTAATTAGTGTAGATGATACCCAGTCTGTCCAACTTGTCAAACAAAGGCTTAGTAAAGATGTTATACATCGTCGGAGATACACATGATCCTTGAGGGACACCGCATGAAACTTGTGTGGGATCAGCGGCTGCTACGGGGAGAAGACTCTCATTGTCCAGTTTACAAGGAAGGATTGTACCCAGGTTATGGCATCACTTGAAAAATGAGCGGCGGAACTGAGGTGATTGCATAAGACTGCGTGATCTACCAAATCGAAGGCCGCAGATAGGTCAAGGAGGAGTAGCATAGCTGATTTGTCATTGTCCTTCAACTCGTCAATTTGGGTCTTAAGGTCAATCAGGGCTGCTTCAGTACCATGAAGGGGACGGAAGCCAGATTGACGTGAGCCTAGTAAATTGTTAGTTTCTAAGTAGTCCTGAATTTGCAGGTATGCTACTCTGTCAATAATTTTAAGCAGAAATGGGACGGTGGTGATGGGTCTGTAATTTGTCGGTATTGCGGGGTCAAGTGTTTGTTTTTTTAGCAAGGGAAGCACCCAAGAATGTTTTAGGTTATTGGGCACTAGGTTAGACTTAAATGATGCATTGATGAGTTTAGAGATGAAGGGGGCTAGGTCTCTAGCTGCATCTTTTATAATTTGGGCAGGGCAATTATCTCCTTTGCAGCTGGATGGCTTTAGAGATAGTATGATTTTTTCTGTCTCTATTATAGATATTTGTCTGAAGCTAAATGGGTGAGGGGTGATAGGCTGGTTTGGAGGAAGCTGTGGCTGTGGTGTAGGCTCCGTTGGCAGGAGCAGGGAAGCTTTTTTATGGCAATTTTGGTTTGGAGCAAGCTAATTTTACCCGCCAGGGCATTTTGTATATTAGTGCACCAGAGCTTATTTTTAGGAATGTTATCATTCGGGGGTATAAGTGATTCCATTTCACGGAGGATGGAGAATAGCTCCTTGGTATCTGATTTAGCCTTAGATATTCTATCATTAAAGGTATTTCTTTTAGTGCTTATGATTTCCTTTTTATACTGTTTGGCGAGAGTGGCTAATTTAATTTTGTTCTCCTCAGTGGGTGAGTGTTGCCAAAATGACCGCAGCTTTCTTTTTTGAATTCTGAGATCTTTCATGTGTGGTGTGAACCAGTTGTTTAGGTGACAAAGTTGTTTGCTTTTGCGTATTTTGGTAGGGGCAATCAAGTCAAGTGCCTTGATCATCGTGCTGTTATAGGCTTCCACATGCGACGTGGGGTCTGTGATGTTATCTAGATTGTCGAGAGTAGGGAGGAGGTGGGGTAGGAGTTGTTCTGCTGTGATATCTTTTTTACTTCTGGTGGGGAGTGGCGGGGCCATAAGTATAGGTTTGGGTCGGATAAGGTCAAGTGAGGCATTGAATACAATTAAGTAGTGGTCAGTCCAGGATTGTGGCATTATCTTGGTAATGCTAATGTTGCAATTCCGATCAGCAACCCAGTCTAAGGTCCTACCTTTGGCATGAGTAGGGGAGGAGACTTTTTGTGTTAGGGCATAGTCATTCAAAAGTGAGGCAACAGATAGGGAGTGTTTGTCATTACAGTCATTAAAGCCCAGGTTAAAGTCTCCCAGTAGTAGAATTTGAGCGTGGTCTTTAGTATTATTAGTTAAGATACTAGTTAGGTCATCTTCAAAGGTTCCTAGTGGTCCATAGATGACATACATGGTGAGGGTGCGGTTACAAGAAAGGTGAAGTTTAGCAGTAAGGAGTTCACATGATGGAAATAGCAAGGTGGTAGCTAATCTGATAGGTAAGGTAGATTTGTGGATGATAGCTAGGCCACCTCCTTTAGTGTTAGGTCTGTCGACTCTTAGTAGTTGGTAGCCATCAGGTATTGCTAGCATGATGGCAGGGCCAGCCGCCTCATGGAGCCATGTTTCGCTTATGACCAGTAGGTCTAAGTTCTCATTGGTTAAAGTGTCACAGATCTCTGTAGCGTGGACTACCATGGATCTAGCATTGATGAGTGACCCAGTTAGTGATAGGGTGCTAGTTGGTATAGTCGAGGGAAGTTGTTTATTTTTAGTAGGGGTGACTCTTTGTGAAGGTGACTGGTTAGTTGTTATGGGGACAGGGTGGAGAGGGGCAGATTTGAAGTATTGCGAACGTTTGTTTGCAAGATCGATATAGCCTCTATAGTTGTGGTGGGATGATGGTTCATGGAGACGGGATAATCTTGCCCTCAGTCTCATGTTTCTATCCTTAGGAGGGTATGAGGCAGCGGATGCAAGTGCCATGGTGGTGAGGAGGCTCAGTACAAGGTGTAATGTTTGGTATTGGGTGATTTTCATTATGGTCGTGGGCAGGGAGGTGTTAATGATAGGCAAATCCAAGTTCGGGCTATAGGTGTAGACTGATGCCGCGTGCAAAAACGTGTAACTATATAAGTTATGGCAATTCGGTAGCAGGGAAGTCTAAGCAATCTAGTAAAAGGCCGTATACTGGTAGTTGGATAATCTAGGCAAGTACAAGTAGGCTAGGACCTAGGTAGGCAGGCAAACTAGGCAGGTACAAGTAGTGGCAAACTAGGCAAGTACAAATAGGCTAGGACCTAGGTAGGCAAGCAAACTAGGCAGGTACAAGTAGCGGCAAACTAGGGCAGTGTTTCACCTAAATGCGAGAATCACAGCGCAGCCAAAAACACATTGGAATACATAGAGTAGCTAGGGCAGTGTTTCACCTAAATGCGAGAATCACAGCGCAGCCAAAAACACATTGGAATACATAGAGTAACTAGGGCAGTGTTTCACCTATTGGCGACCATAAGGCACAACACAAATCAGAAGGCACAACACAGATCAAATGTGGTCTATTGGCGACCATAAGGCACAACACAAATCAGAAGGCACAACCCAAATCAAATGTGGTCTATTGGCGACCGTAGGTGCAGCACATGATGCAGTGTGGCAGTGTCTGAGTCCAGAATAGAACATAGGCTGAATTAGGCAACGCCTGGGTTCAAGTAGGACACTTAAGCCAATAAATCCGTAGAGCAGCAACTGAGTTCCGGGTCGTACCTAAAGCTGCAGAGCTAAAGTGTCATGTACGAGGACGATAGTAGTGTGCCAGAGCGCAGATCCATAGGCACAAGCTGGCAGGTTAGAATGCTAGGGTGCAGGTTAGAATGCTAGGGTGCAATTAACTGTGGCAGAGAAAGCAATCATGTTGCCGAAATCTAGAGTGCAGCTGGGAGAGGCATCTGGCCTACCTTGCATCTGGCACGGCACACAGGCCTCGATCCTATCGCCTGCTGCTTCTGTAGAGGGTGGAGGGAACTCCTACTCCTCCCTGGTGCAGCTGGAGATGCTTTCGGGTGTGGGGGCTCCAGCACAGCAGTTTGGATCAGGTCGGTGGGGGAATGTAGGTTGGGTGTAGCGCCCACATGCGCCAAACAGGGGCAAAACAGGGCCTTATACTGGCCTTGCAGTGGCCGCCGGCTATTCCGCCTGCCGGCGGAAGTTAGTGTGTAAATAACATTAGTTGCTAGGCAACTGGAGGAAGCCGAGCCTCGTCTTGATGCCGCGTCGCGCCCGACATTTTGTTTCAGGAAAAAATGGCGGCGCGGTGCGGTACTTGGCTGGATGGGTCAGTCCTAATGTAGGAGCAGCGTGGGCAGATGGGGGGGCCCTGGCAGGGCTGCTGGTCTCACCTCCAAGCCTGGGAGGGATGGCCCGTTGCGGTCGCGGTCACTGCGCTGCATCCAGGTGTTGGAGCGCGTGGGTGGCTGCTAGTGGGGGATCCTGCCCGCGCCACCTCTGAAGATCATGTGGCCCCTACAGTTCTGGGGTTTACGAAGGACATGATCTGGTCTTCCCTGATCTCAAGATTGTAGCATCTACGGTTTCCTTCCTCAAAGATTTAATCCCTCAGTATCAAGCCTGCACCGAGCTCCCATCCACGGTCAATCAAGGTAGAGATGGGTTGTTTTACCATGAAGGGGCTCTCTTCATTCCCACCAAGAAGCTCCAGGAATACGTCCCTTCCTGGTTTCATGATTCTCCCTTAACAGGACATCCTGGTATTAGGAAGACTTATGAACTACTGCGGAGGAGTTTTTGGTGGCCACAGCAAAGAAAGGATGTATACCAGTATGTTTCTACTTGTTCTGTTTGCGCGTCTAACAAACATTGAACCGGTAAACCTTTAGGTCTACTGCAGCAGCATTCCTTACCGGAACGTCCTTGGGAGCATATTTCAACAGACTTTATAGTCAATCTTCCCCCGTCAGAAGGTATGACAGTGATCATGGTGACAATTGACTCATTCAGTAAACTGGCACACTTTTCTGCCTTCAAACAAATACCTTCAGCCTCTGAGACTGCGGTTGTTTTTCTCCAGGATATAGTTTGCCTGCATGGGTTACCCCGGACGATAGTATCTAATCGGGGTCCTCAGTTTACGTCCGAATTCTGGGCCTCACTCTGCCAGACACTGGGGATTCACAGGGCTCTTTCTTCGGGTTATCACCCGCAGAGTAATGGACAGACTGAAAGATTAAATGCCAGCCTGGAGCAATACTTTTTATTTATTTTATTTTTCATTTTTATTTTATTCAAATTTGTAGAGCGCACATCAGCCCGGGGGCATCGTGGCGCTTGTTACAGGCATATCTTAGTTGCAATAATACAATAATAACAAGGAATATTTTATTTACAAAGGCAATACGATATTTGTACAAATTGCAAAGCAGAGTATTTACAAGGCATGGTGGGGGTCACAGATTATTGGGCAAGGAAGGAGGTCTTCAGTTTCCTACGAAAAATCGGGAGCGAGTGTTCCGCTCTAATGTCTGCAGGAAGAGCGTTCCAGGTCTTGGCTGCAATGTAGGGGAAGCTTAGGCCGCCGGCTTTGGCTTTTTTGATGCGTGGGATGCAGAGTAAATTGGTGTATTGCGTCCTGGTGGGTTGGGCGGAGGAGGGTTTGGAGATGGTCTCTGATAGATAGGACGGGGCGGAGAAGGAGAGGCATTTGTGCGTGAGGATTTTGAGTGTAATCCGTTCTTTGACCGGGAGCCATTGGGCTGAGAGTCTGGCATGAGAGATATGCTCTCTTCTTGGGATGCTGAGGTCGGCCCGTAGAGCATTATTTTGTGTGACTTGGAGTCTGTTTAGGTTTTTTGCTGAAGTGCCCGCTAGGAGGGCATTGCAATAGTCCAGTTTGGCTCTGGCTATGGAGAGGCAGTTGGGTTTGGAGAGGTATGGCTTGATGGCGTTTATGAGTTTAGTGGTATGCGCAGAAGAGGAGGTGATTGCGCTGACTTGTCTGTTCATGGATAGAGAGGAGTCTATGTATACTCCCAGTGTCTTAACCGCTGTGGAGACGGGGATGATAGAGTTGTCAATGGAGAAGTTAGCGTACAGTATGTCCAGTTTGTCTAGGGTGCTCTGTTGACCTAATATCATGATTTCAGTCTTGTCTCCGTTAAGGCAGAGGCCATTTGTAGCCATCCAGGCCTGGATGATGGTATAGATCGAGTGGAGTGCCTTTGCGTCGCCGTGGTATGAGCCTGAGAGGAGTAGAAGCACTTGTGTGTCGTCCGCGTAGTTAGTGTATGTAATGCCCTATGAGTCGAGTTTGTCAAAAAGGGGTTTAGTGAACAGGTTGTAGAGTGTGGGTGCAGTGCAGGATCCTTGAGGGACCCCGCAGTGGATTGTTGTGGGAGTGGCGTTGGCTATGTCCGAGAAGACTTTCATGGCTCTACCTTCTAGGAAGGAGGTGACCCATCGCGCTGATTCTTTGGAAAAGTTAGCAGAGAGAGTGAGGTGTGAGGTGAGGGTCTTATGGTCAACTAGATCGAACGCTGCTGAGAGATCTAGGAGGAGTAGGAGGGCTGGCTTGCCCTTGTCCATGATTTGGGTGATCTGATTCTTCAGATCCACCAGCGCTGTTTCTGTCCCGTGTCCTTTCCGGAAGCCTGATTGCCTCGACCCAAGGATGGAGTGGGTTTCCAGAAAGTGCTGGATTTGGCAATGTGCGGCTTTGTCCAGTAGTTTCAGGAGGAATGGCACTGTGGTTATTGGTCTATAGTTGTTAAGTTGTGGGGGGTCGAGGGTGTTTTTTTTAGGAGGGGCCGGACCCAGGCCTCTTTAAGGCTAGCAGGGATAATGCCTGTTTTAAAAGACGCGTTAATGAAAGCCGTAAAGAGCGGCGCAAAGCAGTCTGCGCAATCCTTGATGAGTTTTGGTGGGCAGATATCGGCTTTACAAGGGGAGGGTTTGAGATTTTTTAGACGATTGACGACTTCTGTCTCAGTGACATCCCTGAAAGAGAAGTCAGGTATGGTGGGCTTAGAGGTGGAGGATGGGGCGTTAGAAGGCTTGGAGCCTGTCTGTTGAGGTAGCGCTTTGCAATGGTCTTTGATTTTCTTTTTGTGGAGGTCAATTTTGTGCAGCATGGCAGTTTGGATGCTGGCACACCACGCTTCATCTTTAGTTATTTCATCCGGTGTATTGGTGGGGGGAAGATGAGCTCGTTGAAAATGGCGAAGATCTCTTTAGAGTGCGATTTGGCATTGGAGATTCGTGTGTTGAAAGTGTTGGCTTTGGCAGCAGTGATAGCTGTTTTGTTTTGCTTGGAGATTAAATTAAAATCGTTTTTGGTGCTGCTGGATGGGTTAGATTGCCAGTTTTTTAAAGCTGCTCTTTTGAGGGATCGCATTGAGTGCAGTTCTTCAGTGAACCAGGAGTTCACTGTGTAGTGATCTCTTTTCTTTCTTCCACTCAATTGGTGCTATTTCATTGATAGCTTTAGTGACAACATCTTTGTAGATGTCTGCCAGAATGTTGGGGTCATTAGCGAAAGGTGGTGCAAGTTTGGGGGTGTTGAGGAAGGGGCGCAGGTTGTCTTCTTTGAGTTTTTTGGAGCTTCCGACTCGTGTAGCGACCACCGGGGTCAGAGTTTTTTGATTTTTGGTGATAGGAATAGAGAATTCTATGCAGTTGTGGTCTGTCCATGGCAGTGCTGAGATCGAGGTGATTGTGGAGAGACAATTGTGGTCTGCAATCCAGTCTAGGATACGGCCTTTAGTGTGAGTGGGACTTTCTACTTTTTGGGTGAAGCCTAGGTCACTAAGATGTTTGGAGAAGGCGGCTGCAGATTTGTCTTTAGCATCATTAAATCCCAGGTTGAGGTCTCCTAGAAGAAGGGTTTTGGTGGAGCTTTTGATATTGTTGCTCAGGATGTGAGTGATGTTTTCCTGAGAGTCAGGGGTGGATCCTGGGGGGCGATATAGTAGGTGAATGTTGATAGTGCTGTTGGGTGACAGTGAGAGTTTGGTCGATAAGAGGTCAGAGTTGTTGGACGAGGAGTGGCTAACATGTCGGAGCTGGAGGTTTTCCTTGTAGATGAAGGCTACTCCGCCTCCTGTTCGTTCAGGTCTGTCAGGTCTATAGTGAAGCCAGGTGGTAGTGCAAGTGTGACAGCTGGGCCTGATGCTTCATGTAACCATGTTTCTGTGATGGCTAGTAGGTCAATATTGTTATTGGTTATGAGGTCATGAATGTCAGATGCATGGGCTGGGAGGGAGCGTACAGGGCAACATTTGATGTGAGGTGCGTGGTATTCGTTTGTGGAGATGCGGGTGGTGGACGTGACTGATGTATTATGTGCGGTGCTATTGTGAGATGTGGTTTGGTTAGTGGGTGGTTGTTTGTGGGTGAAAGGGTGTCCAGTGTGGGGGATGTGTTTGGAGAGGGTGCAGGAGCTCAGTCTGTAGTTTCTAAATTCAATGGGGGGGGGTTTGTGTGCTGAGTTTAGTGGTCTGTGTGCGGGCTCTGAGTCTATCCAGTCTGTACATTCTAGTGATACAGGGTGCAGGGGGTGCGTCTGTGTGGTGTGAGTGGGTTTGAGAGGTATCCGGGGCAGCAGGTTGTGTGGGATAGGGGGGTGGGCTGTGAAGTGTGAGTGCAAGGGGGCGGATAGTAGTATAGGGTTGGATAGTAGTGAGTGTTGCAAGGAGGGTGAGCAGTGTGGTGGTGGTGGCGGAGAGCTTGCAAATGACTATAGGCATGATTGTGTGTTGAGGATGGCACAGTCAGGTTGGGTGGCCTAGGCCTGAGGTAGGTGGGCGTGGAAAGGTTCAGGATGGGCTAGAAGAGCCTCCTAGGGAACTGAGAGGAGTCACTGCAGCTAACGATTGTTAGGTGGTAGGTCATACATGATCGACCATAAGGTACAACACAATTGCACAGGGGTCAGTGAGCGACCATAGGTATAACACATTTGCACAGTGGTCTCTGAGCGACCATAAGGCACAACACAATTGTACAGTGGTCTCCAAGCGACCATAAGGCACAACACAGTCGCACAGTGGTCTCTAGGCGACCATAAGGCACAACACAATTGCACAGTGGTCCCTAGATGACCATAAGGCACAACACAATCGCACAGTGGTCTCTAAGTGACCATGAAGCACAACACAATTGCACAGAGGTCTCTAAGCGACCATGAGGCACAACACAATTGCACAGTGGTCTCTAGGCGACCATAAGGCACAACACAATTGCACAGTGGTCTCTAAGCGACCATGAGGCACAACACAATTGCAGAGTAGTCCCTAGATGACCATAAGGCACAACACAATCGCACAGTGGTCTCTAGGCGACCATAAGGCACAACACAATTGCACAGTGGTCTCTAAGTGACCATGAAGCACAACACAATTGCACAGAGGTCTCTAAGCGACCATGAGGCACAACACAATTGCACAGTGAGATGCTTCTGTAGTCCACAACAAGAAAGTAGGTATCGTTACCTTCCACAAGCTGAAATTGTCTATAATAATGCCCTGCATACGTCAATTTAGATGAGTCCTTTTTTTTGTACTTATGGCTTCCATCCCCAACATCTGCCCTGGCTCAGCTCTCCATCTACCAAGATCCCTGCTTTGGACGGTGTATTGCAGGATTTACATGAAGTACATGAACTTGCAAAGAAAGCACACCGGGCCAGCCGACAAACACAAAAGAGATGGGCAGATAAGAACCGAAGTTCCAATCCAAGGTGGGGAGTAGGGCAATCAGTCTGGTTATCCACCAAATTCCTACCAAAATGGGTTCATACAGGAAAATTCTCCTCACGTTTTCTTGGGCCTTTCCCTATTTTGCAACAGATTAACCCAGTGGCCTATAAGCTCAAACTTCCAGACTATCTCAAGAAGGTGCATCCTGTCTTCCACGTCTCCCTACTTAAGGAATATAAGGAAGACCCGTTCCAAAGACCTGTCCACAAGGGTCGTGCACAGGTAAACCAGGTTCCTGAGGAATATGAAGTGGCATACCTGGTTGATTCCAGATATCGTAAAGGTCGGTTACACTACCTGGTCCACTGGAAAGGATATCCAGTGGAGGAAAGATCCTGGGAACCGGTGAGCCACATCCATGCCCCTCAGCTGATAAGGAGGTTTCATCAACTCCACCCTGGCAAACCCGGGGGCCCCCCCGAGGAGACGGGGGTATACTGTCAGGAACTGTGGTTTGAAGTTCTGGAACCAGTGGAGGTTTTAACTTTCCCAGTGAGACACTCCAGTCCTCACCCAATATGGCGGAAGTTCCTTTAAATCCTGACTCCACCCACAAGCTGGTGCATTGTATCTGTTTTTTCTAGTTCAACGCTCGTAGCTTGTTCTACTGTCGTTTCTACCTTCCAGTGATTACCCTCTAGTACCTTCGTTCCTGCTATCCCTGTGTTCCTTCTTCAGCTTCAGTCTGCTTGTTTTCTCCTTGTATTACTTTCTTTCCCGCTCCCTCAGCAGACTTTCGCTCGCACTTCTATTCTGGTTCTGTCCTTTCTCAGGCGTCTGCCGTTATGCACATTGCAACCGGCGTCGCCTTTCGTCTGCTGCATACACCTTGTTTTCTTTTTTTTTGTTTACTTACCTGTGATCTTGCCTTCTTGGTTTCCAGCGCCTCCTGCACCAATCTTGTTTCTTTGCAGAGTACCCGCTTGGTCACGAGCGGTTACCGCGCTCTACCTGTTTTCTTTCACTCTCCTCGGCAGCGTCTATATTTTGCCGTGCCTAGCCGTTCCAAGCTTTCTCTCTCTCGGCAGGTCTTCCTTCTTTCTATGCTCCCAGACTCCTCTTGCTTTAACCATTTTGCCTAGCCTCCGCTCTTCTCTTAAGAGTCTTTAGTTTCCTTTCCTCTTTTTTTTTCTTTACCTTCTATCTACTGCATTTCTTATTTTTTCTTCCTCGTACTTGTTCTCCTTTTCTCATTCCTTCTAGTTTCCTTCATATCCTTTTATACCCTTCTACTTATGTTTACCTACTACCATTCAGTCATTGGAGTTCTATCAAAACTATTTCATCTCTAGTCTGGAACATATTTACCCTGCACCATCTATTTCTATTGGACTTTGTGCATTGAAATCTGTGCCAACTCTTGTGGAACCCATCTATGGACTAGGCTTTTTTCTGCCTTTGGGCTTTTACCCTGGTATCAAGGCTGGCCCCCCGAGATCCCCGGAGGGCAGGTCTCCATCTCTGCCAAGTTGGCCTCCAGAGGGGCCAGACCTTATTTACACGAACGGAAGGCTCGAGTACCCAAGGTCAAGACTTCTACGAAGAAGAAGAGCCAGAGGAAGACTAAGGCAACTCTTCAGGGACTATTCTCAGAGGAATCAGGTGAGGAGAAGGGGGTGGTAGACCTGGAGCTTGACAGTTTGTAATCCAGGACACTGGTGCAGTTATTCTCCGGTGATTGTGGCTGCTTTTCAGGACACAAATAAAGGACACATGTGGGTGAAGAGCATAACTTATTTTCAGAGGGCGGATGAAACACATGGGGTTTCTTGAGGTTGGCAAGCTTTA
Source organism: Ambystoma mexicanum (assembly GCF_040938575.1). NCBI lineage: Eukaryota > Metazoa > Chordata > Amphibia > Caudata > Ambystomatidae > Ambystoma > Ambystoma mexicanum. The sequence continues at coordinate 865,426,838 of NC_090928.1, forward strand.
CTCAGGTTGTCATGTTCCCAGTGCAGATGCTTACCCACAAGACCACAAGCACTTGTTTCATATTGGGATTTTGTTTACCAGGGAATATTTCACAACAGATTGCTGGGTTTAAAAGGTGAGCACCTTTTATACTTTGCCAGCATATTTATTGGAACATTTCCTCTCTCGGATGATTTTTCTGGTTCTCTCTCTCTCTCTCTCTCTCTCTCTCTCTAAATATATATATATATATGTATATATATATATACACATACATATGTATATATATATATTCAATGAAAAAACCTTGGTTAAAGGGACGTTATGGTTCCAAGTAAAACCGATCGGTTTTACTTGGAACCATAACGTCCCTTTAACAAAGTTTTTTCATTGAATTTCATAGGTTTTTAGTAGCGCAACTTAACCATAACATCCCTTTAACAAAGTTTATTTACTGAATTTCATAGGTTTTTAGTAGCGCAACTTAACAATAATAACTCTGACTTTATGTACAAGTAACATAGAACATACTGAAACCCCTCTACTGAATTTGATCTCTGCAAACTCTTTTAATGTCCGCGGACAGATGCGGACCACAGCACCACTACCCAAAAAGTCTGGGGGGTATGTTTAATTGTTATATCATAACATATGACCATTTTACAAATTCGCAAACCAGCACACATACACATTATATGTAGTAATAAATAAGAATTGTAACCCATATATATAACACACTAACCATTCATTTAAATACAATATGTTCTAAAATGTAATATACCAAAAGAAGAAAGATAGTCTTCGAACATGATTACCTCACAGAAACTCCACAACTAAGAGCAACAGCAGATCTACAGACCACTCAGAACACACCTTACCAGAAGCTAGTAAGTGTACTGCATTTTACTCATATATTTGTAAACTTTCTGTATTAGATACAAAAAAAATGATATTCTGTTTTTTTTCTCACAGAAATGTCTAGTACTCTGGAGTGGCTAGAGGAGCATTTCCCACGTGAGGAAATGTCAGAAGATAGTGAACCTAATGGTAGACACTTTACTATATAAACCAATTAATAAATATTATTTTATATACATTTAACATATATTTTATTTTGTACAGACCATACAAAAATTGAAAATACTAAAGAAAAAGCAGTATTGGATAAGACTCTTCAGCACATAGAAGAAAAAATTGACCTACTCTTGGCAAATTTTAATAATTTAAAAAACTTTGTGGAGGATCACTTGAAACAAACAACTACATACCATTGTCCCACATGTACCTGTCCCCCCTCACCATATCCCACTCAATTATCCCCAAACCCTCTCCATGAACCAAAACATTTTGATGAGACTTCCATCCCTTCTTCACCTCATATAAATCCCATTGAAACCCTCAATTCTTCTGTTTTTGTTTCAGTTTCTGCCTCACCTTCTCTGTCATAAATTTAACATCCATGTAAAATAAAGTAAAATTATTATATTGTGTCCTAATTCATTTCTTGTATTTTTTTAAAAAGCAGTTCAGGTGTCCACGGACAGCGCGGGTGTCCGGAATGTCCGTAAAGAAACGAAAATGGAAGCGTCCTAAGGACACTATATCTGTCCGTAATGTTTACACACAAGTTGAAACTGTTCTAAGAACACACGCGGTGTCCTGAAATGTTTGTAAAGAAACAAAATGGGGGTTTCCTGAGGATGCTATGCGTGTCCGTATTGTTCGCAGGCAAGTTGAAACTGTTCTAAGAACACAGGCTGTGTCCTGAAATGTTCGTAAATAAACGAAATGGGGGTGTCCTGAGGACACTATACCTGCCCTTACTGTTCGTAGACAGGTTGAAACTGTTCTAAGAACACATCAAGTGTCCTGCGATGTTCGTAAATAAACAAAATGGGGATGTCCTGAGGACGCTATGCCTGTCCCTAATGTTTACATGCAAGTTGAAACTGTTCTAAGAACACACACGGTGTCCTGAAATGTTCGTAAAGAAACAAAATGGGGGTGTCCTGAGGACGCTATGCCTGTCCATATTGTTCGCAGGCAAGTTGAAACTGTTCTAAGAACAAACACCTGTCCGTAACTGTTCGTTTCACTTGTGATGCACTTTTAATCACTTCAGGACCCGAACAGTGTCCGTAGAACACCAACGTGCATGCTCAAAACAGCTTCAGTGCATTTGGTGTCCTGCGGACACCCGCTCCCTTCGCGAACATGTTCGCGAACCTATCTTGTGACCGCGCCCACGATGAGCGTATGTTCTGATGGCGAACACTGTTCGTGTCCCCGAAAAATTTAAAACTATATTTTCAAGCAATCTACAATATTTTTCAATGAAAACTCACCATAGAGTCCCAAATAGTAATCCTGAGTTTCTACATAATTTTTGTGACTTTTTGAACCCTTTTTTCTGTTCGATCAGTCTGCGGACAGCGCGCATGTCCGCGAACCACGCACAAGCACCTCTATAAAAGACCCCGCCCTAGAGCTCATTCTCATTGTGTTTCTGGCTATCCTACAGAACACAGCAAATTTTGCTGCCAATTTGCAGATTTTCATCCCGAAGCTGATGGCTTCCATGGCTCCACTCAAGCCACCTTGTGCTGCATCTGCCTCAGCACCACCCTCACCCCCTCCACCACCACCAACTCCCCAAGGGTCTGAGGAACAGGAGTGAGGATGCACAGCAGGATGAAGAGGATGACGAGAATGAGGTAGTGGAAGTCCCTACTACCAGCGCTCGGCGTGAGTCTTGGGTGTGGCGGTTATTTACCATTCATGGTAATGGTCCTAAGGCGCGTGCGAACCAAGTCACCTGCAACGAGTGCAAAATGGTACTCAGTCGCCGGAGGCCTGGTTCATACAGCTTTGGGACAACTACCATGAAGCGACACCTAAAGTCATTCCACACTGGGGCCATAGCAGGTTGACTTCCTCTACTTCATCCTCCGTTTCCGATCCTGTCACCACAAGGAACACTCCTGTGGGACAACGTATTCCTCAAGCTGCCTCACAGTCACAGGCTATATGCAATACTGATGGCCCTTACCTTTCGAGGGTCACAATTGTGTGTATGTACTGCGACGCAGTACTGTGCAGGGGGGAGAGACTTTGTGGTGCTTTTGTAGCTATCGTCTCAGAGCACGAGAAGATCTGCTCACTACCCAAGTAAAACCCACTCTACATCTTCCTCTCTCAGCTCGCCCTTTCTTATCCCTGTGGTTGGTGTCCCCCCCTTACCCTCCTTTCCCCTCCTCTCCTAGTGTGTCGTGTATGAAAAACCAACAAAAATATAAAACAACAAAAATAAAAAAAAGTCTCTTTTCAGTGAAAATAAATGAAGCAGGGCTCTGTGAATTTTTTAGAAGTCCGTGGACAGTCCGCGAACATCTAAAATTTTGGAGTGCTGCCCTATCATAACCATTGCAGTTTTATCTGGGAGGAAGTGGTGGCTCTGAAAAGAGCCTTTTGGTGGTGTTTGTTTGTGTTTGAAAAATTTGAAATGCTCAACACCTACTACAAAATGGATGCTGTAATTCCAAAAAAGGCCGCAATGCATTTTGTACATTTCTCAGAAAAATCTGATTGCCAGCATAAGTAAGATGGACTCCATCTCTGCGAAAAATGTATGTACTACGAAACATGATGAGGGTCAAAAAACAAAAAAAATGTTGATTATTCAATGTTATAAGTCATTACAAAATACCAATACTAACATGATCTTTTTTTTATCACAGAAATGAACAAGAAATACATGTACACCAGTTACTAAACCAAACACTAAGTATATTATAATAAGTACAACCATCACAGCAAATCACACCCATAGTGACTTATAACTTTGGTGCTTATAAATTTGGTCTTGTCCATGCACCCAAGACTATAGGCCCTGCCCACAACCACCACAGCATATCACACCCATAGTGGCTTACAACTTTGTTGCTTATAAATGTGTTCTTGGATCCCAAAGTTATAAGTCACTATGGGTGAAATATGCTGCGGTGGTTGTGGCCAGGGCATAGAGTCTTAGGAGCATGGCCATAGACTCTATGCCCTGGCCACAACCACCGCAGCATATCACACCCATAGAGTCAAACATTTTGACTGTGCCATATGGGCACTTTTAATGTCCGCGGACATGATGAGTGTTCTTAGAACAGATTCAACTTGCCAGCGAACAATACGGACAGCGTCCTCAGGACACTCCCATTTCGTTTATTTACAAACATTTCAGGACACCGCGAGTGTTCTTAGGACAGTTTCAGCTTGATTGCGAACAATACGGACAGATGTACCGTCCTCAGAACACTCCCATTTTGTTTATTGACGAACATCCCAGGACACTTCATGTGTTCTTAGAACAGTTTCAACTTGCTTGCGAACATCCCAGGACACTTCATGTGTTCTTAAAATAGTTTCAACTTGCTTGCAAACAGTACGAACAGTCATACCGTCCTCAGGACACCGCAATTTTGTTTCTTGACGAACATCCACCGTCCTCAGGACACCCCCATTTTGTTTATTGAAGAACATCCCAGGACACATGATGTATTCTTAGAACAGTTTCAACTTGCCTGCGAACGAAACGAACAGACATACCATCCTAAGAACACCCCCATTTTATTTAGTTATGAGCATCCTAGGACACATCATCTGTTATTAGAACAATTTCAACTTGCCAGCGAACCGAATAGATATTACCGTCCTCAGAACACTCCCATTTTGTTTATTGACGAACATCCCAGGACACTTCATGTGTTCTTAGAACAGTTTCAACTTGCTTACGAACAGTACGGACAGTCATACCGCCCTCAGGACACCCCCATTTTGTTTATTAACGAACATCCCGGGAAACTTCATGTGTTCTTAGAATAGTTTCAGCTTGCTTGCAAACAGTACGGACAGACATACCGTCCTCAAGACACACCCATTTCATTTTATTTCGAACATATCAGTACACCGCGTGTGTTCTTAAAACAGTTTCAACTTGCCTACGAACCATACGTATGGACGTACTGTCCTCAGAACACCCCCATTTCATTTATTTAGAACATTTCAGGACATCCGTGTTGTCCGCGGACAAATCGAACACAACAGGGAGATCTACCACCTAAATAAATACAGCATTTAACCCATCTATTACTCCCCCACCATCCCCAAACAGTCTTACACACCAACATCCTCTACTAAATAGCATTTCTCCACCAAGTTTCACCGCGCTGTCCGCGGACGTCTGCGAATTCAAGATTTCGGGCGTTACCGGAAATCTGACACGCTTCACACTCTTTGCCGTCCAATCAGCAAACACATTGCATGTCCGCAGACATGACGCAAGCCGGTTGGCCAATCGGACACTGTCCGCGGAGCGAACAGGGAAGTGGGTCCGTGGACCGAACATAGATATCACACATTTTTTTGACCTATTTTTTGCTCATTTTATAAAAAACTACTGGACGGATTTTCACCAAATTTGCAAAAGCACACTTTCGGGACCACGCCGCTGCTCCTGGTCCAAATTTGGTGAAAATCCGTCCAGCGGTTTGGGCTGTAGGCGTGAGGAAAGTTTTTTCCCCATTCAGTCTATGGGAAAAAAAGAAGTTTTGGGACTCCCCTTATAACTTTGACCCCCCTGGACCAAACCTCACCAAACTTTGCAAAACAATTCAGAGTGACCCATGTACTTTTTTTTGCAAAGGGTGGTGAGGATTCGTCCAGGGAGAGTGAAGTTATAAGCCACCCAAAAAGGTCTCTTCCTATGGAAACAGCAACTTAACCATAACTACACAGCCACTACCATGGCTGTGTAATATATATATATATATATATATATATACTTACACTGGGGGGGTTCGAGGAGCGAACTCTGGTTCCAACTTAATGTACCTTCCACAGTCCAGGTGGTGTTCTCATCCAAGCACACTTTCATGCCTCTTCAGGGAGGCAGTCTATAAAGGTATTGCTGGTTAGCACCAAGTGTGGCCTTAGGGGATTCTGGCCACTGTAGTGAATGCAAGTAGCCAGGAACCAACTCTCCCTCCAATTACACAGTGTATACCCACAGTGGAGGGAGTAGAAAACCAGCAGTGTGGCTCTTCAGAGTGGGGCATGTGGCATACGAATGTTGGCAACATGAAACAATGAAAAGTCTATGAATCTCTGCGGCTCTGGCCTTTCTCACCGCTGCCCATGTTACAACCTGTTCCAATGTGCACAAGCTTACTACTCCGTTCATGGCCCAGGCCTGTTGCCTCAGCTGCAGCGTAGCATTAGGCCTCGATTTCAATATGGCTTCTACTTTCTAAGATGGCGTTTCATTGCCCATGTGATCCATACCAAAAACATGTACTAGCCAGCCTACCCACACAGTGGTTCCTGTGGACACCCGGCCTCCCCCTTGTAACCTCTCCAAGCCCCTACACGAAGCTTCCATTCCTCTGCCTCATTGAAACTGTTTGGGGGCCTGGGACGATCGTCCCCACGTCCCAACAGTCTCAACAGTAGAGGTGGTTTTGCAAGATGGAATATGTAGTCTGCAGTCAGTTGTGTTGTTGCTGTCTATCTGCTGGTGGATCATGCTGATCTTGTTGATTAAGAAATAGTTGATGTCTGTAGAGTTTTTGTGGGAGTGAAGTAGGGGTGGGTTGGGCAGAGTGTTGATGCTATACTGTTAAAACATAATTCAAGAACCACAAGAGAAATATGTCACATTTATTTCAAAATGTCCATTATGAAAAACATCAGCAATCAAAACAGTTAAATCAACCCTCTTTGTTCTGTTCTTCCAAGTAAGCTATACTTTTCAGAGGTAAAGGGAAACAAAAGGGTCCCAATGTAGTGGTTCCACCAATAATGGAAGGCACTTCTCCAATTGCAGTAGAAGCTCTATAGGTGCAGTCAAAAGAAAGTTGATACAGGAACTCTGCCCCTAAAAAACAAAGACAAAATGCACAGAACGTTATGTTATCCAAGTGCATACTAAACAAGCATTGGCAATGCCAACAGTTTGGGTTTTGTGGGCATCTAAAAGCAGTGCCTGTGAAATGCTCAATACTTTATGCACATGGTCAATCAAAGGGTGGCCAAATAACTAAACACCTATAAGGTTTGTTTCATCTCCAACATATGGTACTCACACAATCTGAAGAAATGCACCAAAGCAGAAGTGCCTGCAACTTCAGGTAATCAGTTCCTGGCCATGCTTGGCTCCAAGATAAGCTAGCAATGAAATGAGCATTTACCGCTGCGCCTGCAAAAAAAAATAGGTTTTGGCTCTGCGCAAATAAAAAGAAAAATAAATCCCAAAATGTGATTGTCCTCATTCTGGTAAATCACGGATCAATGAAATCCTGATTACACCTCAATGGGGTTCAAACATGAGACCTATAGATTGCATTCTGTTCTCAGTCAGCAGTATTCGATCAACCAAGTCATCTATCCTGGCTAGTAAAGCTAACATTTTTCCCTCACCTCTAACCTGCCTATGTCCCTCACTTCCTTTGCCTCCACTCTAGCACTTCACCTATAATGGTCACATCCTGAGCGCAGCTCGGCATACTGCCTACCTGTACTTAAAAGTGTCCAATGTTGGTTGTCCTTAATCTATGTATCTCCACTTACTAGGGTGCAGGCTTGGAGCAGCAGTGAAGGTGCAGAGATAGTGTTGGGCATTCCTGTCCTGGTGTTAAGTGGATTGGACATGAGCCTAAAACAGTGGCAAGCCTCCAGACTGGCAAGGGATCCCTGATGACTGGACCAGAATCAACCCTGAGATCCTGAATGTTCTCATGTCAACGTGAAAACAAGATGCATGTAGCACTTGTTTTAAGAGTGTACCTTCCAGGAAAGCGCTACACCAGAGACCACTGCTAAACAAGCAAGCCAATAAGATTTGCGGGGGGCATTAAGAGATGTGCAAATCCCACCGCAGTTTGTTAGTGCAGGTAACTGGCATAAAGCCTCGCTTCATCACAGAATGGCCAAGTAACCACCTTTGGTTGACCTGGAAACACTTTCCGGGAGCTGAGCCTGCACACTTACTGCCATTCTGTTCTACTGTCCCATGGAGGGTATTGGAGGAGAGTTCAAGTCTCCTGTGTCTTCAGATGAAGACACAACAAGAGTACACCCTGAAGTCTTTTTCGTGTTCTCAAAGTCACCTGGGGGGGAGACATACACCTTGCTCACTCGGGGAAATTACAAGTTTAAGCTCTATTATGTTTCAATCAAGGAGGTGGCTAATTAATGATACAAGAAATCAAGCATAACTTGCAAACACGTCCCGGGGGCTGTCCTGACCTACCGGCTGAAGGGGAGTAGAACCCAGCAAAATCAAAATTGCCCTAAACCAAGAGAAATGTTTGCTTACCATTTCTCAAGCAAGTGGAATGTTTAAAAGACAGTTCCCAAGCGGTAAGAGGGCTACTCAAATGAGTAATGATGTAAGTCTCTGAACTATCACATTCCAGATCCTGTAGAGTGATAATGGTACTGAATGCGAGGGTGAGTTTAAACAATAAATCCAAAACTTGTCGGATTTAATAGATCATAATTATGACTGAGAGTCTCCTAAGTGCACATGTAAACAGTACTCAGGGATGAGCACTCAGTAAACAGGTGTTTCAATGTACCCATAACTCTGTTGCACCTACAGATACGACACACCCATTCATCCCAGGCTAGGTTTATTTGTGCACCCAAACAGTTAGTATTGGCAACTCGTTGATACGTGGACACAATACCCATCTATGCACTTCCAGCCTTGGGCTCAAGATAATGTACAATTGTTCTTTTTTAACCTGTGGACCACACTAGACATACATTTAAGGATTTTTTAAGATAAAATGTGGTTGTCATTTCTATTCCAATCTGCCAGCCCAAATTTGGCTTTGAGTGAGAACTTCAAGGACAAGTACCCTCCCTTGGCTTCCCAATTTGGGTACCAGTTTGTGGCTAGAGAAGTGGTCATCACAAGATCATCAAATGTATCACTCTTTGCCCGGTCTCTCCTCCAACAGTTGGAACTCAATATTTACAATATCGGCATAAGGGGCTCATCTTAGCTTTTAAATATAACTGAACCCTTTTCCTTTCCACCTGGCCACTGAGAGACATCAAACCCAGCTCCAGTTGCAGGCTCTCCATAGGGACCGAAGGTCTAAGTTTCAACAACTTCCTCCAAAATGCTCCCTCAAGACAATTTTTTTCCATCTAAGGTCCTTCATCCTTAAGGCCAGACAGAAACACTGCCTATAGAGTATTAATACCCCTTCCAGTGAGTAACCTGCCGTCTGATGTGCAAACTGGCAAAACAAGTGAGGCAGCAGAGCAGCCTTCCTCTTTTCCATGGTGATTATATGGGAATACCTATTATCTGCACTCATTTCCAACCCAAGGTAAGGATAGTGATCAACATACTCAAGGACCCCCAAGCTGGTAGTAAGTTTTACTCAATTTATTTTCTTCCCAGCAACTAGCAGTATTTTCATTTTTCCAACATAGACCACCAGGTCGTTCTCCTTTGCGTAGAGTGCTAGTTCCTCCAGCATAGCTGTACAACCGGAGAGAGTGTGATCGAAAATTACAGGGTCGTCAGCATATAACATGCCAGCGACCTTGGTCCTTGCCATCCTAGGTGGACAGTTAGAACTAGCCCGCATTTGCTCAAGAAGATCTGAGATGTATAGGTTAAACTGCAGCAGAGCCAGCACACAGCCTTGCTTGACTCCCCTACAGAGCAAAACTGATGCAGTCACTCCTCCATCATTTTCAAGCCAGACAGAAGCACTCGTCTCCTCATGAAGTTTCCTCAATAGAGACGCTCCAGCAGCATCAGCTTTTTCCAAAGAGTAGCAGGGACGTCATTTGGGGGTCGCCAGGGGTTGCAACTGCGACCCCTGAGGTCTCCCTTGCTAACCCTGTGGTCTTCCTTGCAAACCCTAAAACAAAATACATTTTCTTTTTTAATGTAAGCTCCTGGCCAGGCTGTGGCCAGCGCCATGTGTGTCTTTGTTTCTGGAGTGGCTGGTTTTCTTGTTCAGGCCTCTTAAAAACATTTTTAAAAAACAAAACAAAAAAACAGTGGGTTGCACAAGTGTAACACTTTCAGCAGTGACCCTAAATAAGAAAGAATAGGAATAACAAATAATTTGGCTTTCTGGAATTCTATACAATAATTGCTAGACTCATTAAAGGTTTATTTCAGGCAACTTCAGGGGGTGAGCCACAGATTTATTCTGTTCTTAAACACCTCAACGCAACCTTTCATCCTTCTCAGGTCTATAAAGGAGTACCAACACATGTTGGGTGATATTGTATGCATATTTGTTCGATATAAAGCGCATGTGCTTCATAATAACACATTTTTATCATTTGGCCTTGGACGTCGGCTTGAATTAACATTAATTTGTTCATATGTGCCTATACACAGTGATATTAACGATATATTTGGTGATCCATTCTTGTATGAAATGTATATCACATTACAGTTATATCGTAACAATATTTTTAATTGTGTACTTAGGAACAATGCTATGTGATGCCCCTTCCCGTTTTGTCAAGGGGTGAAATGTTGTGTTCCATTGCTCCCCGTGATGTCACTTCGGGTAGGGTCAAATGACATCACTTCCTATGATGTCATCAGAGATCAAGGGTCATGTGATGTCACGTCCGCTACTCCGGCATTTTGGTGAAATGACGTCCCTGAAGAGTAGATCTATTTACAAGGTCAAAAGCCAACCTGAAATCAACAAATGCTACCTGTGGCACCAGGGCATCCCTCTGCGAGGCCTCGAGGATCAAGCGGTCAAGCATGCGAATATTGTGAGTGGTAGAGGAGCATGGCCGGAAGCCTGTCTGCAGATCATGCAGGATGTTTTCAGATTTTATCCAATCCCGTAACCCCTTCAATACCATGCCCGAGAACAACTTACCAGTCACATCCAACATGGATAGTAGTCTGCAATTTTCTGGCCTGTTCCTGTCGCCCCTCTTGTAAACAGGAACAAGCACAGACTGCCTCCAAGTGGACAGAATGGTATGCTCACAGCATACCTTATCAATTAGCGCTTTCAAGTAAGGGGCCCACATAACTGGGTCCCTTTCAATGACCATGTTAGCAAGCCGATTTGGCCCACGGTCCCTAGATGACTTGAGAGCATTAATAGCGACCAGTAAAGTGTCAACCGATAGGGTCAATCGGCCAGTGCTCACTATTCATAATATAGCCTGGAGTGACAGTTGATGGAGCAGTCTTTAACTTACCACCTATATGACACAAACATACTGCTTCACTGATGGGATTTAAGATACGCTGCTCCTTAGGGCCTTTGGCCACAGTTAATTACTGCCATTTGCTGCTTGTATTTCTACTACTCAAGGGACCTATCATCCTCTGCCATTGGATATTATGTGCAGAGTTTTTCTATTCCTGTAGTTATCTATAATAGCTATTTTTGATTACGCGTGTTTGATGATGGAGTTCAGGGCCAGGCCAAACCCTCTTTCTCAGATTGAGCAGCTCTCCAGGCATAACGCGTTTAGCATTGCAAATCTGTACATCAAACGTATTGCTGTGCGCCTTGCCTATAACCATGGTGCGACCCGGCCTAATGGATGCCACTTCCGACATGGAATCACTTATCCAGTTCTCCCGCACTTAAGGCTGAGTATGTCTGCCAACTGGCCGTCCCACGTTGTTTACCCATTGAGAGGCCCTATCAATACTCACACTGCACCATCGTATACAGTTGCCTGAGTGACTTGACACAACATATTTAGTCAAGCAACCCTCAACAGTATTAACTGGGAATTGTAGTGTTAAACTCAGAAGGGAATGATCACTCTTGATGTGGGGAGATATATCAAGAGATTGCACACGTTGTAAAATATCATTACTACCAAATAGGTAGTCCAAAGTAGCCCAACTGCGCCCACTTTTCCAGGTCCCCTTCCCCGGAACGTCTCCTTTAGCTCTTTCATTTAGGTGTACAAACTCCCAATGCCTGAGGAAGTCTACCCATTTACACCCGCATATATTCCCTTTCTGTTGCAGCAACTGAGACTTGGAATGGATGTTATCAAATGGGGAACAGAGTTAATGATCTACACAATATGCATTTAGGTCTCACCCAAGCAAAAGAGACTCATTACCACCTTTACCCCCCCCCCAGCGCGCACAAGCATCACCGTTAAATGCAAAAATGTCTCCCGTAAAATCACCACCAAGGGAATCATACACATTTATCAGAAGGAATCTATTGCTTTCTCCTTGGAAGTTCAACTGAATTTTGACCGCCATAACATTGTCTTCAAAGGTATTTGTACTTATTATCCGGGATCCCATGAATTGCTTCACCCCTATGATGAGACCCCAAAATAGTCGACCCAGGTCTCCCTTATTTGCCATTACTTGATGCAACACAAAATCCTCAATTAACACAATCTCTGTTAACCAAGCCTCTTGACACATAATGATGTCATGCTCCGTTAATAGAGATAATGCTAAAGATGCATCCAATTGCATCACCACCCTAGCTCCCCACTGGCTCAACATCATCAACTCCTGTCTCTCACTCCTTGCGCTCAAAACTGGACAAATTTCACCCCTCCTCAAAAAACTCTCTGTCGACCCCATGCTCCCTGAAAACTACTGGCCCATTTCTATCCTACCATATGTCGCCAGAGTCATGGAATGCCTTATCACTACCCAACTGCAACAATACCTCACCACAAAAAACCTACTCAAGCTCTTCCAATCTAGGTTTTGGCTTGGACACAGCACTGAGACCGCTATTCTTCACATCCTCAATGACCTCCACAGCATCACAGACAAAGGACACACAGCACTACTCATAATCCTCGACCTCTCTGCAGCCTTCAACACCATTCAACACCATTCACCACACCATTGCCATGTCATATTCAACTATTCAGCCTATGCCACAGGCTGAATTACTCTAGCATCATACTCCACTGGTTCACCTCCTTTCTCACTGACAGGACACACTTTGTCTTTATGCCACCTTATTGAGCAGACCCCCCACCCCTGTCAAGCAATGGATCCCACAAGGCTTCTCCCTATCACCACTCCTCTTCAACCTATATGTTGAATCCCTTGGACAGACGCTCAGCAAACACAAGATCTATTTCCACCAATATGCAGATGACACAAATATATTTCCAAATTCCATCCCCTTCACAACTCCACACCTTCAAAACCTGTCTCTGCACCATCCCCAACTGGATGGCCACCCACTTCCTCAAAATCAACCCTTCCAAAACAGAACACCTCCTCATCTGCCCTCAAGGCACACACCCGACATTGTCCAGTGTATCCATCAACTCACCATGGACAACCCACACACATCCCTCTCCAGACCTGTCAAATCCGTTGGCTTCACCAAAGACTCCCACCTTTCCTTCACACACCACATAGCCACTGTAACCAAAACATTCAATCTACAACTACACCTCATATGCAAAATCAGGCAAATACTCGAGAGGAGTGCACAAAGTATTGTGATTTTGACCCAGAGTTATTTGGAATAAAAAAAACATAGCACACCTGAGTCATATTTAATCAAGGCCCCTACAGCGGTACATAGAAATTACTATCTCCGATTAAGACTGAATTTGTGGCCTATGAGACAAGTTCTTGCGCGTAGGAAAGTTATCAAGGAATCATTGAACTTTTGTCGTTTCTGTAAGGATGAATCTAAAGAAGAAAATTTGAGACATCTCCTCACAGAATGTAGTGCACCGCTAAAGCAACACATGCAACATTTGAAGTCAATTGTGGACCTCTATAAAGTTAGTACTTCTGACACCCTATGGCTAATGATTCATTCAGGTTACTCCACTAAAGAGAGAATACGAGCTTTGGCATTGTTGTATGGACTACAATTGCAGGAGAGCAATGTCGGTCTGATAGAGATGGTGTAATATCTAGCAGCTCACATTTGCATACCTCATGTATTTGTTAATCTCTCTCTGGTTTGGTGGCTTATAAGTTCTGCAGTTTTGAAAGTTAGTTGCGTTTACAATGCACTTTTTATATTTCAAGAATTGTAATATGATACCACACTTTTATATTTTCCTTTTCCTTTCAATTGTTTTATCAATTTAACATTGATCTAATGCTCTTTTAAGTGGTGGTGCTGTGTTTTTTTTCGCTTTCTCAGCTCTTTCAATTTTCTTCCTTTTGATCTGATATTTTCTTTTTTGTTTTAGATGTTTTTTTCTTTGTTTTGAATGAAATGTATTGTAAAGTTGATTTACTTCAGCTATATCAATAATAAAAAATAACAAAATAAAAAATCAGACATATCCTTCCTCCTGACAACTTCCTCACCGCAGTCCAAGCACTGGTTCTCCCTAAGCTGGACAATGGAAATTATGTCCTCACTGAACTCCCCAATAGCACCTTTGCCCCCTGAAAGTCATACAAAATGCTGCAGCCAGACTCATGTTCCAACTACCCAAACATTCACACATCATCCCTGCTCTTGCCCAGCTCCTCTTGCTTCTTCCATACCCCACGGAATAGCCTTCAAAGGAATCTGCATTGTATTCAAAGCAATCCACCTCAAAACTCCATCTTACATTCATGACGAACACAAATCTATCAATCATACAAACGCCAGATAATCCAGAACTAACACCTTCTGCATATTCCACTCTGCAAACTCACATGCACAACAGTACAAGCATTTACCCACGGGGCACCCAGGGCATGGAACACCATATCTCTTCACATACGCACTGCATCCTCCATCACCCCTTTCAGAAACAGCCTCAAAACATACCTGTTTCCCCACACATAACCATACCCCCCTCCACTGCTATCTTTTGTCTATCCTAAGCTTTCTATCCTTTCCTAAAAACATTTTGTAACTTTTCAACTCCCACCTTTTCAGACTGTGAACCATGTAAGGTGTCCAAGACCCTCTGGGTAGGGCCAGCGCAAAACAAAAATTCAAATAAAAAAATTAAATACACATCTTTTAAGATGTTTCCTGCTCAATCCCTTCCCTACAGCAGTAGTGCTAACCACAAATGCCAAGGAAATCGGCTGTGGGGGAAGGCGGTGTCCTAGGGACACTGAAGACTCAGCACCTTTGGTCAGAAGAGGACGCATCCGGGTCCTCAAATTGGAGTGATCTGGAGGCCGTATTCCAGACCCTCCAATACTTTGTCCCAAGGATTCAGCAGGCCCATGCCTTAGAACAGACAACACCTCCTTCCTAGTGTATACCATCTGCCAGGTTTGAGACATGTTCAAGGGCCCTGAGATTGTTAGCAGCCAGGTGGGGTCCATGGGCAGAGTGAACCTTGCATCTTGCAAGGCAGCTCACATCAGAGATGTTAAGAACTCCTTAGCTGATTCCCTGAGCTGGTCCTTTCCATTTTCCCTGGAGTGGTCCCTGTGCCGAGAGGTGTTTACACTGGGAACCCCATCCCTTAGTGTCCAGAAGAAAGACATATTTGCATTGAGGAGCAAGGGCCAAGGCTCTTCTCCCCCCTTTCTGCTTTGAGTTTCTAGAGGAGGGGTCGTGGGGTGATATGCATTGTTGATTAAGTGGCTCTCGAATTTAGTTTATGCCTTTACCCCTATTCCCCTAATTCCCAAAGGTCTTCTAGAAGCCCATGAGCTGTTAGATGGAGGTCACCCTGATTGCTACGTTTCGGTCCAGTTGGTCTAGCACCTCTGTACCTTACACAAGCCTTTAGGGAGCCCTGGTTGGGGATAAATCAGACTTGCCTCTGATTTATCAACTCCTTAAGAGTTTTGGCCTGTCTTAACCCAGAGTAAAAGCCCTTGCTCCAGCTTGGGAGCCTTCATTAGTTCTGAAAGCCCTACAGGGCACATCATTTGAACCCCTGGCTTCTGCTGACTGGAAATATCTGACACTCCAGACAGTCTTCCTCTTTTCCCTACCGGTGGGTAGAGGGTGCTAAAAAGGGCAACTGCCCCCTTACTTATGTAACAACAGGGGCAAGAATCACAAATGACCCCCATGGACGATGTTTACACTTTTAAGCAGGCGACTGTACTTCCCAAGAGACTACACTCATTGTCAATGCCGCCAGAGATAAAACGTGATTGGCTTTTGCGCAATGTGTATGAACTGCACGGTTGTAATGCGCAATTCTTTAAAGTTGATTGACAGTCCCAAGGCAAAAAGCTGCAAGGTAGAGCGTGTTAGGTGACTTGCTGAAATGCATGTCGAGGTCAACCTATACATTCTTTAGGTTTTTACAAATTCCTTCCGTAAAAGGTGCTCTAAAATGCACCGTTTTAGCATGGGAAGTGTGTTCCAGCACGGCTGCTTGCTCATATTCATTGGGGAGGGAATGAGAAGGGAGTGGAGGCGGGGAGATTAGTTTTTACACCCGTAGTGAAAATCAAAAGTGGGCACCCACGTTCATATCTCCAGCATACATTGGATTTTGTTGAAGTTCACACTTCAGAAAAGGGGATAAGGGGTGCCTGGGCAGGGCAGTGGCTTAATAATCACTGTACTGCTAGACCACAGATCTATTCATACGGATCGCAATATCTGTAGACACAGATGGCTGCAGCTTTCACTAACGTGCTCAATGGAAGGTGACGCAGGCTCGCGTCCCCGCCGCTCCTGCCGCAAGTGCGTCACTGCTGGACCCACTCCTTCACTAACAGCCCGGCGGCCTAAGTGAGCGTGTAATTGCCGCTGCGTCGCAGCTATTGGCTGCTATTCGTATTTGCCTTGTGAGTAAAGCTTGATAATTGTAGATATCAGGGCATTGTATATTCAAAGGTGACATTTAGCAGAGCTTGCAGCCAGGCCGTTTTCTCGGTCCAGATGCCCATCGCCGTCCTCCTGGACTCACCCCCAGATGCACGTTCCTCCTTATCGCGATTGGGTGGTACTACTGGAACAGGGGGACAGCGCCTGCAATGATTAATGTACGTGATATAGCCACGTACTGTACTCTCCTGACGATCTGAAAACAGATGATTTCAGAAAATCCTATTCAAATGCACACTCATCTACAGGTACACGAGAGGGGTGACTCTAATGGTAGCACTTCCGCTTACTGATAACTGAGTCCCCGAAAAATGGGCTTTCCCAGTTGTGGATGTACGTGTAATATACACTGCGTTGTTACTTGACAGAAAAAATAGCATGTAATTTTTTTCAAAAAAGGCACTTTTCAAAATCCAGATCCTTTCACAGCATGCACCTGTTTTAAATGAGAAGTCAAAATGGAGGCAGTAGGTCCCGTAAAAGAAAGAATGTCACAGGTAGATAACGACAAAAAGACATAAACATGGTGTAGACTGTGATACAGGAAGACAAGGAGACTGTGAGGCGAACACGAGAGTCAGAAGGACAGAGGCTCTGCAGGTGAAGCACCGCCCAGGGTGTCACAAAGACAGTGGACAGATTACGGGGGACAGTGTTGGGGGGGCCTGCTCCATGCTCATGTCGGGGTCACCCGACGGGGTTCCATGGTGCGGCCATCACGCCGCGCATTAGTGGGTGGGGGTCACCCCACCCGCTCCGGATCACTGGAGCTCCCCACGTGGCCGGGGGCACCCGGTTCACAGCAGCCCCGGCTCTGGGGGCACCCAGGCCGGGGCCATTTCATTAGCCATGGTCACATGGCGTTGGGATCAACCATGGACGGCGTTGCCCAGCAAGGGCACCGTCCTCGAGCTGGGGCCCGTCCCTGGGCCCAGCGCATACGGTGTGGCACCCGCATAGTGCACCAAGAACGACACCGGAGCCTAGTGATGGTCAGACTGCCGAGCCGGAAGCAGCTTGTTCATTTTATTAACTTGTTCACATGGGGAACCATGTGACCACACCAAACACACTGGGAGATACTATGCCCCCTTACAGGGGTGTCATGCAACAGACAGTATGGCAGTTAATCCTTGTTTATGTACTCTGTGGCAATTTTGGGGAAATTACCGCAGGCAATTCCGCCTGCAGTAATTCCTACAATATTTGGTTTTAAAGTGCAGGATAAACCTCCAACACTGCCTATCTAACACGTTTTGCATATTTACTTTACTCATTATTTAATTAACACTTTTTACTTCACTTCCACAACTTCAAAACCTATATTTCTAATAGCACTGTGTGCTAATATCCTTATAGAACTTGGGAAGGATCATTATCGCTTGGGATGATCACCAATGACCAACTTTGGCGGACTAAGGGGTGGGTCGTTATCCGATGATAATAACCCCTCTCTCGGTCTATAAGGGTATATTAACAGAAATTCTCTCCTCAGTGGTTCAGTAGTTCAGCCAAAACAACATATGCCAGCACATGAAGATTGGATAAACCATTTCTGTCCACCATGGGATAAAAACACAAAGAGAGAGAGATAGAGAAACAGACAGAACCGAGAGAGAGATTGACAGAGGTAGGCATATGCAAAGAAAAATGGAGTTCACAGCAAGAGAGACCGATCATAGACAGACAACAAGACAGGCGGTGTAAGTGCCACACACCTTCAATTGGGTGCTTCAGAGTGCTGAATGGGTGGAGCGTACAGCGAGAAATGAGACTACATTACAAGCAAACGTTAATGAAGAAATGTCAGGCTTGATATGGTCCTCACCGGGGGCATCAATGTGCTATGGTAAAGCCTCAGTCTGAGGAGCTCAAAATGGAAATGTGTCCCTGAATTGGTGGGGTGCAGGCAGTTCAAGGCATCTGACCATTCATGAGGGTGGTTTGAGAGAGGCTCTCTACAGCATGAGAAAGGTTGGTCTTCAAGCTTCTACTAAACTTTAGGAAGTTCGTCTGCACTGTTCGGGATGGAGGACGGCTAATCCAGTGGGAGAATATCACTGTAAATGAAGAATTCTGCCCAAAAACCTTTTGTATCTGATGGGTGCATGTGAATTAGCTGCCGGGTAGATTTTCTCATTTGGACGATGAGGTTGAATGATGTTCATTAGCTTGGTGGGTGCACTGTTCAGCATGGTCTTGTGTCCTAAACATGTGTCAGTTCTTTCATAGGAAGCCAGTAAAGAGACATCGACGTGGAGTATGGGGGCACATGAACTCACTCCATAGAGAAGTCTGAGAGTGTGACTTTGAACTTTCAGAGTTCCAGTAGTGGTTTGTAGGAGGCTGGTGTAGAGGCTGTTACAGTAGTCTAAGGGCGATGTTACCAGTGCAACGACTAGTGCAACCTTCTGGGGGAGTTCTGACAAGAGAAGGACCACCTGTAGCAGATGCAGATTACCAAAAGCATTTTCCACAAGAGAGTTAATTTGTGGCACGAAGAAAAGGTCTTTATCAGCAAAGAGACTCCAAGGTTGCATGCTTTGTCAACTGGTATTGGAACTAGTGATTGCAGACAGCAAAATGAAAGGAGTGAAGAGGCCCGAAAAGCAGGATCTCATGTTTCCCACCACCCAAGCATAACCAGTTAGAATTCATCCAGTGCTAAATGTATAGTAGGTAATTGCCTGATTTGATACACCTACAATTCTTTATCCATCTTGATGCACACCTGTGCATTATAAGCATGCATAGGGAAGCCAAAGTCATGAGACTTCAGAATGGTGGGGAAATGTAAATATTAAAAGGAAATGTCTGATCCTTTGGGAACTCCGCAGGGGAATGGAGTGATATGTGTGCATGGTAGTGCTAATTTGATTTGGTGAATATGATTGTGTAATGAAGATAGCCCAGCTAGGACTTTTCCTTTAACACCAGCTGTGACTGTTTGAAGCTGGAAGAGCAGCAGAATGTTGTGATGACTAGGAGGAGAGCACATGTTTAACCCTGGTCTCGGGTGTGCAGTATTTCCTGATGGATGGTATGTGGAGTTGTTTCAGACTCATGCCGAGGTCAAAGATCCTAATGGTTAATCACACAAAATGTTGTGGCCCTCTAGCATGTGAAGAGTTGGGATTTCACCCCTGTCTCCAGTGCTTTGCAGTGTTAGTCCGAGATTGGTCTACTGTGCAATTTGATATGTCTGTGTTAATGAGTTTGGTGATAAGTGGTGAGAGGGTTCGGAAATCTAGGTTGATTATACATTGCAAAGGTCTTTTTCACCTGTGCAGAGGCTAACTTATACCCACTGGGTTAAAGCTGCCAGGGATCTACGTGAAATATTCAAGTGGAAAATGAACGCTGCTGAAATGATCGAAGTGAAAATCTTCGTATCGCTGACACGTTACTTTTTTTGGTCTTTCATTTTTCCCCCGCCTTCCATTATATGAAAGCAGGGGACACCACTGCAAACCCAAAGCCCATAATGCCGAACAAGGGGAGCGGAGCACAACCCTGCAACCCCCGCTCATCTTCTTCGACATAATTATTTTTAATTTTTTTATTGTGCATATTAGTTTATTCACAAACCTTTATACACATCTCCACATCACCACTTCGATTCCATTTCAAATTAGAAAAAGAAAAAAAAGAGAACTTAAAAAGTTTAACATCAGGACACAGACATAAGATGCAGGGCACACAACATGTAACTTAAGACGTATAACAGTGAACAACCACTGGACACCAATTGGAAAATATAGAGAGAATGTAGAATTCTCAATGTTCGCTTGCTTTTATTTTTATACTTTAGTGTTGTGATTCACCGTAACCAACTTTTGTTTGATTTCACACTCTTTTAGTACATTTTCCAGCAGTTTTATTCCAGCACATGTAATGCCGATATTGCCCCCATCCAGTAAATATGCCCACCAATTGTCACTTGATGGCATTTGAAATTTCTCTAGATACTTTATTTATTTATTTATTTATTTATTTATTTATTCAAATTTGTTGAGCGCACATCAGCCCAGAAGCATCGTGGCGCTTGTTACAGACATCTTAGTTGCAAAGGAAACCGTAGTTACAAGCAGTACATAAGTTACAGATGAGATATATACAATAGCAAGGCAGTATATTTACATGGCTTCCTGAGAGTTTGCTAATTATTTGCAAGGAACGAGGTTTTCAGTTTCCTGCGAAAGATGGGAAGTGAGTTTTCCGTTCGGATGTCTGAAGGGAGAGCGTTCCATGTCTGTGCTGCAATGTAGGGAAAACCTAGACCTCCGACTTTGGCTTTTTTGATGCGTGGGGTGCAGAGTAGGTTGGCATATTGCGTCCTAGTGGGACGTGTGGAGGAAGGTTTGAGGATGGTATCTGAAAGATAGGACGGGGCGGAGAAGGAGAGGCATTTGTGAGTGAGGGTGAGGATTTTGAGGGTGATCCGTTCTTTGACTGGGAGCCATTGGGCTGAGAGCCTGGTCTGGGTGATATGCTCTCTTCTTGGGATACTAAGAGCGGCCCGGAGAGCGTTGTTCTGTGTGATTTGTAGTCTATTTATGTTTTTGGCTGATGTGCCTGCTAGGAGAGCATTGCAGTAGTCCAGTTTGGCTCCAATGGTTGCCCTCGCTATGGAGAGGCAGTTAGGTTTAGAGAGGTAGGGCTTGATGGCGTTTATAGGTTTGGTGGTGTGTGCGGATGCGGAAGCGATTGCGCTGACTTGTCTAGTCATTGATAGCGAAGAGTCAAGGTATACTCCCAGTGTCTTGACGGCTGTGGACACGGGGATGATGGAGTTGTCAATGGAGAAGTTAGAGTACAGTTTGTCCAGTTTGTCTAAGGTGTTTTGTTGACCTAGTATCAAGATTTCAGTCTTGTCACCATTGAGGCAGAGGCCATTAATTGCCATCCATGCCTTGATGATGGAGTAGATAGAGTGGAGTGCCTTTGCGTCTTCGTTGTATGAGCCTGAGAGGGGTAGAAGTACTTGTGTGTCGTCCGCGTAGTTCGTGTAGGTGATGCCGTATGAGTCAAGTTTGTCAAAGAGTGGCTTGGTGAACAAGTTGTAGAGTGTAGGTGCAGTGCAGGAACCTTGTGGGACCCCGCAGTGGATTGTCGTGGGAGTGGCCTTGGCGATGCCCAAGAAGACTTTCATGGCCCTACCTTCGAGGAAGGAAGTGATCCAGGCAGCTGCTTCTTTGGAGAAGTTAGCTGAGTGCGTGAGGTGGGAAGTGAGAATCTTGTGATCAACCAGATCAAACGCGGCTGAGAGATCTAGAAGAAGCAGAAGAGCCGGCTTGCCTTTGTCCATGATTTGGGTGATCTGGCTCTTCAGATCTACCAGGGCTGTTTCTGTGCCATGTCCTTTCCGGAAGCCCGATTGCCTCGTCCCGAGGATGGAGTGGGTTTCCAGAAAGTGTTGGATTTGGCAGTGTGCGGCTTTGTCCAGTAGTTTCAGCAAGAATGGCACAGTGGTTATTGGTCTATAGTTGTTGGGTTGTGAGGGGTCAAGAGTCGTTTTTTTTAGGAGAGGCCGGACCCAAGCCTCTTTGAGGTTGGCTGGGATGATGCCTGTTTTAAAGGATGCATTGATGAATGCCGTGAGGAGCGGCGCAAGGCAGTCTGCGCAGTCTTTGACTAGTTTAGGTGGGCAGATGTCGCCTTTGCATGGGGAGGGTTTGAGGTTTATTAGAAGGTTGATAACTTCTGTTTCCGTGACATCTCTGAAGGAGAAGTCAGGTATGGTGGGCTTGGAGGCAGTGGGTGGGGTGTTGGTCGGTTTGGTTCCTGTCTGGTGAGGAAGTGCTTTGCAGTGGTCTTTGATTTTCTTTTGGAGAAGGTCAATTTTGTGAAGCATGGCAGCTTGAATGCTGGTACACCACGCTTCATCTTTGATTATTTCATCTGGAGTATTAGGGGGGGAGATGAGCTCATTAAAGATTGCGAAAATCTCTTTGGATTGTGACTTGGCATTGGCGATACGAGTGTTGAAGGCGTTGGCTTTGGCATTGGAGATAGCTCTCTTGTATTGGTGGGAGATTAAATTGAATATGTTTTTGGTATTGGTGCAGGGGTCACATTGCCAGTTTTTTAGTGCTGCCCTTTTGTGGGATCGCATTGAGTGTAGTTCTTCGGTAAACCAGGAGTTGGAGTGTAAGAATTTCTTCTCTTTTTTCCATTCAAGTGGCGCTATTGCATTGATAGCTTTGGTGAGGACATCTTTGTAGATGTCTGCTAGGATATTGGGGTCGCTAGCGAATGGGGGGGCTAACACTGGGGTATTGAGGTATGGGCGTAGGTTCTCCTCTGTGAGTTTTTTAGAGCTTCTGACTTGTGCAGCGCTGGCAGGGGTCGGAGTCTTAAGGTTTTTGGTGATAGGAATAGAGAACTCTATGCAGTTGTGGTCAGTCCAGGGCAGTGAGGAGTTGGAGGTGATGGAGGAGAGGCAGTTATGGTCTGCGATCCAGTCAAGTATGCGGCCTTTGATGTGAGTAGGACTTTCTACTTTTTGGATGAAGCCCAGGGAATTTGTTCTCATACAGACTCCGTTCGGACAGTCAAGTAGCAAGTGTTTGGTTGTCTCCGGAATATTTTCAACATTACATAGCCTGCATCTGCCTTCGTCCACTCCTCATCTTCCAGTCCTATGTAGATATTCATTGGTCAAGTAAACATTTAGTCTTATCCGTAGTAATGTGTCTCTATGGTGCTTGCTTGGAATTTCTGCAAGTAGTGTGGAACTGTATTTCTCTTCCTTTCTAATCCCTTGAAGGCTCTCATAGATTCACATTGTGCCACACTGTCTGTAGATCGTATACAGTCTTCTTCCTGCAACTTAACTTTCACTTTTCCTGGGTTATTTAAAAGCTGGTCCATTGACATGTTCAGAAACCTCAGGTTGTCCTCACACTTGCTTTTCCACTCATTCAGTGTTATAGAACCTTTCCCGGTATTACCTCTTTTTAATATTTCATAGCCTTGAGCCCTATGGTCTTTGGATATTTTCCTCAGAAGGTTTAGGCTTTTCCACAACACTACAGACTCTAGAGATTTCCACCCAAACTCTCTACGGATCACTGCCATCGGGATACATTTTGGTAGTCTCAAAACTTTCTTCCAGAATTGCCCTTCAAATGCTTCCCAGACTTTTCATGATAAGTTTAGTGTAGTTTATCCTCCATAGGTTACTACTGGAATTACCTTACTTAAATAGAAGGTGTCAGGGAAAATGTTCCATATTGTGCGTGAAATATCCCCGCTTGGGCCACCAGCTGTGATACCTTTTGGTAAAGTTCATAATTTCTTTCCTTATCGGTGAACGATAAATTGAAGGTTATCCCCAGATATCTTATTTCTTTCACCTTCCCCAGAAATAATTCTCTGATTTTCCACATAAAAGCTTTGCTGCGAGCGCCCTTATTTGCCCCAAATGATTTTTGTTTTGGCGCTATTTATGGTTAGATAATTTGTACCCATATACAGTTTATTTAAAAGAAGCTGGTGACCAATTTGGGTCTGGTCCAGGATGACCAGGTTGTCCGCATATGTGATAACATGTACCTCTGAGCCATTGGTTTTCAGAGGATAATGCACAACTGTTTGAATGTCCTTTGGGAGATCCGCCATGTAGAGTTTAAATAGGGTCACCACAAGAGGGCTTCCTTGCTTGACTCCCTTGATGGTTTTGAAGTATGCTGTGCAAGATCCTTCGTTATTAAGTCTCACGCAGGATTCCGTTCTTTTGTGTAATGCTAGAATTGGGCCCAATAATTCCTCAGGGCAGTGTAATGCTCTTAGTTTGTCCCACAGCTTCTGTCTGTTCACTCCATCAAATGCATTTTTCTTATCTATGAATGCCATGTATAGACTCCTTTTAGATTTTATTGCCTCGTTCTTTAGCAGTGCTAACAGGAACAGATTTAGTTCTGTCCCTGTGCCCTTAGTGAAACTCGCTTGACGGGGATCTGTTATTATTTTTTTATCAGCCCACTGAGTTAGATGTTCATGTAGGAATGTGGCGAACAGTTTTCCTACCACGTCTAGTAATGCAATGGGCGGAGAATTTGCAGGATTGTCTCTAGAACTCTTTCTTGAAAATTAGTATTATGAGGCCTTGCGACCAAGACTTTGGTAGTTTTTTGTGTTTTTTTATTCATCCAAAGACTGCACTTATAGACTTTGTCCAGTTTGCAGGATATTTTTGCCAACTCTTATTTGATAGCCCGTCTTGCCTGCTGCAGCAAATTTTTTTAGTTTTAGTATTTTTTCCTCTATTTTCTTTATGCAGGTTTCAATCTCCCAATTTCCTTCATGAGCTAATATTTCTTTTGATGTAATTTTGGTATTACTGCTAAAGATTTCCATGAAGTGAGCAATCCATTTTTTCTCTGGTACTCCACAGCATAACCGGCTCCTCTGATCTACTGTTGTGCCGTTTAGAATTGCCCACATCTCGTTTGTATTTACATTTGGCAATGCTTTCAGCATCAGTTCACCTTGTGCTTGAAGACGCATGTATTAGCTGTAGCTAATTGTCCAGTTTCTGTATTTCTGTTTCCTTGCTTTTATTAGACGCATAAGCTCATCTTAATGAGCTTTTTTTTGTTTATTTAGTAAACGTAGGTCTTTTCTCAGTTTTTTACGTTCATTCACCACTTCGATGTCAAATCTATATTTCGGCTTCATCAATGGTTGTTGGAACCCTGTCTTTTGCGACTTATATACTTCCAGTAAAAGCTCGTATGATGGATCATTTGTCAATTGCAATGGTAGGTCTTCATATTCCTTAGTAATTTTCCTTGCGTCGACAGCTCGGATGCAGAGTTTATTGCAACCTTGTTTTAATACGAGGTCCTGTCTACAAGTCATGCCAGCCATGTCTTCGTCTAACTTCCAGGAGAGTTTCAGGATCATGTGGTCGCTGTTAATTTGCAGAATTATATCTAATCTGTTTATTTTATCAAGGTGATTTCTGGACATCCAAATGTAATCTATTGCCGATTCAAATTTTCCATTTTGCCAAGTTGAATTGCCACAAAGATCACCTTCTGTATTTCGATTCATAATATACATGTCTTTTTTATGCATTCCATTTATCCAGAGTTTTAACGTAGGGTTCTGTATTTCTTCAGTATGACCCAGTTTGTTTGCAACTAGGCAGTACATGTTCAGGTCTCCGCAAATCAATATCATTATGGTCTGATATTGACAATGCTTAGAGTCAATGATTTCAGAGATTATTTTTAGCACTTCATGCGCCTTGGTTTTTCCATGGTTCCAGTAAATATGAATCACTGTTAGTACATGCCTTCATCTGTTCCCTTGGCTTGATGTTCTAAGGTAACCCAAAGGATAAAGGGATTTGGAGATCCCTGATCGAGGAGCCGTAGATTACTGTTGTTCTTTATAAGTATGAGAAGACCCGAGTATGGTCTTCCTACAGATACTTTTTCCGCTGGGTTCCACACTACTTCATGGCCATCGCATATTGGTTTAATTAATAGCCAGGTCTTCTGTAGACATATTATCTGCGCCACTTTTAGGTGTCTGTAACTTGAATTAAAGAGATTGCTAAAACCTCTACAGTTCCAAGATATCAGTTGACCTTTCTCATGGATTACTGGGCCTCGTTGCTAGACCTTTTTTGGACTGTTTAGACTGATGCTATCCATGTCCAGTCTGTATGGTCTCTTTGATGATACTTGTCCGTACTACATGTGATCTCCGAGTTTTTACCCTGCTACTATTGTTTACTGTCACCTTGAGTGTTTGCTTCCCAATTTCGTCCATGCTTGCATTCTCCTGCACGTTGAGGTGTTTATTAGGTTAAGATCTTTTTTTCTTTTATCTCAAGGGTCATCTGATGTTTTGAAGTATCCTCCAGTAAATCATAGTCAGCCATTTCGAATCCATATCTCAGAAGTTCCTTGAAGAGTTTTGGAGTAGGGATTCTTTCACCATTCTGGATTTTAAGTGAAGAATCACTCTGTCGACTCTGAGCTCCTCCTTGTATTCCACAATAAGGATGTCATCTGAGTCAATTGTACATAACAGTGGAATGCTATGGAGCAATTTTATGACATTTCGCCTATTTAAATTTGTGTCCAACTCCTCCCTCCAGATACATTCCAACAGTACTTTTTTTGTTTCTTGAGTTGGCGCCTGAGCGACCTTTTGATGATGCTGCTGGTTTATTTTAAACTCTACTCTCCTTCCTCGACCTTTCGGGCTCCATTCAATAGTTTTACTTACAATGATACTTCAATTATTGCCAACAACATTGTCACGGTCTCTAGTTATCCATGTCTTTTCTTTTACTTTGTCCTTGTATGTAGGGTTCAAGTACAACAGTCGCTGATGATCGTTTTTTTCACCTCTCCTTTTTTATTCCTCGAACGTTTGAAAGAGAGGTTTCATCTTTTCACAGTTTCAATCCTTAGGGTCTTGTCTACTGGGGAGCTTCACCTGCGTTTCCAGTAAGACAGGAGCATGTTGAATCTCTCTTTGACTTGAGTTTGAGTTCCCATTTTCTGTGTCTTGCCCAACTCGTCCTTCATTCTCGTCAGTATAGAAGGAGATGTCATCTATTAGGTCGTGATCACTTATCCCTCCATACTCATCTGATTTATTTAAATTGATTGGTCCATTTCTTGATTCAGGACCAGTATGCTCTGTGATTTGTCTCTCTAACTCCTCATTGTTTAGATCCACTGGCAGACGTGAAGTCAAACATTTCTTAGTATGTAGTGTGACTGCCTGTGTGGGGCTAGAGAGGTTCCTCAAGAATGCTCTCACACCATTTGATTTCCGCTGTTTTCCTGCTAATTGGTTTTTGTTTTTTCCCCTGTTGACTTTGTAGGGATTTATTGTTTCTGGGTTGTATAACCTCAGGTGTTTGTTTTTACACTGCTCCTCCTTCTTTTTTTATGTTCTGAAACACAGGGTATATTTCTTTGTCTTCTGTGGTTCTTGTTGTTCTCTTAGCATTTGTATTTTGTGCCATGATACAATCCAAGATTTCAAGGGTAGAAGGTGGAGCAGTTTTCTCCAGTGCAAGACAATGGGCCTCATTACGAGTCCGGCGGTAACCGAGGCGGTAAAACCACCTGGTTACCGCCGGACTCGTATTACCATTCCGCCTCCGTGATTCCCGGAATTACCGGGGCATTACAACCCCTGTTTCCCGGGAATCACGGAGGCGGAATGGTGTTAATCCCCATTCCCATTGAGTCCTATCGGACTCAATGGGAATGGGGATCATGGTAACACTGGCAGCATCTCGTAATGCTGCCGGTGTTTCCTCGTCCGCCTGCAGGCGAGCGGTGTTAAACCCGCCAGGTCAGACCTGGCGGGAACATCAATTCCCGCCTGCAGGAGTTGTGATCGCCCGGCATGGAAACAACGGTGGCAGCGGGTTTACCGCCACCGTTGTTTCCATACCGGGCGATTTGTAATGAGGCCCAATGTCTTGAGGTGCTCCCCTGATGGTTTGTAGTCACCAGTGTCTCTTGACTAACTTTGTTGATTTTGCTGTCCAATACACCTACAATCATCGTTTAACCCCTTATCATTGGGGTCATGCCTCTGTGTTTCTTCTTTAAGCTGTTCATCTGTAATTGATCTCATCCATTTTATGGAATCTAGTAGTGCTTCCATTATGATGGCATTCTCCCCACTTCCCCCACTGCCTATATCACTTAGTCTTCTTTGCCAATTTTGGGACGCTTTTGATTGTGTGTTCAGTCGCTCTTCGACTTTTGCTGTAAATGTTTGTAAGTATGCCATTTTTGTTAATATCATTGCTTTTATTGTGGCATTGTCCTTGATATTCTCGCTCATCACCTCGTATAATTTTATAAATGGTGCCATTGCAATGGTTATGGCGGCCATTACATTATTGTGAATTTGGTTCCCCGTTGCAATAGACAGGTTGCTTTTCAGGGGAACCTGTCTCATTCAATTTTAAATTATGCTCTTCCATTGTTTTTTCGCCTCCATCATTTTTGTACTGTTTTTGTCTTTCAAGTATTGTCTGACCAAGACTGTTCTCCTGCCTTCTCTGTCGGCGGGTGTCTAGATCAATTTCTTTTTTTTTGTTATGTAATTCCTGCACCTCAGGGTAACTTTTGTCATACCGCTGATCTGATTTCATCTGCTTATCTGGTTTGTCGCTGTTTGTTTGTAGACTTCTTAATACCATGTCTGTCTCACTGGTGATGGCTGCCGTGTCCGTTTCCTTTTGTTTGAGTTTTTTTTGTTTACTCTCAGCTCGGGTGTCTTTTTCTTGGTTTTGCTGTTTCATGTTAGTTTCGAGAGTATTCACCCTGGACGATTCCTGAGCATCAGGTTTGCTAATAGCCGGCTTATCGCTCTTTATTTTTTTCCCTGTCACGTGGGAGCACATTTCCATGTCTTGCCATTTTCAGTATGAAGCTTGTGCGGTGTTCTGGCTCTCTCATTTTGCTGGGTGGTGCCTTTATTAAGTCGCAAGCTGCCCGATCATTAAAATTAAACCGTCGCTGTTTTCGCGAGTCCATTAAGATTGGCATTGACATTTGCCTTATTGGAGAGGGTCAGTTGGGCTCATTCATCTGCAGGGTCCCGCCTTCCAGGCTCGTTCCACCTTCTCTCCCTTCACCATCGGCATTAGTTTCCAGCACTTGATTGATATTTAAAGCTGGGTCATTTGAATTTTAAGCAGGTTGTATACGTGTGCGGGCAGGTTTCGTTTGCTGAAGACACTGAATGGGAGAGGTTAGATCGAGTACTCTCGTTGCGAGAGTCCACTTCTACTTCCACCAGCACCGTGGAATGTGGGTCCTCTATGAAGTCCATGACACAGACACTTGTGTTTTTTTCCCTATCCTTGTCCGCTTTCAATAAATTATTTTCCTGCCCCATGACGCCAGTGTTCGTTTCCTTTGTTTCAATTGTGAAGATGGTTTCTAATTACACATAAGTACAAGAAAGTACTGTTTGCTGGGACCGAACGCTGAATGCACTCTGAAGCCTACTTGTATTGAGGACTGTGCGTGGAACACTGTCGTTTTGTTCAGGCAGTTGGGTCATCGCCGAGCGGACGTCTTTCTCCGCTACACGGAAGCTGCCTGACTCTTCGCCATTGAAACTATCCTCTGATTGGGCCGTGGCTTTCTTTTTTTTTTTTCTCACGAACTGTGAGCCCGCCCCTCATCATTTAAATACAACGTGTGTAGCGCACTTGTGCGCACACACGGAAAGTACAAGAAAGTACTGTTTGCTGGGACCGAACGCTGAATGCACTCTGAAGCCTACTTGTATTGAGGACTGTGCGTGGAACACTGTTGTTTTGTTCAGGCAGCTGGGTCATCGCCGAGCGGACGTCTTTCTCTGCTACACGGAAGCTGCCTGACTCTTCGCCATTGAAACTATCCTCTGATTGGGCCGTGGCTTTCTTTTTTTTTTTTTTCTCACGAACTGTGAGCCCGCCCCTCATCATTTAAATACAACGTGTGTAGCGCACTCGCGCACGCACACGGAAAGTACAAGAAAGTACTGTTTGCTGTTTGCTGCTTTGTTGTCTTTGAGTGTTTATACACATCTGCTGAGGGGTTAGTGGATGAAATTCTCACTGCTTGGTGAGCGATTTTAAATATGATTTTACCTGTGATTCTTTTTTTTTCCTTTTTTCTTTGTATTTATTTTTCATCTTATCTTTTTGGTTATTTTTACCTTGATTCTTTTTGTGTAGTAACTTTATTTAACTGTGTTGGGATTCGTGTGGCTTAATACGAAAGGAAAGTCATAACCTTCTTTTGCTTATTGTTGTCAGTCATTTTTTGGCATCAAGACAAATATTTGTCGACAGGGAGGGGCAAGAAAACTAAAAGGGAAAAGAAAAAGGAAGGGTGGAAATAATGGCTTTTAATTTGAAAACAGGAATGCCAAATGTAAACATATCTTTATTTAGAGAAGGGGGAATCCCTTGTACGCCAAATCGGGCGCCTGTCATAGTTTCCAATTTTGATTCTGCGCCCGTCTTGCCGGCAATGCAGTGCAACAAATATGCTCCGCCTCGTGTGGGGGAGAGGGTAATTGTAAACAAACCGAGAAATCATTCCATAAGCAAAGGAAGCGACATTCGCAAATACTATAACTTGGGAGTGCCTCCAGGTGTAGGGAGTAATGGTGTTGTTTTGAAAAAATATAGCCATAACAAACTTGATAACCTTCATGTATTAAATACACGTCTTAATTTGGAAGTAGCTGCAATTAAAAATAACGTGCTGCCAATTGAGAGTGCCAATTGTGAAAGGATGATCTCAGACACGACTATGGAAAATGAGATTAACCATTGTGAGGCCGATATAGTAACCTCAGGCAAAACACTTGGCACAATCAATGAAAGTCCTCCTAGACCATGCACGGTTGAAGCTCAACACAGGCTAAGGGAAGCTTATAATAATACGTGTGTAACGGCTCAAGTGTACAGGGAAGCCTCTGGTCCCATGAATATGTCTGAGGTGCTAATAAATGAGGAAGAAGTGGTGTTTGTTCATTCTAACACGGGTGACCTTATGCAGGTTGAAGATTTGTCACCAATTAGAATGCACAATAAAAGTAGTCAGGTCCTGTCAAAATGAGACCAGTGAACCACTCATGCCAGTAAACAATGATCTTGAAATGACACCCAATATATCGGCGATGTCTGACAAAGATGACTCGCAAAGCTCCCTGTCTTTTGTTCTACCCACCCCAAGACCTGCAAAAAAATCTTGGACAGGTCTTGAATCCCCGAGGCTGGGGGACAATCAAGCAGAAGAATCAGACGAGCGGGAAGACCTGAGCTCAACCCTCCTGGTGATGAACTCTGCTTTATTGTCCCTGGAAAAGTTGTATGAAGCAATGGATCAGAAAATCAATCATCAAACAATACTGTTAACATCTCTATCGAGTAAAATGACTGAAGGAGGAAATATGAGGGAATCCAGGCAGTGTGATCCTCAGTTCGAAATATTTAGACACTGTAATACACATGATTCAGAGACACAAACTGAATGCAGGCAACCCAGTGGAAGTAAAGAGCTGTTACAACCCAGATACTTCACCTTTAGTGGTAATATTCATTCCGAAGTTGAGAGCAGAGAGAGAGAGCTCGATTCTCTGAGTGAGGTAACTGAAAGGAGCACTGGAGAATTAATAACTGGCCCAGATATAGTGAGAAATGAACAAATCACAATCAATGATGGATGCCATTTCAATATGCCTCCCTCTCTAGTAAAAAAGTCTCTAGGCGAGATTCCTGCCAATATAGGAGAAGAACACCTCAAAAAACAAAAAAAAGCCACTAAATCACGGGCAAAGCCAAGACGATTTTTGAAGATAACTAATGCCAAACCTAGTGAGGCGCATACAATGAAAGAAAATAATACTATTAAGGGCCAAGTAACTCGGCCACTGGGGAATAATAAGGGGAAATCCTCTTTTGAAATGAGTTACAAGCCTTTAGATGAGCTGGTGGCTGAAAGCCAGGCGGCAATGGAAAAAGAGAAGATAGTGTCACAAGATCCCGTTGGCATTTCTCCGCCTGTCATACAAAAGGTACCTGCCAGGAGTGGTTTGATTGACACACAATCTGAAGCTGCTGTAGTTGGGCAGATTGATTCCCAATTGAGAGAAGAATTAAACAAGACAATCGAACAATATATTGTGGAAAGACAAATGGAAAAATCTAGAATGGATTATGAGCGGGCGCCACAAAATACGGGGAAATTTATGTCCGACACCTGTCCCCCTCTACCGTTCCCTACAAATGTTGAAAGAACATCGATAGCTCCTGGGAATGGGAGGTGGGGGGTTCAGTGGAAGCCAAATGCAAGTGCAGGGAGAGAACAGGTACCAAAGGCTAGATTAATGGGGTCAAGTAATCTTCACCGTTTTATTCTGGAATGTAGAGATCATCCTTATGAACAATATGATCTTAATCGCTCCTGTGTTCTTAACATACTTAAAGAGATACCAGAGCTAAGAAACTTAACATCCTCTGATATTGATAGGGTGGAATTCTTGAGCAACAAAGCTCTATCAAGGTCTAGAATCACGTTTCGCTCAACTGTTTTGGCGGATATGGTAGAGGAAGCAAGAAACACACTTCAGAACATGGGCTTTAATATCTATAGAGAAGAGCATTTGGAAATAAGAGAAAGAATGGGGGCAAAAAAATGGGCTCCTAGAATTTATGGTTCCATTAGTAGGGATCAGACAAATTTTGGGATAGAAAGACCTGCCCAAACATAACAACCCATATCGAAAGAAAAAATTAACCTTGTATGCTGGAACACCCGGGGTTTCAAACACTTTACTAACACGCATGGCTCTGAATTGAATAAATATGACATTGTAGTACTACAGGAAACATGGTTGACACAAGCTCCTGTTTGGAATGATTATGAAATATTGCTAGAACCTGCCATTAGGTTGCCTATAGGGAGACCCATGACTGGCCTTCTCATTGCGATTAAAAAATCAAAAGAGTTTAAAGTTACAAATCTGATTTCGGGTACCCCCTTTATGCAATTCATTAAACTAAGTAATGAAGCCCATACTATCATATTAGTCAATATCTATTGGGGGAAATCCCACTTATCTCCAGATTCCTTTTTTGCCTATTTAGAGCAAATTGGTATAAGAGTTGCATTAGAAAAGCATATAGACTATGTGTTGGTCATGGGTGACATCAATATGCATTTGGCTCCTAAAAATCGGAAGAAACTAACACCTGAGGAAATAAGATGGAGTCAATGCATGGAAAATATGCAACTGGTTATGGTGAATGGTTCGGTGCAAGGAGACCCATCCATGGTGAGCACTTGGCATAATGGTGTACTCGAGGCCACTATTGATTACATTTATGTAAATAAGGCAATGATGAACATAGTCCAGTCCCTGAACATTAAACCTAGTGGTAACAGTGATCACCATCAACTTTGCCTAGAATGGGAGTGGGAAAGGAAAAAAAGCTTGATCAAAAATTGGGGGAAAATAAATGGTAATATTAGTGCAAACAATGCAAGAAATCGACTTAAATGGTCGAATGCCTCTCTAATAGGCTATGGTAAACAACTGTCTCATAACTCGGGGAGGGACTATGTATCATCCATGCTTAAATATGCAGCTGTCAAGGATTCTGTGTAAGGTCGTGGTTATAAACATACCCATAGGTTTGACTTAGAGGTGAAAAATAAAAAAACGGAACTAAGATACCAGCTACGCTTGATAAAGCAGTTGCCTATTGAAGAAATGATACAGAAGTCCAAACTACTTCGTACAGGATATAAAAACTGGCAAAAGGGAAGGAAAGCCTTATGCTTTCAAAGAGATAGTGAACATATGTTAAAATAAATTGCACTTAAAAACTCGGCTGAAATTTGGAGTCTGCTAAATGAGGCCACATTTAAAGATCAGAACTCGGTTCAGGTCAATTCCATCTCGGCCGAATCATGGCGTGCTTATTTCTTGCAGACATATGAATCTCCATTTCTGAATATCCATTGTGCATTGGAAGTTCGAAACTGGGACCATCAAATCATATTTGACCAGGACGATATATTGCAGTATATATCGAAACTTAGTAGCTCGAGGGCAGCAGGTCCGGATGGACTTACTAACAAAATGCTTAAATCAAATCCTGAGATCTGGTCAAAAATACTAATGCAGATATTTGGAGAGGTGATGCGCTCGGGGCGTCTCCCGGAGTCATGGAAGAAATCCATCCTCATTCCACTATATAAGAAAGGCCAAAGATCAGATCCAGCCTCTTATAGGCCGATTGCACTCCTAGATTGTCCTGGTAAGATCTTTGCCCGCTTAGTGCTTCGAGAGTTTAATGCCTGGCTCGATAGGAAAGTGCTAAGAGATGCATGGCAAACTGGATTTCTGAGAGGACTTGGCACAGGGATTAACTTGTTATGCATAAATGCAATCATAGCAAAACAAGCAAGCCTAAAATTACCCCTGTATGTCGCCTTCGTTGACTTCAAAACCGCCTTTGACTCAATTCCAAGGGAACTCATGGTGATGAAGTTGATGAAAAGCGAATGTCCCTGGAATATATTAAATTGGATCATAGATCTCCACTCTAACACAACATTGCAAATCAGATTGAATAATGAAGGATTGCTATCAGACCCAATTTGTAGCTCAAGAGGTCTTAAACAAGGGTGTATACTGGCGTCCTCTATTTTTAATTTCTTTATTCTTGATATCGGCAAAGCATTCGTTGATATTATTACTGACTCTCCGAAACTAGGCCCTATTGTGGTAAAATGGCTCCTGTATGCCGATGACCTGTTGTTGATGTCTAGAACACCAATGGGTCTACGTAACATGTTAGGGGCTTTGGAAAATTATGCAGTATCAAATAAAATGACTATAAATACTAAAAAAACGCAAGTGATTCAATTTGGTAATGGTAAGCACCGCTGCAAAAAGCTTAATTGGACGATGTATGGTGAAACAGTTGAAGCGGTTGATGAATATACATACTTGGGGATTAACATCAATAATAGTCCAAGTGACACCCCATATGAATATAGTTTGGATATAAAATGGAAAAATTTGATATCTCAGTCGAAAATTGTCAAAGGCAAATACTGCAAATTTACTATTGCCCCTTTGATAGCTTATTATAAACAAAAGCATTGCCAATCTTACTATATGGAGCCGAAACCAAACCGATTAAACCAAACAGTTTTTGGAACAAGAAAGAAGGGTTGTTTTGGAGGACATTGTAAAATCTTCCAGTATCTACTCCGACAGCTATGATAAGACACGAACTAGGGTTGATATCCATTTATGCTGTATACAAGTGGAAAGTTTGTGCATTGTATAGGAAATGTATTTTTGAAGACCATCAAAATGGCTTACTTATACATCTAGCCAATTATATACAAGCATCTAAAGATGAATTCATTTTGAAATCAGGCAGCCAGGCAAAAAAATTCCTACAAGAAGCAAATATATCAGTCAACCTGCTGTGTCAAAATCCAAATAAAGCCAAGCGCAAAATGTGGGAAATAGACTTGATAGAAACCAGGGAACTGTGCAATAAATATCAAAATTTTAAACAGAACCCATTTGGGCTCAAGGCCTTATGCAACAATACATTTCTTGAATGAACTTAAACCAGGGAATGAACATTTAAACCTGTTAAAGGGTAAATTGCATACTATAATGAATCGTCAATCATTACCTTGTCTAGATAATGTATTTCTTTAGTGGTTTGTCCTGTTTGATTCCTATTTTGATATCTATTTTAAATTCAAAAATTTTAGAAATCTTGTGAGTTATCATTTAAGTGTTTAATTTGTTTTATTTTTTATTCCATTTGGTTTTATTTTGCTTATTAAGAATTGTTAATGAATTTGAATGTTCTCTGTTTTGTCTTTTATATTGAAAGGTTGAGATTCTCAACCGAATCAATAAATAAAAAAAATAAAAAATTCTAATTACACATACTGTGTTTAAATCGTGCAAATCAACCATTTCTTTCATGCTTATCACCTCTGTTTCGTCTCCTGCTACTTTTGCCGAAACGTCCTGACAGGCACTCGCACAACATAACGCATGCTTCCTTTGATTTAATCGGGGGTTTGGTCGTGTGCACCGGTCACCTCCTTCTTCCATTTACTCACTGTAACTCGCAGTAACTGGAGTAACTGGACTCCTACGGACACACGGGCGGCGCTACGTGCCTCGAGTCAGTATTTGTAGGTGGGACCAGTTTAAAAACACAGTGCAGTAGAGACAAGCATTTGCAAAATGTTGCTTCAGCTCCTCTCACTGTAAACGGTACACCAACACAGGGTCTCTGGAGTAACTGGACTCCTACTGACTCAGGCCAAAATCGAATAAACGGACCATTCGACCATTTATTTTCGAAATGTTTGGGCACTACAAGCTGCGGATCTACGTAAAATATTTGAGTCGAAAATGAATGTGGCTGAAATGATCGGAGTGAAAATCTTTGTATCACTGACATGTTTCTTTTTTTCCCTTTCATTTCCCCCGCTTTCCATGATATGGAAGCAGGGGGCACCCCTGCATCCCCCGAGCCCATCATTCCAAACAAAGGGAGCAGGGGACACCCCCGCAACCCCTGCTCACCCTGTTCAATGTTATGGGGATTCCGAATTTTGGTCCAGGCCAAAATCAAACAAATGGTCCATTCGACCATTTATTTTCGAAATCTTCAGGCACTAGCACCTACCAGTCAGAGAAGTCAGCTGAAAGTTGAGACTTCATCCATTTTTATTTGAGTTGTGTGTCTTTACATTTCGTCTGTCAGAAATGTTGGGTGTACCACAGGGCGGTCCTATTTTAGCTTTTGGCTAGTTTGCAAGAGTTTATGGGTGGCACTTCATCCAGAGGGTATAGACATTTTATGTAAATACGAAGTAGGAGACAGTGTCGATCGTATTCAGATTATACAATGGAAATGAAAACAATGTCAAGGTTTCTTGGATTTACCCTCCTGGGTCGACTTCCTTTCCATTTAATGGGATAGGAGATCAGTGGGCGGGATTTGCCGGGAGTTTTTCTTTCAAGTGGCACTTTGAAAGAAGCACATAGATCTGGTTTAACAACATGCTAGGTGTAATGTACATTGTTAATATCTTGGGTTATACTTTAACTAAGTGTTGGCTAGTGCATCTGGCCACATATTCATGTCTCTCAGGATTCATGGAAAATTAGATAGAGCATGTGTTTTGCATGATCAATTATTTCCTTAGATAATTACACAAGCTTTGTATTGGGTGGGCAATATACACGTGCACAAACAAAGTAGTTGATGGGATTGGGTTTATTTTGTTAGGTTTGTGAAGTACTCCAAGAAAGGGCACTATGTGCCCCTGCAATAGATATGTTCAGTTCAGAAAAGGGATACACCTCCCCCTCTACCTGATTCTTTTTCTTGCAAATCATGAAGTAATTATGTAGAAACAAGTCACTACTCTAAGGGTGGTGGAATTCTATGCCACACTTAACCAGCAGTGAATTATCTTAATGATCTGTGTGTGACATGAATTAGGAGTGGCATGAGATTAGTGATTTTGACAAGAATCTTTCACTGGTGTAGATTGTGGTGTTCATTTTTGGATTCTGCTGTTCCAGGTGATGGCCTAGTGTAAGGAGTATTGCGGTTAAGGGAGGCTGATTTGTAGTTAGTGAAGGGCAGGGTTCTAGGAGAGATGAGTGAAGGGATTACGATGGAGTAGTACTCATAGTGACTGCTTATTGAGGTTGTAATTGAGGATGAAGCAGCCAGGCAATGAGATAAAGTTGATCTTGTTGAATGTTATATTTCATTTTGTGGAAATGGTGATAAACACGTTACTAGGCTGGAATGGCTGGCTAGGATCATGATATCCCCACTGTTGAAGAAGTTGAAATCTTTGGTTGTTATGGAGAGGCAGCGACTACCGTGGCTGACAAAAGTTAAGGTTTATTTAAGGGAGAGGTACCAATTACCAGTGTCTGGCATATAGAGGAGGGCCCATGTTAATGATACATTTATTTGGCAAAGATAGTTATCCACACTAAGAGTTCAGGATATAGTTTTAGGATATTCTTCTTAATTTTTCTCCTAGAACATTTTGATTTTGATTCAGTGGACACAGGAAAACCTCAAACTAGCAGGGCCAGATCCATTGAGCTAGATATTAAAAGTCATGTCTAAGGCCATATTGAGTATGTGACTGGGCAAAAGGGAATTGAAGATGGTAAGATTAAGTGAGGAGATCCAAGGCAGTCGATGGAGAAAGGGGTTCTATATGATATGATATCATATCATATTTTATTTATAGTGTGCCTATACACAAGTGATTCAAGGCACGACGAGGCAAGAGAGGGGTGCAAGGGAGAACAAGACAACAATCTTACTAGGCCAAGTGACATTGAGATCGTGCAAGTGCAGGGGAGAGGGAAGGGGGGGGAGTTCAGGGGGAAGGAGAGGAGTGGAAAGTGCTGAACTAGGGATCAAGACAACAACAAGTAGTATGGCCAGCAGGTGGCAAGTACAAGGGTTAAGCGCAGACACAGGTGTCTAATAAGTGCAGGTAAGGGGACTGTAGGGTTGCAGATACATACCCAAGTGCAAATGTTGCCAGGAGGCAGTGCGGGTATGCAGCTGGGTGGACAGGGACCTGGGCCCGATTTCAGAAGGTAACTAGGTGCTCAGTTGCAATAGCAGACAGAGATCAGCGGGGGAGAGGAAGAGAAAAGGCAGACGCAAAGAGGTGCCTTCTGAACCGAAGATGGTTCTCCTCAATTTTCAGAGAGGTAGGGATGCTGTTCCAGAGGGATGCCCCAGCCGTAGAAAGAGATATATTGCCAAATCATTGCTTGGAGAAGCGACTAACCCTGAGGGAGTTGGAAGTGGAGGAGCGAAGAGCTCGAGTAGGAAGGTATTTCCGAAGGGAGAGTTGAAGGTATTGTGGGCCCAGGAACCAGAAGGCCCTGTGGACAATGTAGAGGCTCTTGAACTTAATTTTAGCAGCCACTGGGAGCCAATGAAGAGATTTCAGGGCTGGAGAGATACGATCCCTGGGCTTGAGGCCAAGGACAAGTCTTGCAGTCCTGTTCTGAAGCAGGCAGATTTAGAAAGAGGCTGTTGCAGTAGTCCAGCCTAGAGAGAACCAGAGCTCTATAGACAGTGCGCTTCTGGGGGAAGGAGAGGTAAGGAGGAATACCTCTGAGGAGGTGAAGTTGGTAGTTTGACTTCGTAGACACATCAGAAATGTGAGGAGAAAAGGAAAGTGTGGAGTCGAAGATGACCCAAGGTTCTTAGCCTCACAGGTGGGAGTAGGAAGAGGGCCCAGGGAGGCCAGCCAGAGAGTGAACGGAAAGGAAGGTGCAGGTGTGCCAATGAGGAGGATCGCTGTCTTACTAGCGTTAAGGCAGAGCTCATTGGCAGCACACCACTCCTGGATTGCAGACAGTCAGAAATGAGAGAGGGCGAAGAGGTGGCAGAGAGGAGCCTGAAAACGAGCTGGGTGTCATCCGCATAGCACTGAAAGTTGGAACAGAGAGCAGCAATGCGGTGGGCGAGGGGTGCCAGGTATTGGTTGAAAAGCCAGGGAGAGAAGTTAGACCCCTGGGGAACATCACAGGTAGAGAGTGAGATAGAGGAAAGGAAGGACCCACGTTGGACCTGGGAGGGTGGTTGGAGAGGAAAGAGCTCAGCCACGCCAGGGCCTGATCGGTGATACCCAGGTTATCACAGAGGTGGTTGAGCAGGATTGCATGGTTGACTGTGCCAAAGGCAGAAGAGAGATCGAGTAAGATGAGGACAGAGGGGAGATTAGAATCAAGGTTGGAGAGCAGGTCTTCATGGATGTTCAGGAGAACAGTTTCCGAGCTACTGGCTGCTATGAAGACAGACTGATGGTCACGGAGACAACCAACTGAATCAGTGTGGAGATTAAACTGGGAGATGACCAGCTTTTCTAGGAGTTTGCCCAGGAAAGGAGTGATGGAGACCGGGCAATAGTTAGCCGGACAGGAGGGGTCGGCAGAGGGTTTCTTGAGAACTGGGTGCACTAGAAAGTGCTTCAGGAGTCAGGGGAAGGCTCCAATGGTGAAGGAGTGATTGCAGAAGTCGGCCAGGGCAGGAGCGAGGGTGTCAATATGGTCCTTGATGGTTTTGGAAGAACAGGGAAGAACCTGTTTTGGCAAGACTTTCATAGATCGGACTTGTCTAGAGATCTGATTGGGGGAGAAAAGAGGAAGGAAAGAGAAAGAGGGAGGAGATAGCGGAGAGAGAAGCGGGAAGAGGAGAAGAGGACGAGAGGGTGGACAGGATGTCCTGGGTTTTAAAGATGAAATGAGATACCAGCCCCAAACAGAGGGCCTGGGAGGGGACAGGAGAAGTACAGACTGCAGCAGGATTGGCCGGCTCCTTGCAGATTTTAAAGAGTTCACCTGAGTTTTTAGATGCTGCAGAGATGTGGGCTTGGATGTGGGCTCTCTTCTTAGTGTGGACAGAGAGCCGGTATTGCCTTTGGAGCAGGTGGCAAGCCAGTTTGTCGGAGGATGTGCAAGATGCCAGCCATTTCCTCTCAGCCACCATACACTTGCGTTTAAGGGTGACAAGGTCAGAGTCCTACGAAGAGTTACATTTGGCTTTATGCTACAAACAGATCCTCACGACAGAGGCAAGAACATTGAGAGTATCAGAGATAGAAG
Source organism: Ambystoma mexicanum (assembly GCF_040938575.1). Classification (NCBI taxonomy): domain Eukaryota; kingdom Metazoa; phylum Chordata; class Amphibia; order Caudata; family Ambystomatidae; genus Ambystoma; species Ambystoma mexicanum. The sequence continues at coordinate 865,467,820 of NC_090928.1, forward strand.
AGTGGAGCTTGGAAAGGGCTGTGTCAGGATGTGAGTCAGCCAGAGGTGGATGAGGGGAAGAGAAAGTGGCAGCGAAAGCCTCAACTGACACACACACTTTATGGGCCAGATGACCGAGAAGATAGGTGGCAGTGCTGGAGTTGGCTTGGCCTGAGGGGTAGAAAGGGAGAGATGGGAGGAAAGGAGTAAGTGATCGCTCCAGGAGAGAGGAGTGGTGAGAGGGTTAGAAATGGGGAGGTCTGAGGAGATGAGAGCATTCAGAGTGTGTCCAGCAGAGTGAGTCGGGTCAGTGGGAAGAATAGAGAGCGAGAGAGAGTCGCAGATGTCACAAAAGAGTCCAGAGGAGGGACAGGAAGCATCCAGGTGGATGCTGAAGTCACCAAGGAGGAGGAGGTGAGTGGTTGAGGCCAGGAGGGAGGAGGAGAGGTCAGACCACTCAGAGAGGAAGGAGGAAGTCTGACCAGGTGGCCGATAGATAGTAGCAATGGTGAGAGAATGGCCAGGAGAGAGAGAAAGCCTGCAGACTAAGCATTTGAAGGAGGAGTAGTCCTGCATAGGAATCACAGAGGCAGGAATGCACTCCGGGAAGATCAAGGCTACACCCCCACTGTGACGGTTGAATCTGGGCGTGGAGAGGATCTTGTAGCCATCAGGGAGGAGAGTGTCAAAGCCTGTGACAGAGCTGGCTGTGAACCATGTGTCAGTGAGACCGAGGACATCGAGGTCAAGTTCTTCCAGATGGTGGCAGATGTCAGAGGAGTGTTTGACGGCCGAACGAGATTTGAGAGTGGCAATGTGGAGAAGGTTGCCCACCTTGAAAGACTTCAGGGGAGGGGTACAAATCAGAGGTACACCCTGCAGAGGTTTAGGAGGAGCCTGGGGGGGCAGAAGAAGAGGGCAAGGTAGCCGAGGAGGAGGCAGAGGTGTGAGGCAAGGAAGCCGGGGAAGAGAGAGAAGGCACAGCAGGTGAAGGAAGGAAGTTGATGAGGCGCGGGAAGCATCTATCAAAGAGGAGAAGGTTGGCCACCATTAATGGGAGAAGAAGAGAAAGGAGAGAGCACAGAGACCATATGAGGGGTCCATAGGTCAGGCGAAGGACGACAAAGAGGATGTCGGGGAGGGTCTGTCTGGAGGAAGCACTGGTGTAGGTGTCAGCAATAAGGAGACCAGGGTTAGAGACCAAGATATCCTTTTTGAACTTCTAACTACCAGTCTTGGTGAAAAGGGTAGGGTAGTCAATGGAGAAACAGTTGGAGAAGATAGGAGAAACAGAGAGCGCCATGGGTGATGTGGAGGAGGGGGAAGAGGAGAGAGAGCGGTGGTGAGTAGGGAGTGAGAGAAGAGCAGAAGGGGGGTGGGAACACTAGGGAAAAGCGCGGTGGGGGGTGCAAGCAGAAGAGGCAGAGCAGAACAAGAAAAGCAGGAGAGAATAGCACAATGCAGCCACTGGGCACAGCCAAAATCAAATGTTGCAAGCAGGATGAAACACAGTGCAGCCAATGGGCACAAATAGATGCAATATTTAGCAAACAGGGTGAAGCACAGTGCAGTCAATGGGCACAACTAGATGCAAAATTTAACAAACAGGTTGAAACACAGTGCAACCAATGGGCACAACTAGATGCAAATTCTAGCAAACAGGATGAAACACAGTGCAGCCAATGGGCACAACTAGATGCGAAATTTTAGAAAACAGGGTGAAACACAGTGCAACCAATGGGCACAACTACATGCACATTTTAGCTAAATCATACTTGAATGTCTGGGAAACGCAATCCAACCAAGAACAGATCTACTGATGCATCGTTCCTTCAGTCTGGAGATTAAGATATGGCATACCATGTCAATTCAATTCAATGTCTTTATTTCTGTGAAAGCCCACAACACTTAGCTCTACAAAAGCAACCAAAAAATATGAAATCTAGCATACAGCCCAGACATTTTAAAAAAGCTTTGAGTATGCTCTCATACTAAAGAGATTATCACACGGCATCACACTTACTACACTTTACCACTATACTGTAGAGCCATTAAAATGCCTCCGGTTTTGAAAGGACCCAGCAAGTGTCCCTCAACAGCATGCAAACTAACTCATCCTTAGGTAACTGAAGGTACATTAGTGGCATCTGCACTGGCTAACGCAACACTAAGCGTTTTCTTAAAAGTGAATAAAAGGGTCCCAATAAAATGCAACAGGTCTTCACTTATATTAGAATTGCACTAGCAGCTCTCTCCTGCAGTCTCCTTCCCACGCCACTTGACTAATTATAGCATTTAGAAGTAACATATTGTTCATACATGTGAATACGAGAGAGTCTGAGTACACTTTTTTGACTCACAGTTAGTACGGCTTAGGACCAACAGTCATCTGCAATGTTAAATAAATTCTGTTTGAAAGCTTTACAATAATCCTGTCTTTGTGAGTCACAATCTGTTTTATTGAACTTTGAGGAGGCCTTTAGACTGAGAGCCTAGTACCATTGGGTTTAGAAATGAAGTGTCCAAGCCCAGTTGATCTAGTTGGTCCTTCACATAGCTGAACCACTGAATCCTATGATGTCACCTTTCAGCAAGCACTAAAAAACTCTACGTAAGGGATGCTGCTAAATCAGTCGAAATAGAGCACCATAACACTTTTTGTTTGAAGGCTAGATAATAATCAAAAAAGCCTACCCCTAACTCAAGATGCAATATGAAAACTGGTCTTGGCTGGGGGAACCACAGTAATATTCGTGCACAAGCATTTTCTCCCCAATCCAATACATCATTTTTGACTGGATGAAGCACACCCAAATGCTGAAAATTTCTCGTTTTTGCTATGTCTTCCAAACCGTTTACAACAAAATTCCAATAGAACGTTGGGGAAAAAAGATAGTTCATGAGTAATACATCAGAAGTAAAGGAGCTCAATGCTTTTCAGTTTATGTAAACCTTTTTCTGCGGCTTAAATTACCTACATAAAAAATCAAGAGAAAAAACAAATGAATTGAAAACCTGTACGCTTACAGGTTAATACAGCCACCTTATATTAACCCACTTATAATTATGATTGGCTATTTATAACACATTTAATATCCAGAGGTTTCTAAGCACAGACCCAGGGATCGAACCTGTGTTGCTCCACATCATCTTGCTTACAAGACGAGCGTATTGTCCCTGAGCTATCCTTCCTGCCAACTTAGTCATAGTCTCAATAGAATCAGCATTCTTCTAAGCAATTGGGAGAGCCTCTGACAGAAGCTGCAGTAGATGTAAAACAATGTGCTCAAAAGGGCTCCTTTTGTACTAAAGGATAGTTTAAGGGAAATGGAAAAAATATTAAACATAGAAAGAATACTACCACAAAGTAGCCTTTACAGAAATGGAAAAATACTAAAAATAAACAAATAATCACTGCAAAAAAATGGGAAAGTAGTTTTTATACAATATTAAATTGTATATTTCAATATATACAATATTAAAATAGAAAAAAAACATTCGTGCCAAAATAAAAGTTCAACAGAATTGAAAAAAATTAAGCAAAAACATTGAGATTAAATTCATAGCCAAAAGGAAAAATGAAAAACAAAATACAACAAATCCTTGAAAAACCCATTAATTGAAAAAAGAAAATACTATAAATAGAACAAAGCAAGGGGAATAACTCCCTGGTGTTCAATCTATTAGTCAGTAAACATTCTAAGTAAGGCAACTAAATGCTGAGTCCCACAGGACCACACATGTCCCCAGAGGAGACACGTATAGTCAACAATGGAACACCACATAAAGACTCTACACTCTAAAGCACAGCAAATATGCAAAACATAAAGTCAATTACACAGAGAGTGAAAATAGGTCACAGAAAACGGTAACATTGAATTAACATTTTCACAAAAAACAGTAACATTCCAGTTCCTCTCTGAGATTCCTGGGCACCAAATGTACCCCACTTCTCAGTCCAGAATGTTTCTTTTTGCAGAGGAAGTCTTGTTAGATCTCCACTATGTCAAAGTTACCTGTACACTTCCAAAATCTGAAGCTGCATGTAGGTGATAATGTGTGTCTGTTCCTAAAATGTCGTGCAGGGAGATTGCATGTCTTTGGATCTTATTGATTGAAAATACCACATTCTTTGGCAAACAGGTGGCATATGTCCTCAACGTAATGTGTCATCCAGTGTATGGGTGTTGTGCTATATATATCCTAGTATAACTGCATTACAGTTTTGACAACTCAAACAAGGATAAGTGCTGAACTTTGGTTTCCCAAAACATTTTTTGACTCTTGTGGAGTGTCATGGGTATGTTCTAGCATGTCATGAGGATTGTGTCACCTAACTTTGGTTGTGTAAAATAAAAGTGTAGATATCATGTTGTCTGACTTAATAATCTTCCAGTTAGACATGATGATTCAATATATAATATGACTTTGACGAGAAAATCTCATAATCATATTCAATTCAGGTGGTTGCTTTCTTGGTCTGGCAAGATGTAACTCTAATGTATCCTTCTGGAGGGTTTTTACTGGCTTGCTGTCCAGCAGAGATTTAGGATAACCACACTGTGTGAAATTGGATGTCAACATTTTGTGGCTTATCGCTAAACTTTCATCCTTTGGAACTAATTTACGAACTATTCATAATGAGTGGTCTCGGTTGAAAGCTGATATAGTGCAAAAAGACTATTTGTGTCTGTCACTTTTCAATAAATGTGAGTGCAAAATGTATTGCTTAAGAGCCAAAAGGTTAAATCTAGAAAATTAATGGATGGTTCCCCAACTCGTAGTGTAAATTCAATCCGTTCATGGATGTTTTTTAAAGTATGTACAATGGCAAAAATATCATCAAAGTATCTACTCCAGAAAAATAAAATTAGGATGTTTTGTCTGGTGAGATAATGTATTTAGCATATGTCGCAGCAACATCAGCTTACATTGAGGTGCTGCTGCACTATAGGTAAACATTTTCTTTAAAACTAAAGAAATTATGGTTTAAGAGAAGGTGGACTAATTTAATGATAAAAGTCGAATTACCCACTACATTATCAGTTTCAAGAAGAGCTGATTTAACAGCTTCCATAACATCCTTTTGGGAACAGAAGTGTACAGGCTTTTAAAGTCAAGGTTGAAAAGAAACCAGATATCCACTGCGTTAGGGATAACATTGATTTGATTAATGAATTCAGCAGAATCATGCGTATATGTGGATGCACTCTGAACTAGAGGTTGCAGGTTCAATAAAAACATCTATAGATAGTAATAAACCATTAGTGCCTGGCACAATTGGTCTACCAGGTGGATGCTGGAGGTCTTTGTATGTCTTCAGGATAATATATTTTGTTTATTTATTGGAATTTGTGTTCAGCGCTGGCGCTGCCCAGTGGGTCTTGGAGCGCATTAAAAGATTTGAAGGTTGAAAAGGTGGGAAGTGAAACGGAAGTTACAAAATATTTTGGGGATAGAAACAGTAGAATAGACAAGTGCTAGAAGGGGAGGCGGAAGGGCAGGGTTATGTGTGGGTAAATAGATATGTTTTGAGTCTCTTTCTGAAAATGGTGATGGAGTGTGCAGTGCGGATGAAAAGAGGTAGGGTGTGCCAGGCTTTGGGTGCCCACTGGGTAAATGCTTGTTTTTGTGCACATGCTAGTTTGCAGAGTGGAATGTGTAGGAGATGCTGGCGTGCTTACCTGTTATTTGTGTTTGAGTTTGTTGTGAAGGTAAGCTTGGGTTTTGTAGTCAATGGGTCTCATTACCGGTCTGGCGGTAAGCCTGCCGGTGATACCGGCTGCTTGTCCCCAGAACTGAAAAAGATTACTGGTGCCTGACTTCCCGGTAACACCGGGGTATGACAACCCCAGCGGGCGGGAAGTCAGGCACCGGTAATTCTGTTAGTCCCCACCACGGAAGCACCGGCACCATTAATAACGGTGCCGGTGCTTCCGTGAAACTCTGCCAGTGGGTGCCGTTTCGCCCGCCAGGTCTGTCCCTGGCGGACAGAATGGCACACCCACCGGCAAAGTCGTACTCTGCCGGTCCGGTTACAATGGTGCCAGTAGGCTTACCGGCACCGCTGTTACCGGACCAGCACAGTTGTAATGAGGCCCAATGTCTTTGAAAACAATGCAGAGTCCTTTGAAGGGAATCCTCTATGGTATGGAGCTGGGCGAGAGCTGAGATGATGTGTAAATGTTTGGGTAGGTGGAGGATGAGTCTGACTATTGAGCTTTGTATGGCTTGTGGGGGGTATGGGTGATGTTGGGAAATCCAGTGAGTAGAGCATTTCCATAGTCCTGCTTGGAGAGAACCAATGCTTGGACTGCAGTGTGGAAGTCATCAGGACAAAGGATCTTTCATAGTACGTGTAGTTGCAGGTGGCAGGTTTTGGTGACAGCAGCTATATGGTGTGTGAAGGAAAGGTGGGGGTTGATGATGAAACCAAAGTATTTGACAGGTGTGGAGAGGGATATGTGTGGGTTGTCCATGGCAAGTACTTTTATCCCGGGTGTGAGTTCTGGTTTGTGTCTACAGGGGCAGATGAGGAAGTATTCTGTTTTGTAGGGGTTGAGCTTGAGAAAGTTGGTGGCCATCTAGGTGGTGATGGAGGAGAGACAGCTTTTGAGGGTGTGGAGTTGTGTGGATGATGAGATTTGAAAGTATATATGTGTACTGTCTGCCTATTGGTGGAAATGGATGTTGTGCCTGTTAAGGGTCGTCAAAGGGATTCGACATATAAATTGAAGAGAGCTGAGATAGGGACGACCCTTATGAGACACTATTCTTGACTGGGGTGGTGTCAGAGCAAAAATGGGGCAGAGAGACTAAGTGTGTCCTGTCAGGAAAGACGTGTACCAGTAAAGGACGGTGCTTGAGAATCTCTTCCTGTGGGCTAGGATTTAGAGTAGAATAATGTGGTCAATGGCGTCGAAGGCTGCATAGAGGTTGGGGAGTATGCAAATTTCTGTGTGTCCTTTGTCAGTGATGTTGTGAGGTGAAAGAGGGTGTGAAGTGTAGCGGTCATGATACTGTGTCCAGGGCAAAAGCCAAATTGGAAGGGGCTGAATAGGTTCTTTGTGCTGATGGGTTGTTGAAGATGGGTAGTGACTAAGCATTCCATGATCCTGGCGAGGTAGGGCAGGATAGTGAGGGGGCAGTAATTTTCAGAGAGCATGGGGATGATTATTTATTTGAGGAGGGGTGAGAGTTGTCCAGTTTGGAGTGCAGAGTCGATAGTATCATGTAAGAGACAGGAATTCATAATGTTGAGCGTGTGGGGATCAAGGTGGTGATGCAATTTGATGTGGCTTGAGGTGGGCATGCATCATCTATGAAATGCGCAGGTTTGTTTTGCCACTAAGCGTGATGAGGGTGCCTATATTGATGGGGTGAAAGGAGTCCCATGTGTGGGCATGTTTGGAAGTGGGGGTTTGGACTGGAAGAGCAGTGGGAGAGCTTGACTGATGTGTATTTTGGAGTTGAAGTAGTCGATGAGAGAGTTCCATACTTCAGTGGATGCGGATGTGGAAGGTGTGGATGGTGGTTTGGAGAGGGATTTGACAATGTTGAATAGTTACTGTGTACAATTGGTGGTGGATTGGAGTGATTGGAGCTAATGGATGGCTTTGGCATTGTGTATGGCTGTTTTCTATTTGTTGCAGCAGTATTAAAGTGGTGTTCTGGTGGCGGGGCATGGGTACTTTTGCTAGGCTCCTTGGGCCATATCAAACACTCACCTCTAGATCGAGATGGAGTTCCCTCAAGATCTGCATGAGATGTTCAGGTTAACCCTTCACGTTTAGTTGGCCACAGAGCTGATTCTTATTAACGTACCCAAAGGAACTTGATAGATCCATGAAGGCGATGTATAAAGTGACATTCTAGCTGGCACAATAGTTGAACAATACAAGATTCAAATTGAGTGATTGCTCTATTGTGCCAAAGGCCTTCACAGAACCAAAATTGGGCAGTAAATATTGTATACTCATTTTTAACCCAGCTGATCAATCAGAGAGCAACCCTCCAAACAGCTTTGCAGCAATGTCCAATAGAGAGATGGGGCAATGACACTAAGGATCACCATGATTGCATGTTGTTTTAAAGTTGAGGACTATTAGAGATAATTGCCAGATTTTCAGAACTTGTAAACTCTAGAGGACAGTGTTAAATACAAATCCCAACCACGGGTCCCAGACTTTAACATCTGATTTGCACATGTCGACAGGACAAAACTCCATGTCAAATGATGTAGATAAATCAAGCAGCTGCAAAACTCCAACCCTGTCCTTATCTTTTGCTAATCTTGGTTCACCTAGTACAGTTGTCATCACTGACTCTGTATTTTTAACTAGGCGAAACCCAGCCTGTAAGTCATAAGGTAGATGATTGTCCCCAATGAACGGTTGCAGTTGTGACATTAGCACTTGTTCCAGCAGCTTCGCCTAATATGGTACGTTGGAGGTAGGGTTATAGTTGGTAGAGTCCTAAAGACAGTTTCTTGAAAATGTGAGTGAAAAGGTAATTTTAAGTTGTGAGACATTAGATCCTCAGCTAAAGAAGCATTGATACAATTTATGAGCAATGGCATGATCTGTGGGAGTTGTAGCGGTGATTTAAATGTCTTAGCTTGAAGCAGGTCAAGTGGAAAACCAGAGTTTTTAATTGACATTATGAAAGATACAATGTCTTCATGAGTCAGAGGTTGGACATCATCAAGATAGTAAATAACTATAGTCTGGTATATATCTGGTGGCATAGAGATGATATCATAAATATCATTAATACTAACGGCCTATTAAACCTGATTTCCTCATATATCTTTACAATTCTAGATTCACAATGAGAGGCACGTTTAGCACAGAGTGCCGAGTTGGGTTCAAAGGCTGAACTGACAGAAAAAGGTTTTTATTAGTCGCAGCCAAATTTAAAGAGAGTATTTTGTCATCTGATTGGTCAATCAGTTTGGCATAGAAAGATTTATTGGCGCTAAGTATCATAGTCTTATATACTGTAATATTGTGCTGTAGAATTACATTGTTTTTGTCAAAGTAATTCATTGGTCATTTAGGTCCTAAGTGAAGTTTAGCGTTTTTTTTCCCTGCATTAACTGGATATCTTTTAGTTGTCCATTCTCATTTATTGTTCATGGTTGGGGGGAAAGCTATCAAGGCCTGAATTTAGCGAGTTGCTAAGTTTGGCCAGGGTAGCTGGGCAAAAGATCGATGTTGTCAGACGATCAGGTTTGATTAGAGCCTTGCCATATCCCAATAGCAACCAGCGAGAAAACTTCAGAGACGGCTACTGAAACAGCTGCCCGAGAGAAGCACTGAACAGCCAGAGAACAGAGTTTGAAGTTCTTCTGAGCTCGCCGTCCTTCCTCCTCTGCTGTTGGAGCTGCTCAATACCCCGATTTCAGCGATCTGTAGGACGTCATGCACCGGATTCGTCTGCACCTGTCTTGCTGCAAGGACGTCTGGTGAGTTCATTGTGTATTGTGCAGTTCTCTGTCTCTCTTTCTCCCTGTTCCATCTCTCTGGCCTCTCCCTCCATGGTGCTCTCCATCTTCCCTATTAACTCTAACTGCTACTCTATCACCTATCGTACATCTCTTTCGAAGCCTGGAAGAAAAATATTAAAGAACCATCTCCTGGTCTCCAACACAGGCCTGCCCATAGCTGACACCTACGTCAACGCCTCTTCCAGGAATACTGCCACTGACGTCCTCTTTGTCGCTCCCTCTATGGACCTATAGACTCCCCATATGGTGTCACTCCTCTCGCCTTTCTCTTCTTTGACCATTAATTGTGGAACCAGATGGGAAGTACTCTTGGCACACTTCCCATCCTCTAGGTGCATCATTAATGTCTACCAGAATGGCACTCTTATGGCCCAGGGCTATCAGCCTAACCTCCTCCTTCTTGACAGGCTTCTTTCATCTCTCATCAAATTCCTCCCTTCTCCTGCCACTCCTCCTTCCACCATCACCCCCAGCCCCTTCGTCGCCACTGATGGGTGTACCACAACCCTGCACCCCTCCTCGGAAGACCTTCAAAGGTGGCAACCAGCTTCACTGAACTACCCTCAACACTCGATCTGCGGTTAAACACTCCTCTGACATCTGTCACCTCCTTGAAGACTTTGACCTTGATGTCCTCACTTATACTGAGACTTGGTTCACTACCAGCTTTGTCACTGTTTTTGACACACTCCTCTCTGAGGGCTGGCTACAAAATCCTCTCTGAGCCCATGCCTAATCCGTCTGGAGGCGGAGTGGCCCTGATCTTCCCTGAATGGGTCCCTGCTGCCATCATACCCACTCGGTCCTTCTCTTTCTTCGAATGCCTCATCTGCAGGCCTGGTGTCTCTCCTATCTTCTCGCTGACTCTTGCCACCATCTACAGGACCCCTGGTCCGGTCTCCCTCTTTCTTTTGGAGTGGTGTGACCTCAGCTCTTTTCTCCTGGCCTCTACCTCCACAAATCTCTTCCGCAGAGACTGCACTATTCCTCTTGACTCTCCTGATAAGGCTGCTGGACTCTTCTGGAGACTCTGTGACTCTCTTTCTCTCACCATTCTTCCCTCTGGTCTGACGTACTCAGCTGCAAACACCTTGGATACTCTCATCTCAGTTGACATCCCCATCTCCAACCCTCTCACCGCACCTCTCTCCTGGTCTGACCATGTTCTCATGTCCTCTCACCTGGATCTCTTGGGTTCCCCCTCCCACTTCAGCCACTGACTCTCATTCCGACACAGCGCATGCTAACCTTCACCTCTCCATCTCTCCATCTCCAACACTCTGAACATCCTTGCCCCTGTCATGAGGATCTGCATGAAGCCTGTCTCCAAGCGTAACTCCTGCTCAGATCTAGCCTCTCTGAAATGCAAGTGCAGAGTTGCTGAACAGAAGTGGCAGCATTCAAGCACATCCACTGGCAGACTGGCCTGCAGCCTGCTCCAAAGGCAATACAGGTTCTCCCTAGGCAAGAAGAAGAGGGCACATATCCAAGCCTGCATCTCTGGGGCCACCAACAACACAGCTGAACTGTTCAAAATCTTCAAGGAACTTGCTAGTCCCACTACAGTCTCCACTTCTCCTCTGCCATCCCTGGCCCTCTGCACTGCACTGGCCTCCCACTTTACAACCAAAACTCAGGACATCCTGTCCTCACTCTCCTCTACCCCCCATCCTCCCTCATCTGCTCTCAGGCCTCCCTTGGCCCACCTCTCTCCTTCCCTCCTACTCTCCTCCTTCTCGCCCATTGCACCGGATGAGGTCTCTAAATAAGACCTCTCTATCAAAGGCTCCTCCAAACAGGTGCTCCCTGCTCCTCTAATACTATCATGGATAATATTGCCTCCCTTGCTCCAGCCCTGGCTGATTTCTGCAATCACTCCTTTGCCACTGGCTCCTTCCCTCTACCCCTCAATCACTGGCTTGTGCACCCTCTTCCGAAAAAGCCTTCTGCCAACACTTCCAGTCTGGCTAACTACCGCCCTATCTCCATTACCCCCTTCCTCGGCAAACTCTTGGAGAAGCTCATGATCTCCCAACTGATCCACCACACAGAATCTGTTGGTTATTTCCACAGCCACCAGTCCGGCTTTGGAGCAGTCAGAGGCATGGAAACTGCTCGGCTGAACACCCATGAAGACTTGCTCTCAAATCTCGATTCATACTCTCCTTCCGTTCTCAACCTTCTTGATCTTTCCTGTGCCTTTGATATGGTCAATCAAGCCACCCTCATGAATTGACTCTGTGGTACCCTTGGCATCACGGACCTGCCATTGTACTGGTTGACCTCCTTCCTCTCTGGCCAGCCTTCCCAGGTTCAACTGGGCCCTTTTCTCACCTCCACCACACTCTCCACCTGCTGCATCCCCCAGGGCTCTATCCTCTTGCTGAGGCTCTTCAACATCTACTTTGCCCCTCTACCTCACTTGATCTTCACCTTCTCTCCTTATTTCCAGTGTATATTTATTTATTTATTTATTGGTCATTCATATAGCGCCTATACACTTAACATGCGTTTCAGAGCACTCCAACGCAGGGAGGGTGAGAAGCTAAACAAGATTAACATTCTTAATAGGCATTAGGATATTCAGAATGGGCAAGTGCTATGTGTTTAGTGGTACAACATAGGACAGGAGGGATAGAAACTGTTACAAACTATGACAAAGAATATTGCACCTGCCTGATGGTCGTTACAACAATGCAAGAGCTATACATGAAGAAGGAGACACAGGAGGTGGGGGTGTAGGGTAAGACAAACAGAGTAATAAGTGCAAGAGACACATCGAAGAAGAGGAGTGGAGTCAGAGGGGGGACGGGGAGAGGGGAGGGACACTACGCACATCCAACGAAAGTTGGCTTCAGATGTAAAAACGCCTAAATTCGATTTTTTAAGCAATGCACACAAAGCACATGACACGCAAAGTGGTTACAGATGTAGAAACGGCAACATTCAATTTTTAGGTAAGGCACACTGAATACATGACACACAAAGTGGCTATAGATGTATAAACGCCTAAATTCGATTTTTAAGCAAGGCACACTGAACACATGGCACGGAAATTGGCTACAGATGTTGAAACTCCTAAATTCGATTGTTTAAGCAAGGCACACTAAGTACATGACATGCAAAGTGGCTGCAGACGCAGAAACGTCTAAATTTGATTTTTTAGGCAAGGCACACCAAGCACATGACATGCAAAGTGGCTGCAGATATAAAGTCACAGGAGATCGATAATCAGTCAGCTGCCTACTCACGAGTTAGACTGCCGGGGTGGTTGTAGTTCTGGAGAGCAAGGCGTGAGGGATCACAGCCAGCCCATAAATCCATGAGTGTTCATAAGATGTGCTTCAGTGCTGGAGGAAGAAGGGGGGCCATCTGCACCAGCCAGGCCTGGACAGGCACAGACAGGGTCCTAGATCGAGGGCCATGGAGGAGGGCCGGCATTCACCTGTCAGCTCGCCTGATTGGTCAAGAAGAAGGTGCAAGGGACCAATCACGGGTGAGCAGGCTCAGGAGCAGGCACACCAGCAATGCTGGCAATGACATCGGCCATGATGGAAAAGGGGCCGGGTAGAGGGACGCATGGTGGTGTTCTGAGCCCCGGCGAGTCGCTGCAGCTGGAAGCTGCTTTAGAAACAAAGGTATAACTATTCTTTCTTTTCGATGCATTCAAAGATGTTGAAGGGAGAAAAATAAATTCAAACAAGTGCCCAGTGCGCTGCGAGACCAGTGCCCATATTAGCCCAGAGGGCTTACCTTCTGTGCTGTGGTGGCAGAGGGGTTCCACAGGCCTCCAGACCGCGAAGTGGGAGAGGAGCCTGTTCAAGCATCAGGGACATCAGGGACATTAGGGAGTGGGGGAAAGGCAGACACACAAAGGGCCTAGATTGCGAGCCTTGGAGGTGGGCCACCATTCGTCTGCAGGCTCACCTGATTGGTCAAGAAGAAGGTGGAATGGACCAATCCCGGGCGAGCAGGCTCAGGGGCAGGCACACCAGCATTGCTGGCAATGGCATCAGCCATGATGGAAAGGAGGCCGGGTATAGGGAAGCATGGTGGTGTATTGAGCACTGTCGTGGAGACGACAACACGCTGCTCTCCTTCAATCTCCCCCACACTGCCCCCTCTTCTTCCTCTCATTCCTTACTGTCTGACTGCTATTCAGGCATGGTGCACAAAATGAAAAATATGGTATTTTCTCTGTTTCTGTCACCACATAACCAGATCTGTGGGAACTTCAAATGAGAAGAGATTTGAGCAGAGTGGCAGACATGCCAAGTCTCCCACAACTCACAGGTGTCTCCAGCAGAGGGATACAAAATCTTAACCCTTATATTATGTTGTGTTATTTTGATTTACACAGCGCACCACTGCCACCCAAGGGGAGTCTCCAGGCGCTGCTGCAAAGTATCATGAATGCACCAACCAGTTGTAGAAGCCTGAGATTATTTTAATTAAGGTGACGAAAAGCGCTGCATTTGTTTGTAGCACAGTAGGTGATTTCTCCACAGTTTATATTCTCAACCTTATCACCTCAGAGAGAGGAAAGGCTAAATCTGCCTTGTTGGAATTTTGTACTCTGATCTGAAATATGAACACAGATCCCTGCAACAAGTGCTTAACACACTGAGATATCTTCTGAACCATCTGGGAACGCAAACTCATCACTAAGAATTTCAACTTTGGTTATTGCACATGATCAATACATTCCCCAAAGAAAGGTGAACACCGCAAAACTTGTGCTTGTGAAGGCACAAACAACATGTACTACACTGAACACACAATTGATCAGATCTGACCTTAGCTGTCAAAGGGCCTCATCACAAGTCCAGCGTTACTGCCAGGTCGTGCTGCAGAATTAGCGCAGCATCCCAATCTGATGTGAACGTGCCCCCGACTCCGGTTGTTACGCTATTAGCGGCAGGCAGAAATTGCACTGACATAAGAGTTATTGCCAAAACATTGCCACTAATAGCACTACTGCTGGTGAACCCAGCGCTATTAGCACCGGCGGAAATTGCATCACCGCCGGAATGGGAAGCATTGTGGTGGCCATTTTGAAAACACAATTCATCAAATATCTCCACTTCCTGCAGCCACCCAGACCTGGAAACAAGCCAGAATGTCCCTGGAAAGGACCAGAGGCAAGGTGGCCGAATATCAACTCAGAAAACCAAAGTTTAGTGAGGGGGAGCTGGTGGTCCTGACCGATGAGCTATATGGCCTTCTCCAAAGGAAAACATAAGCACAGCGCAGGACAGCCATCTGGCATGCCATCAGCCAGAAAGTGACAGCTATGACCAGCATCCCCCGTGATGAGAAGGACTGTCGCAAATGCTGGAATGACCTCAGGGTCAGGGTGTGTGGACTGCTGTCACAAGACTGCCGGGAGTCCCTTGCCACAGGAGGATGCACTGTGGAGCCACTGGTCCTCACAGCCTGGGAGGAAAAGTGCAGCACAGTGCTGGACATGGAGGGAATCAAGGGAGTCGGAGGTGCGAAGGCGGGTGCCAGCAGCCAGGAGGCAGGAGGTGAGTCAACCCGCCAGCACAAGTGCATGCACAAATGACAGTGTAGCATAAGATGCCCCTGTGGAAAGGGACATGTGTCAGCGGACCTAGTAGTGGGGCATGCCAACAGGGTGTAGTGAAGGGGTGGCACATTAGCCACCTTCCACAGTAGCCACGGGCAGGGCACCAAGGGCACCTTGTGCATTGCAGTAGCTGGAAGGAGTGGCAAGTGACCTATCAAAGTGCCATGCACACCACACCCCTGCTGGTGCACCCTGTGCCAGCAGGACTGTGGTGCATGAGCCACCACAACACTGTGCGGCAGTCACACCAGCATGTTGCGGGGCAGTTGGCTGGCCCCATGTTGGGCGGGGATGTGAGGGCATGAAGGACCACAAGCATGCATGCAAAAATCAGCTGCCCCAGCATGGACATCCTGCCCCCCCACTCCTAGTCCAAAGACCAACTGGCCATGTGCCACACACTCATTGCTGCTACCATCCCCATGATTCCGGACCCATATGCAATCTCCCCTGAGCAACCATGCCCATCTGCCCAAATGTGTATGGTCCCACCCTGTCCCATAGTAAATGTGCATTGCATGCAAACACACGTGGGGGAACCATACCTGACAACATTTCATATGTCCCCTAGAAGCACTCATGGATCGCTAGAGGCATCTGAGGAGGACGAAGGGGCAGGCCCACCTGGGAGTGGCAAATCCAGGCCCTCAAAGTCCTCCACCACCACAGCCACCCTGCAAAGGTGCAGTCAGCCCACGCCAAAGCAGATGTCCCGCCGTGACACACCACAACCCAGCAGGGCCAGGCCAATGTCCACCCCACAGTCTTCCAGAACCACTGCAAGGCGCACTGCACCCACTCCCTCAGCTTGAAGGTCTGACACAGAGGCCAGACCTCCAGGCCGTGAGATTGTGGAAACACAGGATGGGGAGAGTGGAGGTTGTACCCTTACACCATGGCACCCTCACTCCCCCCCCCCGACATGCATCATATTCACTGTGACCTCAGACTACATCAAGATGGCCACCGGTGAAAGCACCATCTTTGTCTGCCTTCTGTGTGCCTGACCGGGAACACCTTGCAGCTTCTACCCTTCTGATTGGTCCAGCCCTGCCCAAATGGGAGTGCAGGACAAGCCGGTAGGTGAAGCCAGCCTCTGCTCTAAGGCCTATCTCCAAGGCTGCATGGCCTGTCTTTCCCTAGATGGGGAGAGTGTAAGTTGTGCCCTTCCACCGTGGCACCCTCACTCTCCCCCCGACATACAACATCTTCACTGCGACCTCGGACTATATCAAGATGGCCACAGGAGAAAGCACCACCTTTGTCTGCTTTCTGTATGCCTGACCGAGAGCACCTTGCAGCTTCCAACCCTCTGATTGGTCCAGCCCTGCCCAAATGGGAGTGTGGGACAAGCCGGGAGGCAAAGCTGGCCTCTGCTCTAAGGCCCAGCTCGAAGGCTGCATCGGCTGTCTTTCCCTGGATGGAGAGAGTGGAGGTTGTGCCCTTCCACCGTGGCACCCTCACTCTCCCCCTGACATGCAACATCTTCTCTGCGACCTCAGACTACATTATGATGGCCGCCGGAGAAAGCACCACTTTTGTCTGCCTTCTGTGTGCCTGCCCGGGAGCACATTGCAGCTTCCAACCCTCTGATTGGTCCAGCCCTACCCAAATGGGAGTGCGGGACCAGCGGGAGGCAAAGCCGGCCTCTGCTCTAAGGCCCAGCTCGAAGGCTGCATGACCTGTCTTTCCCTGTCTTACTGGGATGCCGGGTGCAGGAGGTAAGACCACTTCCTCACACACTAGTTTGACACTGCTCTCAACACTCAGCTGACACTTAATTACCCTACAGCACTGACTACAACCAATTAGCTAAGTACCATCACATAATATTCTTCTTGTACACTAACGTGCTGCCGCCTCTCCCTCCCCCCACCCACTGATCCACACCTATGACCTGTGATTCTTGCCGGCACTCCCTCTTCCCCAAAATACTCTTAAACGCGATAAGAATCTATCAGGACCCGTTTGTATCACTGTACTGCTGCAAGTCTCCCACACCGTTGTTGCTCAAATGACTGTGTGAGATGAACCCAGGGCTACCTAACTCCCACCCTATCCTTACGTTCAAATGTAAGTTGCAACCTACCTAACTGTATCACCTTCCCTGTTCACATAGACGTCGCTCTGTTTCAGCAAATATCTAACGTTACTCCCATTTCTTCTGTTCAAGTGTCTAGCAACTGGGTATGTTGATCCTTACTCTGCTCAATCTATGAGGACCCTACACTGCCTGCTTAACCATCTCTGCCTCACGCTAGGTTTCTCCTAGCGACTGCCCACCCCAAGTCACCCACTTAAGTAATGAGGCAGCTAATGCCACGCGTTAAGTGCTCCCCACCCTCCCCATGGTCACCTGTTGTGTAGTGTGTGCCCCCCACCCTCCCCATGGTCAACTGTTGTGTAGTGCGAATCCCCCACCCTCCCCATGGTCGCCTGTCATGTAATGTGTACCCCCCACCCTCCCCGCGGTCACCTGTTGTGTAGTGTGTGCCCCCACCCTCCCTATGGTCACCTGTTGTGTAGTGTGTGCCCCCCACCCTCCCCATGGTGTCATGTGTGCCCCCATCCTCCCCATGGTCGTCTGTTATGTAGTGTGTGCCCCCCACCCTCCCAATGGTCGCCTGATTATGTTGTTTGTGAGCCCCACCCTCCCCATGGTCGCCTGTTATGTAGTGTGTGCCCCCACCCTCCGTATGGTGGTGTGTTATGTAGTGTGTGCCCCACACCCTCCCCATGGTCACCTGTTTGTGTAGTGTGTGCCCCCACCCTCCCCATGGTCGCCTGTTATGTAATGTGTGCCCCCCACCCTCTCTATGGTCACCTGTTATGTAATGTGTGCCCCCATCCTCCCCATGGTTGCCTGTGAGTCGTGTGTGCCCCCACCCTCCGCTTGGTCGCCGCCTGTGAAGTTGTGCCCACCTCCCTCCCCCTTGCTGCCTCCTCTCCCCTTCTGCCTCCCTTGGAAAACATGCCTGCCTATGCTGCTGCCACCTTGCAAAAAGGGGTTGGGCACCATGTGTGTGCCACCTTAATTGACTATGCATTTGTATGCTGCTGCCACCCTGCAACATGGGGTTGGGCATCATGTTTGTGCCACCTAAACTGACTATGCATTTGTATGCTGCTGCCACCCTCAACATGGGGTTGGGCACCATGCTGTGTTACCTAAATTGTCTTTGCATTTGTATGCTGCTGCCACCTTGCAACAAGGGGTTGGGCACCATGTGTGTGCCACCTAAATTGACTATGCATTTGTATGCTGCTGCCACCCTGCAACATGGGGTTGGGAACCATGCTGTGTTACCTAAATTGTCTTTGCATTTGTATGCTGCTGCCACCTTGCAACAAGGGGTTGGGCACCATGTTTGTGCCACCTAAATTGACTATGCATTTGTATGCTGCTGCCACCCTCAACATGGGGTTAGGCACCATGCTGTGTTACCTAAATTGTCTTTGCATTTGTATGCTGCTGCAACTCTGCAACATGGGGTGGGGCACCATGCTGTGTTACCTAAATTGTCTTTACATTTGTATGCTGCTGCCACCCTGCAACAAGGGTTGGGGATCATGTTTGTGCCACCTAAACTGACCATGCATTTGTATGCTGCTGCCACCATGCAACATGGGTTGGTCATCATGCTGTGTTACCTAAATTGTCTTTTCATTTGTATGCTGCTGCCACCCTGCAACATGAGGCCAGGCAACATGTCTGTGCCACCTAAATTGGCTCTGCATTTGTATGGTACTGCCGCCCTGCAACATGGGGTTGGGCACTATGCTGTGTTACCTAAATTGTCTTTGCATTTGTGCTGCTGCCGCCCTGGAACATGGGGTTGGACAACATGTTTGTGCCACCTAAATTAACTTAGCATTTGTATGCTGCCGCCGCCCTGCAACATGGGCTGGGAATCATGCTGCGTACCTAAATTGTCTTTGCGTTTGCATGCTGCTGCCACCCTGCAACATGGGGTTAGGCAACATGTCTGTGCCACCTAAATTTACTTTGCATTTGTAGGCTGCTGCCGCCCTGCAACATGGGGCTGGCCAACTTGTTCATGCCTCTTAAACGGACTAAGCAGCTTTTTGTAACAGCGCTGCGATGCCCGAGGGCTGTTGTGTGATTTATAAATACAAATAAATAAACAGGGGGACACAAGCCCGGTGTTGCAACATGCAGAAGTGCCACAGACCTCTGGGCCCACTCACCGCCACCTGCATCGCCCGACACCTAAAGCCCTCATTGCTGCCAGCGTGCTGATACACTTGAACAAGTGGTGGACACCCCATCCTATGGCTCCCTTGACATCACCCCTGTTACGCTGCACAGCCCCCCTCACATACGGCACACACCTACAAGCAGCACAGTGCTGCAGAGGCTTGATGAGATGGTGCGGAGACAGAGGGGGAAGGAGGCAATAGGGTACATGCACTCTGAACACTTGCAGGCCATACCGGACAGCATCCAAGGGGCCATCGGCAGGATTGTGCGTGCCATTGCAAAAAAACTGGCACAGACAACTGCAGTGTCCGGTTGCCCTTACACTACATGCCCAGAGGGTCAGGAAGATGAGCGAAGGTGTCTCAGCACTGGCCGAGGCCATCCGCCAGAGCACAGAGGTGCAATGCCTACAGATGCAGGGGCCAGGCTCCATCCCTTCCACTTCCACCACTCCGACAGAGGAGTCACAGCAGGGCACATCGAGGCGTCAGTCACAGCACCTGCAGCACCTAAGATCAATGGGGGCTTGCAGGCGGGAGAAGAGGCCACAGTTGTAATGGACTCTGAGACACTAATTGCCATTAGTGGCCATGCTGGGGAATTGGTGGTGGGAGGCGGCAGGGGGGATCATGTGCTGGGGAGTTGGTGGGGGGATGTGGGAGGGCGGATAGTTGGGCACTTCATTACATTAAAACCATTAAACTTAATCAATGAGAGTCATTGTCTTGTTTATTGATAGAGGTGAGTGTCACATAGTTGTGCAAGGCTTGTGCCATGTTAAAGTGTCAGAAGAAATTGTCTATCAGTCCCTGGCGGGCCAATCTGCCATCCCTCACATCATCCCTGGCAATGCGTTCATTTGCCTCTGCCACAGGCACTACATCCTCATCCTCTGGGGGTTGCATGCCACGTCTGGGGGTAGCTGGACATTCCTCTTCAGGCAGATATTGTGCAGCATGGCACACACAAGCATAATTGTACCCACTTTCTCTGGAGCATACATCAAGGCTTCACCGGTACAGTTGAGGCAGCGGAAACGTGCCTTTAGGAGGCCGAACGTATGCTAAATGCACAGACGAGCCCTGCTGTGAGCGTGGTTGTAGGCATTATCCAGCGGCGTTTGTGGATCATGCAGAGGGGTCTTTAGCCATGGCAGCTGTGGGTATCCAGAGTCACCTGCATGGGGGCAAGGCAGGTATCTGGTCATTGCATCTAATGCCATTCCATCTAATTTTTTCCATCCAGAAAATGTGCATCGAATGCATGTTTCTGGGGGGTAAAGGGTTCGTTTTTGTTCAGGAGGATTTTAAAGAGTAAAAATCAGGGGCTTGGGGTGTCTCCCCCACACAAAAAAATAGAAATGAAATGCATTTGATGCAAATTTTTTAGACGGAAGAAATTTGACGTAAATGCATTTAGATGCAAGGAATTCGATGCAATGACCATAAACCGGGTAGGCACACGCATTATTCATGGTGTAAGTTGTGGGGGTGGCCTATCATAATATCAGGGCAATGGACATCTTGTGCATGTAAATGGGCCTTCATTTCATGTCATGTGTCGATTCTAGGTCTATGCATGCTGTGTCGCTCATGTCATGCATTATTTCTGCTTCAAATGCACTCTGTTCCCTTACAGTACACATTACGTGAGGTGTATGTCGGTGACATATGCAGCTGATGTGGTGGCTGTCATATGGCATTGTATTTCCACTGTGCATGTGGCTTGCTGGATTTCCCATGGGGCCTCCCCATGCATCTGGGGCCACTGGGTCGCCATTGTGGGCTGGGCACACATGCATGCATGGCTGTGGTACTGGCAGGGTTGTTGTGTGAGGAGATGTGACAATTTGTCAGCATTGCTTTGGTAAGTGCATGTGAATTGTGGTACCTTAAGTCATATTGGTGTTTATGGTTGCTACTGTATGTGTACATCGGCTTCTCCATGCAGGTATGCCCAACATGTGCATGCTCCCTGGCCTGTACTGTGACGATGGTGCAGGAGGAAGTCAAGTACGGATTTTGAATTCCTTTGTCATGCCATCCTTTGTGTAGTTATTTTCATCCCCCCACCCCATTTGGTCATGTGCTTCACAGCGCATGTGTGCTGGCTCTTCTACTCACCCACTGTACAGATCCATTGCCCTCTGTGCCTGTCCATGTGTCCTTGCAGTGTGCTGTTTCCGTAGGACCATGGCATCATGGATGGAACCAGGGTAGCAGGCACAGCAATGGGTGATATACAGGTTTGGGTTGCAGGTCACATGCACATTCAGGGAGTGGTAGTGCTTGCGGTTACGGTATACTGCTTCGTGGGTATATTCCAGGGCAGCAATCGCATTTGGCATTTGGGCAATGGCATAGAACTGTGCCTTCATGGCATTGACCTGAGCTGGGGTGCTAGGTAGTGAGATGTGTTGCTGCACCTGCCGCAGGAGGGCTTCAAGCACTTGGCCCAACACTGCGCAGGATGTGGGCTGTGCCATGCCATGCATCATGGCCACTGAGTGCTGGAAGGGCCAGTTCTGAGGAATTGTAGAATGGACACTAGCTTCAGCAGTGGGGGCACCGCTGTCTGGAGGTTGATCCTGATCCCTATGTCGTCCTGTATTGTAGTGATCAGCTCTGTCATGGTCTCCCTGTTGAGGCAGTACAGTGTGACCAACTGGCTGTTGATGAGGGTCCAGGGTGAGGGCCTAACCCTGGGTATTGGTGCACACCTTGCCTGGGCTCTCCTCCTCCTCCTCCTCCTCCCTCCATCCCTACCCTGTACTCCCTGTGCCCTGGCCAGGTTGTCCTGCCTCTCTACTTCCAGGTGCAGCATGAGCAGCTGCCTGTCCCAGCTCACAGTGCCTAGTGGCAGCATGGTGTTGCAAACAGTGTTTGGGGTAGGGGTGTGCCTTATGGAACCCTCTGGGGTGAATTGGGATCACCTGTGGCTTCTTTTCAGGCACCTGGGCTAGAAGCTGGAGGTAACTGTGCCGTGTTTTCTGCAGTATTAGCACCCGTTTTTGGTGCTAATACTGCCGAACATGGACTTGTGACACGGCTGTGTTTGTACCTCTTGTGGCCCGCTGTAATAGCGCCAGCTGTAATTACGTAGGCTGTAATAACGCTGGCTGATTTTGCAGTCTGCGCTATTTGCACCGACTCATAATCTGACGGAGCGGTAATGGTGGCGCTAATTCTGTTACCGCCACTTTCAAGGGTTATCGTCAGACTTGAGATGAGGCCCAAAATCAGCAACACAGCTGGCTCAGAGCCTCTGCAGGGCACTATCCAAATATATCATGTTATTAAGCATTTCACATGAAAAAGAAACTGTTTAGGTGAGCTCTGATATTAAAAGATGGGGTCATCCCTCTGGTGGTCTGGTAAAGTACATCACTATTTCCTGTATGGGATAGAAATGGCAGCCACATTTCTACCATTTTATGGAACTGTTAGCTTAAACTAATCTTCCTCACTCTTTTGGGATGGATACTCAATATATTGTGATGACCTGCAGAATCATCACTGATTCCCTGCTAATGATCTCTTCCCACATGGCCAGGGGATGGCAGCCGCTACAGACCTGTACAGTGGGTGAGTAGAAGAGCCAGCACACATGCGCTACATGATCCTGACCCTGGGGTGGTATTATGAGCTAGGATCATATGGTAGGTGATGAGTACTAGGAGGAGGTGATGACTCCATTAGTAGGGGTGCAGTATTCTTCCCTTCCCAAAGAAGAAGACCTCATAATTCCGAAATTCTTGATGGTAACTTGTCACTATGCAAATTCCTCTCGTCATAAAACCCCAAAAGCCCTTCCTGCAAAACAATCTAGGCAGAATACCATTCATACCTAATATAGACATAACACAAACTTAACATCTCCTGTCTCTGATGCTTTTGTTCTAAACAAAAATCCTAAATGATATCACTTTAGAAGTCCCAAAAATCCTATGGACTCCAACTCCCATAAAGCCTCAAGTACTGAGACGAGGAAGAGGAAGAAAGAATTAATGTGGATTGAAGGAAACACCAACCTAAACATGCAGACTAGTTGTTGTAATGAAACCCGAGTGCGTGGGATGTTTAAGAATGGTTTCCACATTCGGGGAAAGAGAACCGGAGAAGAAGGAAGCAGAACCGAGGGAGAAGGCAGCACTACGGGAACAGACCGTGCTGGAGAAGGAAGGCACTTCCAGATAGCCGCTCGCAAGCATTACATACCGGTGTGACATGAGGCCTAAGAGTGACAGAGCAGGCACTGTGGGAGAACCGTCAGAGAGCCGGCAGCAGCCGAGCCATCGGGAACGCGGTTGTGCCAAGAAGCAGCAGTCTTGCTGGCGGGTGAACGCAGAGTTGTCAGCAGAACTGGGAGAAGGTCTGCAGTGTGAGAAATGCCTTACCAGAGAGGAAGCTTTGCTGTTGCAATGTGCCATGAGTCAGGGAACGCTGCCAGACACCAGTGAGTCTACCCAGACTGCTGGGGACCCTGGAGTGTGCCGACAGGCATGTGAACAGATGTGAATATTTGAATACCGACCAAATAAAGTGAAAAGACAGAACTTGAACAAGTCCCCATGTAAGAGATATCAGTGTGGGGAAAGTTGGAGCATGTGTTACCCCATGCAAATGAATATTAATGAAGACGTTAAAAGTTAGAACTTGGACAAGTCTCCATGTATGAGATATAAATGTGGGGAAAGTTTGAACAAGTAGTACCTCAAGCCAAAGGAGTTTAAGCTGGTTCGACTACTGCACAAAGGGTAAATCTGCTCTGTAAGAATTCTGCATGTTTTCTGATGTCCCATACAGGCAAATCTTAAAACAGATAGTACTCGTTGGGTGAGCCACAATGTTGCAGTGAATCGCACATTCAGACAATATGAAGCCCTCAAATCCTACGTCATGTAATTGTCGATTTCATAGGCTAAGTGTTGTATCCATCAATCGGAGCGCGCAATGCTATCCCTCCATTCTAAAATGGAATGCCATCGCGCGCATCTAGGTGATGACCGTTGCCCTTGACAGGTATTAACTGCGGCTACAACTCTTGCCTTGCGTAGTGGGAGTGCTTTTGGTGTCTTACAATTACCCTAACTGCCAATCGTGTAATGAAGACAAACAACAGGCGTAGTTCAGATAGGTCATTTTAATTAAGTTAGGGTAATTATAAGAACCCAAAAGCGGCAAGGGCAACCGTCACCTCCTAGGGGCGTGTGATGGCATTCCATTTTAGAATGGAGGGATACCATTATACGCTCCGAGAGATGGATACAACACTAAGGAAGCAGATTGAGGCTATCACAGAAATGTATTTGTTGTTTTATCAGGATACTCTGCCAATATTCATTCAATTCAAAATGTTGTTACAGCGAGAAACACCATGTATATATCTCATAAAGCACGGAATGTTTGAAATGCTGAGGAAGATTTTTTGGTAGATTTGTCCAGACAGATGCAATTGCCCATGCTGGCTCTCTCTTAATTTTTCTGAAGAAAATCGGCAATCCAATCCTGAGGTTTTCATTGGTTCTGAGACACAGTGATTGCTGTGTAGAATTGAAAATGATGTCAGCCCACATAAAGTACAAACATTTAATCAGGCTGTTAGGGCATTGTTTAGTAAGGCAGTCACGTACATGCTAGACAACAAATATGGCTTTCCATTTCCCGATGAACATGCCAAGTGTGTCAATGTGGAAAAACAATTAGACGAAAAGAAGGCGTCCGTTGAATACTCGGTAAGTCATTACCCTACATTTCTCTGCTGAGTTTGATTTTAATAATTTACATGATGAGCTGCTTGACATTCCTGATGTTATAAAGAGTGCATATTACACTGAGGGGGAATGTACATCCATGCAAATGAATACAGTATGGGCACACACAGCACATTTGAAGATGGTTGATTTCAAGGCTCGTCTGTCTATACTGTCTGCTGCTGCAAAACTGGCTTTAAGTCTGTCACACAGCACTGCTGATGAAGACTTTTCAGCATTATAAATAAAAACAAAACAAAATTCAGGCAAATCTTTGCAATGAAAAAACGCTTCCTTCTATTCTGAAACATAAGGTTAATGATGTAAGTAAAAATGCATGCTTTGGGTTTAAACCCAGCAAACACAGGAGCACAGCAGTAAACAGTCAGAATTGTATCGACAGTGCATAGTGTTCATATAGCTACATAACTGTGTCTGTGAAATCAATACAAATATCACCACACCACAACTGTCCCCGAATACTAATTTAAATAAATCCCTAAGTTGAACATGTCTTTCAATTTAGTTGCCAGCTCCAGCACCCCATCTCGATAGTCTCCCGCAGTTCTGTAAATATCGTGCGTATTTTGTTGAGCACAAATACGTTTTTCACCATCAATATGTGAATTCTGTGAAGTCGTTTTCTTTCCCTTTTCTTTGGGCTCACACTCAGTGTTTTATGGTCACTTAGGTAAGAGCAAGATTTCTTTTTGTAACTGTGTTTTTAATGGTGACATCGAAATATGTGCGCAATTGTTAAATACTGTAGTTGTATCATATGGTGGTTTTCAAAAATAATCTATTAAGCCATGTGCTGAAGCAGTGCGTGATCCTTCTAAATAGGATCTGGTTGAGTGAGGTGGTTGAATGCATAGTCTCAGGTTATTCATGTTTATTCCACAGTACACTGTGCCATCATCTCTTCTCTATGGATGTAGCTATATAGACACTATGTACTGTCTATACTATTCTGACTGCTGTGCCCCTTGTTATACTCCCAGGTTACTTTCTTGGCTCTGTCCAACAGTTGTTTGCTGTGTTAAACCCAGCCAGGTTCCCTGCCCCCATCTCTTCTCCGTAGATTCCCAGGTTCCATGCTCAGCATCCATTCTCTGTGCATTCCTACATTCAATACCCAGAATCCCTTCACCACATACTCCTTTCCAATACCCAGCGTCTCTTCTCTGTAGATTCACAGGTTTCATGCCCAGCATCTGTTCTCTGGAGACTCCCAGATTCCATGCCCAGAAGCTCTTCTCCATTTACTCCCTTTCCCATGTACTCAGATTCCATGGCCAGCATCTCATCCGCAAAGACTCAGAGGTTCTCCTCCATGGACTTTCAGATTCCACACCAACATCTATTTTACACAGACCCTAATGTTTCAACATAGTTCATCTTTTGCACAGACCCTAATGTTCCCCCCCTCCCAGCCTCTTTTCACCATGGAGCCAGAGGGTTCATCTCTACATCCTCAACAACTTTCATCAACCGGTCAGATATTGAATGGCAGAAGAAGGCCAATGTAGGAAATATTGTAAAATGCATATGTGCAGCTAATTTTGACATATGTATTTGGCTGCATTTTGATTACTCTCATATAGATAACTTTTCGGCAGTATTCGCGTGTTTGAAACCTGTGAATAAGACAGGTGTTTTTTTGGGGGGGGGGGGGGTTTGTCTTTCTTTTCATGCAGATTGTGAGAAATTTCCCAAAAAGTAAACCGCAAAAATCATTTTTCAGGTGGGCAGGGGAGGTTTACAGTTGGCGGGAGGCAAAACCTCCAGCAAAAAGTCTTGACCTTGGCATCTCTGATGAGCCACCATTGAGAGAGCACTGTGTGAGTTGACCCATAGAAAGCCAACAAACTGGAAACAAGCTGTGTCGGATTGGCATCCAATTGCTGACCGTTGTCTGATCCAGGTGTAAGAGACCCGTAAGAGACCCGTGTGACAATCACCCCACAAGCAAGAGAGTATGGCCAGAAAGAGAACTGCTCCCGGCATGGTGGACATGGAGTCACTGTGAAAGCCAAAACAATTAAAGAGTAGTGCGTTCAGGGACGTCAGTTTGCCAAAATGTCAGGGGTAGCGGAAGTGACATCACATGACCCTTGACATCTGATTTGTACAAAGGAGGGTAAGTCCCAATTTTTTGTTGAAGGGGGATTGAGCTGAAAACGGGACTTGGTTCTGAAGAGAAAACAAAGGAACACAAGCTCAATTACCCCTCTTTTCGTCCGCCTTGCAGGGGAACAGGGACAGAGGGATTTTTTGGATAGATATGTTTCTTATCTATCTAAGAGTCGCATAGAAGTATTTCATTATTCAGAGAGCAGTCAAAGTAAAAACACAAATTTTAATAGTATAGGTTATACACTTTCGTAAGTAGTCGGTGCTTTCCACAAGGCACCTCCAGACTTAGAAAGAAATACATGAAATTAAAAAGTCCAGCAAAAACACACACATATTCTGCTCGTGGTGTCTAGGGTTAGTAAAGTGACAATTCTGATAAAATACTTTGTCAATTTAATTGTTGAATTTCTTGTTCAAATTTGGGGAAACCAAGACATTAAATGTACAGCATACAGATTTGAACGCTGCAAAAAACACAATCATTTTAGTGTCAGGATGTCTACATATGTTTCGGCACACAGTTTGCATCAACACCATCCCTGGTGTTCTGCTGTTTTAATTGTGGCCCTCTTCAGGACAGGATGTTGTTTTTCAAAATGACAAAAGTTCAGAAAACCCCAGGTATTCACGCTATTTTCCAGTGCTGTAAAGAATGGAAATATGGAATTTGTGTTAGTGATGCGTCTAGGACACAACTTACATTAAAAACTCTTCTGGTAGAAGTTTATGCGACATGGATACAAACTTCTCCACATTCCCACTTGTCACAGACCTTTATATGCTTTTATAGTCGGACTCAAGATTTTTAGTTTTATTTGTAGCGACAGGTGGATTCACTGGCATGCCCTGTATGTCGTCATATAGTGGATTGCTTTTATCTTGTTTGGGCTTAGTAGTTGGTCCTTGCGTCGAAGTGATTCAGATTATTCAAACCTACAGACACAATTCATATATTGAAATTTTGACGAATTGTTATTGCGTTTGTACATATTGATATTTCCAAACACAAGAGTCATCTTCATTATTTACTGACCTGATGGTTTTGTCGAAGTATATAATCCAGTTTGGCACTGGTTGTTTTTGCAAATATACGTTTCCCCTGTGTGTAGGTTCCTAGGGGTACCTTCTTTTTCTATTCAAAAAGACCTCTGGGGACAGATGGAATAGAACCTGCGTTAGGAGTAAAAATCTCCACATGAGCTATAATATGCTATTCACTGCTCGTTCGTTAGCGTGATTTCGTTGTTGTTTTTAAGTTTCGAATCTTTAGCGTTTTAGTTTTGTTTACCTTCTGAATGATTCAGTAGGACAATCTTTTCTCATCGCAGTGCAGCTCCTCTCAGTTTCGGAACGGGAAAACCAACTCGTTTGAATTTGGTGTTGCGAGAGAGGGGATTATATTACTTCCATGTTTGCATGTCATGTGACTGCCACGTACGTGTTTCAAAAAAACGCCTATTCATTTCTTGGCGGCACATGCGGCCATCTTGGAGAGTGTGAGCAAGATGGTGGATGCTCTATGTTTTAGAGATCTCGATAGTATGTGGTTGTGTTTTATTCATTGGAATGAAAAAGAAATGATATATGAACACACCTGGGCAGTGTTTTCATACAGTGCAGCCCGTGTGTTTGTTGTGGTAGAAAAAATGTCTGGGAACGGGGCCATATAGACTCAAGGTGTTCTCCTCAGAAAAAAATTCCCCACTCAACTGATGAATTAAGACCATTTTTTACTGTATCCAAGTCAAAAATCCACTTCTGTTCACATTTGCGCAGAGCCAAGTCGCGGTCTCCACCTCTGTTCGAAATTTGAACTGTTTGAATGATAAACCAGAATATTTCACATGGTTTATGTTTTAGTAGGAGATAGTGGGCGACAAGGGGTTTGTTAGGTGTTTGGTTCCTGATGTTAGTCCGATGTTCTCCTATGCGTATTTTAATGTGTCTTTTTGTTTTCCCAATATACAGAAGTTGGCATGGGCATTGGACCGCATATAATACCCATTGTGAATTGCAGTTTGTGAATGATCTAAGTTGCCAGACTCTTTCTTTCAATTTTGTAATTTTCATATTTTTCGTGAGTGGGCAAACCGAACACATACCACATTTAAAATGTCCTGTTACCGGTGGGAGGTCCCAGAGGGTAGTCTGTGGGTCTGTTTTTTTTACTTGAGGGTATGTGTGGACCAGGATGTCCTTTAGGTTCTTCTGTCTTTTGAACGCAAATCTTGGGGGTGCTGGATTAAAGTCCTCAGTTTTTATAACATGCCAGTTCTTTAGGACTAGTTTGCCTAACTTGTGGCTAATCGGAGTGAAGGTTGTGATACATGTCATTTTTTCCACAGTGGTTTTGTTTGGCGGATTTAGGCATGTTTCTCAGTTTTTATTTTTCGCACTTTTGTAGGCCACGTTTATATACTTTTTCAGATATCCTCTTTGTTCAAGACGTTTTTTAAGTTGTTTGCTATGTGTCCTGTAGTCCTCTAGATTCGTGCAGTTGCGACGTACTCTTAGGAATTGGCCTATCGTAAGGTTGGCCTTTAGGCTTGCTGGATGATAGCTCTTAAATTCAAGAAGTGTATTTTTATCCGTTTTTTTCCGATATAGGTTGGTGGTTAGAAAGCCATCTGGCTCTGTTCTGATTTCTAAATCCAGAAAAGGAATGATCTTTGTATTGTGGCACATGGCAAACTTGATGTTTACATTACATTGATTTAACCATCTTTGGAATTCCAGCAGGAGTGAGTTAGAACCTCTCCATACTAAAAAACAATCATCAATGTACCTGTACCATGCGATGATGTTAATTTTTAAAGGGTTATCAGTGTGATAAATGGACTCTGTCTATACAGAGTCCATATATAAGTTGGCAATATCTGGGGCAAACGTTGCACCCATGCTGGTCCCATGTCTTTGATTATAGAAAGCATCTCCACAAATGAGGTAGTTCTCCATAAGCGCCAATCTTGCGCATTCAAGGATAAAGGGGGTTGGAACTGTCTTGTTGTTCATGGTTCATTGGTTCAAGTATTGTTCCAGTATTTTTAAACATTCGAGCTGCGGGATGCTGGTGTATAGAGCAACCACATCTAATGTTGCTAAGATGTCTCCTTGTTCTGTGGTTATATTTTCTACGATCTTTATCATGCTCGTCGTGTCCTTGACATACGATTTCATACGCGATACAAAAGGTTTGAGGAACCAATCAACGTAAATTGACAGAGGTTCGAGGATCGAGTCTATTGCCGACACTATTGGTCTCCCCGGAGGTGTTGTACTGTTTTTGTGTACCCTACAAACAAATGAACTATTTGTAATAAAACCTGCAGATAAAGGAGGAGGAATAGTCTTATGGAATAAAAACGCATACAATGAGGAAATCAGATTACATCTACAAGACCAGAAATTTTACAAACCCCTACAAGGCGATCCGACATCGCGCCTTAAAGAGGAGATATCGAGTCTAATGCAACATGCAGAAGCCGAAGGGTGGATAGACCACGATGAAAAGTGTTTTCTAATTAAGACCAATCCTACTATTCCAGCATTCTACCTACTCCCTAAGGTACACAAAAACAGTACAACACCTCTGGGGAGACCAATAGTGTCGGCAATAGACTCGATCCTCGAACCTCTGTCAATTTATGTTGATTGGTTCCTCAGACCTTTTGTATCGCGTATGAAATCGTATGTCAAGGACACGACGAGCATGATAAAGATCGTAGAAAATATAACCACAGAACAAGGAGACATCTTAGCAACATTAGATGTGGTTGCTCTATACACCAGCATCCCGCAGCTCGAATGTTTAAAAATACTGGAACAATACTTGAACCAACGAACCATGAACAACAAGACAGTTCCAACCCCCTTTATCCTTGAATGCGCAAGATTGGCGCTTATGGAGAACTACTTCATTTGTGGAGATGCTTTCTATAATCAAAGACATGGGACCAGCATGGGTGCAACGTTTGCCCCAGATATTGCCAACTTATATATGGACTCTGTAGAGACAGAGTCCATTTATCACACTGATAACCCTTTCAAAATTAACATCATTGCATGGTACAGGTACATTGATGATTGTTTTTTAGTATGGAGAGGTTCTAACTCACTCCTGCTGGAATTCCAAAGATGGTTAAATCAATGTAATCAAAACATCAAGTTTACCATGTGCCACAATACAAAGATCATTCCTTTTCTGGATTTAGAAATCAGAACAGAGCCAGATGGCTTTCTAACCACCAACCTATATCGGAAAAAAACGGATAAAAATACACTTCTTGAATTTAAGAGCTATCATCCAGCAAGCCTAAAGGCCCACCTTCCGATAGGCCAATTCCTAAGAGTACGTCGCAACTGCACGAATCTAGAGGACTACAGGACACATGGCAAACAACTTAAAAAACGTCTGGAACAAAGAGGATATCCGAAAAAGTATATAAACGTGGCCTACAAAAGTGCGAAAAATAAAAACCGAGAAACATGCCTAAATGCGCCAAACAAAACCACTGTGGAAAAAATGACATGTATCACAACCTTCACTCCAATTAGCCACAAGTTACGCAAACTAGTCCTAAAGAACTGGCATGTTATAAAAACTGAGGACTTTAATCCAGCACCCCCAAGATTTGCGTTCAAAAGGCAGAAGAACCTAAAGGACAACCTGGTCCACACATACCCTCAAATAAAAAAAACAGACCCACAGACTACCCTCTGGGACCTCCCACCGGTAACAGGACATTTTAAATGTGGTATGTGTTCGGTTTGCCCACTCACGAAAAATATGAAAAATACAAAATTGAAAGAAAGAGTCTGGCAAATTAGATCATTCGCAAACTGCAATTCACAATGGGTAGTATATGCGATCCAATGCCCATGCCAACTTCTGTATATTGGGAAAACAAAAAGAGACATTAAAATACGCATAGGAGAACATCGGACTAACATCAGGAACCAAACACCGAACAAACCCCTTGTCGCCCACTATCTCCTACTAAAACATAAACCATGTGAAATATTCTGGTTTATCATTCAAACAGTTCAAATTTCGAACAGAGGTGGAGACCGCGACTTGGCTCTGCACAAATGTGAACAGAAGTGGATTTTTGACTTGGATACAGTAAAAAATGGTCTTAATTCATCAGTTGAGTGGGGAATTTTTTTCTGAGGAGCACGCCTTGAGTCTATATGGCCCCGTTCCCAGACATTTTTTCTACCACAACAAACACACGGGCTGCACTGTATGAAAACACTGCCCAGGTGTGTTCATATATCATTTCTTTTTCACTCCAATGAATAAAACTCAACCACATACTATCGAGATCTCTAAAACAAAGAGCATCCACCATCTTGCTCACACTCTCCAAGATGGCCGCATGTGCCGCCAAGAAATGAATAGGTGTTTTTTTGAAACACGTACGTGGCAGTCACATGACATGCAAACACGGAAGTAATATAATCCCCTCTCTCGCAGCACCAAATTCAAACGAGTTGGTTTTCCCGTGCCGAAACTGAGAGGAGCTGCACTGCGATGAGAAAAGATCGTCCTACTGAGTCATTCAGAAGGTAAACAAAACTAAAACGCTAAAGATTCGAAACTTAAAAACAACAACGAAATCACGCTAACGAACGAGCGGAGAATAGCATATTATAGCTCATGTGGAGATTTTTTCTCCTAACGCAAGTTCTATTCCATCTGTCCCCACATGTCTTTTTGAATAGAAAAAGAAGGTACCCCTAGGAACCTACACACAGGGGAAACGTATATTTGCAAAAACAACCAGTGCCAAACTGGATTATATACTTCGACAAAACCATCAGGTCAGTAAATAATGAAGATGACTCTTGTGTTTGGAAATATCAATATGTTCAAACGCAATAACAATTCGTCAAAATTCCAATATATGAATTGTGTCCGTAGGTTTGAAAATCTGAATCACTTTGACGCAAGGACCAACTACTAAGCCCAAACAAGATAAAAGCAATCCACTATATGACGACATACAGGGCATGGCAGTGAATCCACCTGTCGCTACAAATAAAACTAAAAATCTTGAGTCCGACTATAAAAGCATATAAAGGTCAGTGACAAGTGGGAATGTGGAGAAGTTTGTATCCATGTCGCATAAACTTCTACCAGAAGAGTTTTTAATGTAAGTTGTGTCCTAGACGCATCACTAACACAAATTCCATATTTCCATTCTTTACAGCACTGGAAAATAGCGTGAATACCTGGGGTTTTCTGAACTTTTGTCATTTTGAACAACAACATCCTGTCCTGAAGAGGGCCACAATTAAAAGAGCAGAACACCAGGGATGGTGTTGATGCAAACTGTGTGCCGAAACATATGTAGACATCCTGACACTAAAATAATTATGTTTTTTGCAGCGTTCAAATCTGTATGCTGTACATTTAATGTCTTGGTTTCCCCAAATGTGAACAAGAAATTCAACAATTAAATTGACAAAGTGTTTTATCAGAATTGCCATTTTACTGACCCTAGACACCACGAGCAGAATATGTGTGTTTTTTTGCTGGACTTTTTAATTTCATGTATTTCTTTCTAAGTCTGGAGGTGCCTTGTGGAAAGCACCGACTACTTACAAAAGTGTATAACCTACACTATTAAAATTTGTGTTTTTACTTTGACTGCTCTCTGAATAATGAAATACTTCTATGCGACTCTTAGATAGATAAGAAACATATCTATCCAAAAAATCCCTCTGTCCCTGTTCCCCTGCAAGGCGGACAAAAAGAGGGGTAATTGAGCTTGTGTTCCTTTGTTTTCCCTTGACATCTGATGACTTTGACCCCACCCCAAAGTTCCATCACAGGACGCAATGGAGCACGATCATTCGCCCCTTGACAAAACAGGAAGTAGCATCACACAGCATTGTACCTAAGTACACTATGAAAAATATGGTTACAATATCACTATAATGTGATATATATTTCATGCAAGAATGGATCACCATGTGTGTCATTAATATCAGTGTATAGGCCCATATTACCAATCACTGTGAATGCAAGCAGACGTCCAAGGCCTAATGATAATGTTGTGTTATTATATGGCACTTACGCTTAAGCGCTTTATATAGAAGAAATATACATACAATATCACCCAACCTGTGTCAGTACTCATTTATCGACCTCAGAAGGATGAAAGGCTGAGTTGAGGTGTTTAAGAAAAGACTAAATCAGTTACTAACCCCCTGAAGTGTGCCTGAAATAAACCTTTAATGAGTCTAGCAATTATTGTACAGAATTCCAGAAAGACAAAATATTTGTTATTCCTATTCTTTCTTATTTAGGGTCACTGCTCAAAGTGTTACACTTGTAGGACCCGCTGTTTTTTCAAGAGGCCTGAACAACAAAGCCAGCCACTCCAGAAACAAAGAGCCACTTGGGAGCCGCCAGGAGCTTACATTTTATTTGAAAAGAAACATTTTTTTTTAACATTTTTTACATTTTTTTAGGGGTTGCAAGGGAGACCACAGGGGTGTCAGGGTGGCAGCTGCGACCCCTGGTCACCCCCAAATGACGTCCCTGAGTGTAGTGCAGGCAAGCAACCAAGGGTCTGGAAAACCCCGATGGTAGAGGAGCAAGCTGGGCGTCCCTGAGTGTAGTGCAGGCAAGCAACCAAGGGTCTGGAAAACCCCGATGGTAGAGGAGCAAGCTGGGCCAACCAAGCAGACTCCTGCTGCAAAGGCTGCTGACACAGATGTCACATCACTCAGTGAGGCCGACAAAAGAGACAGAACAGGAAGAGAAATAAAGAGGACCGAGGTGAGGTGGATTGAAGAGGTGGAAAGGGAACCTGAAAGCCTGACCATGGTTGAATTGCTGCAAGGTAAGCAAAATGGATTCAGCTCAAAATGTCTGCTTTAATAGCACAAATTCAGTGATGTGAGCAGTGATGAGTCATTCGGTATGCAAGCTCGTAGATGGAGTCCCAATTACGAGCTTAAGCCCAATGAGAGCTTAAGGATAAACACATTAAACCCTTTTACGTGTGGGTAAATGTAGTCCTAATTATCAACTCCAGCCCAAACATAATTGAGAGAAACGTTAACCATATTGCATGCTGGTAGATGTAGTCCTAATTACCAGCTTAAGCTCATGAGAACTAAAATAGAAAAACATCAACCAACCATATAACATACTGGTAGAAATGGTCCTAGTGACCTGTCCAAGCCTATAGGGAACTGAAAAAGTGAAATATTAACCCTCTTGCAACTAAGTAGATGGTGGTGGTGGTGATGGCCAGCAGAAACAAAAAACAGATTCAACAAATTAAGCCAGGTTATTCATGTTGCAGGTAGAGGTGATTCATGGCGTGAGGCCATGTTTATGATAATTCAACCAAATCACTCATGTTGCATGTGATGCAAGTTGTAAGTGATACAATTTGCCACCCGAAGTCTAAGACAATTGAAACAAGTAATTCAAGTTACATGGCATATGAGGTGTTTCAAGTTGCCAGCTCAATTCTAAGATAATTGAACGAACACATTCATAATGCACGCTGGTAGATATGAGTCCAAGTACCAACGAAAGTCTAAATAAAAGAAAATAACTCAAACTACAGCCTCTCCAACTGCATCACATTGTGATGTAGACAGAGAGGGCTGTGGAAAAGGTCCAAAATCCCTCAGAATGAGCATGGGCCCCAGAGGTGGTCACAGCCAAGCCCATTTCGATGCATAATTCAATGGCACAAACATGCAGGTCCAATTGTGAAGAAGGGTGTTGCTTCCTGCTGTATATCTTATGTATTTATGGGAAGGAATTGTAAAGCATAAACCTACATGGGAAGCAACAGCACCCTTTACATACAGAATACATACAGGGGGTTACGGTTATGGTGTGGGGCTTGCAGAGGTAGCTGTAATGGCTTAGAGGAGCAAGAAAGAGGTGGAGTTCAAGAAGGGGAGAAGTAGGGTTGAGTGGAGCGGTCAGTGATTGGTGGATGTTCTTTGCAGAGTAGGGTCTTCAGGTTCTTACTGAAGAGTAGGGAGGATGGGGTCAGTCCTATCTGTATCAGTGCATTGTTCCAGTATATAGCAGTGGAAGGCCTGTTTCCTAGGTGTTTTCCTCTTGCTGTTTTGTGTTTCCAGTCTAGTCATGTTGTGGTTTCTGGTGGTGAACTGGCGTCTGGAAATGGTGAGTTTCTCA
The DNA here is from genome assembly GCF_040938575.1 of Ambystoma mexicanum. Lineage (NCBI taxonomy): Eukaryota > Metazoa > Chordata > Amphibia > Caudata > Ambystomatidae > Ambystoma > Ambystoma mexicanum. The sequence continues at coordinate 865,504,185 of NC_090928.1, forward strand.
GGCAGGCAGAATTATGTTTTGGTTGTGATTGCTTTGTTGGTGAGGCATAGTATCTTGAACATTATCTGTGCATAAAGTGGCGACCAGTGCAGCCCCTTGAGGATAGGGGTAATGTGGTTGAACCTTATTAGTACTGTGTTGAGATGAGCTGCTGTGTGCTAGACAGCTTTCATTCGAGTAGGGTGCTGCCTCCGTCCATCTAGGTGATGATCAGGACTTGGACATCTGTTCTGAAACTCGTGGCAGGGATGCAATCATGAAAGACGACTTTGGGGAGGAGCATGGCCTGATATTAGGATATTTGATCAAATCATTATCAATGAAGCAGAAACTAACATTTCACCAGCGCTTATTATCAAGGAGCATCATGGAGCTACAGAAAACGTGCACACGAAGTCCAGTTTTCCTTGGCAGTGGAAAATAAATGAATATGGGTGTGAGAAATTCGGCCATCCATATGGTTTGCCTGTGCTCGCCTGGGCTTTTTGAAATTTTAATCAAAAGGAATGATGGTAGACCAACATCAGGAAAATGTGTGTGGCTAATCCACGCACATTTTCCTATGCTCACACCCAAACAAACACATAGACCTGTGTACTCTGGGTGGACACAGCTTACAGGCACAGTCCACCCTGTCATATTTAGTTGGAATGTGACAGCCAGGAGTACATTATGTCATCTCTAGGAAGGGGGGGACCAGGTTTACCCCTGCCATTGCCAGCTTGATTAACTATCAAAGGCTCCATGTATCCACCCTGCTCTTTTGTTGGGCCCTGCAGCTCATGGAGGCAATTAACATACCAATTATATGGTACTTCAAACAGGCCCAAATGGGGCCAGGCTGCAGAGGATAACCTAGGAGACAGGAAATGCAACAACCTTTCATCTGTAACTGTGTCAACCTGAATCCAGCTCCTGCCCTTAGTATCAATGACAGTGAGCTGTTATGTCTGGCACTGGGTGTTTACAGTAGGCCCACCCGGTAGGGGGAACCCATTCATAAAGTATGATAATGTGGTTTTCAGGAGCCAGAGAGTCTGGTCTCACCGCAGCTTCAACGGAGGTCTGCCGCTTTAATCAGGAACAACAGAGAGATGCATTTACCAGACAGACTATTTGATCAACAACTGTGGGATGTTTTTATCCATGCAGCCAAGCCCTACCATAAAACTGTGCAGTACTGGCATTGAAAACCTCATGATGGCCAGAACTCCCCAGAGAGTGCACAGGGAAAACATGAAGAATAGGCTGCCACCCATTTTTGCCTATGTTGTGAGCACAGGAGGGCACTGCCTAAAACCACCATAGGGCTACACACACAGTAGCCTGAAACCATTGGGAATGGCAATGCTGATTGTCAAAAGCAACCCAGAATTGTGGGGAATTCATTTTATTGTCAAAAGGGATGCAATACTGGTGCTCACCACTATCAGAAAGCCGGCGTTTTAAAACCACCAGAATGTTGTGTAAAACTGAACAAATGAACCCAAACCAGGCCAAGGAAAGACTTGCTAAGAGGTGGATACAATGTAAAACTATATTGTGAAATGACTTGAAGGAAGTAATTATTTAATGTATATATAAAAAAAAGTAGCTGGGGATGGCAGCAGTTTAAGTGAATTTGGGGGTAAAGCCACTAAAATCGAAATGTTTAGAATAAATGAGTGACCTACTTGTGAGTCTCACATAGGTTGCAATTTTTTAAATGTCATGGTTTTGAACTTAGAATCAGTGTTCTAGCTGCATGTGTAAAAATTGTAAGTGTGGGTTGAATGTAGAAAAATGGGAACTAAAGTGACATTTAGCTGAATTCTGCCTGACAACTACCCCCGACAGGAGTTGAACTGGCTCAACAACTCTTCCCAGGCCTGGCTGCATCCTGCTGCCCCTGCCAAAAGGAGATGACACCTCTCTGATTGAATTAGGGGAGTGGCACCTGGGGACTACAGGAAACAGAACAAAGCCCTGTCCTGGACTCAGGCAAATGTTATATTGGGGGGGCCGTAAAGTGGCTTCCTCTTGGAAGGAAATGGGAGGGGCAGTGCCTCTGCTAGCAAGCTGAGCTTGGGGGAAGTGGACAAACCAGAAACTCCACCATGTGCTTGGGGGAAACCACACCCCTTTGGGCCAGAGCATAATTTTAAAAAAGATGGATAATTCATAGTACGGACTTGTCAGAATTATATAAGTAATATCATTATTCTTGTAATTTTTCTGTGCACGTTTTAAGAGGTGTTAGGACCTTGTGGTGTATTCTGGGGGTTGCTAGCGGAAAATAGGGTCTTACTCCAAATGTCTGCATGTTAAAAATCTGACACTTCATCAATTAATGTCCATACTCCTTGCGCACATTTGTGTAATTTTTGGTAAATGTCCGATATTGGTAAACCGACCAAAAAGCACAAAATGTTGTCATTTCTGAATCCCAGCTCGCAGGAACATGGGGCTTGAACAGAGACCTGTCTTAATTCATCTGTACTATGTGCATGTAATGTCAACCACTTGTGTATCTGGGAAATATGTATTTGAATCAAATATAGATTTGTGGGCAAATTGACCAGGGGAGGATCCTCTGACCCATAAACAGACCTCATCATGATGACACCCCATTTCCTTCCCCCAATCATGGGAGAGGGGAGAATTGGGCCAATGACAAGTAGAGAGGGGCAGGCTCAGTTATGCCACGCACACACCCACTTTCTAAACACATAAAAGCAGACAGTGCAGGACAGGTAGGGAGATTCACTTTCCACTTTCTTGCGGGACGCTTTGCCGGGAGACTTCAGACTTCACATCCAGAGATCCAGACTTCAAATCCATCAATCTCCAGAACCTGTAGCAGAAATTAACTCCAGAATTTGTAGCAGAGAGGCCTGAATCCACAAGCTGAATCCTCTTCAGCAGGCCTCAAAACCAACCAAACTATTCAACAGCCGGGCGAGCTGTTTGAATTCCTTTCCAAGAACTTTTGCAAGAACCTGTAGCAGTATCCAGAAAGCAGTGCTGTATCCGGAACCAGAGAGAACCAGAGACCAGACGCTGTGAGCAGAACCGCCGGAAGTCCCGTCCAACCTGACCAGACCTTGACGGCTTATTTCAAAAATATAGTGTGAGTACTCACTGTGCAAAACCAATCTCTTAGTTTAAAATAATCTAATCCAAACTATTTTAGCCTATTAGAACTGCCTCCTAAAATCGTGTCATTCTGTCATCTTTAAAACTGAAAACTGTCATCTGTCATTCTGAGCTTTAAAATTTCAAATCCGAAAAACTACCTTGACTAAATCGGGCGTATCTCCGGAACCGTTTGTGCTAGGAGAGAGTTGTAACTGTCATCTTAAAGCTAGGATTCTAGGCTTTCCAACGAACCTAGATCCGACTTCCTACTCCTTATAGTGCCTCCGTAATCGCGCTCGACGCACGTGATTACATTTGCCGCGATTTGACATTTTGCACAATTTCAGCCACATGTAAAAATCAGCAGCTCCTTTCTTTCCTTTGCTAAAATTCGTTTTAACCTGCTAGTTACTCATAGAGCATTGCTAAAGTGAGCCTGAACTAATATAAACTAGATATCACGCACCCTGAACCTCTAGAGGGAATTAAAAGCATTGTTAGCACATTTCTCACTTCATTGTCATCACATTCAAAGCATTTTGGGCCTGTGTTTCAAACTTCTACCTGTTTTCCTCTAAGCTTGCTGGGGGGGAACTGAATTTCGTATTGTATTTGATTGCATTCCTGAGAACTGTGTGCTCTTCTTTCCATCTCCTTATATTGCATAAAGGGGGGGGAGTGAATTGTCAAGGAAAAGTGATTACATTGTCTTTTGTTGAAGCCATATCAAGTTATTTTCTGTACTGCATTTCATTCATCATTGCGTTTCCTTGAACCATATAAAGCATTCTTTCCCACCTTATTCTTCTGTTCCTATTCATAAGTAACCAAGAACTATGCTACTGTAGGATTACCTCTTGCTGATTACTGCTCATATTCACAAGTGCACTATCCATTATCAATTTATTTATAGAAATGTGATATATATATATATTGTTTAATTTTTCAAATAAACCCTTTAAATTTGCAAAACAAGCCTACTTCTTGGCTCAGTGGGGTCAAGGGGGATTCTAAGAGAGGGGTGTTATACAAGGGTTCATCATCCAGGTTATAACTTGCCATAAAAATACATAAATAAGGGCTTCCCTTGGGCATCCCAGACAAGGCACTGACTTAGTGGGATTGCTTGATCGGAGTCACTTACAAAGTGGGGGTTCGTCCAGGATATTCTGGGTTAGATTTACCACTTGTGCAGCTTAATACAGTGTGCCAAGTGACCGGATATACATATCCGGTTAGATCACCACGCTGTTTTACACTGTGAAAGCACCCCTCAAAGGAACGCTCTAAGGAAACGGTCTGTTTTGCAAAATAAAATACAAACTTCTGTAAGTCAGGAAGGAACTCAAATTCCAGAATGACGACCTTGGTAGATATGAAGATAGCTAGGGAGCACCTCTTACATAAACTGTTTGTGAGAGGTGAATGGTCTGAGCAGGACCAAAATGTATGGTTGCAGGCGATCACACAACAGGTCACTAGAACTGGGTCAGATAAGTGGAGAGATCAGGGTCCCTTACATGTGGCCCTGAGTGAACTATGTATGACTTCTAAGTCCAAAGATGAACACAATAAGATTGCCAGGATAGCGGCATATTTGTATCTATACATGGGAGCCATGCAGGACAAATGTGCTAAAGGCCAAGATCTGGCAAATAGGCAACAGATGGCGTTAGAAAAGGCCCAATCTGACCTGGTCTCTTCTGAGCAGAGGCTGCAGAGGAGCCAGGAGTCAGAAAATGATAGTAGGCAGTATATCATTAAAATAAAAGAGGACATGGATATACTGCAACAGGAAAAGGCTGACCAGGATACCAGAATTCTGGCTTTGCAGAAGGAGCACCAAGACAGTTTGGACTCCTTACTTGTAACGCTCACCTGACTCCCACGGGGGCGCTGGACTGGTTCGCGCTGCTGTGACCTCGTCTAAGGTGATGCGCAGGGTTCGGAAGACGGACTGGACCGGGCCCCAGATCTGGCTTGCCTGACTCGCAAAAGTATCCTTCTGTAGGTGAGAATAGGGGGTTAACTGTCTGTGGGGTAATGCAATCGGCCTCCCACTTACCCCTCTCACCCTCCTCAAAACCCTTCTGTGCTTCCCTGTAGCGTCTCACCTTAGGGTCTGGAAGGACGAGCTCTCCATCCTGCTTCTGATGCAGGGGCGCGTTGGTATCCAGTTACGTCACTGGATTTTCGGATGGGAGAGAACCAAACTTGCTTGGCTTCCAGGTAAGTTTTTTTATAAGTGGTTCCCCTTGTGTCCATGCATTAATGTTCTAATGCTAGTGTCTTTTTCCCCATAGGGGCCGGGGTACGGAATGCCGGGGAACAGGCACTGACCCGAGGTGAGCGGTGAAATCCTTGTGGAAATCAGGTGAGTCTTTAATGAGTGTTTTGGTAATGTCTTTTCATTCACTCATTAACGCTGATGTCTTTTTCCCCTTAGGGGCCGGGGTCCGAAAATGCCTGGATGCGGCGCGGACCCGGAATGAAAAGGGAATGACCCAACAGATAAGTCTTGACATGGAGTTTTAGCTTCCCTTTTCCCTTCTTTCTCTCACCTTTGTTCTTGTCTTTTTCTCCCTAGGCGCGGGGGCGCGACTGCGAATCCGGATGGTCGCTGCTGAACATGGAGGCGCCCTGTAAAGGTGAGTAGAATGCGGCGCTGCAGCGATCAATGCGATGTGCTTTTAAAAATAAATGTCTTCCTTTTCAGGATTGTCGGAGAAAAGTCTCTGGAATGCAGATTTAGCAGGTGAGGCCTTTTCCTTCTTCTGTTCTCTTGTTCCCTTCCTTTGCAGGTGATTCAGGATGCTGGCAGGTGTGGCAGAAGTCAAGATGCAGGAGCAGACACGGTGAGCGTCCAGCTGCTAGATGCAGAACAACGCGAAGCACGTGTGGCTGATCGGGTGTGGTTTAAATAGCCTTGGAAGAAGTTCCTAGAATGTGTCCTTCCTCCAATCAGGTATGTATCCTTCCCTGACCACGCCCGGGTGGTAAATGAGTCCCAGAGGTAAAGTAGTTCCTTTCAGGCCTCAAGGAGGCCAGGGTTCTGCAGCATGGTCTGCATCAGGTAAGTGCACCCAAACACTTTCATAATGAGCCTGGCGCCTATGGCGCCAGGACTGACGTTTTCTATGAGCCTGGCGCCATAGACGCCAGGACGCTGTCCAAAGGGCCCCTATAAGTTGTGGCTGGGACCTTCCCCGGGGACTTGATATCCGCTTTCGGGGACGCAGGGCCTGAGCCGGCTCCCCGGGAGCGGGCATCGTGACAGCACTCCCCCCCAAGGCCCCTCCCAAGGTTGTTCCCTCCGGGGGTTTTGGTTTGTTTGGGAAGAGTCGATGGAATTTCCTGACTAATCGAGGTGCATGCACATGGTCACTGGGTTCCCACGACCTCTCCTGAGGTCCGTAGCCCTTCCAATCAATTAGGTAGAAAAGCTTTGACCTAAACATTTTTGAATCTAAAATGTTCTTCACTTCGAATTCGGGTTCCCCATCTATTTGAATAGGTTCTGGAGGTTTGAGTAGTCGGGTTCCGGGGACCACTGGTTTCAGAAGTGACACATGAAAAACAGGGTGAATTCGCTTATTAGCTGGTAAATCAAGTTCAACCGCTACTGGGTTAATTATTGCCGTAATAGAATAAGGTCCCAGATATATTGGGTTAAAAGTTTGAGGCCCTTTGAGCGGTAAATGTCTGGTAGCTAACCACACTTGATCCCCAATCTGATACGGAGGTGCTTCACTCCGATGTAAGTCAGCATTCTCCTTGTATTTTCTCTTGGCTTTTTGTAAATGCGTGGTTGCCTCTTTGAAGGCTCGGGTAATGGTAGAATGCAGATGTTCTACTGCGGGCACTCCGAGGTTCTGAGGTGAGTCGAGGTTTGAGGTTCGAGGGTGATGTCCAAACAAGGTATAAAAAGGACTATGGCCAGTTCCAGAGTGTACCGAATTATTATATGCGTATTCGGCTATCCAAAGAATGTCTTTCCAGTTGCTTTCAGATTGCTGTAACATACACCGTAAGTACTGCTCAAGGGTCTGATTTGTCCTCTCGGTCTGACCATCGGTCTGAGGGTGGTGACTGGTCGATAATCTTGCGTCGATTTGTGCCATTTGACAACATTTGCGCCAGAAGTGGGAAATGAATTGGCTTCCCCGGTCAGAGATTAGTATAGATGAGAATCCATGTAGCCGAACAATATTTTCGAGGAATTCTTTGGCTAGGACAGAAGCTGAAGGTAAACCTCTCAAAGGAATGAAGTGGGCCATTTTGGAAAACAAATCCACAATTACCAGAATGGTATTGTATCCCGAACAAGGAGGCAAGTCCGTAATAAAATCCATTGATAGGGTGTGCCAGGGTTCTGGCGGTATGTCTAGAGGTTGAAGGAGACCGGCTGGTCTTTTCTTTTGACCTTTATTTTGGGCGCAAACACCACAGGACATCACAAAAGATTTAACATCTTTTTGCCAAGAGGGCCACCAGAATTGTCGTTTCACCTTTTCCGTTGTCTTGGCAATACAGGGGGTGTCCCTCTGTTAATGTATCATGATAACCTGAAATAACTAGTTCGTGTAAATCCTTGTGTGGCAGGATTAAGCGTCCTTGGTAATAAGGTAAACCATTATCTATGGTAAAGTCTGATCCCTTTTGTATCCAATCCTGTAGGACTGTAGGGTCCAGGAGTTGTTTCACTCTGACTTGAATGTCTTCAAGCGTCTGTAACAAAGTCATGCCTAGAATTCTCTGTTCGGGAATTATTGGTACTGGTTCGGAGTTTTTATCAGATTCTCCCATTCCAATTCGGGATAAGGCGTCTGCTTTGCCATTCTTGCAGCCAGATCGATAGGTAATCACGTAATCAAATTCAGCGAAAAACAAAGCCCATCAGAGCTGCCGTGATGACTGAGCCTTGGCGGTTTTCAAATACTGTAAATTCCGGTGATCAGTGATCACCGTGATGGTATGTCGAGCGCCAAGCAGGTAATGGCGCCAGGCTTTAAAAGCGGACTTTATGGCTAACAGTTCTTTGTCAGTGATTGCGTAATTAATCTCTGGTGCCGAGAATTTTCTGGACCAAAATGCTACGGGATGCAGTTGGTTGGTTTCAGGATCTCTTTGAGACAGAACTGCTCCCATGGCTAGGCTGGATGCGTCAGTTTCGACGACATACGGGAGATCTGGACGTGGGTGTTTCAATATAGGTGCGGAGGTAAACTTAGCTTTTAAATCCTGGAAGCCCTGCTCGGCTTCTTCAGACCATTCAAAACGTTTATTTTTCCTCAAGAGTGCAGTAATGGGTTGTACTATGCATGAAAATTCCGGGATAAACCTGCGATAGAAATTGGCAAAGCCGAGCATGCTTTGAACCCCTTTTACAGAGCTAGGTGATGGCCATTTGAGGATGGCATCCACTTTTCTTGAGTCCATTCGGACTCCTTTCGGTGTCAGGCTGAAACCGAGAAATTCAACTTCTGTGGTATGGAAAACACATTTCTCCAGTTTAGCAAATAGTTTGTGTTGGCGCAGTTTTTCCAGAACTGCCCTAACGTGTTTTCTGTGATCAGATTCCGAAGAGGAGTACACTAGAATGTCATCGATATAGACGACAACACAAACATCGATGAGTTCCCGAAGGACATCATTCATGAAGAATTGGAAGGCAGCAGGCGCATTGCACAACCCGAAAGGCATTACCTGGTATTCGAATAATCCATATTTTGTACGGAAGGCTGTTTTCCATTCGTCGCCTTCTTTTACTCGCACCAGATGATATGCCCCCCGGAGATCTATCTTGGTGTATATGCAAGCGTCCTTCACCTGGTCAAGGAGTTCAGGAATCAGAGGCAGAGGATAACGGTTTTTAACCGTTATCTGGTTCAATGCGCAGTAATCGATACAAGTTCTAAGGTCGCCTTCTTTTTTAGGCACGAAGAACAAAGCCGAGGATGCTGGGGATTTTTGACAGGCGAATAAAACCATTGGCGAGGTATTGATCCAAATATTGTCTCAAATGCAGGTTCTCAGGTTCGGTAAGGGCATAAATCCTGCTACAAGGGGGTTGTGCACCGGGCACCAGATCGATTTGGCAATCGTACGATCGGTGAGGAGGTAACGTGTTGGCCTGTTCCTTTTGGAAGACGTCCTGAAAGTCCTGGTATTCCGGAGGTAATTGCATGGAGGCAGAGGTTACAGATGCTAAATTAATCTTCAGGTTTTCTGGGTAGCATGTTTGTGCACAATCCGGGAAGGTTATTCTCTTAGCTCGCCAATCAATTCGAGGATTATGTGTCTCTAACCAAGGAATTCCAAGAATAACCTGAAACTGTGGAGCCTTGATTACATCAAACACAACTGCCTCCCGATGGCCGTCAGGACCAATAAGAGTCACCCCAGTAGTGGAATGTGTTACCGGTCCAGAGGCAATTTCAGTTCCATCGACTGTGGTGATGACATCTTTGCTGGTTTTAGGACGGAGAGGGAGGTTAATCCTAGAGGCCAATTCACGATCCACATAGTTTCCAATAGCCCCACTATCGATGTAGGCCTTTATTGCATGCAACCGCTTAGGCTTTTCTGGATCTACGAGAACCATTGGCACAATGAAATGCGAGGTCTGAGAGTTAGTTTTCAAGCTCGGCAAGCGGACCCCTACGCTTGTCGGGCTGAGTCGTTTCCCGAAACAGAGTCTTCATGGTTTTTATCAGCGGCTCCTACCGCTTTTCGGGGCGGTTTTGCCGGGCAATCTCGTAGAAAGTGTCCAGAGTTCCCACAATTAAGACATAATTTTAACTGCCGCCTCCTTTCACGTTCCTTTTGAGTTAAGGGTTCTTTAACCCCTCCAATTTGCATAGGCTCAGAGACATCAACTCCCTTGGGGTTAGCGTGGGTCTTGACCAACAGCCGGGTCTCAAACCTCGACCGATCTGTTTTTCTGTTTTGAAGTCTGTGATCCAATTGGACCACTAAGTCTATATATTCTGTGCATTCTTGGGGCGGATTTACAACTTGGGCCAAGACATCTTTAAGTTCTCCGCGTAGACCTCGATAAAATAACGTGACTCTTTTATCCTCTGGCCATCCCGTTTCACAATTAGTCTATTAAAGGTTGCAATATAGGATAGGAGGTCCTGATTGCCCTGTCGCAGGGATAGAAGTTCGTCATCCAGAGCCTGCCCCTGAGAGTGTCGAGCAAATAACCTTTCCATGCTTGCTTGAAATCCTTGAAAATCACGGAGAATCGGGTCATCTTGAGTAACCAGTGGAGCTGACCAATCGGCAGCGCAGCCGCTGAGATATGACAATACAAAGGCTACTTTGGTCTGATCATTAGGGAAGGCCCCAGGTCTGCATAGGAAGTGCAAACGACACTGATTCATGAATACGGCGAATCGTTTGGGGTCCCCAGCAAAGCGTTCAGGTGGGGCCAGCGGCATGTTTCCAGGTAGATTAATCTGCACAGGGTTACTGGGAACCACAGGAGCGGGGTTCCCTCTGGAACAGGGTAGAGGAGTTTGTCCAGCTTGACCTTGCAAAAGCTGTCTGGCCAGGTCATCAGTTCTTTCCTTTGATATTATTAATTCCCTTTTGAGGGCATTAGTCTCTTGACGAGCGGCATGTACTTCGGCCCGTAATTCCCCCAGTAATTGGGCCAACTGATCAGTCTCAGAAGTTTCCATAGCGCCTGGGTGGGAATTTGTAGGAAGGCTTCGCGTTCTGTAACGCTCACCTGACTCCCACGGGGGCGCTGGCCTGGTTCGCGCTGCTGTGACCTCGTCTAAGGTGATGCGCAGGGTTCGGAAGACGGACTGGACCGGGCCCCCGATCTGGCTTGCCTGACTCGCAGAAGTATCCTTCTGTAGGTGAGAATAGGGGGTTAACTGTCTGCGGGGTAATGCAATCGGCCTCCCACTTACCCCTCTCACCCTCCTCAAAACCCTTCTGTGCTTCCCCGTAGCGTCTCACCTTAGGGTCTGGAAGGACGAGCTCTCCATCCTGCTTCTGATGCAGGGGCGCGTTGGTATCCAGTTACGTCACTGGATTTTCGGATGGGAGAGAACCAAACTTGCTTGGCTTCCAGGTAAGTTTTTCTATAAGTGGTTCCCCTTGTGTCCATGCATTAATGTTCTAATGCTAGTCTTTTTCCCCATAGGGGCCAGGGTACGGAATGCCGGGGAACAGGCACCGACCCGAGGTGAGCAGTGAAATCCTTGTGGAAATCAGGTGAGTCTTTAATGAGTGTTTTGGTAATGTCTTTTCATTCACTCATTAACGCTGATGTCTTTTTCCCCTTAGGGGCCAGGGTCCGAAAATGCCTGGATGCGGCGCGGACCCGAAATGAAAAGGGAATGACCCAACAGGTAAGTCTTGACATGGAGTTTTAGCTTCCCTTTTCCCTTCTTTCTCTCACCTTTGTTCTTGTCTTTTTCTCCCTAGGCGTGGGGGCGCGACTGCGAATCCGGATGGTCGCTGCTGACATGGAGGCGCCCTGTAAAGGTGAGTAGAATGCGGCGCTGCAGCGATCGATGCGATGTGCTTTTAAAAATAAATGTCTTCCTTTTCAGGATTGTCCGCGAAATGTCTCTGGAATGCAGATTTAGCAGGTGAGGCATTTTCCTTCTTCTGTTCTCTTGTTCCCTTCCTTTGCAGGTGATTCAGGATGCTGGCAGGTGTGGCAGAAGTCAAGATGCAGGAGCAGACACGGTGAGCGTCCAGCTGCTAGATGCAGAACAACGCGAAGCAGGTGTGGCTGATCGGGTGTGGTTTAAATAGCCTTGGAAGAAGTTCCTAGAATGTGTCCTTCCTCCAATCAGGTATGTATCCTTCCCCGACCACGCCCGGGTGGTAAATGAGTCCCACAGGTAAAGTAGTTCCTTTCAGGCCTCAAGGAGGCCGGGGTTCTGCAGCATGGTCTGCATCAGGTAAGTGCACCCAAACACTTTCATAATGAGCCTGGCGCCTATGGCGCCAGGACTGACGTTTTCTATGAGCCTGGCGCCATAGACGCCAGGACGCTGTCCAAAGGACCCCTATAAGGGGTTGCTGGGACCTTCCCCGGGGACTTGATGTCCGCTTTCGGGGACGCAGGGCCTGAGCCGGCTCCCCGGGAGCGGGCATCGTGACATTACTGCAGTGGCAGGAAAAGCTGGAGCAACAGATCAATTTCAACAGGGCATGCACAGAGGAGGTAGCCACCCTGCAAATCCAACTAGACAGAGAGAAAGAGGAAAGCAATACATTGATTTTAAAAGACCTGGATACCCAGGCAGAGTTTGATGAAGAACGCCAGAAAGCTGGTGCCTTTCAAAGGCAGAGGGACGACCTGGCGTCACAAATGCAGGCTCTTGGTCAGGAAAGGGATACCTTAGGCCAGGAAGTCTGCCATTTAAAAAGAAAAATTGAAGAAAATCACTTGGCCCTCCAGGGGCTGGGTGATCTCCAAAAAGAGCATCAGGGCTTGCTAGATCACACCAGGAGGGTGGAGGAGGCATTAGCAAGAAAGGAGCAGGTCAGTAGGGATGGGACTCAGGAGGTAACCCTCCTGCAGCAGAGACTGGCCCAGTACTCCAGGACCAATCAGGAGGCACAGAGAGAGAATGAGGCTCTCTGCCAGCACAATGATAGGCTCCAGCAACAGGTAGCGATGCAGGAGAGACTGATAGAGTCTAGTAAGGCCTTAACTGAGGAACTGAAGGCGCAGGCTCTTGCATTGCAACAGGGAGCAGGGGCTGACAGAGATGAAGTTCGCTGGGAAAGGGAAATGCCTGAGCATAACCTCAGGAGCCCTAGTACCGGAGGCCGCCATCTCTCTCAGTCCCTGGACTCTGCCACCCCCATGTCCCCTGGCGCACATGAGCACAGGGCCACAGGGATGGCAGATTACTATCCAGCCAAAAGTATGGGGCTCATAGGCCAGTACCACCCAGGAGTGGAGGGGCGGGCATCCGGGTATGGGCACCCAAGCACAGTGCAATTTAGTGGGGAACCCCAGGAGAGTAGGCCCATTAAGGGCATCCTGAAAACCTCTGCCCAGTTAGGTCAGTGGGGGGGTACCCATCAAATCCTGGCAGCAAGGAGGGATCTGAAGACTCCTCTGAGCGTTACAGGACACAGGTCCCCACATTCTGCCAGCCATTCCCAGGCTCGCAGAATCCGGGAAAACCTGGAAGATCAGACGGGCACCTCTGGGAGCAGTGCTTCTGAATCAGAGGATGAATGGACCAGGGTTACCCGAACCAAAAAGGCCAATAAGGTGAAAAGGGTCTTGCTTAAGGACCCCTTAAAACAGATGAAGGCAATCAGGAGTGTCATCACGCCTTATCATAAGAACGCCAAGTATTCTGTTTGGGAACACTTGGAGCTCTATGAGCAAATGATGGAGACTTTCCATTTGAAGGACAGCAGTAGCTGCATCCAGTACGTCAAATGGACATTCTCCCCTGAATACTCCAGTTTCTTTGCGGGGCTGGAGGACCAAAACCATTCAAGATGGTCCACATATAGGGCGGCCATCTTGAAACATTTTTCTGTACATAGAAATCCCCAAGAGGCTCGCAAGGCAGCCTACAATTTGCAATGTGGGGAGGATCAGGCCCCACAAGAATTTGTGCGAGAATTGAAGCGTGCCTCTGCGCAGACCACCAGAAGGGTGCGCACGGACAGCAGAGAATTCATCAACACATTTTTCCATGCTCTTCCCAAGTACATAATGACCCAGCTCGTGAGAGATTTTCACTAGAAAAGATCTTTAGACTGGGTCATTGAGCAAGCCACCTGGATCTATGAGGTGCAGAAGCCCATAGAAAATAAAAGTAATGCGCAGAAAACCCCCAAAACCAACAGCACCCCTGCTGCTGCCAAGGTGGCAGAGGTAGAGGTTGCCCCCGTTTTAGATTTGGAGATGGGGGGGCCTAAAAACCTGCCTGCACCAAATAATTCACAGCCCAGAAGGCCCTCGGGCCAGTCACAGACAGGGAGTCGAGGAGGTAGTCCCACAAATGGGGTCCCCCGCTCCCCTGACTATGTAAGTCCCCGCTACAAGGGAAACCGACCAATCCTGGGTTATGTGTGGACTCCTCCAGCCCAAGGGGGGGAATCCAGCCAAGCGCCTAACCCGGGGAACTTCCCTCCTAACTTCCCCCAGGAGGGCAGAAATTCACCAAATCCTGGGCAGAACTTTTTCCCCAGGTATCCACCCAATTTCCAACCCCAAAACCATCCATCCTTCTTTCCCCAATTCCCTGAGCCCAGACAACCTAATCCGGGAGAGGGGAGGCCAAGGGTGGAGGGGTACCCAAATCTTCCCAATCCGGGGTATTACCAGAGAAGGGATAGCTACCCTTCCCGGGATCAGCCCAGGGGAGAAAATAGAGCCCCGTATCAGCCTGAGCGGGTTTCACAACTTGAGCGCCAGGTCCAAAATATGGCACGAGATCTGGGTCACATACTGAGGGCTCAACAGAACCCTCAGATGGCCATGCCACCGCATAATGCCCCAAACTCTGGACCTGGTGCTCCAGAACAATGACGGGGGCAGCACCCCGATAACCCACCGGTTCCCAGGGAGGAGGCACAAGGGGAAGGGGGGTATAAAGCCTTGGAGGAAGCTTCCTTCCCCACTTGTAAACAGCCCCTGGAAACCCAGGAACCGGAAACAAAATCTCCTGCCCCTGAAAGTCTGCCTCCAAAGGAGCAGAGGGGGGGTAGGAGAAACAAAGTACCCAAACAGGCCCAGTTTGTGGAGGAGGTACAGATCTTCCAATTTGAGGGAGAGGGATCCTCACAGGATCCTGGGAAAACGATCTTCTCCTTTAGAGATGGGGAAACTCCTCCCAAAGAAAAATGGGTCCCAAGGGATTCCAATCCAGACTGGGGAGATATGGAGACTGAGCTACCGCCGCCCATCATCTCATCCCAGAACCCCCAATACCGAAATCCCCTGGTTCAAACCCATCCTGGTGACTGCCTCCAAAAAGGGGGGGGCAGCCCAGAACCCGAAACCATGTCCAGTTGCCAACTTTTTCTTTCAGATTCCCCAGGCTCTCCACAGAATTCTGCCCAAATCTCTTCGCTAGCAATGTCCAAAACCAGAAAATTAGCCCACCAGTTGTCCAAAAATGTGCATTATCTGTGCCCCCTTGAGGAGAAGGAGGGAAGATATTATGCTCCGATACAAGTACAGGGGCAGGGTACAATTTTGGCGCTGGTGGACACTGGATCCCAGGCTACCCTTCTGTCCAGAAGGGCCTTTGATGAACTAAATGCAGGAAGGGGGGAGAATTACCGTATTCCTCTCACTTCCTGGACAACTCCAGAACTTTGACGGGAAGGAAATTCCCGTTGAGGGGACTGCAGATTTGGACATTAAAATTGGGTGTCACAAGTTGAAACACCCGGTCATAGTAGTGACTCCAGAGGGCACCCCTTGTTTACTAGGGAATTACCTCCTGAGAAGGTTGTCACCCCTAATAGATTGCGTAAACAAGGTCCTCTGAACCCAGACTAGCCGACCAATAAAATTAAAACAGAGTGTCAACCATGTTAGTTTAAACGGCACCTGCCACATGGTTGAACAAAAATCTGACCAAGTAGAATTTCACTTCCAGAACAACCAAATTCCAGACGTGACAGTAATAGCAGTAGGACAACAGACTGGTGATGGGGGGTCCTCTCTATTTCTGAAAATCAACCTTAATTCCAGTTTAAGGTGGTATTCCACACTGGAAGGAAATACTCTGAAATTCTTTACCAATCCACAATCAGACACTCCCACTCCTATAGTCCAGAAAGATGTGAAATCAGCTCAGAGCCTGGCTGATATTCAGCAAATTGGAGAGCAGTTGTTCATCCCTGTTCATTTAAATGATGGGAAGGACTCTGTTCTCGCTCGAGTGTGTGTGAACAACGGTAAGAGCTTCATCAGCGAAGCCATGTTCCGCCAACTCCTAAAAGATCCAGCCATTCCCACATTCAAACTGATAGACAAATGGGAAATGGATCTGGAAACACCCAATTCCAAACATCTCCTGCCAAGCAGGTGTATGCTCAAAATCTCCATTGGCAACAAGAGCATAGTCCCTAATTGTTGGGTCGTGCGAGACGTCACTGACGCCTTTTATTTAGGCAGTGATATTCTCAACCGCTTTGCCATTAGTTTGGACCTAACAAACTTCAAAGCTTGGTCCCGATTACCGGATAATCCCATGGGCTTTGATGATCCAGAAAAAGCATTTAGGTCAGCTCAATTGCTGCCTTATGCAGTTGAAATTCAGATTAAAGAGGAAGTCACCATCCCAGAAAGGACCCGACAATTCTCCCTGGAAGTGAAAGTTAAAAGAGGACAAACATTGAAAAACCCTGATGCTTAAATACATCTAAATGCTTCTCTCCAACAGCAAGGGTTGGGGGTAAACCCAACTCCATTACTTAACATAGAACATGACACCATTCCAATAGAGGTGGATAACAGCGACTTAAAGAATATTACTCTAGCCGCAGGCACCATTATTGTAATGGCGGTTGATGACCGACATTTTTCCATTGATCTAGGAAATGAACTGTTAGGACCAATCCCCAAGGACTGTTTTGACAGTGACAGTGATGACAACACAACACCAGACAGGATCTTTACCCGGCATGGGGGGAACTTCCTGGTGTACACTTCCTGCCCGTATGGTAAGGAAGATGTGACTTGTGACTTCAGGAGGGATGAGGTGATTTTCCAGGTCCATGAGGGCTGCCTTTCCCACCTGAAGCCTCCAGTCCAAATCAGCACTCTGACCAGGGACTTCTCCACCCAGCTGGAGGAGGCCGCTGAGATAGACAAACCAGAAGTCTTTCCAGGCTTCAGGCAGATGGTGGAAGAGAGAGTCAACCTAGCTGATGCATGTGTGACTCTGGAACAAAAGCAAAAGTTGAAACAAGTTTTCTTGGATTTCCAAGATCTCTTTGCAGTACACTCATATGACTGTGGCCGCACCGACATCCACACAACAACAATTCCCACAGACCCTGGCATGACTCCAGTGTTTGTGAAGCAATATCGCTTGCCTCTCGCATCCATGGAGTCCCTTACTGAAATAATTAAGAACCTTGAGTCCCGGGGAATAATCCATCCAGTGGAAAGCACTTTCAATAATCCGGTGCTGGGAATATTGAAGCCAAACGGCCAGTGGAGACTCTGCGCCGACCTTAGGGAGCTCAACAAACGGGTCCATACTTCCCGATGGCCTCTTCCCTACATTGACCAAGGGCTGGCCCAGATCCAGGGGTCACACGTATTCACTGCAATAGACCTGACCAATGGATACTGGACCGTGCCTGTCAGTAGGGAGGACCAGTACAAACTGGCTTTTACCTTTGGGGGCCAGCAGTACACATGGACCCGGACTCCCTTCAGATACCTCAACTCCGGCAATGAATTCAACATTTTCTTACATAAGGCCATGCCCGACCTGGGTGCAAGGGGTAACCTGGCTTATGTAGATAATTTCCTCATCAAATGTTCATCTGTGGAGGAACACATAGCGGAGATCCGTTATGTTCTGACGCAGTTGAGGGCTGCCGGAGCAAAACTTTCCTTTCAGAAAGCACAGTGGTGTAGAACCCGTGTTAATTTCTTGGGGCATGAGAATACTCCTCAGGGTCTCTGTCCCCAGGAAAAGAAAGTGGAAGCACTTCAGAAACTGAAAGACCCCAAAACTCTGCGGGAACTAAGGAGCCTCCTTGGACTGACTAATTACAGCAGAAAGTTCATTGAGGGCTACGCAGAGATTACTAGACCCCTGATTCATCTCCTGAAGGGGGGGGTCAAGTGGGAATGGGGTCCAGAACAATCCGAGGCAGTAAGACAACTCAAAAGAAGCCTCTCACAAGCACCTTGCCTAGCTTACCCTGTCAGAAACAAGGAGTTCTTCCTGGAGACAGGGTTCTCTAATACGTGCTTGACGGCAGTATTATACCAAAAGCATGACAAGGTCAATAAAGTAATCTCCTATGCGAGCAAAACTTTATCCTCTGTGGAGGAAAAATTCAACGACTGTGAGTAGGCACTCCTGGCAACGGTGTGGGCATTGAAGAATTACCACCCGTTCATCCAGGGGGAACGCATCATAGTGGAGACTCCACACCAGCCTCTGCAATATCCCCAAAGTGACAGAATCCGGGCCGGAAATGTGAGTAATTCCCGAATTACTTCCTGGATTCTGTCAATGCAAGGCTTTCCTTTGGAGGTCAGATATGGCCAAAACAAGAAGAGTCCCCTCGTGCAAGGTCTGGCTGACTTGCATGATTGTGCCAGAGAAAACTGTCTCGAGGACGAAAGTCTAAAAATCAAGGACAACATGGAGGCATACCTTAATTCCCCACACAAAGTCTTTGAAGAGGACAAGTGTGAAGGAATGCCCACTGTCTATGTAGATGGATGCTCTTACCATGTTGACAACAACGGGGAAAAAGAACTGGTGGCCGGCGTAGGGAACGCATGGGTGAATGAGTCCCCAGAACCCTCCGCTGGATACAAAATTGGTCCCCGAAGTAGTCAGGTGGCAGAGTTGATGGCTGTGCATCAGGCCATCCTCACTGCTGTCCAACATCAACTCCACGAACTAGTCATAATCACAGATTCTGATTACGTACGGAACAGGTTCATGGAGCACCTGGTTAACTGGAAAACGAGAGGCATGCTATGTGCTAATAACAAACCCTTGAAACATGCGAAGTTAATTCAAAACATTGATGATCTGGTCACCTCGAATGGGATGACCATCTACTGGAAAAAGATCAAGGGTCATTCCAAAGTAGAGGGACCAGACAAAACTGGAAATGACTTAGCTGATCAGCTGGCCAAAACCGGGGCCATCCAAGGGGATCTAATAGAGATTGAGTCCCTGTTGGGGGAAATCCAGGTCACTGCTATCACTAGGTCCCAGACAAATGCTCACAATAATCTTTCAACTGCACAATGGAGTAAGGAGACCGCTGATGCTGATTTAATTACAGCTCAGAAGGGGGATCCAATAATTGGTAAGTTTTACCAACACATTGAGGACCCTGAGAACTTTCCCTTGACGGATACTGATTACATCGGGAAAGAGGACCTAAGAGTGTTGATGAAATGTCCAAAAATGTTCCGAATCCAAGACGGTTTGTTGGTAAGGATATCCCAAGCAAGCCATGATCAGTGGGTGGTTCCTACCTCATTCCAAAGCCTGATGTTAAGTCACTACCATGATGCGGCCACCGCCGGTCATAGGGGGTTTCATACAACACTTGAAATCTTAAGAGAGGTTGCATACTGGCCACACATGGGCCAGGACCTCAACCAATACTTGAAGGGGTGTCTTGTGTGTGCACAATTTCAGCCAACATCCCTCACACACCGGGCACCTCTCCAAAAGAGGGGAATGACACTGCCATGGTCAGATTTACAAATCGACTTTGTAGGCCCCGTGATTCGCTCTGCTAGGGGGAATAAGTACATGTTGACGGTCACATGCTTGTTTACCAAGTGGGTGGAATGTCTTCCAGCCCCAAAATGCAAGGCAGAAACAGCAGCTGCCCTGATGATTAACCACATCTTTTCCCGTTTTGGTCTACCTCAAAGGATTGAGTCAGACAGGGATAGCCACTTCACCAGTGAAGTAATGACAAAGATGTGGGAGATACTGGGGGTCAAAAGGAAGCTACATATTGCTTACAGGCCAGCTTCTTCGGGGGCAGTAGAACGCTACAACCGGACAATTGTGAGCATATTAAAAAAGTTTGTGGCAGATTCTGGGCCAAGTTGGGATATCCGATTACCTCTGGTCCTAATGGCCATCAGATCTACCCCTTCATCTGCAACTAAAATGTCACCATTTGAGTTGATGACCGGACGCAAGATGGTGCTTCCCCAGCATTTGCTCTACAGGACCCAAGAGCAGACGTTGATAAATGCCTCCACAACTCATGAGTATGTGGAGAATTTAAGGAAACACCTTCAACATGCTTTTGCCTATGCTCAGCGGAATCTAGAAAGATCAGCTGATAGCATGAAAACCCACTACGACCTGAAAACCACCAGGAAAGTATATGAGTTGGGGGACTGGGTCTATCTATACAATTGCCAAAGGAACCAGGCCAAACAGCGAACATTTTTGCCTACATGGAAGGGACCGTTTGAAATTATAGACAAGATTTCCCCTGTAGCGTATAAGATCCGCATCCCCAAAGGTAGTCTGGCAGAAGGGGAAGACAAGTGGGTACATATAAATCAGCTAAAGTGTTGCCATCCCAGACACACTCTGCAGCAACTGGAGGAGTCCTCTGCAATACGAGAGGGGACCGCTCCAGATTAATTCAGTTCCCATCCTAAAATACTTCACATACCAAAAATATAGTAACCTAATGTCAATATTTCCTGTATATCTTGTTTTTAAAACAATACTGAAAAATGTAACCAGATGTATAAATGTATGTGTTTGCCACACCATTAATAGTGGTGGAGAAATGTCTACGAATAGGTATTGCCGCTTTTGCTTTATCATCCTAGGAGAGATGAAACCACGGAGACTGACCAAGGAGGCGACCTGAGGACCGGGAGCGAAGATCCGAGGGGCCCGGGGTACCGCCCAATCCTCCCATCAGGACCAGCAAGGAGAACTGATTCATCGACTGGAGGGAGGAAAAGATGCTGAACTGTGCCATCTACGGAATTGGAAGAAGATGAGGCGAACATCCCAGATCTTGCGAGTTCCATCAGTGAAAGATCAGAATGGCCATCGGAAGAGGGGGGGCTTGTGGGATGTTTTTACCCATGCAGCCAAGCCCTACCATAAAACTGTACAGTACTGGCATTGAAAACATCATGATGGCCAGAACTCCCCAGAGAGTGCACAGGGAAAACATGAAGAATAGGCTGCCACCCATTTTTGCCTATGTTGTGAGCACAGGAGGGCACTGCCTAAAACCACCATGGGGCTACACACACAGTAGCCTGAAACCATTGGGAATGGCAATGCTGATTGCCAAAAGCAACCCAGAATTGTGTGGAATTCATTTTATTAATGTCAAAAGGGATGCAATACTGGTGCTCACCACTATCAGAAAGCCGGCGTTTTAAAACCACCAGAATTTTGTGTAAAACTGAACAAATGAACCCAAACCAGGCCAAGGAAATACTTGCTAAGAGGTGGATACAATGTAAAACTATATTGTGAAACGACTTGAAGGAAGTAATTATTTAATGTATATATAAAAAAATAGCTGGGGATGTCAGCAGCTTAAGTGAATTTGGGGGTAAAGCCACTAAAATCAAAATGTTTAGAATAAATGAGTGACCTACTTGTGAGTCTCACATAGGTTGCAATTGTTTAAATGTCATAGTTTTGAACTTAGAATCAGTGTTCTAGCTGCATGTGTAAAAATTGTAAGTTTGGGTTGAATGTAGAAAAATTGGAATTAAAGTGACATTTAGCTGAATTCTGCCTGACAACTACCCCCGACAGGAGTTGAACTGGCTCAACAACTCTTCCCAGGCCTGGCTGCATCCTGCTGCCCCTGCCAAAAGGAGATGACACCTCTCTGATTGAATTAGGGGAGTGGCACCTGGGGACTACAGGAAACTGAACAAAGCACTGTCCTGGACTCAGGCAAATGTTATATTGGGGGGGCCGTAAAGTGGCTTCCTCTTGGATGGAAATGGGAGGGGCAGTGCCTCTGCTAGCAAGCTGACTTGGGGGAAGTGGACAAACCAGAAACTCCACCATGTGCTTGGGGGAAACCACACCCCTTTGGGCCAGAGCATAATTTTAAAAAAGATGGATAATTCATAGTACGGACTTGTCAGATTATATAAGTAATATCATTACTCTTGTAATTTTTCTGTGCACGTTTTAAGAGGTGTTAGGACCCTGTGGTGTATTCTGGGGGGTTGCTAGCGGAAAATAGGGTCTTACTCCAAATGTCTGCATGTTAAAAATCTGACACTTCATCAATTAATGTCCATACTCCTTGCACACATTTGTGTAATTTTTGGTAAATGTCCGATATTGGTAAACCGACCAAAAAGCGCAAAATGTTGTCATTTCTGAATCCCAGCTTGCAGGAACATGGGGCTTGAACAGAGACCTGTCTTAATTAATCTGTAATATGTACATGTAATGTCAACCACTTGTGTATCTGGGAAATATGTATTTGAATCAAATATAGATTTGTGGGCAAATTGACCAGGGGAGGATCCTCTGACCCATAAACAGACCTCATCATGATGACACCCCATTTCCTTCCCCCAATCATGGGAGAGGGGAGAATTGGGCCAATGACAAGTAGAGAGGGGCAGGCTCAGTTATGCCACGCACACACCCACTTTCTAAACACATAAAAGCAGACAGTGCAGGACAGGTAGGGAGATTCACTTTCCACTTTCTTGCGGGACGCTTTGCCGGGAGACTTCAGACTTCACATCCAGAGATCCAGACTTCAAATCCATCAATCTCCAGAACCTGTAGCAGAAATTAACTCCAGAATTTGTAGCAGAGAGGCCTGAATCCACAAGCTGAATCCTCTTCAGCAGGCCTCAAAACCAACCAAGCTGGTTGGTTGGCAAAGAATTCAAACAGCCGGGCGAGCTGTTTGAATTCTTTGCCAAGATCTTTTGCAAGAACCTGTAGCAGTATCCAGAAAGCAGTTCTGTATCCGGAACCAGAGAGAACCAGTGACCAGACGCTGTGAGCAGAACCGCCGGAAGTCCCGTCCAACCTGACCAGACCTTGACGGCTTATTTCAAAAATATAGTGTGAGTACTCACTGTGCAAAACCAATCTCTTAGTTTAAAATAATCTAATCCAAACTATTTTAGCCTATTAGAACTGCCTCCTAAAATCGTGTCATTCTGTCATCTTAAAAACTGAAAACTGTCATCTGTCATTCTGAGCTTTAAAATTTCAAATCCGAAAAACGACCTTGACTAAATCGGCCGTATCTCCGGAATCGTTTGTGCTAGGAGCAGGTTTTAACTGTCATCTTAAAGCTAGGATCCTAGGCTTTCCAACGAACCTAGAACCAACTTCCTATTCTTTATAGTGCCTCCATAATCGCGCTCGACGCACGCGATTAAATTTGCCGCAATTTGACATTTTGCACAATTTCAGCCACGTGTAAAAATCAGCAGCTCCTTTCTTTCCTTTGCTAAAATTCGTTTTAACCTGCTAGTTACTCATAGAGCATTGCTAAAGTGAGCCTGAACTAATATAAACTAGATATCACCCACCCTGAACCTCTAGAGGGAATTAAAAGCATTTTTAGCACATTTCTCACTTCATTGTCATCACATTCAAAGCATTTTGGGCCTGTGTTTCAAACTTCTACCTGTTTTCCTCTAAGCTTGCTGGGGGGGAACTGAATTTCGTATTGTATTTGATTGCATTCCTGAGAACTGTGTGCTCTTCTTTCCATCTCCTTATATTGCATAAAGGGGGGGAGTGAATTGTCAAGGAAAAGTGATTACATTGTCTTTTGTTGAAGCCATATCAAGTTATTTTCTGTACTGCATTTCATTCATCATTGCGTTTCCTTGAACAATATAAAGCATTCTTTCCCACCTCATTCTTCTGTTCCTATTCATAAGTAACCAAGAACTGTGCTACTGTAGGATTACCTCTTGCTGATTACTGCTCATATTCACAAGTGTACTATCCATTATCAATTTATTTATAGAAGTGTGATATATATATATATTGTTTAATTTTTCAAATAAACCCTTTAAATTTGCAAAACATGCCTACTTCTTGGCTCAGTGGGGTCAAGGGGGATTCTAAGAGAGGGGTGTTTTACAAGGGTTCATCATCCAGGTTATAACTTGCCATAAAAATACATAAATAAGGGCTTCCCCTGGGCATCCCAGACAAGGCACTGACTTAGTGGGATTGCTTGATCGGAGACACTTACACAACAAACAGGAAGGTGGGTGGGACTTAGTCGCACAAGATTTCACCCTTTTACCTTTCCTTTTGCAAAGCACTCTGGTTATGACCTCATGCATACTGGAGATTGTTAGTATGGAACCTAGGACTGGTTCATTAAGGGAGGCTTAGCTTACACCAATCACTGTGGCCCACTTAGCTTTAAAAAAGGGCTGAATCCCTCTTTTGGCAGATCATCTGACGACTTCATCAGAAGTAACAAAGAAGAACTCATCCTTGGACCCTGGCTGAAGTCACAGTCTGCCTTACATCTTCCGCCAGTGAAGGAAGGCCAGAATTCCTAAACAGGGCAGCAAGATCCCTCCCCTAAATATCTCCCAGGGAACAGAGGGATATCCAGAACTCAGAGGACACTCCAGCCACTCAAGAACCAGTACTTTGCTAGCACACAGCATGTCCGGCTTGCCTCTGCAGTAAGCTTTCTAGGTAGGAAGTGCCAGCAGGTCTCTGATCCAACAACCAAGGACAGGGCAGCTGCCTGCAACACTTTCCTCAGCGTTGGCCCATCTGCCTCAAAGGATAACACAAGCCTATTGAAGACGCTTGGAGAGGTACCTTGAGGAGCAACTACCGACGTCTGCCTTAAAGGACATTTGCGTGCCAGTCGAGTTCCTCGATCTGCAACCGACGGCACACTGACCATTCTCAAGCCGCTGTCATTAAAGACATCTGAGACACCACGACCAGTGCTTCAGAACTGCGGAACAGCACTGAGAAAACAATTCCTGACCCGAGATGCCATATAGGCCAGCCTGCAGCCGTTCGCCCAGCTTCGCTGGCCGAAACGTCTTGCTGCCTGATACCTGCAGCTGACTCCCATCTTCAACTCTGTCCGTGAAGAATGCAAAGCACCCTGAAGCCGACTCGACCCTGTCGAGCACCAAGAACACCTACAGCACAAGGTACATTGCGGTTCGGTCCCCTTGGTCCTTCCCAGAAGGCCTGTAGAGATATTTTAAGACCCATTGCTCCCTTAGTGCTGAAGCCAAGAAACCTTAAACTGTTGTGGTTACTAACCATACCGACTACCCTCCTGTCAGTAACCAGAGGGCATCCCTTTCCCTTCTTTGAAACTGTCTGTCCTCTGCATTCCTTAACAGGGTGGGTTGTATTTCGTAGTGTTGGTAGAACGGTCTGTTGTGATCTAAATAGATATTTTTGATACAACCTTGACTTAACAGTCCCTTTTATCATTGGGTAATAATTGTATTTTCACAGTGTTGCAACTAACCAATGATCCACAACCTTTCGGAGATAATCCTGATGTTCCGTCCATGTTACCAAAATTGGGCAAGGAGGTTTAAAATGTGCTTGTTATTCCAATCTCTTTGGACCCCTTCTGGTGTACTAGAGGAGTGGAGCTGATTGATGGTTTAGAAACTGCTATTCACCCCTGGGCCTCTGGTGCCCCAGAAGTTGATCTGTCACAGTGGGTCATTTTACAGAGCAGCTCTGCTCACTAAATTTCCTGTAGGCGCTTCTTGACTGGTAAAAATATATTTTACGTGAATGTTCATTATGCTAGATGGTAAAAATGGCTTATACACCAAATATTCTTACATATTGGATTTTTCAAGAACATAGAAAAGATGTAGCAAATCCATGAGCATAAAAGTTGTCACCGACAAACATAAGGCCTTCTAAGATACTGTAAATATATACATTGGTAATAAAAACACCATATATTGTGAATGGAAGCCATGACCTTATATTTCGATCCTTAGATTAGAACATGGCCTAATAAATTGTTTTAACACTTTTGTTAGAATGCACACTTCATAAAAACCTGCTTTGACTTATTCCTCCGCTCTTGCATAGTGTCGTCATATTTAGACAAGCATTAGCAATGCCAACAGTTTGGGCTTTTCTTTAGGCATGGGAAAGGCACTTGCCAGGCACAGCCATCGTGGTATTATCTGGCCCTTGATGGTAGCAGGTGCAAAATGATGCGAGTACCTGGGCATCTAATAGCAGTGCCTGGCAAATGCCTAATACTTCTACAAAAGCCAAAGCTGTTGGCTTTCCCAATGCTTGTTTTTAACAGGCCTTTTTTTTATTTTTATTGATATAGCTGATAATAATCAACTTTTCAATATGGAAATACAAAAATTATACATGAATAAACTCAAAAACATTGCAATCTGATACATTAAAATATTAAGGAGCCATTTGTTAATTCAAAACACTAACAGAAAATTAGATATCAAGAGAGAGAGAAAAAAGAGAAAGAAGAAAAATGACACAGAAGGAAGAAAAAGTTTGTTCTTAGACCTTTTGCATTTCATCTTGATCTTGATCTTATAATATTACATTATATTCATCTAATTTTAACTCATTTAGGAATGCAATCGCTCTTATTGATACTGGTGTTGAAATGCCAGAATAGATTGTTCTCCAGAGTGTCGCGGATGTAGATACACCGAATGGTTCCATTATTCGTTTAAAATAATGTATTCGCTGGTTGAGAAGTGTTTCACACTCAGACAATAAGTGTTTTAATATCTCTACATTCTCTGGCTGAATACAGAAGCGACAATTCTTTTGTTCTTTATTAATTAGTTTTCGCCGAGCCAGTACTTGTCTTGTGGGCCAGAGGATCAATCAGAGACGCAGCAAGTCATTCCGATACTGCACAGATGGGGACCTGATCAAGTATTGCTCTGGGTGAGAATGATTCTTTATTGTGATCATAGCTGGATCAAAATCACAATAACCAAAGCATTTCACTCTTGTGTTTTCCCAGTCCATTGCAAATATCCTTGTTTTTGTTTGTGTTGGATTTTGAAACAGTGTTGTCAAGCTTGGCCCGACACCTTTATCAGTACAAGGCCGAAATCTGGAAAGCAAAAAAATCCCACTACAACTCCCGAATCCTAAACTGCAAAAATCCGAGCAAAGAACTCCACAAAATCATCTCTGAATTCACCAAACCGGCTTGCACCACGACCGTCCCGACCCCCTCACAATCACTTTGCGACTCACTCTCCCCACACTTTTACACCACAGCTCTCGAAAGAACAAATACTCTAGCCAACTGACGCTCTTACATCCACCTGGCAATACTCCCCCCATAACGACCTACCAACCAGCTGCAACCACTACGCAACCAACATTCGAATCCTTTAGTCTAATATCACCAGAGCAAATTCTCAAACTTCTATCTGCCCGCAAACCATCTGGCTCGCCGCTAGACCCTTGCCCAGCAACAACCCTCAAAGAAATGTTCGCTTCCACCTGCACAGGAGAACATGCAAGATCCATCATAAATGCCTCCCTTTCCTCTGGAATCTTTCCCGACGCATTCAAAACAGTCCATGTCAAACCTCTGATTAAAAAACCTTCCCTCGACCCTCTCGAGCCCAAAAACTACCGCCCCATCTCAAACACCAGGTTCCTTGCCAAACTCATTCACTGAACCGCCTACTCCCAACTAAATGCCTTTGTCGAAGCCAACAATCTCCTAGACCCCGCACAATCAGGTTTCACAGCCCGTAACAGAACTGAAACCACCCTAACCTCAATCTGGGATGACCTTAAAATGACAGCAGACTCCGCGGGATGCGCCGCACTAATCTTTCTCGACCTATCCTCCGCCTTTGACACAATCAATCACTCAATCCGCCTAGACCGCCTCCACTCCCTAAGAATTCGTGAAACTGCTCTTAAATGGATAGCTTCATTCCTCAAAGACAGGTACCAAATAACAATACTCTCCACCTATACCTCCCAAGCCTGACCAGTCGACACGGGAGTCCCACAAGGAGCATGCCTATCCGCCCTCCTGTTCAATCTCTACTTATCACCCTCCCACCAATAATTCGTTCACACAACATCCTGTGTTACAACTACGCCGACGACACTCAACTAATTCTAAAACTCCTGAACTCAAAACCCAACTCCCGACCTGACCTGGCCTCCTGCCTCCTTGACATAGAACTCTGGATGACCCAAAGCCACCTCTTGCTAAACCCCTCCAAAACGGAAATCATGGTTGGTGGCAACTCCAATCTTCTTCTGCACCCACTACCCTTGCCACCCACCATGGGCAACTCACCAACCCCCTCCAACTCAGTGAAAAATCTTGGATGCACCCTTGACTCTGACCTAACACTCTCGCGCCAAGTCAACAACGTCTCAAAGTCCTGCCACTACCATCTTAAAAACCTTAGGCGCATCTTTCCATATTTCTCCTTTCCCAACAGACTCTCCACAGTCCAATCAATCGTTATATCAAGACTGGACTACGCAAACCCCCTATACCTTCGGAATCCACGCCTGCCAACTGAATAAACTCCAAAGGGCACAAAACGCGGCAGCCAAAATGCTACTTGCGCCGGCCCAAGAGACCACATCTCCCCAGCCCTTAAGACGCTGCACTGGCTTCCTCTAGCGCGAAGGGTGACCTTCAAAACCTTATGCATCTCCCATCGAGCACTGCATAAAACCGGACCTCAATATCTTCAAGACAAGCTAAAACCCTATCACCCCCCACGCACCCTAAGATCAGGCTCTGCCGGCCTCCTAGTCATACCTAAGACAAACTCAGTCAGGTTAGGCAGATCATCATTCTCAGTCTTGGCCCCCATGCTATGGAACTCACACCCACCCCACATCCGCCTAACTGAGGATTTAACGTCTTTCCGCAAACTGCGGAAATCCTGGCTCTTCCCTAAAATCAACCCATATCAAACTAACCCAAACAGACTAACAGCATCTCAAGGACACCGATCCAACAAACTACCTGAAGCAAAGAAATTGACAGCCAGTAAACCCCTAATATAAACTAAAAGGACAATCAGAATTAACCAAATAAAATAGATCAAAACAATGAAGTGGCTAATAAGAATAAATCATACGGAAACAGTAAAGATACTTAAACTCCTGAAATGGACCTAATGCAAGAGGAGCGAACAAAATAAATGGCGTGGGTTAAATAGTTAGAATAGATGAAGCGTGTGGACCAGATGAATGCGTTGAGTGGAAGAACAGATGACTATATATTTTGAATGAGTGTATAAATCGAATGAATATGTAAATTGGATGAGTGTATAGAATGGATGATCAGGTTGAGCGGTTGGGTGTGAAGAGGGGATAAATGCATAGAGCGCCTGGGTGTACAGAGCGCCTGGGTGTACAGAGCGCCTTAGTGTACAGAGCGCCTGGGTGTACAGAGCGCCTGGGTAGATGGAACAGGATTACTGCATATTAGTGAATGACTTTATAAAGCTGATGAGTGCATATTGCTGTTGAATGCGTGGGGACCGGATGAGTGCGGAGGGTGGCGGAGTGCGGCGGAGGGCGGCGGAGTGCGGCAGAGGGCGGCGGAGTGCGGCAGAGGGCGGCAGAGGGCGGCGGAGGATGGATGAGTGTGGAGGGCACTGGTGAGTTCGGGGAGCGGGTGAGTGCGGAGGGCGCTGGTGAGTTGGGGGAGTGGGCGAGTGCAGGGGGCGCTGGTGAGTTCGAGGAGTGGGCAAGTGCGGAGAGCATGTGATTGCGTAGGGTGGATGAATGCGTAGAGCAGATGAAGGTATGGTGCATACGAGGGGATAAAGCGGACAAATGCCTAGAGCAGAGGAGTTAAATAGACCGGGTGAGTCCGCAGAATGGATAAGCATGTAGAACGGATGAGTGCGGAATGCATGCAGAGCTGATGAGTGCGTAGAACGGATGAGTGCGGGGAACTGATGGATGAGCGGAGCGGGATGGATGAGCTGAGCAGAAGAACGTATCGAGTGGTGGGCCGCATAGAACAGACTAGTATGTGGGACCGACAAGTATATAGAGCAGACGAGTGCATATGAGCGAAAGAGGGCATATGAAAAAAGGGGTGCATAGAAAGGGATGAGTGCGTAGAAGGGGCTGAGTGCGTAGAAGGGGCTGAGTGCGTAGAAGGGGTTGAGTGCGTAGAGGGGCTGAGTGCGTAGAGGGGCTAAGTGCGTAGAGGGGCTGAGTGAGTAGAGGGGCTGAGGGCGTAAAACAGGTGAATACATAGTGCATGTGAGGGCATAAAGAGGACGAGTGCCTGGAGCGAACGAGTGCCTAGAGTGGAACTGACCTGTTACTAGAGTGGACGAGTTGCGCAGAGATACTGAATGCGTAGAGTGGATGGAACGAGTGAAATGGAGCGCGTGGAGCAGACAAGAGTGCATGCGCGGGGCAGACTGGAGCGCATGCGCGGGGTGGACTGGAGTGCGCGGGGCGGACTGGAGCGCGCGGGGTGGACTGGAGCGTGCAGAGCGGACTGGAGCGCATGAGTGCGTCGAGCGAACCGGAGTGTGTGCAGCAGATTGGGATGCATGGAGTGGATAGGAGTGCATGGAACGGACTGGAGAGCATAGAACTGCGTGACGAACATAGTATGGTTTGGAATGTAGAGAACATTTTGAAAGAGCATATAACACATCATATCACACCACCACGCTTACTCTCCCCTCTACACCACCACTCAACTAGAACACAGAGATACTATGACACCATTCGGTATAACTGTTCTCATACTAACATCCGCTGCATACTCCACAGCAATCTAAGTAAAACACTGCTGGTTACACACCCCCCAGCCAGGCATTCTCCTCAGGCATAACGCAGCCACACTCAGTCTGGATAAATCCTGCCAGAACGAACACATGCTCCTGATCTCTCAACCACCACACCTACCGCTAAGAAGCAGCTATTACACGAATACCGCACCAGCTGCACACATAGCCGGTGCTCACACCTCTACTCTCTCTACTGATCTGAACTTCGGTTCCCAAGGGCGTGCAACCTACCAGCGCCTTCAGACCATACCAATGGTATATAAGGTGCTATATAAATGCAAAAATAACAAAACATAACATAACATTGCTAGGATTTGGATAACTTGATTGCGCCATTTACATATAAATTTATCTCTGGATGCAAAAATGTATGCGGCCAAGGTTCCCAAAACTGTGTCAGAGTTCCAGGCTAATAGGCATTTCCTGAACATTGCTACTATTAACCATATGTATCTCATGTTGAGGGAGATTAGTCCCAGCTCGTGTCGAATAATAGGTAAAGGGGTTGATGTTGGTAGGTGAAGAACTCCCCGCCAGTATTTCCCCTCCAGATTTTTCCAGACAGTCTCATTTATGATAGGCCTTGTTTCTGAGGAGTACAGAAAAACAGTTGCTACTTTTTGATGATAAAATGCCAGTGTTGGGGCTAAGGTAAACGTCCCGTATTTTCTTTGCATGCTCTTGGTTTGGTGAATAAAGGTTGATACCCTGTCCTTCTGATGTTGTATAAAGGCGAGATTCTGATTTACTGTCAAAATTTGAGCTCCCAGGTATATATAATGTTTGACTACTTGGAGATTCTAACCCATGAGGTTCCAGGTGTACGATTTTTTTAATATCTTCTGGGACACATTAAACATCATGATTTTTGTTTTATCAAGATTTATACTTAGATAATTGGTGTTGGTATAATTTACCACCGCGTCTAATGCTTTCTGTAAACCCACTAGGGTTTTCGACATAATAACCAGATCATCCGCGTACATTAGGAATGGAATGCCCTTGTTTAGTAATTTCGGCGGATCAGTACAGATGTTTTTAAACGCCTCTCCAACATCTGAAATAAAAAAGTTGAATAACGCTGACGCAAGCGTACAGCCCTGACGCAAACCTCTGAATGTCTTGATTCGGTTAATTGCCTTCATTTGTTAACCTGATCTTTATGGTATTATCCGTGTGCAAGTCCTTAATGAGGTGTATGATGTATTCCGGACACCCTTGGCGTGACAGTTTTTTATTAATAGCTCCCGTGATACTGAATCAAATGCTGCCCGCAGATCTATATAGGACATATATAGTGGCTGTTTGATTGCTTTGTGAGGTTCAATGACTGCTGTTAGGGTCAGAAGGTTAACACATGTTCCCATCCCGGAAACAAATCCGGTTTGGAGAGGATCTCTGGCTCCAGAACATATTGTCCATTGTGTGAAGTCCCTTAAAATGAATCTCGAAAACAGTTTACCTGACACATCAAGCAGTGAAATCGGTCTGTAATTCTTGGGTAGTTTTCTATCTCCTTTTTTGAATATTGAGATAACTATTGCCGACTTCCATGTTGCTGGAATTATGTTGCTGGAATTATGTTGGTGGATATAACCTGCTTAAAGATTAAGGTAAGGATCTTTGCCCATTGCACTGGATGTTGTCTGAAAACAAAATAACTCATGCCGTCAGGACCTGGTGCACGAGAGTTGGAAAGCCTATTTATGTGATGTAACACATCCTCTTCTTCGATGTTAAGGCCTTTGTAATCTGGACATCCTCTGGTCACTGGACTCAATTGGGACTCTTCCTTTTGATAGATTTTGATGAAGTATGTGACCCAATCCATTTCATTGACCCCTTTAAGTTGTACCGCTCCTTGAGTAGCATGGTTGGTATTATTGATTAGGGCCCATAGCTGTCCCATATTTTTGTTGAGATGCTTCTTAACATGGCTTCTCCATCCTTTTGCAGCATATACATATGATGCGCTCTGAGCCAGTTTTTATATTGGCAGTTTAATGATTTTAATTTCTGGACCTTGTCAACGCCATTTGACTTTAGAATCAATCTTCTGTTTTTTCTTAGTAGCGTTTTTTTACTTGGACCAAGGTATCATATTCATGACATGGTTTGGAAAAGTGTCGATTTTGCTCCCAGTAAGCTACCCGATAGAGATGGAGAAACAAAGTATAATCAGTTGCTGTCTGTTGACCATCCTGCACACTAACTGTCATTTTACTGTGAAAATCAGACAATGTTTGCATGTTCCATTTTAGCCTTGTTCGTGCATTGTTTACTGTTAACAAATGAGAAAAGGATTGATTCTTCTCCTGCACAAATGGATCTACCAAATGCCATTTTAGGTTCAAGATGTTGTGATCACTATATGGCTGCGGGGAAATGTGAAGACTCATGGCTCTATTGAAGGTATCGGGATCAAGATATACATAGGGCCTCATCACGACCCTGGCGCTAAGTGAAAAACGATGGCGGTAAATGGTTACCGCCATCTTTTTCCGCCAGGTCCGATCATGACATGTGACCGTTAACTACGATGCCATTAGCGGCATCGTAGTCAACGCTGCCGCTAACTGCGACAA